>NW_026695224.1:35607730-36207730 GCF_021218885.2 Marmota monax
CCACAGTGGCCCAACTCCCCACACACAGGTGGTCTGAGGGACACCGAGGCCACAGGATGCCAGGGAACAGTCAAACCTGGGCCTCTGCAGGACAGGACACCCAGGGGCCACTGGCTCTGGGACGCCCAGGGACAAGGGGGGAATCTGCCCCACTACCCCACCACCACCTTCAACAGAAAAGGCCCTGAAATATCTAGGGTTCTACAGTGCACAACGGAAACCTCAGCTGACCCGAGGAGCCGCTCCGTGCGTGGGCCTTACCTGGGACGCTGTGCCGCGAGGGGCCTGGGAGCCAGGGTAGCAGCAGCAGGACCAGCAGGTACACCAGGGAGAGGGCGCTGATGCGCAGCAGGGCAGCTGGAGGGAGACAGGCGGTCAGCGAGTGTGCACCCTGGCCAAGCGCCCCCCCACCCCGGGCTGTGCGCAACGCACAGGCACCTCCTCCGACCGTGTCCACGTCCCTGTGACCGTGCACCGCTGCCGCACAGGCGGCACCCTGAGGGCGGGCACCAAGGCCCTGATCAGTTTTCCTGGCTTTTCCTCCTCCTTGAAGCTGTGTCCTTGAGATCTGCCACGTGCCACTGAGTTCCAGCCCCACGTGGGGGCTACTGGGAGCGGGCATGGCTCGGGCCCCTCCTGCCCACCCAGCGCCTGCTGACCAACCCACCTTCCACCATCACCGCCCTGCCTTTTCCAGGCCACTGACCGGAACCACAGTGTGGAGCCCGGCTCCCCACTGCTCTGCCCGAGGGTGCCCGTGCCCACAGCAGTACCCAGCTTCCCTGATGCCCATGCTGCCCCCACACCGTCCTGACGATGTCTGCCTGGTTGGAAGAGGGCTGGACGCCAGTGGCAGGAGGCCTGCCACTCGCGAGCTGAGCCAGTCTGCTCCCAGGAATGAGGAGATGGGACTTAGCACCAGGGGAGTGGGGGCCACCAGCAAAGGCTGGGGTACAGCGGGCAGGCCAGGCCTGGAGTGGCCCCATGCATCCCAAGCTGGCCCCAGCAGCAATGACCACCCACAACACCCCAGGACCACAGCCACCTCCCTGCTCCTAGAAACGGACCATGCTGACCTCAGCCTGACCCACCCCAGGCCAGAGAGACGCAGGTGCCACCACGCATCACGAGTCCCATTCCCCTCTAGGACAACCCAACCTCTGCGCTCAGCAGAGGTGACATCAATCCCTTGCTGTCCCACCACGAGGGACAGGATCGAAGCCTGAACCCAGAGCAGCCTCCTCAGGGGGCCACCCTCCACGGTCCATTCTCAGTCCCCAAGACCTCAGGTGTGAGGACCAGGAGCCCACAGTGGCTAAGCTGGTGTAGATGGTGGCCACTCGCCTGATCTCAGAGAGGAGCTGGCAACAAAGATGGTTCCCTCCAAGAGGCAGGTGACAGCAGGGAGTGGTCTAAAATAAGCCGGTGGCCACTGCCTTCAGATCAGAAGGGCACGGAGCCACTGGACCAGTCTCGGCCTGTGGAGCACCTCTGGCTCAGGGCTCCACCCCACCCCAAGCCGCCCAAGCTTGGGGTCCTACCCAGAAAGGGCCCCCTTCCCCAGGGCCTCTGGGGGATACACATGCCCAACCCCACAAGACCTCTGTGGGACAGAGGGTCCTGGCTGGACGGCGCCTTCTTCCCTCTGCACTGCAGGGTCCCTGGAGTCGGGGCACATCCTCCTCCCCCTCCTCCAGCAACAGCAATGGGCCCAGCTCCCTGAACTTGGAGTTTCCAACAATTAGACACTTTCACCAAGAATCGGTCTGATCTGGCCCAGAGGCAGGAGGAAATGCACTTACGTTCAGCCCTGGGCCTTCCCCGACTACCCTGACTACCCGTGCCAGCCCACGCAGGCAACGTTCCCCGTGTACCAGCCTGGGGGGGGGCTTCTCCAGCCAGGGGACGCCCACCAACATATCCACCCATCTGTCCACCCTCCCCAGCGACTTTCTCCTGAGACAGATGCTGCAAGTCCTGCCCCCGAGGGGCCCATGGTCTGATCGGCCAGGAGTGACGGACCCTGAGCTGGTCCACGTGCCCCAGTACTGGTGACCCAAGCCTGCAGCAGGGGCCCAGCAGGGTGTGGGCATAGGGAGGCTCCAGGAAGCGGGGCAGCCGGGGAGCGGGGCCAGTGTGTCTCCCTACGCTGCCCAGCCCACTTACTAAACAGCCCCTGAAGCAGTGGGCAGGGAAGGGCTAAGCCTGAAGGGGCCCTGGAGCTGAGCACCGACCCGTGCACTACAGTGGGTAAGATGGGGATTTAACCAACACAACAAATAGCCCCTGAAACCCATAAAGGATTTCAGGAACCAGGCCCAAGCTGTGGCGGGCAGGGCTGGTCCCAGGGTGGTCTGCTGCCAAGGACAGAGAGCAAGATAGGGGAGGGGGAGCTGGGAACGGGGGGCCGGGGCAGCTCCATCTGCCAAGAGCAGGAGACTGGAGCTGAGGAGTGGGGGGCACTTGGAACGCCAGGGGGTGCTGCCCCACCCTGGGACCCTCCCCCTCCCTCCCTCAGCACAGCCGCGGTGGCAGCAGTCCAGTCACACCCAGGTTGTGACGTCCTCCCCAGTACAGAGAAGGACACTGAGGCTCAGGGCGCCCAGCTGATCTCCAGCTTTCTGGGGCCCAGGGGTATCTCCCAGCACAGCCCACCTGGCCCTGCGGCACGCGCCTGGCCAGCCTCCCCGACTCCATCTTCTGCCATTAGCCCTGCCAGGAAGCTGGCATCAGGAAGCCGTGGCTCCTGGACAGCTTGGGACACCCGCCTGGGAGCCCTGAGCAGGGAAGGCCAAGCACACTGGCTCCAGCCCCCAGTGGGGGACAGAGAGGGCTCTGGGAGGACATTTCTAGCCTGTCCTCCCTCAGCTGTATGGCCTCAGGGTCCAGCACAGCAGGGTGGCCTCAGGCCAGCAGGAGCCAGGGCGCCCCCTCCCCACTGTCCAGGCGAGGAAACGGGCTCTGGGGGAGGGCATGGGGAGAGCACAGGCCGCTGGCTGTGACCCAGGCTGCCGGGGCTGCGGCGCTGCTGCTCTAATGCATCCATGTGACTGCGGCCTTGCTCTTGCCCTTGACGCTGGCTGCAGGGTGGGAACACTCAGGGGTCCCCACCAGGGCGGGCGGGGGTCTGGCAGCCCCCGCCTTCCCATCAGGGCCCCACGGGAACACGCCTTTGCTGAACCAGCACCAGGGGGCTGGGGGGTCTGGCGCCAGCACCCCCTGGCCCCTCAGGGACCTCCGAAGGCCCGAGCCAGCCTCCAGGCACAGAGCCCCACCGAGGCCAGAAAGCGGCTGCTCAGCTGGGGCTGTCGGGAAGGGAAGAGCTGGGCGGAAAGCACAGAGCCCCTCCCGGGACGTCCTGCCCACGCCCAAAGACAGGGCTGCAGAGGACCCCGGCCAGGGTGCAGTGGCTGAGACCCGTCCCCCGGGGCTGGCACTGGCCCAGGCCCCAGCGGGGGACAAAAGAGCCCACATCCTGGCTCACCAGTCCCCACAGGAGCTTGAGCAAGACACCTGCCCTGAGCCTCAGGCTCCTCCATCGCGGACAGGCCAGGCAGGACAGGGCTGGAGGGAGGTGTGCAGCACATCAGTGTGCTCGCAGGGGCCTCTGGGAAACAGGAAGGGCTGCGGCGCCAGGCGTCTGCAGCCGGTGCAGGGCGGGTGGCAGACGCGTGCAGAGAGGAGCAGAGGCTAGGGCAGCTGCCGGTGGCCCTAGCTCCTGGGCACCCCAGGCCAGGAGGTAGCTGCTGCTGAGCCACCCTGTGGGGAGCTTTGTGAGCAGGGGCCAGGCAAAGGCCCTGGCGTGACAGAGTAGAGCCAGGCCAGGGCTGGGGTCCTCCAGTCCCTACTGCAGGGCAGGGCCGCTGCCGGGCAGCCCTGGACTCAGGCAGAGCCCCCCAGGCGACCAGAGATTTCACGAACAGGAACTGGGGGCAAGGACGGCTGCGGAGGTCAGGAGGCCAGACCTAGAGCCCAGGGGTGCACCGTCCCGGGTCACTTCTCCCCCTGATCCGGCTGCAGGGGCGATGTGACCGTCAGGTCCAGGAGGGGGGGCGGGGGTCTTTGCCAGGGAAGACGCATCACATGGGGAACCCTCCCTGCCCAAAGGGGGCCACGGCCACTAGACAGGCAGCCTGAGTCCTCTTCCTGTGAGTGGGCAGCCATGGTCTGCCCCATGACACCAGCCACAGGAGGGACATGCAGATGCCCACACTGGGTCCCTGGAAGCAGCCCCTTGCCAGGTGTTTGAAGCCCTGGGTTTGATCCCTGGCACCAAAATGGGGGTGTCCTGTGGTCAAGACCTGGTGGTTCCAGTCAGTTCTGGGGGGTGGACCTGGGGCGGGGCCAGGCAGAGTGGTGACCATGCTGCCCACTCCTGGGGGACGCTGCGCTCCCTGTGTGCCCTTCCACAGGCAGGCAGACCTAGCCCAGGTGCCCGTGAAGAGACTCGTCTCCAGTCCGAGCAGGGCCCTGCTCCAGCAGGCACCCCGGCCGCAGGAGGGGTCCGGGACTCCAGAGGACCCAAGAAGATGCCTCAGGAAGGCCTGGCCAGGCACCCTGGCCACCCTCATGCCTCTGCTGTGGAGGAAGGGGGCAGGGCTGGACCACTTGGCCACAGTGGGGAGCAGAGCACCTCATCCAGGAGGGAACTCCCCAGGCCCTCACTCCTCAGCCTTGTGTCCATAACACAGTGGCCAGTGCTGCCTTCCTCCTGCAAGAGATGGCCGGAAAGGAACAGTGACCCCACAGCTCCCAGAGCAGATCCAACTTGTGGTCTGGTTCCGAGGCCCCACTCTGGGCCTCTTGTCTGCCCAGCCTGTGGCCTTCTCTCTCCAGCCAGCCAGTGTCCTGCCGTTCCAAGCTTGCCTGGGCAGTGCCTTGGCCTGGGACCACCTCTGTTCCCGCCAGAGCCAAGTGAGGGGCTCCTGCCCCCCAGATGCCCACAGCAGCTCACATGACCCCCTTCTCCTCTGGCCCGAAGATGCACAGCCCACACTGCCATCTGAAACGTGGCCATGGAGTGATGGGACAGAGCGGGCAGACCTGGCACCCCAAGCCATAGCTCAGGAACGGCCCCCATGTCCCCCAGCAGAGTTTGGGCAGTGCCACATGCATTGGGACCCAGCGTGTGCCCGGACCTGCCCTGCAGACGGCCATGGCTCATGCCCAGTCCCTCATGCCTCTTCACCAGGGACAAACCCAACCTCTGCTTGGCCACTGAGAATCACACTGTCATCCAACACACCCGGGTGGGCAACAGGCAGCCACCTCCGGGGTGCAAGGGTGCAGTGCAAGCCACAGAGCAGAGCACCCACTGTGGTCCCTGCTGTAGGAAAGCTACCGCAGCCGCAGCCTCGGCCTCGGTCCTGCACACGCACATGCACATCCACACCGGACGGCTGAGAGGGACTCTGCCGAGCTCTGGGGAGGGCCTGGGTCCCACAGGAACATTTTCATGCCTCACCGGATTGTGAACAAGTGAACTGTCGGAGGAAGTAGCCCAGATGGGGGTGGTCAAGTGGGGACACTGCCCAGGACACGGGAGACTAGATCCCAGGCCTCAGTCAGCACCTGCTGGACTCTGCCTTCTCCTGCAGACAGTGGATGGGGCCCAGGGACAACCAGAGTCCCAAATGATAGCTGCCAGATTTTGGGGCCTGGTCCAGGCCCCGGCCACACTCCCCGGCCCCCTCCAACTCTCAGGGGGCACTCAGCCTAACGTGGGCTGATGTTAAGGTCTGTGGCTGAGCCAGAGAACCATGAACACTTCAGGGCAGGCTTCTGCCAGCGGGTGGGGTGAGCAGAGCGGAGGAGGAACAGGGCGGACGTGGCACAGGGAGCTCCAGCAGCGGCCAGCTCTTCCCGGCTCCTTGCTGGAGCTGAGGTCAGGCCAGTGGCCACACCTGTGCCCTGCCCTCCCGCAGGAGGCACAGACAAAAGAGAGGAGGCTGGAGGGCTTGGACCGGCCCTGCCCTGCCGCAGAGGGGTGTGAGGTCTGCAGTGGGCACAGAAGCCGGCCTGCCAGGGCATGTCCCAGCCTTGAGGACCTGCCTCGGTCAGGGCCAGCCCAGGCAGTGTGGCCGTGGACAGCCAGCAGAGGTGGAGCTGCGCGGAAAGGGGCTGGGGACCCGGGGACTTCTGCAGGAAGGACGGTGTTGGAGGGAGCACTTCCCACTTCACAAAGCGAGCGCCTGGGAACACGGCAGAGAGCACAGGACTGTGGGAGAGGAGTCTGCCGGGGTCGAGGGTGGGCACGGCTGGAGGGCAGGAGGCCTCCTGGAGGCTGCCAGGACACGTGGGGACTGGGCGAGCAACAGGCAGGAAACAGTCTTACCTACTTGGAGCCGCGCCAAGCAGCCCAGGGCCCCGAAGCGCTTTCAGAGCATTTAATTAGCCAAGTGTCCGGGGTTTAACTAGCACGGTGTCCAGGAAACGCGGTTTTATGCCTCATCTGACCTGCACGAGGCAGGTCACCAACAGCCGGGCTTCCTCCCCACACAGGGGTATCATGAAGCCAGAGTGGCCAAGGCTGAGGGTGGCCTCATGGCCACTGTGGGTTGGGCACAGAGGGATCCCCCAAGAGCAAAGGACCCATGAACATCTACCATGTCCTCCTGCTTGAACCCACTGGACTGGACAGCCAGGTCCCTCCCCGCTACACTCAGCCCATGGTGACTACCCAGAAGGGTCGCAGGACAGTAGGGGCCAGCTGCAGATAAGGTGGCCTTGAAGGGAACAAAAAAACAGCAGGCCCCAACACATGGCCATATAGAGGGGGCAAGAGGGACAGCTGCTGGCCAGGAAGCAGGTACAGTCTGTAGGGCCCAGTGGGCGTGAGGCCCTGAGATTCTCGCATGAGCCGGGGGCAATTCCTGTGTAGGAGGCAGCTCCCCAGTGGTGACAGGGGCGTGCCTGAGCAGCTGTCCCAGCTCCCAGCCCAGAGTGCTGGACTGCCCAGCTCCGTGGAGAGCGGCTCCTGCCCCTCCGGGGCATCAGCAGGGGCAGTTCACAGGCCTTGACCAGTGGCTCCCCCATGTGGCAAGCATCCTGCTGGCCAGGCAGGTCCAGGTGGGCAGGGATGCATGTTTGGTGCTTAGGACTTGGGGATGAGACAAGGACACCCCAAAGCCCCCGTGGGGGACCAAGCTGGTCCTGCCGGTCAGCTCAGCCCTCCCACAGCCTCTCCAGTGTCCTGCTGCCCTTCCCTGAAAAGGACCACAGCCCATGGAGGCCTCGGTATTCACTCTGAGCACCAGTTGGGGCCACCCTGACCGGCTGGAGATGGCCCTCAACATGGAGGAGGAGGGGTGGATTCCAGGGCACGGGAGGGCGGCATTCCATGCCAGCCCCGGACCTCCTCCAGTCCAGCCTTGCAGGAAGGAGGTAGCAGGTTTATCTGGGCGGCCATCCGGGCAGCACAGGTAAATAGGCGGGCGGGGGTGGGGGCAGGGCCCCAGGAAGAACCGCCCAGAAGTCCCCAGCACTGGAAAGGGAAGTGGGCCAGCAGAGCCACCGGGGGCCCGGGGGGTGGGCCAGGAGGGACTCCATGCCCTGCTCACGGTGACACCTGAGGGCCAGTCTCAGACCCAGTCTCTGCCTTCAGCCATCATACAATCCCTGGGGCCCGCCAGGGGCACTCAGGCAGTAAGCCCTGTCCACTGTCCTCACCTGACCCACAGGCCACTGCCCTCCAGATCATGGCCAGCTTGGACCCCCAGGGATCCCTGCAGCCCGAAGGAAAGGGTACATCTCGGGAAGCTCTCAGCTGGGCGGAGACAGACCCCGTAAGCCTGTCACGGCCAGGTGATTCTCCAGGCACGCAGGGCAGCAGAAGCAAGGGCCAAGCGCCCAGCAAGCCCTTCAGGGTGGAGACTTCTACTGCATCATGGGCCAGCCGGGGAAACTGAGGCACGGGGTGCAGGTGTGGACGTCAGGGCCTCTCTCTCACAGCCTGGCCTGCTGTCCTGCACCTGGCCCCACCTGGACCTGGATGGGAAGAGCTGTCCAGCCGCAGCCCACCAGCAGTGTGCAGACGGGTCCCCCTGGCTCTCTCCTGGGAGCAAGCTGACCCGAACACACATGCCCACCTGGACCCTGGGCTCCTGACAGTGGCTGCCTAACGTCCAGAGCCCTGGAGGCAGGGGACAGAGGAGCCCTCGGCACATGACAGCCAAGGCCGGGTGCAGGGCCAGATGATGCAGTTCCTGGTTAAGTCAGTCCTGTCCTGTGCCCGGCTGGTGAGCTGGCAGCCGAGGAGGAAGCCACATGGGAGCGGCCACCTCGGGCAGGCAGTGGGCCCTGTCAGCTCGGTCACAGCCCCATCTGGGACCAGGTTCCCTGGAGGGCTCCTCGGTGGACAAGGTGGCCTAAGGCAGGGCAAAGCCAGCTTCAGGCCAGAGGCAAGCCCCTGCCACCCCTCTGTGGCCTTCTGTCTCTCCATCTAAAACGTGGGGGCTTGGGGAGAGGTGTGCCGGATGCCCCACCTCGTCATCAGGAGCCCTTGACCAGCTGAGTCTTGGACTGTGCAGAGCAGGTCACAGTTGGTGACGTCTCTAGACTGGACAGCACATTCCAGAGGCCTCCTGGACACACTGATCAGCATGAAGGACTGGCACCAAGCTGTGTCAACAGAGTTGCTCAGTGACCTGGAGCCACCGCCCCCAGCATTCCTGGCTAATTGAGATGGCAGGACCTGACAGGGACAGCTCTGTCCCAGGTACCTGGAGACACAGGGAAATGCCAGCTGCCAGCCTCCCCCAGACCCACCTGCTCTGAGGCTGCTGAGCCTGGCCCACCAGGCCCCTCTCATAGGCAGACACACCAGGCTGGTGCCGGGCAGAGGGGCCCTGCGCACCTCACTCCTAGGGAGGCCAGCTCTCGGCCTCCATGCTCCACCTCAGGACACCC
Organism: Marmota monax; assembly: GCF_021218885.2. Classification (NCBI taxonomy): domain Eukaryota; kingdom Metazoa; phylum Chordata; class Mammalia; order Rodentia; family Sciuridae; genus Marmota; species Marmota monax. The sequence goes on from NW_026695224.1 coordinate 35,616,638, forward strand.
AGCCTTGGGGACACGGGAGAGACCACCAGAACTCTGGCCCCAGGCACCTGCACACTGCAGTGGGGAGCTGGCCCCCACAGCAGACGAGCACTGGGCATCAGTCAGGGTGGGGTCCAGACCTGCCACAGGACCCCGAATAACAAATACAGTTGCCCCTCGAGATCTGTGAAGGACTGGCCCCCGGGCCCCATGGATAGCCACCCCGGGTGCCCGGGAGCCTTCTAGAAGACGGTATATCTGCATCAACCACACACCCTCCCGGGCACTGCATCCCCTCTGGGTGTCATGCCACCTGACCCCACGTCAGCGACAGCTGTCACCACGCATTGTCTCGGGAAGCCAGAGTTCAGGGCACATGGCCACATATCAGCGAGACGCAGGGCTGGACAGGGCTGGAGGGGGCTGGACAGGGTGGCCGCACGCTGTCCACTCCCAGGCATGCAGCATGGTGTTCTGAGCACGCAGATTAAAGTTCTGTTTCTTGGAACTTCCCAGAATTTCCCTCATGTTTTGGTCCGAGGTTGGCGGAACCCTGAGGGCAGACCCTGGGGCTGGGAGCCCACTGCTGGGCGGGGGTGGCCACCGCAGGCCGCGTGGTGGTAAAGCGGTGATGGAGGGCAGGCCCAGTCCCGTCTCGGCTCCCTGCCTGGGCAAGGACCCCTATGGGGGGCGTCAGAGCCAAGGCCCTGCCGCGGGGCTGGGCCTGACACAGGGGACCTGACCTTCAGCGGGCGTCACTGTCTCAGGCTCACCCCCACCTGCTGCAGACGCGCCCCCCATGGAGACATGGACTCGGAACCCCCCCTTGGGAGGAGAAGCAGGTGGCAGGCCACACAACCAGCCATCAAAATCTACCGGCACAACCTGCTAGATGTGGACGTCATGCCTGAGGCGCGCGGAGGGTGCCTCCCTAACGTGACAGCTCACGGCAGGCGCACGGAGGCTGGCCACCACCCTTGGGCTCTCCGGCTGTGGCCTCGGTTCAGCCCGGTGTCTCCCCAGGGGATAGACACTGGTGTCCACTAAGGATGACCGTCAGCACTTGTCCTGGAGGAGACAGACTCTGCTGCTGGAGTGTGCTCACTGCCACCCCTTGGGCCAGGGCTACCTGGCTGGACAGCTCCAGCTGCCCAGGCCCCTCAGCAGCGCCAGGCCAGGATGCAACACTGGGTGCTGACTCAGGGTCCCCTCCCATGACTCACGCAGCCTGTCAGCCCGTCCGGTAGGACCTGTGCAGGCTGGTCCTGCTCTCGAGGGCCTTCCGAGAAGGGATGCCACCTGGCTGCCTCCCTGGTGGGCCAAGCAGAAGGCGAGGTCACTGCCCTCTGGAGGAAGTCCGGCAGGGAGTGGGTACAGGCAGCTCCCTGGTTCGGCAGCCTTCAGAGCCCCGACCCGGGTTGAGGGGGCTGGGCAGGGCTCCGTCCACCTCACAGGGGCACGGTCCAGCTGGGTCCGGCATCTGGCCCACCTGGCTTGGTTTCCCTTTGTTAAAATGGAGGTGATTCTGGGGTCTCCCAGCTCAAGGACTATCTGCTGCCCGGGGGACACTGCCCAAGGAGGTGGTCCCGGAGTGTGTGTGCAGAGCTGGAGAGAGGGCCACCTGGGCTGGGGAACCCCACACACTACCTCTGACTGGGATAAGGGGGCTGGGGTCCCACCCTGGGGCTGGCCACCAAGTGCCCGAGGTGGGTCAGACACCAACATGGCAGGTGCTGGTCAGCTCTGGGGGCTCCCAGAAGGGCCCCCGCAGCTGCCAAGGCCAGCGCTGCTGGCTGCTGCCCCACGGAGCCAGCACAGCATCTCCTGGAGCTCCTGGCCGGCCGGCCACCCTGCCCACTTCCGCCTGTGGGCCCGTCTCTTACAGTAAACGCCTGTTTTCTCTGGACACAGGCGGGCAAAGCTAGAAGGGCAACCACTGCCCAGCAACAACGGGAAGCCCAAGAGCCAGGCCAGACCCAGGCCGCTCAGAAGAGCTGTGTGTCCACTGTGCACGGAGCACTGGGGCCCCCCACGTACTGTGGAAACAACCACTCAGGAAGTGACCAAGGGAAAGTCAACACCACGGGCTCCAAACAACCAGCCCGGCAGCTCAGCCTGGCGCCCCGGGACAGAGGGCACAAAGCGGGCAGCCGCCTCCCTGGGCCCCGCAGGCCTCGGCTTCCCTTCTGTGAAAGGTCTCTGGCCGGCTCTGTCCCCCCCGGCCATCCTTCCTATCAACAGGCCCCCTGAGTGGACATGGGGAGCTGCGGCTGGTCTCTCCCTTCCCAGAGACCTCCTTCCTGGAGGGGCCATCCTGAGCTCTGCAGCTTCACCCCCTGGTGTCTGGGCAGGTCCAGGTGCCCCCAGACAGGAGCCGAGGCCCAGCTCGCACGGGTGGGCAGAGGCCACCTCCGCCTCTGTCCTGCCTCCCTTCCCAGCAGCTGGACACCCCACTCCAGCTTCTCCTCTCCAAGCCCCCTCTCAGCGGGCCCTGCACAGGCAGGAAGAGCCATGTCACCCTGTCACCTAAGGAGAGGCACCACTGCTGTCACAGTACAGAGGAGGGACTGTGCCACAGCAAGCCCCACAGGCCACAGTCAGGGTCACACAGCAGGGCCACAGAGCCACGCCACGGAGCCACCCCACTGGGGTCTGCCCTGCCTGCCTCACCCCCCTTCAGGGTTCAGAGAAACAGGGACCAGGGGGCCTCAAACTCAGCCCCCACTGGCCCCTCTCTGCAGGCCCTCAATATTCCCAGTCTTCCCAGTTGGCCAGGACTGACCCCTCCTGCGGCCCCCACAGGTTTTCGGAGGGGGCCAGGCTCCTCTGGGCTCTGTGCCTAGGTCTGCCCACAGAGCCCCAGGAGCAGCAGCCTGCAGGGACCCACTAGCCCCAGTGCATGTGGACTCCTGGGAGGGGCAGGGCCTGGAGGTCCAAGCAGGGGCTGGGCTCTGGCTCTGCCCGCTCCCCTCCTCGGTGACCAATTTGGCCCGGGGACCATGGTGAAGGTCCCCACAGAGGCTCCCTGGCTCCTGGCAATGCAATCAGCTCCCCAGCTGGGAGCAGAAGCAGATCAAGTAGCCACTTAAGAGCAGAGAGCCTTGTTCCCTACACGGCGGAGGAGGGTGGACACGGGGACGGTCCTGCCAAGGGCTATATGTCCAGTTCCTGGAAAAAGAGGAGTGAGAAAAGTGACGGCGGCGGCCTCTTCCCCGCCACATCCTGTTTTTATGGAAAACTAATCTGATTCCTAACAGCGGAGCAAGCGACAGACGTCCTCAGGGTCCCCAGGGGCCACAGGGTGAGGGCTCCCTTGGTCCAGCGTGGCCGAGCACTGCCTTCCCCCAGTCTGGTCCCTCGAGACCAAGAGCCTCCATCTCCGCTTCGTCCATCCCCCCGGGGAGCAGCCGGGGATCGATGGGGCCCCTTCCTGGAAGCAAGGAGTGGACTGGGTCTCGTCCACCGTCCTCCCCAGACCAGCCAGCCCCGCCCTGCGCGGCCAGGGAAAGCCTGCACAAAGGCAGCCCTCACTCAGGGGGCTGCTGCCCACAAGGGGCAGGTCATAACAGCGCTAGAGACGCCGTGTGCTCCAGAGCTGGTCCTGGCCCGGCAGCACCCGGCTGCAGCAGCTGGTCCCACCTGCACAGCTGCACGGTCTCTCTGACGCTCAGTCTCCTCATCTGTAAGTGGGGACACCCTCTGGCTAGGCCAGCCACCTCTCTCCCAACCAAAGGCCACCACTCAGTCCTCCCACAGCCTGACACACACAGAGCCCACAGGGCCCAGAGCCAGTTGCGGGTGCAGGCAGCCACAGGATGGCCCACGTGTGCTCCCACCAGCTGCCCAGGGCCTCTGAGGCCCGCTGCCCCCACTCCCTGTGACCGGCCGCTCTGCCCAGGGTCAGGCCCTGGTAGTGACACTTTCTAGCTGTGGACGTGGGAACTCTCTGGACTCTCGTCTTTGGCAGGCTGATGGCAGCAGCTGCTACTGAGGACCCGAGGACAGCGGGGGAAGGTCCAGTGGAGGGCCTGCCATGGTCAGGGCCTCAGGGACGTGGCTGCAGTGGGCACCGGGCCTCGCTCCTTCCACCAGCAACTCCCACCCCACCCAGGAGCAGCAACCTGCCACAGCAAGCGGAGTCTGCCCAGAGGTGTCCAGCTGAGGCTGCTGGGCAGCGTCCTCCCTAGCGAGGGCTCCCGAATGTCCACTCAGTTGGCCCTTAAAGTCAAGGGTGGGAGGGGCTGATGCCACTGCAGTGGAATGGCTGCTGGCAGCCTGGACCCCCTGCCCAGCAGCCCAAGTGGACACTTGGTGTCTCGTGACCGCCAGCCCGCTGCAGCCCGCGCAGTCACACGTCATCCTCAGCAGGGCCCAGGGCTCCTGCCTGGGCAGCAGAGCCACAGGCTGGACTCAGAGCGGGCTGTTGTGAGCTGCAAGACGTCACAGAGACTGGCGAGGGCCTCGCCCGGGAGGCGCTGAAGCCCTGGAGGGCAGGAGCACATGGCAGCCACCGGGTCCCAGTCACCACTTCCCCAGTGGCTTCCCCTCGCTGCCTGTGACAGGTGGCCCCAGGGGCCCAAGATGAGGACGGGGATGAGGTCAGGTGGAGCCGCAGCCCCAGCGCACACCACGTTCTGTTCCGCAAGGTGTTTGCACCTGCATCACCCAGAGGGCGTCTCTCAGAGCCATGGGCCAAGCCGGGCAGCTGCTAATCTTGCAACCAGAGATAAAAAAAGAAAATAAACCTCGGGTGGATGGGAAAGTCCCCACCAACATAACAGTCACGGGGCTGGGCCTGCCTTGCCAGGCACCAGCTAGGAGCTCTGTCCCCCTGCCCCGTGAGGGCCACCTACCTGTCATGTCCCACTTTTAAACTCTCTCTGAGGGTTCAAGGCTCAGAGAGGCTATGTAAGTCCCCCAAAGCACCCAGCAGCAGAGCTGGGACTCAGCCATGTCTGAAAGTAGGAGGCTGGGAAGGAGAGACCTAAGCCAGCCCGGGTTGTCCCCATCCTGTTGCCCACGCCCCAGGCCTGCTGCCCTGCCAGGCTAAGGGAGAACAGCTTCCTAACCAAGGTCCTCAGACTCCCAACACCCTGACGCCACCAGACGCTACTGCCTGGCTTTCAGGCAGCACAGTCCAGCCAGGGCCGCCACTCAGAACACAGTCCCAAGAGAAATGCCCCTGGGTCACAAATGACCACCCGTAAACACAGGGCCCTGAGTGTCCTGTGGCTGGGTGGCCTCTGCCCATGCCCACATCAGGAGGCCTGGTCCTTGGGCAGGGGGACTGGACACCCCAGGGCTGTACCTGCAGAGTCAGGTCGCCAGGGCCGCAGCCTCTCAGATGCCCTCCACAGCCCCAGGGCACCTCCCACCCAGGTCCCTCCCCTCAGGCAGGAGCTCCTGAGGTCACTCAGACAGCTATACCTGCTCCTCGGTCACTGGCCAGAGCGCCACTCAGGGTCTAGACTGGAGTGTGACACAGGCATCTCAGATCAGCAGCACAGAGGCTCGGCACCCCGCAGAGCAGGGTGGGCGGCACGGAGCTCGGTGGAGGAGCCCGGGGCGGGACGCGGAGACCTCAAGGGGCAGGGTGGGAGGCTGGAGGGGCGCAGGACTGGGGGCCAGGCTCCAGCAGGGTCCTGCCCAAGCCTGACCTCGCCCAGGGGGGCTGGGATAGCAGCTGGGACCTCCCCACGAGTCATAGCTGCTGATGGTCCCCAGCTTCTAAGGGCCAGAGCTGAGTGGGCAGGGGTTGCTGAGTGGGCCAGGAGGAGACGGCCCACCTCCCCTGCTGGTGTCCACCCAGGCTGTCTTGGAATTGGGGTCCAGAGCAGTCCACTTATGCCTGATCCCACTCGCCGCGTGTCCTCCAGCGTCCAAACTGGCCAGAGCCACCTCTGAGGGGCCCCCCCACTCGCTGGAAGCCACCTCATTTCACAAGATGAGGAAACTGAGGCAGGAGGCCCCTTGCAGAGGCCACAGAACAAAGAGGCCAGGGAACACATGCGCTCTGGAGAGCTGCCCCCCACGGGGGTCCACGTCTGGCCATGTGGAGCGTCCCTCAGATGCCATCACCCCTGATCAACAGCTCCCTGCAGGGCCCCCAACCCTGTCGCACTGCCGGCCTCCTCCCCCACACCCCTGACCTCCGGAGATTGGGGCCTATCCAGATGCCCTCTCCCCTGGCCGGGAAGGTCTGTGTCCGCTGATAAGGTCTGGAACGTGGTCCCCTGCAGCGCGGAATGCGTCACCAGGCAGGGATGGGCTGCGTGACCTGGAAGCTGGGGCCACGCCCACTTGTCACCTCCCCAGCCTTGCTGGCCTTCCCTCCCACCTACAGGATGGTGGCTCCCAGCGGGGCCTGCCCAACGAGACAAGGCAGGCTGGAGAACACGCCATGAGCACGGCTGCAGCCCGGAAGCCGCAGGCAGGGCCGGATCCCCCGCTGGCTTGGCCCCGAGCACCCAGGAGCAGGCCCAGCGGCCCCCACTCACGCAGTGGAGGACAAAGGGACAGGCTTCACTGGACAGTGGGGGACCGGTGGGTCCTGGGAGACCCCCCACTCAGGGCCTGACTGTCCCACAGGAGGACAGGAGAGCTCATCTGTGCACCAGGAGGTGATGGCGGCCAGGGGCCTCTTGGCCCACAAGGGCCATCCGGAGAGTCCACGAGAGCAAAGCCGAGTGCCCGGCGCAGGGTGCAAACCAGGATGCAGCAGGGGACGGCAGGAGAACAGGCAGTGGACCAGGACGGCCTCCCCGAGGCCTGGGGCAAGGACAGTGGGGGGTCAGGGAGCCTGCGGTCGGTCACTCTGCTTCATCCAACAGACTTCTACAGAGGCCCCCAGGGGGCCGCACTAAAGAGGGGCGGACGCCATCATGCCCGTGACACCCAGGAGAAGAGCAGCTGAGAAGGGTCGGGGTCAGCTGGAGGCCATGTCTGACTGCGGGCTGGAGGCCGAGCAGGATCGGGTTGGTGGACGGGGAGGAGGACTGAGCAGAGGGTACTGTGCGGGAAGTGGACATCTGGACAGTAGCCAGGCGAGTTAGCCCGATGTCATCTGAGCTAAAAGTGCCTGATCCTTAAATGACACCATTAAGATTAGACAGAGGCCACACCTGTCCCCCAGCCATCGGAGCTGGAGGCAGAAGGATCACAAGCCTGAGGCCAGGCTGGGCAACTGAGAGAGGCCCCGTCCCAAAACAAAAAATAGGAAGGGCTGGGGTGGAGCCCAGAGGTGGAGCACTCCTGGGTTCCATCCCTGGTGCCAAAAACTGGTCAGAGAGGGAAGCTGGGCAGGTGGGTGGCGCAGGGGCTGATAGAGCCAAAAAACAAAGACCAACGGCCCATTTTGAAATCAGCTGGAAGACCTAAGAGACAACACAGTCAGTAAGAAAGGGAGACACACCAGCCGCAGGACAGACCGGCCAGGCCCCCTCACCACCAACCTGCTGGTGGACATGGCCCCGGGTGGCACGCCTCATGGCAACACCTGTGGCTGTGGCACCTGGGGTCACACACCCCTCTGACCCAGCAAGCCACTGAGGTGTGCCTGCGTCCACTGACCTCAGGATGCTGAGGAGGCCGAGAGTGAAGGCCCACGCTGTGGGTCAGTGGCCCATCTGCACATGACACAGCCGCCTGCTGTGGGAACAGCGGGCGCTGGAAAGGGGCTGCAGATCTGCACCCAAGTGACCCAAGGGGCAGTCAGACAATGGCAGAGGTGAAGAGGACGAGACCCAGCCATGGTGCCCCGCTGCACCTGGACAGGCGGGATGAAGCTGGGGAGCTGTGGCCCCAGGCTGTGCCGTCCACAGCAGCTCAAGACCTGTGCCTGGGCTCATGCCAAGGCCGGCCAGGCTGCAGTGCACCCACCCGCCCACAGGGCAGCCTGGGCAATCAGGCCACCCTCTGACCCTCTTTTTATGCACAAGAACACAGCCTCCCCAGAGGCACCCAGCCAGGCACTCACGGGCCTCGTGCCATGGCAGCCATCACTGTGGCGCCCAACGAGTGCAAAGGAAGTTGGAAAACAGCAAGAGCCCTTCGGCGAGGTGGAGTGGACAATGTCACACTGGTGTGTGTTGAACGGTGTTCTAACCTTAGCCAGAAATCAAATACGGGGCGGGGGGACCCTACCTGGTGCTGCCCACTTGACCCGCGGACCTGGGGTGCAGACCCTGGGGCTACCCAGAGGTGAGAGAGCAGCCCACGGCCTGCTCCTCAGAAGGCTGCCCGCCAGGACCCACGCCTGGACTTCTCTGCTCTGCCGCAGGGTCCCGTCAGCATCGGCACTGTGCCTCTGCTTCTGTCCCTGGGGACTCCCAGGAAGGGTGACCAAGGCAGGTGGCTCTAGAGGCACAGGAGGGGAGAGGAACGCAAAGGCAGGGTGGACCCACCACACTGCACCACTGGTGTCACGGGGTGCCACCTGCACTGTCCTCCCAGCTGCAGACTTGGCCTGGGACGGAGGCCCAGCCCCAGCCCCTGCCCCAGCCCCTTCCTGATCTCAAAGTCTGCAGATGCCCCAGCCCATTTTAGCTGCCCGTTCAATGGCCAAGGAAACCACAGGAGGCTGCGGCGGTCACTGTCCTCTGTAGCCTGACCCAGGGAAGGAGAAGTGGCCCCAACTATATATACTCCCAGCCCGGTAAACAGCCACGCCAACCCGGCTGGCCCGTTAGAGGGAACCTAAAATACCCCCTATAATTATGTCATTAAAACACACCAGAAAAACTGACCCGCCCCACTCAGCAGAGGCTCCTGACCAGCTTAAGGAGCTGGGAGCTTGGGCACATCAGCCCAGGGGCTAGTGTCACCAGAGGAGGACCTGGCCAGACAGCTGCCCTGGGCCCATCACACAGGGAGCTGGCACTGCATGGCGGGCGCTCACTGTCCTGGGGTGGCCAGGTTCCAGCATATAAAGTGACCACCTGAGCATGGCCTCAGGTCCTCATGCACAAAGGAGACAGTCACCCTGGGACCCAGCGTCCACCCCAGAGAAACAAATATGCTCCTAAAATGAAAGCAGAACGGCCTGACCCACAGGCCAGGCGAGTCGGCGTCCACAAGGCGGCCAACAATGGCGGGTGTTTGACCTTGAAAGAAAAGACAGCGAAGGCAGGGACAGGCCTGCAGCCGGCCCCAGTCCAAACAGACGGGTGGGAGATTCCATAATGAACGTCCCATAGGCTTTCGTGACCTCTATGACAAGGGCTCCGTCTTCTGGTCAGTTACCGGGGGTGATCTGTGTGCTGGTCACAGGATGAACCCGACCCAAGCGCATGCATGCACGCATGCGCACGCGCGCACACACACACACACTCACACGAGAGAAGCACACGTCGAGGGGTCAGGTCGGGTGCAGCCAGACGCGTGGCTCCCTGAGACTCATCTGAGTCTTCATTAACCTCCTCTTTGAATGGCTGTTAAGCCTTGGCCAGATTTGTGTAAATGGATGGGGAGAAGTATCTGCTGTATTTTCAAAGTAAGATGGCTCCCTCCAGCCAGACAGGACTCCCTGACCCTCTGTCCACCTCTCCCCAGCCTCACAGCACTCCCCTCTCACGGGTCTCCTCTGCACACCCAAACTGGCCTGGCCTTCAGAGCATGGTGCCAGGGCAACAGCCCAGGCCTGTCTGCCTGACCACCTGCGCACTTAGGTGTATGCAGGGAGGTCCATCTGTGTGGCTGGGAAGACTATTTTAGGCTGCATTAGGGGACCCGACTTTGGATGATATTGATAGGGACCCTGTTTGGGGTGGCATTGTTTGGGGATCCCATTTTGGAGAGAGCTGCAGTTTGTGGACAGATGCTGGGATGCTTGCAGAACACTCAGGCCAGCTGGAGAGGAGTGAGCGCCAACCCCCAGCACCACGGCCTCAGCCCAGTACCAGGTTCCTGGCACACCCAGAGCTCCTCCCACAGACAAGGACAAGAGGACACAGGAACGGTCTTCAGGACTCAGGAAGAGGCCAGGGAGAGCAGAGGGACCTGCGTGGGTGCTGAACCACCCCGCGGCGGGAGGCCCCTTCCCCTGTGCTCCCTGGAGGCCCGATGGCAGCATGTCTGGGGGTGCCGGCCCACACCCCGCCCCCAGGATCAGCCAGCCTTTCCCTTCTCCTGCGAGAGGCCCCAGCCCCACGCTGTTGCCTGGGCCTGACATCCACAGCCTGAGACCAGAGATCAAAGACCTACAAGCACCTTAAAGATTTCATAGTCCTTCCTCCCTCAGGGGAGGAAACTGAGGCCCAGTAAGAGGGTGAGGGCTGGCACGTTCAGAGCAGGAGAGGCCAAGCCGAGCCTCCGCCCAGGAGCACCTCCCTGCAGCCTCCTCCCCTGTCCTCCCAGCAACCTTCCACCCCAGCACCTGCAGGTGCATCTGCAGACAGGAGGTGTGGACTCAGGGAAGGAAAGGCTTCGCCCCAGGGTGTCACCTCCCCTCGGGGATCTCGGGCTAGAGAGAAAACTTCCTGCAGTCCAGATTCTGGATGCAGAGGAGGCTGTCCAGCTGCTCTGAGGCTGACAGGTTCAAAGGGTGAGAGAGGGCGAGTGTGGAAGGTGAGTGGCCCCTGCCCAGGGGCAGGACAGGCCAGGGCTCAAATGGACAGGCTGCAACCCCGACAGACCCTCACCAGGGCCCAGGGCCCAGGGCCCAGCTGCCGGCCGTGACTGCCTGCCTGGCGGGGGGGGGGGGGGGGGGGGGGGGGGGGGGGGGGTGGGGGGGGTGGGGGGTGGGGATACCAGGGCTCGGAGCTGCGGCCAGCTGCTCAGACTGAAGCCTGGATTCCTCACAGTGAGGAAAGGTTCTCATTTCTTAGTAATAAGAAAAGCATATATTTAAAAAAAAAAATTGACTGCCTAATTACACATTTCTACAACAGATGTGTCAAAAGGCCACAGCGGTCAGGATCTACAGGAGGGACCTGGAGGGAGGGGGCCCACCCTCCATCTCTAGTGCTGCCAGCATAGGAGGGGCCCACCCAGGAAGCAGCCCGGGGCCAGGATCAGGGGCCAGCACCTCCACCCACCCAGCAAGGATGCTTCCTCTGCAGGACTCTCCCGCTGGACCTGGCTCCCCAGCGCCGAGCGCCAGTGACCACCTTCAGGAAGACCACGGTGGTCTAGCCTCAGCTCCAGGGTCCCTGGTCCCTCCCCCAGACACGCACAATGGGTAGGCAGGCCCTCCCTGGCTCTGTCCTGTTTATTCTTCAGCCTCTTAGGCCCAGCCTGGAGGCAATGGCCCTCCCCTCTGCCACACAGGAAGCTGACACTCGGCAGGAAGCCCCCAGGGCTGCAATGGGAAGTGGGACCTCGCCCGGCTCTGGAGGCCAAGTTCTGGCACTGGGACCCAAGATCCAGCCACCCACAAACACTGCTCCTCGGCAGTCCTACTAGGTCCTCTCACTGCCCAGAGCCCAGTGGAGCTGCCGGGGAGTGTGACAAGTCTCTGCTGCTGGGGGGGGGGGATCAATATCGGAGAAGGATTTGTCTTCTCCGTGCAATCAGGCCTGCCCCGGTGCCGTCCCCAGCGGGCTGGGTGTGCCCACCAGCCTGTGCCACTGGCGACCCGAAAGCAGAAGCCACATTGTCCAAACGCACTGCTTTCCACAGTCCAGTTGCACCACCCTGCCACTGCTGATGGCTGTGCTCCCGGCTGCCCAGCGAGGCCAGGGGTCAGAGCGGTGGCCCCTTTCCCCCCCGTCCTTCCTCAGCCTGGCTGGAAGCTGGCTCCAGCTCTGCGTCCAGATCACCCAGGGCTCTGAGACAAGGGGTGGGGCTGCTCCAGATGACCCCAGTTCCCAGGGGAGCAGGGGCAGTCGCTGCCAGCTTCTCAGGTAGTAATCCTGTAGGGGGAGTGTCATGGGGGCTGGGTGCCGGAGGATGACTCACACTCTCACCCAGCACAAGGTGACTAATCCCTCTGAAGGCCTCCTTTCCAAAATACCACAGAACCAACACTCCTCAGAGCGAAGAAGCCCTCAGAAGAGAGCCCCCCCCCCCCATCCCACTTCCAGCCAGGCCAGCTGGACCCTGACATCAGCCGGACAGTGGCTCCCTCAGGAGTGCCTAGAGTCTCAGGTGTCCTCAGGCAGGGCTCCTGGCTGCTTGGTGTCCCCTCCCCCAGCTACAGGCCCAGCCCCATGCCCAGCACAGATCAGGTGGGGTGTGGCCTGGGCATCAGAACTTTTTTCATGAAAAAACTCTATTTGGGGGCAATTTTAGGTTTACGGAAAGTCCAGAGATTTAGTCATCAATCAATTTTAAAGCTCCCCAGGTGACTAACAGCCGGGGTGGGAACCCCCAGCCGGAGACACCAGAGCCAAAGCTTCGTGCATGGCCCACGCAGAGTGGCAAGGAGCCAGGAGGCTGCAGGCCCCTGCTGTCCCTCGGGACTACAGACCTGCCGCCCACCTGACCTGGCCTTGCCGCCTGCTCCAGTGCTGTCCACAAGCTAGGGATAGATTTCACATTTCTAAGGACTGGAAAAGTATCAGAAGAATATTTCACCATGTAAAATATTTACCATCTGGCCAGTGAGAGAAAACTCCAGCCTCTGCTCAAGGACAGCCCACCCTCAGAAAGGGGCAGCCCCTTCAGGAAGAAGCCCTCCCTCCTACTCAGAGGAAGAAAAGGGAAGATCCGCCTAACCCCAACTCAGGTGCTTCCAAATCAAAGTGCTGGAGTCCCAGGGGCTGCAGTGCCACAGGACAGACTCAGGTGAGCCTGCCCCTTTAAGAACGCTCCTGGGGCCAGCTGCTTCTAAACTCTGACCCTGTGCCTGCCCAGGCCACTTGATCTGGTCCTCTGGCTTTCTACAGGCACAGGGGAGAACAGGCCAGCACTGTGGGCCTCTGACCCAGCGCGCTCCTGAGCACAGTCCAGGCGGCGTGGTCCTCACAGGGCTGGCCACATTGAGGACAGCTCCAGAGCCCTCCTTTCCAACCTCAATGGCTCCCATTAATTCCTGCCTTGAACATCTCCCCACATCTGGCCACCTTTTGGTGCTGCAAATCAGAGTGCTCTCTGTCCAGGCTGTGCTGGGTCCCCAGCATTTGGGGAGCTGAGTCCTATCTGCCTGAGCCACACCAGGTCCCCAGCTTTCAGGGAGCCTACCTGGTTACCTAGAACAGAGTGGACAGTGAACTCCCGGAGGGGTGGGAAGGCTCAGGAAGGGCGTGCGGCTAGGAGCCCCCCCACGGAGGACCAGGGTGTCCACACTGCAGACAGGCTTTCCCAAGGCCAATTGCTGTTTCTCTGTGGGTAAGCCCAGGCTTGCAGAGGATCACATGTGGGGCGGAGCTGACCAGAGGGATTGTGGAGGGGTGAGTTCTTGGGCACTGTGCCCTGGGCAAGGCCCAGGCAAGGAGGATTGCAGAGGTGTTCTGCTAAGAAGGGGGGGGGGGGAGGCGCTGTGCTTTCTGGCAAGCAAGGGACAGACCAGGGTTTCACACTGGAGCTGATGCCAGGCCAGAGCCTCCAGGGGTGGCCCTGTTCCACAGCAGGGCACAGGCCTGTCCCAGGTCCTCTGGAACTGAGCCAAAAAGGGCACGAGGAACAGGAGGAACCCTAAGTACTTTTCCAAAGCAAGGGACTGCCTCAGACGGAGCAGGGGCAGGGCCAGGGGCTGTGCCCGGGGCTGGACCTGGACGTTAGTTCTGCTAGGAAAACTCCAAATTAAACAGCTCCAGGCAGGAAGCCGCCTGCTCCCAGATTGGTCAGGAAGTCGTGATGCAAGTTTGCACTTTTTTTTTTAACACAAAAGAGAGAGAGATTCCTACTCCCCACCCCACCACCATCCCAGCGGCCCTTCTTCTAGGGACAAACAGACCCCCTCCCCCGGGCCCCTCCTCCCAGCGCCCAAACGCCAGGTCCTGGGCGCCCGCGGTGCACCTCGCCGCCGCCCTTCCACCCCGCGCCGGGCCCGCCGCGGCCGCCCGCGGTCTCATGCTTCTGGAATGCGGGCGCCCAGGGCCGCGCGTCCCGGGGAATCTCCGCGCCCTCCCGCCCGCTCGCAGCCCTGGCCCCGCGGGCCTCGCTCGGCGGCCCAGCAGGGACATGGGGAGCCGGAACGCAGCTCCGTTCTCGGTCCAGCCGCCCCCCACTCACCGGCCAGGAGCGTGCAGGGCAGCAGCAGCCAGTACAGCACGGCGCCGAGCACGTGCGGCTCCATGGGGACGGCCCAGGGTCGCGCCGCCGCGGCGCTAAGGCGAGGCGCTAGGGCGAGGCGCGGAGGCCGGGGGTCGGCGCTCCATGGCGCACAGGGCGGGTCTCCGCACGTGCCGCGCGGCGCGGCCCGGACCCCCGACTGGCCCGCCGGGACCCTCGCGCCGCCTCCTCCTCGGGCCGGACGCGCCGCGCCCTCCGGTGCCGACGGTCGGGGCCCGAGCGCTCGGGAGTCAGCCTGCCCGCGGCGGAGCGCAGCGCGGCTCGCAGAGGCCGACTTGGGCCGGACGGCGGCTCGGTGGCTCCCGCCCTCCGCCCGCCCGCGGGCCTTTATAAGCTCGGCCCCCGCCCTCCCCGGCGTGCCCGCCTCCGCGCTTCCCCCGACGGCCGGGCGCGCCCAGGCATCCCCTCGGCTGTCCCACGCGCCCGCGCGCACACCAGCCCTCTAGGCCCCGGCTGCCGCGCAGACCCGGGACACCTCCGTCCAGAGCAAGTCCCGAGAAGACCCCCACCCTCCCAGGAACCTAGCACTGCTGCTCAGCGTGTGTGTGCGGTGGTGGGGGGCGCTTCTCCCTGGGTGGCCCAGGGCCCGGGTGTTACAGAAAGGCTCCCTAGGGCCCGGCTTCCTAGGGCCCGGCTTCCTTGGGCAGCACCCACGCGCAACTGCACCCCGCGTGGCCGGAGCGACTTTCGCTTTGCTCCCCAGGACGCTAGAACACAGCGCCCCCTGGGGACTGTGGGTAGTTAGGAGCTCCCACCGGTTGGACGGGTGGCCATGGTAGCTGGGATGGAGGACTCAGAATGCCTGCTGCGTCCCAGTGCTGTCTGAACTGGGCCCTGGGGACTTGTTCCAGCCACACCTGCCACCACCATGCGGTTTGGCCTTGATCCCTTTGCCATAGACAGTAGTAACTGCAGCCAGACACCTGCTTATCCCCTTGAATAGAGGAGTCGGTCCCCAGTCCAGGGTGTGCTGAGTACATCACCTGGGCCTTCTCAGTTCAGCCTTCATCTGCCCTTAAGATGGGCAGGAAAGGAGAAAGGGGAAGAGCATAGACCCTGTCGCTGGGCTCAGGCTATGGGTCCCCAGCCCAGCTGCATTAGGAAATGAGGGAGTCTGGGGGCAAGAGCTGTAAGGACCAAGAGAGACCACCATTGAGCCTCAGGGCACAGTCAACTGATGTGAGCTGATCACAGGATCAGACCCTCCAACTTTTCCCAAAAAGCCAGAAATGCAGAACTTCATGGGAAGTCTAGGTTTCAAATCCTGACTATTTCTCTGAGACCCACTCTGTGATTTGGCCCCAAAATATTAGCTGCAAAGAGAAGGGAAGCTTTAGAACTCTGTTGTGATTTTCTTACAAATGTGTCCAAAATTGTTAAAGTAGCAAAAGATCAAAAACTCTAGTCACAGGAGCTGGTGAGAAAAAGTGTATCTTTCAGAGCAGAACTATGTAGCAGTTCAACCCACCACCTAGGTATACCAATAGGAAACAGTCTGTAAGATACAATATTACCACTGCACCGAAGCCCCCTGCCAGCGGGCCCTCTGGAGGGGAAGGCCTTCCTGGAGTCACCTTTTGGTGTTGCTTTCATGATTTGCTATATACATATTCCCCCTATTCACAGAATGCACCTAGCCAAATAAGGGTGGACCCTCAGAAACAGAACTTGGCTACTTGGCCAGGCAGGGAGAGGTGGGGCCAGCAGGGGCAAGGGGAGCCTGCCTGGCCCCGGCTGTCCATAGCACTCCTGCTCTGCCTCCTACATGCCCACCAGCTGATGATGGACAGACCATTCAAACAAAGGATTGCTATTTGTCCAGTTAAAAAATCCCTGGTAGGGGGCTGGGGATGTTGCTCAAGCGGTAGCGCGCTCGCCTGGTATGCGTGCGGCCCGGGTTCGATCCTCAGCACCACATACACACAAAGATGTTGTGTCTGCCGAAAATTAAACAATAAAAATAAATAAAAATTAAAAAAAAAATCCCTGGTAAACTGTGTCCTCTTGTGCCTTGGGGCTCCTACCAGGAACAGAGAAGAGAGACATGGGCATCCAGGTCTAGGGACTGGGACTGGGAGCCTGACCAGGGATTGAACTCAGAGGCACTCAACCACAGCCACATCCCAGCCCTATTCTGTACTTTATTTAGAGATGGGGTCTCACTGAGTTGCTTAGTGCCTCACCATTGCTGAGCGATCCTCCTGCCTCGGCCACTGGGATTACAGGCGTGAGCCACCACACCCAGCGCTGGCCACTTTACTCTTCCCCTGGCAGTCATGGGTGGCATGATCACCACAGGGCTGGGGCAGCCACACCCCCTCCTCACTGTTGCACCTCCACTGTGCCCTGCACTCAGGGCCCTGAGCGGGCATCCCCAGTACATTGCCATCCCCCCAAGTCCTTCTCGTTCTCTTTGGACACCTCAGAAATTCCCTCCCCAGAGAGCCCTTCCTAACTGCCCAGGTCACCAGATGCTTGGGCATCTCTGTGATGGCCATGGCCTCCTGGGGTGGGACCATCTGTGGCCATGGGCCTAGAGGCTCTGGGGGCTCCTGGAGCTCTTTCAGGTCATTGCACCCCCTGGGCCAGCAAGTCACTTTCACATAGAAGGGCCCCAAAGAAGTGTGAGGTCAGGGCCTTCATTAGATGCCATTGCATGGCACTGACCACTGACCACAGCCTTGAGCCATGGTCAGTCTCTCAACAATGATGTCACCCCAGCTGCCTGATTCTGTGCTCCTCCCACACCTACCACCCACCCTGCGCCTACCCAGAGCTATTTTGATGGACAGACATGATACCCACCCCATGCCCACTGTGCCCGCCTCAGAAGGGCATGAGACTGATTTTCAATCAGTGAGAGCCAGTGGGTAACTCCTGGCACAGAGAATGGCCTACCCTGCTTTTCAGAGGATGCTCAGGTGAGATGGAGCAGTCAGTTGCATGTAGGGACAAACAACCAATTTCCATGACCCTGTCCATCCCACCTGGCTCTTCTCCTGGTCACGCTTCCTGTGTAGCCCACCCAGCAGAACCCAGGTGAGGAGAGTGCCCTAGCTGGGCTGGGCTGCGGCTCAGTGGTACAGCACTGGCCTGGCTTGTGCATGCCCTGGGTTTGATCCCCAGTCCTGCCAAAACCCAAACCCAAACCACGTTCCCACCACAGACGCTGAGGCGGCTGGCCTGACAGGACAGACCCACAGCCAGGCACCCACATGGGGCCAGCCGCTCCGACATCTGCACATGCACTGGCCACCAGCAGGTCACCCTCACACTCACTAGGAACCTCCCTTCCCTTCCCTTGACCTCCTGTCGTGCGGCTGGACTTTAGTGGAAGACAGAGTCATCTGGGAGGCACCAGGCTGCAGTCTCCCACCAGCACCCCTCAGCCCCACGATCTACCCCGCTCAGAGACTCACCTAGGGGGTTTCCATCCTGCTGACAAAGGAAGGCTGACAGCCCTGCGCGAGGGCCTGCTGCCCTACCAGCTGACCTTCAGGAGAGGCAAGGCCGCACTTGAGTCCTGTCACCCCAGAGCTGAGGCCCCCACAGGCCTTCTCCCTCCTCCCTTCCTGGGTGTAGGGCGGACCGAGGACTCAGCCCTCTCTCCAGCTGTGCAGGAATGCAGAGAGTCTCCCAGGATTCCAGGTTGGGGCTGGGCGGGGCAGGGGGCGTGACCCAGGACCAGACCCAGAAGGCTGCATGTGGGCTGCCACCCCCTGTAGCAGCACCTCTTGTGGGCCAGGAGGGACCTGGCTCTCTCCTATGCTAGGTCCCCTGCTGGCTGGTCCACGGCCTGCCCCAGGCCTCCCTTAGCTCCTGCCCATCCTTGCACAACAAGGGGTTGCAGTCACTGTGGATCTGGCAGCCACTTCCCTCCCCACCAGCCCCTGGAGGAAGTTCAAACTCCTCAGTGGTACTCAGAGTCCTCCGTGGTCCGATGCTGTGGCCACTGTGGCCTCACAGTGATGAGGTATGTGGGGCCGTGTCATGATCCTGCCTCTACAAACACCCCTTTCCAAAGATACAGATCCAGCCACGCCTGGCTTCTGGATTCAAGTGCCCTGGCCTGCCTCTCTTCTGGAAGTTTCTCTCTTCCTCACGGCCACAAACCCTGTGTCTAGACCATCCTCACCTGGCACTGAGGCTCCTGGGACCTGCCACCATTCCCACCATTAATTAGCTTCTGTTCCTCCAGCTGCCCACCCTGCAGACATACTCCATCAACCCTCAATGCCTTGGAGACCCGTGCTGGGTCTCCCCACCCATGTACGGGGCCCTGAACCCAGGGGCACTGGACGACTGAGCTCTATCCCCAGCCCTTTCAATTTAATTTTATTTTTTATTCTTTTATTTAAAATTGTGTTGGTACTGGGGATAGAACCAAAGGGCACTTTACCACTGAGACACATCCCCAGCCTTTTTCTTATTATCTTGGAGGGGGCCACCCCACTGGGAGGCTCTTGCTAAGTTGCTGAGTCTAGCCTCAAATTTGTGATCCTCCTGCTTCAGACTCTGAAGTCATTGGGATTACAGGTATGTGCCATCTTGCCTGGCTCCATTTTATTTTATTCATTTATACTGGAGATTTACCTCTGAGCTATATCCCCAGCCCTTTTAAAAAATTATTAGTATTCTTATTTTGAGGCAGGGTCTCGCCAAGTTGATGAGGGTCTTGCTAAGCTGCTCATGCTATCCTGGAACTTGCCATCCTCCTGCCTCAGTCTCCCCAGTTGCAGGGATGACAGGGTGGCCACCGTGCAGGCTCTGTGTCGGGTCTGTGCGTGTGGCCCAGCACCTGAGCAGCTGCAGCTGACCTAGTCTTGAGTATCCTCCACTTAATGCAAATGCTGTGGGCTTTGTGCAGGCGCCTGCATCAGCTGCCCTGGGCTCTCCCACCCACTCAGGCTCCTTCCCAGACTCAGCGAGGCCTCAGTGCCCTTGGGAAACCACACTGTTTGGGGAGGCCAAAGAGACCTCCTAGGCCTCTCCCTGCAACCCCACCCTCGCTGCGAGCCCTGACACCCCAACGCTCTGTCGGCTGCTCCCTCCCAGGCCTTGATGGACAAGTCCTGAGCACTCTCGTCCCAGGGCCATTTGTCTCACAACTGCTCTCCAGAGGCATGATTAGAAGCAGGTCCTGGCCCATTTCAGGTGTCTCCATCCAGGAGTCTCCCCTTCCCCCTGGGCTCCCAGAATGGTGCTAGGTGAATGATCCTCACAGTCTGAGCTCCAAGGCACAAAGCCAACCTGTCTGCCGGGCTGTGAGCTTCTGCCCCTGCAGGGTGGTCACCTCACCATGCACTTGGAGCAGGGCCTTCAGGTCATTCCAGAGGGAACCTGGAGGTAGTCTAGGGCCCCCTGCAGTCTCCCGGTGTGAGGGCAGGGCTCCTGATTCAGGTTGCTCCAGCCTGGCCTTCCGACCGCGATGCGTGCCTGGTTTCAGAGCGTACTCAGAGGCACCCCGTGCGCTGCTTCTTAAGTTATTCCTGCTTTCCAGGCATTCTCCCCTGAGGCCTTGTGAATCATTCAGTGACCTCCTGCATCTGGGGGCCAAGGGTGGGCGTCAGGTCTGCAGGAGCCAGAAGAGAGTCTGCGGGTGCCTAGAGGAGCCAGATGGTAGTCCCAAAGCTAAGGACCCCCCTGTCACAAGAGTCCTGGGACCAACTGGTGCACCCAGAAACCCCACAGCTGCCTGACCCTCTGGGAAGGCGACGCTGAGGGAGCATGTGGGGACATCAGTGTTGGGGCTGATCCTAGTTTCTCTCTGTGTGGGCAATGGGGACTCTGCTGCCCAAGGGACCTTCCGGACTCCCTGTGTGGCCCTAGGGAGCTGCTGTCCTACCTCTCCAGGTGACAGCCTGGTAGGGGCTGACACCCCTAGCCCTGGGGGTGGACCACAGAGCGGAAGACATCACCTGTACACCCCCTTCTGCTGCACAGCCTGGCCTACCACCTGCCCCACCACACGCGCGCGCACACACACGCGCACACACACACACTCTCCCTGCCTCTGCTCCTGGCTCTGCGGCTCAGCTGTGTAGAACCATCACACAATGGTGGTGCCTTTAAAGCTGTCCCTGTGGATACCAAGCAGCCCAGTGGAGCAGCACAATGGGGAATTGGACTTTAAGTCTAGTTTATCTTTAATTAATTTTTAACACTCTATTCAGATATTGGAAACATTTTGGTGTGCTGAGAACAAATTGGTTACTTGGATCCACTTTTTCAAATGTAAATTTTATGAAATCTAAGATAAGGATGAAGTTTTTCATGCAATTATAGCACCCTTTGAATTCAGTTGTGTTTTAAGTATAGAATACTCATCAGAGTTTGAAAACTGTATGTTTAGTGTTCGTGATGGTGGTGATGGGGATGGTGTAGATGGCGGTGTTGATGGTGGTGATGATGGTAGTGATGGTGGTGAAGGTGGTGGTAATGGTGGTGGCAATGATGGTGGTGATGGTGTAGATGGCGGTGGGTGGTGCTGATGGTGATGATGATGGTAGTGATGGTGTTGATGGTGGTGGTGATGGTGGTGATGGTGATGGTGATGGTGGTGGTGATGGCGGTGGTGTTGATGGTGGTGCTAGTAGTGTTGATGGTGGCAATGATGGTGATAATGTGGTGGTGATGCACTGACTTTGTTTTGAAAGACAACATTTTGGACATACTGGGTAAAATTTTAGATGTTACTAAAGTTATTGTTACCTGATTCTTTGCTTTTTAATATAACTGCTAGAAAACTTAACACCAGGGGCTCACACTTCCTACTATTAAACATTGCAGGGCTACGTACCCACACAGGAATCAAGACAAGGTCAGCCTTCTCTTCCCTTTAATGCTCTCCAAAGTGAGTCACAAGTGTCGTCTCTGAGATGAACAGGAGATGCTCGGTTCTGTTTTCCAGGACTCTTGTGGCTGCCCTGCTCTGAGCAAGTTCTATGGTATAGATGGGGAGCTCAGGCTTCGGAGGAGAAGAGCCTTCTCTGGTCCCCGACCTGTGGGCAGCAGCAGCTTCTCCATCTTCCTGCTTGTCCCACCAGTGATGGATTCCAAGGTCGTCTGGCAGACAGGGAGCCAAGGGCAGATTGATTCTGGCTAAGACGCAAATGCCTTCATTGAAGGTAAAAGCTGCGTCCAGACTTGGCCACGGAGCTTGTGTTTTAAGCCAAGACCATCAAGAGCTCCCTGGTGGCTGCGGGTGACTGACAGCTCTCTGAGGGTCAGAGGGGGTGCCATGAGCCTGCACCCACCGTTAGTCCTTGTGTCCTGCCTGGCCTTGACACAGCTGATGCAAGTCAAAGTGGGGCGCAGGCCTTGCTCCCTAGCTTTGCCCCCTTGAGTCTTGGCTGCTTTGCCCACCATGATGGGTGTCTCTCAGAGGCCCATTTTGAGGGTGAGATGGTAAGGTCTTTTGATCACAGGTAACAGGGCTGCATGTAGCAGAATGTGACAGAGTCCACTGTGACTATTTCACACAATGGCTCTGGAGCCTGGGAGGCGGCGTGAACTCTGGGTGGTTGTCATTGTAACGGGCACGATGCCAGCAAGGCAGGGGAAGAGCTATGGCGAGCGCTCATTCCATGGACGTAGTGAGGGAGTCAACTGCAAGGAGCAAGGCTCAGGGGACTGGGGTGAGTTCTAGGGAAGACAGGCAAGGTCAGTGCATTGGTCTGGTCCACCTCAGGACATCGCAACCCTAACCACCTATTTAACAGCGGTTAAAATCATGATAGTGGTGATGACAATGATGGTATTTGGGGATGTGATGGCAGCAGTATAATAGTGATGATAAGGGTGATGGTGACAGTGGTGGCAATGGTGATGATGATGGTTGTCTCATTCTCAAACCTGGTACATAGGTGGCCCTCAGTGGCCTGGCCTGTAATGGGCTCCCAGAAGCCAGTCTCCTGGTGGGCACCTATAAACACTGACTGATTTTTTTTGCAGACAAGGGTTCTACCTGCTTTGCCATCTGGTTTCTTTCCCCTGGGAGCTCAGTAGCCAGGCTATGTCCTCCTAGCATCTCAGACCCACAAGCCAACATGATCTTTTGGGTGGAACCTGGACACCACTAATCAGAAAAGGGCTTTCACCTCCCCTCTAGTTCTAGACTATGCTTCTATTAATGCTGCTTCATATTAAATCAAGACTCCAGGGGTTGGAGAAAAGAGAAACCCTGTCAGATACACTAGAGAGGCAAATGGGAAGGAGTCAGCTTCTTAATAAAAACCCAGGGCATCATGAAGGACTGTGGGGCCTGGCCAGAGACCCAGTGGAACCTGTTTAAAGCCATCTAAGCTGGCTGTGTGTGTCGGGTTACCTGCCCTGGGCCATGCTCACTGGCTTGCTCTTGCACCTCAGGAGGGGTGATTCTGACTCTAGTGCCCCTCATCCCAGGAGGTCATGTGACTGGCTCAGCAGTAAGCATGACAATGGCTCCTGAACTCCATCGCTGTTGCCAAAGGAGGCAAATTTCTGAGGAGTCTCCAAGGCTGAGTGAGGTCACCCATAAAGGCCTACTTTCTTTTCTTTTTTTAGTATTTGGCGGACACAACATCTTTGTTTGTACGTGGTGCTGAGGATCGTGGTGCTGAGGATCGAACCCGGGCCGCACGCATGCCAGGTGAGCGTGCTACCGCTTGAGCCACATCCCCAGCCCTAAAGGCCTACTTTCTAGGGTGACATCACATGTCTCACAGCTGCGGGGCTGTTCCTGGAGACACCAGAGCGGACCCTGGCCTCAGCACAGAGGAGGGTCCTGAGGTCCTTGGTGCACAGGCCTCCTCCCTGCCACTTGCTATGAGTCTCCAGTCACAGCACTTCATCCCACACGGGCCAGGCTGTCCTAGAGTCACAGGCACATTCTGGATCCTCAAGCCCCATGTGAGCTTCTCGGACGCAGCTCAGCCTCAGAGCCTCAGCACCCTGGGCCCTGTTCCAGGCTTGTGCCCAGGGTCCTGGGAGCAGGGGTAGGCAGTGACTGGCCTGCTGTGTAGTTCCATGCCAGGTGGTAGAGGGGCAGGGAGGCCCCTCCTGGTCCTGGTCTCCCGGGTTCCCTCCTACCTTGGGAAGACCCAAAACTCTGACTCCCCAACACAACCATGGGTGCCCAGATTAGCCTGTGGCAAAAGAAATGGAAAGCTGGTTGAGCCTGCTGAGTTCTGGAGGCAGCCCCCACCCCCAACGGGCTCATCTCTGCAGGGCAGGGACCAGGCCAACCATCATGCCCCAGACCCAGGTACTGGACAGTTGCTGTGGCTAGGTCCCACTACCTCTACCTCCCTGAGACCAGGTGTTTCTTTTTCTTTGAGGTACTGGGGATTGAACCCAGGGATGCTCTACCACTGAGTTACATCCCCAGACCATTTTAAAGTTTTTTATTTTGAGACAGGGTCTTGCTAAGTTGTCTAGGCTGTCTTCAAACTTGTCATCTTCCAGCTTCAGCCTCCAGAGTAGCTGGGATTATAAGCATAGCCACTATGTCCAGCTTGGAGTTTCAGAGAACAGGGAACCACCAAGCTATTTGGAGGAAAGTTAGCTTCCTCCCTCAGATGACAGCTATGAGCCAAAAGGTTTACAACATTCCCTATGAAGAGGCTAAGCCTGTTATTTATGCTCCCATTACAGTCCTAGAATCAATCCTACAAGCTTCCTGCTTTGGAGTGCGTTCTACTCTGATCCCCAGGTCATTTTCTACCACCTTTGAGAAAAGCTGGATTTCCAATCTGAACTGGAATACAGCAGAATACTCATATACAGCTGAGAAGACCCAAAACTAAGTGTTGCCCTGCAGAGTTGTGCAAGCTAAGGCCTGCATATGGGAGCCCAGCCAGGGGGCAGCAAGGCTCAGCTCCATTTGGCTCTGCCTGTGTACTGGTAATGGGCTGTGACCCATTCCTTTTTTTTTTGGTATCAAGGATTGAACCCAGGCACGCTTAACCACTGAACCACATCTCCAGCCCTTTTTTTATTCTTTATTTTTTTGAGATAGGGTTTCACTAAGCTGCTGAGGCTAGTGTTAAACTTGCAATCCTCCTGCCCTAGTTTCCTGAGCCACTGGGATTACTGGCATGTGCCACCACACTCAGCCCCTTTCCTATTTTCTACAAAGGTGCTTTCCGAGCCTACTGTGCCCTGCTGGAGGTTGTCTGGCCACAGGGACTTTCACATTTTCTTGTCTACAACCCACAATAAAAAATAAAAACCACACTGAAAAGATGAAAAAAAGTCACATTAAACACTCATGTACCTGCTACTTGGACATCAACATTAATGTTCTATAATTGTTTAAGTCAGACAGATGTCACTTCTAAACACTTTTTGACTCATGCTCTTTATAACAGCTTGATATTTGTTTGTAATTTGATTTTTGTACAAATTTATGTACCTTGAAATGCATATCTTGATGTACCCTCCAGTCTCCGAGCATTCATACATCTGGGTAACCCACAACTGCCATGATACAGACCACTTCCACCAGCTGTGAGTTGCTTCTGGCCCTTCTTGTTTTAAGAAATACATTTTCGGGGCTGGGGTTGTGGCTCAGTGGTAGAGCGCGTGCTTGGCAGGTGAGAGGCCCTGGGTTCCATCCTCAGCACCACATAAAGATAAATTAAAAAAAAGTGTGTCCATCTACAGCTCAAAATAAATAAATAGAAGCAGCTTTACCGGGTGGCACAGAGCACACGTATGGAAACAAGACCATTAACAGTGTGCCGGCCTCAACCTGCCCTGGGCTCTCGTTCGTGGCTTTCCGTGTCGGGCGGAAAGAGCGCCCCGGCACCGAGCCACGCCCCGGCCCAGCGCGACTTCGCGGCCGTCTGCACCACGGGGCGAGCCGAGCCCTGCCTGCGGGCGCCGTGCGGCCCGGCCTCGGCCCGTCCCCCACTCCCGAGCTCCTCTGCGATCCCTGGCCGCGACGCCCGACGGCGCTCCCCGAGGGCACGATTCGCGCCTGCGGAAGCCGTCGACGGCGGGAGGGCAGAAGGCCCCGTCGGCCCTCAGCTCCCCAGCGGACGAGCCTGTCCCCCAGGGCTGGGCTCTCCGGGCGCCCCAAGCCTTCTCAACGAGAGCCTTGCCGCCGGCTTCCCGGATAAGGGAAGCACGTTGCCCCTCCTTCCCGCACACGGGCTCAGTGCCGCTGCACCGCGCGGGTCCCGCGCTGCCCGGCGCAGCACAGCTTGGGCGAGACGCTGCTAGCACGCCCGCGTAGCACTGCGCACGCGCCGGCCGCGTTCCTTTGCCCCCCCCCTCGCGCTCGGACCGATGGTACGATCTGGGCGGGGCTATAGAGGCACATGCGCAGGTGACTCCAAGGCAGCAGTGCGCGCACTGGCCTCGTCCGTTTCCCCCGCGTGCTCCGCAGGATGGAACGGCCCGGGCGGGGCCTTACGAAAACCGCGCGAAAACCGCGCGGAGACTGTCCGGACGCCGCTTCCTCACCATGGCGCAGCGCCGCGTCACCGAATTCTTCGTGCGCCGCCGCCCGGGTCCCGCCGCGCGGCGGGCCAAGTCGGCCTGCCGCACCCCGAGCTCCGCCGCGGGCCCCGCGCTCACCCCGGGCAGCAGCCGCAAGCGCGCCCGCCCTCCCGCCGCACCCGGGAGCAGCCGGCCCGGGCCGCCCGCGCGCCGGAGGCTGCGGCTGCAGGACGGGGACCGGGCAGAGGTCAGAGGAGATGGGGACGGAACGGCGGACTGGAACTGGAGCGCGGACTGATCAGACGGGGCGGGGGATGGGGACGGGGGTGGGGGCGGGGGAGAAGGGCGGGGACCGTGGAGCCGGAGGGGAGCCCACCCGCAGGGGCGTCGCGAGGGCCTGAGCCCAGGCCTCCAAGGACCGTGGCCCTGGAGTGTCGTGGCCACGTGAAGCTCCCTCACCTGCAGTGCTGGGTGAGGGGTCGGCCTCGAAGCTGCCCCAAGAATGGACGGGCCGGATGACTGTCCCGCCGGTGGCCCAGCACAGATTAGCAGGGATGCCCAGGACCTCTGCTCGGTCCTGGCAGGGTCCATTTAGTTGGCAGTCGGTTCTCTTGGGGTTCCCCAAGGCCTGTCATGTGCTCACCTGTGGCTTCCTTCCCAGCAGGACTGCTGTCCCACTTCCCCACCTGCCCCTATCTCCCCGGGCAAGAAGGTTAAGAGAACTGCTCCCTCCGAAGGTCAGCGGCCCTGCCTGGCGGCCCCCAAGGACAAGGTGAGGAGGCTGTGAGGCTGGACCAGGCAGTGTGTGAGGGGCTGGGGTGACTGGATGGCTCACCCACCCTGTGTCCACAGGCCCTCTCCAAGGACACCATCTCAGAGCTCCAGTCATGTCTGCAGCGGGCACGGGTGCTGGGGGCTCAGGCCCAGGCACTGAGGGCCAGTGCTCAGAAGGACACTAAGGAAACTAGCACATCGGAGGCTGAGGGATCTGCAGAGCAGCCATGGTGAGTGTGCTCAGGCACCCTGGAGAAGACAGGGACCAGCAGGCACAGCAGGGGCCCGAGCAGGTGGAGGGCCAGGGCTGCCTCTCCTAGGGCGTTAGTTATGTGGAGAGGGCATGGAGCAGACAGCACAGACCATGCTGCTCACCAGCTGCATGCTGCAGCCCTGGGTGCTGGTCATTCCTGCCTCGCTGGGCTCAACACTGACAGTTCACCCACAGTGACATCCCAGTGTCACTGTCTTCCCCAAGCCCTATGTCTTTTGGAGCTGAGGAAGCTGGGCTGGGGCCCGAGGGAGGGTGGTAGAGCTGGTTGTGGAGCAGGCTTTGAAGTGTGCCTCCCTGAGGCTGCTCCTTAGGCAGGCAGCAGGCTGGCAAGGGCTCTCTGAAGGGTACATGCCATGGGGCCTGTGGCTGGGCACTGAAGGGATGTGATCTGGGCCTGCCTCTGACCCTGGCTCTCCTTGACTTGACAGTGGCGAGAAGGCACCTGCCTACCAGCGCTTCCATGCCCTGGCCCAGCCTGGGCCCCCAGGCCTTGTGCTGCCCTACAAGTACCAGGTGCTGGCCGAGATGTTCCGCAGCATGGACACCGTCGTGGGCATGCTCCACAACCGCTCTGAGACTGTGACTTTTGCCAAGGTCAAGCAGGCTGTCCAGGACATGATGCGCAGGTGAGCAGGCTGAGGGTCAGGCCTGGCCCACCCTAAGCCGGAAGCCTGGTTCCTTCTGACCCAGCCCCTTCTGCTGTAGGCGCTTTGAGGAGCGCAACGTGGGCCAGATCAAAACTGTGTACCCTGAGTCCTACCGCTTTCGCCAGGAGCGCAACATCCCCACCTTCAAGGATGGCGTGAAAAGATCTGATTACCAGCTCACCATCGAGCCCGTGCTGGACTCAGGTGAGTGCCAGTGGCTGGATCTCCTCACCTGGCTTTGGGTCCCCCTTGCAGCTCTGCATGCTCTGAGGGAGGGCATGAGGCATCCCTGTGGGGCTGGGCTGGCCTGGCCTGGCCGGGGGCTCAGGCCTGGACTGTCCCCGCAGAGGCTGGCAGTGCCCCCCAGCTCACAGCCTCGCGCCTTCTGCAGCGCCGACAGCTCTTCAGCAGGAATCTGGTGGAGCGAGTCAAGGAGCACCACAGGGTGAGCAGCAAGGCCCTCAACTTGGGGCCTCCTTGTGAGCCATCAGCCCTCTCTTGGGCTTTGTGATCGCCTCACAGGAGGGTGGAGTTCTGAAGTTCCCTCTAACCCTCGCCATGGCTATCCCAGGTGGGGAAGGGCTGCCCTGCACTCTAAGATGTCCTGTTACACAGTCAGACATAGCTGCTCAGGGCTGACCAGAGGCCCCAGAAGGCTCTCAGTGGGTCAGTGAGTCCTTGTTGTGCAAGACTGCACGTGTTCTCTTGCCTAGCTCTCCTGGTGGCCTGTGTGTGTGCGTGGAGTTAGGCCTAGAGCAACACTATCTGGGCACAGAGAGGTTAGGTGACATCCCCCAGGCTGCCCTGCTGGGAGTCAGGCGGCCCAACACCCAGCCTTTCTCCCACAGGCTTTCCTGGCCTCCTTGAGCCCCCCACTGGCTGTGCCTGAGGACCAACTGACTCGCTGGCACCCACGCTTCAATGTGGATGGTGTGCCTGACATTGAGCCGGCCGAGCTGCCCCAGCCACCCAACACAGAGAGACTCACCACTGCCCAGGAGGTGCTGGCCCGGGCCCGAAGCTTGATGTCACCCAGGGTGAGGCTGCTGACCTCTGACCTGGCCCCTGTCTCTGGAGGCAGTGAGGCCTAGCTGGGTGCCTGTCTGGTTCCTGAGGCTTCACCGAGCTCATCCTTGCTGAGGGGCAGAAAATGGCAGGATGTGCCCTTGTTCACCAGCTGCAGCCTATGCCTGCATCCCTGGGGCTGCTGCTGGTGGGCTGTGCGTGGGCATGGAGTTAGGCCTAGAGCAACACGGGGGTCTTGAGTTGGGGCTTCCTTGCTTCCTGTGACCTCTCCTCTGACTCCACCCACCCCGCAGATGGAGAAGGCCTTGAGTGGCATGGCCCTGCGCTCAGCTGAGCCCAGCAGCCCAGGGCCCCCC
Source organism: Marmota monax (assembly GCF_021218885.2). NCBI lineage: Eukaryota > Metazoa > Chordata > Mammalia > Rodentia > Sciuridae > Marmota > Marmota monax. The sequence continues at coordinate 35,645,290 of NW_026695224.1, forward strand.
AGCCCTGTACTGCCGGCCACCCCACCAGCCACCCCTCCAAGTGCCCTGAAGGGTGTGTCCCAGGCCCTCTTGGAACGGGTGAGTTCTTACAGATGGGCAGGGGGTGGGGGGCGTGTGGTGACCTGCTTTACTGACCTGCTTCCCTCCCTGGCCACAAGATCCGGGCCAAGGAGGCCCAGAAGCAGTTGGCACAGATGACACGGTCCCCGGAGCAGGAACTGCGCCTGCAGCGGCTGGAGCGGCTACCTGAGCTGGCCCGGGTATTGCGTGGTGTTTTTGTGTCCGAGCGCAAGCCAGCACTCACCATGGATGTGGCCTGCGCCAGGATGGTTGGCAGCTGCCGAGCTGCCCTGAGCCCAGGTACGTGCAGGCCAGGGTGGGTGTGGGCTGCTGTCTGTGGTGCACTCGCTCCACTGGCCCAATGTGCACTGGGTGCCTGTTGTGTGCCCTGCTGGGTGCTGGGCACTACACTCCTCCAGGAACCCTGAGCCTGCCTGGCTTGTAGAGCCTTTGCTTTTTGGGTGCTGGGGACAGCCCAGGGCTTCAGGCACGCAGGGTAGGTGCTCCCCACTGTGCTCCACCCCTGTTCTATCGCCATGGAGGCGGCTTCTGCTCAGCCTCACCTTCACAAACCTGCCCAGTTACCTGCAGTCCTCAGAATAATCCCGACTTCTTACCCAAAGCCCTGTTTGAGCATCCACTCTCCCAGGCCTCAAGCAGGTGGGTACTGCCTGCCTCAGGGCCTGCACAGTTGGGCAAATTCCCCAGCACTGGGGCCTGAGCTGGAGGGTCCCCAGCCGTTGTTTCCTCAACTTTTTTTTTTTTTTTAAATAACGTTTACTTGTAGTTGGACACAACACCTTTATTTTACTTACTCATTTTTATGTGGCGCCTGAGGATTGAACCCAGGGCCTCGCACGTGTTAGGTGAACGCTCTACCGCTGAGCCACAACCCCAGCCTGTTTTCTCCACTTCTTGGAGCACAGCCCAGGGACCCCACGTCTGGGCTTCTGCTTGGAACCAGTGCACATAGATATACAGAAGGGCTGTTGGCTCCCTGCTAAAGATCTGCGTACAGTCATGGGGGTGGGGGTGGTGGCGGCGGGGGGGGAAGTCAGGGGTTGGCTCACACACCCATCTCTGCAGGGGAGATGGAGCAGCATGTGCTGCTCCTTGCTGAGTTGCTGCCAGACTGGCTCAGCCTGCACCGCATCCGCACGGACACCTACATCAAGCTGGACAAAGCTACTGACCTGACCAGCATCGCAGCACGGCTGGCCCATCAGGCTCGTGCAGAGGGGCTGTGAGCCACGGACAAGCAGGACAATCAAGCCTTTCGTTCCACTAATTGGATGAACTTTGGATCTTCCTCCCAGGGTGCCTGGCCGCCTGCCCTGCCCATCATATACTGCACATGGGTTGCAGGCTGTGTGGCCTCTGGCCATGTGGAGAGTGGGTCTGCTCCAGGGATCTCTCAGTGGGCTCTGTCTTGGCTGCTGGGGTGGGGAAGCCACTTCCAGCCCCTGTGGGTGTATCAGGGAAGTGGGCTGGGGCAGCTGGCCTTTGCTGCCACCCAGAGTGTGGCTCTGTGGCTGGGAGGGCGGTGTCCCTCCAGATGTCCATGTCCTAGCCTGCTGAGCTGTGATCTCATACAGCAGAGGGGACACTGACACACAGGCTTGCTGGGTGTCCCACCATGAGCTGCTGAAGGGTGCTCAAGGTCCTGCTTAAAGCTGGGATCAAGGTCCACATGTTCCATAGGCCAGCTGAGAGCTGTGTCCTCCCAGGGCACTTCCTACCTTGCTTGAAGGAGCCTCTTTACAAAAGAAATCTAATGTACAAAGATGAGGTTCTGAGAACATGATATCAGACTTCCCTTTGAAGAATGAAGAGAATTTTGATTTTCTAGATTTTGAGCTAAAATGCCTTGTAAAATTAAGCTTTTTAAAAGTATCTCGCCAGGAGGATCTTTTTTGCTTACTTTGAGGTCAACTTCCAAATACCCAAGGCTTTGGAGTTTCCAGTCTTGTTCGCTTTTTGTCATAAAGATTTGAATAAAAGTTTGCTGCTGAGAGGGCTGCCTTCCTGAGTTGGGCTCAGTTCCTCAGGACAGTGCCAACAAGGGAGCAAAGGTCCCACCTGAGGGTGGCCCAGGACAGTCTCAGTCCCAGACAGCCACAAATTATCTGGGGAACTGGAAAACACTGGTGGCCCTGGACTGTCAGGTGGCCCAGTATCACCACAGGGTTCTAGAATACCAGATTTGAAGATGTCTGCAAGGTCATGGAAATCCTGGGGAAGCTGGCAGGATCTCCAGACACCTGGCTGTGGCACTTTGGGCTCCAGGGCAGGTGGCAGCCACCTCTTGGTCTGTGACTTGTGATGTACAGCCCTCCCACTGAAGTGAGGCCTAGAGTGCTGAGCACTGCCCCAGGCTTCCCCCCAGCCCAAGTGATGGACAAGAGACGGTGGTGTAGCAAAGCTGTTTATTGGAGTGATCTTGCTGCATTTGTAACTGGGCTTGGTGGCCTGGTTTTGGCACTTCCAGAACCTGCAGGAAGGGCCCCAGGTGGATACCTGTGGGTACCAAAGGTCACTCAACCAAGGACAGGTAAAACATTTCCAAGGGCAGCCACCGGTGGCCTGTGGACGTCATTTAAGGCACTCGGGGTAGAATCACAGTCTTGTCCAGCTGAAGATGCCAGGCAGGGGGGGTGGGCAGCCATCCTGGTCACCCAGTCATTCATACTGCAGGAGGGAGAAGAAGGGCACAGCCCCCAGCTTCTCCCTGCCCTTCAGCGAGGTCAGTTCCACCAGGCACACACACTCCAGCACCTCGGCCTGCAGCTGGCCCAGCAGTTCACAGGCTGCACACATGGTTCCTAGGGATGGTGTGGGTGTAGGGTGAGGCCCCGGGCTCTGAGCTGGGCCAGCCCCAGGGGACAGGGAGGGAAGAGGTGGTTGCCACAGCACCAAAGCCCCCTCTGGCCCCAGTAAGCCAGAAAAGGCTGAGATGCCACCTGCTCCATGCCACTTCAGTGGGTAGCATTCCCTCCCACCCACACCCAGTCAGCTCACCGCCAGTGGCCAGCAGATCGTCCACAACAACCACCTTCTGCCCGGGCTCCAGGGCATCCTTTTGAATTTCCAGCTCAGCCTGTGGACAGGAAGTGGGCAGTGACTGGCTGTGTGAGCCTGGGGAGCTCAGGGACCTGCTCTTGCCCCCCTGGCCACCCCAGCCTGCCCACCTTCCCATATTCCAGCGCGTAGGAGGCAGACACTGTAGGACCTGGCAGCTTCCCACGCTTTCGGATGAGCACAAAGCCCAGGCCGAGCTCCTGGGCCAGAGAAGGACCAAACAGGAAGCCTCTGGAGTCTAGGCCTGTCAGGGGAAAAGGGTGTCAGGCAGTAGCCCGGAGCACAGCAGCATGGGGACAAGCAGCCAGTGACAAGGGACACCTGGTCTTGTTGGCTCTGCCTAGAAGGTTGATGACAGCCATCCCAGGGCCTAGTTGATCCTACAGGCCGAGAACGGTTGCCTGGAGAGGTCACCTGGCCTCTGTTCAGCTCACAGACTGCCTATCACTCCCCAGGGGCAGTGCCTGCTCTGTAGCTCTTTGTCCACAAGAGCAGGCAGTGATCAGGCTGGCACCTCAAGAGGCGGACTGAGCTGAGGAGGATGCTCAGTGTACCCTCCCACACGGGCAGGAAGTGAGGTCACCCCTCCCCTGGGGTATGTCCCTCAGGGCAGTGAGCAGGGTGGGATGTGTACCCCTCGGGTGACCTCTCCTGATAGCCCCTGGTGGGCACTGAGCTATCCAGGGCCACCTCCCAAGCCCCAGGCTGGGTCCTGGGTCTGGAACACAGCAGGCACTCAACACAAAAGCTTTTGCAGAGGCAACAAGAAGAGAAGGAGGGTGGCTGGGTCGAGGAGGTCAGACGGTCCTAGAGACGCCATGGCTGTCCCATATAGCAAGCTTCTAGGGGAGGAGGTACCCGGCCTGGAACCCAGAGTGGGCACCACCAGAGGGAGGCTTCCAGTTGGTGCCGCCAGGCCCAGGAGCAGCCACCCGAGGGCTGAGGCTGTAGGGGTGGGCAGCCCTGTCTCAGCGCTACCAAGCAGGGCGTCCGGTGGCCCAGAGCAGGCCTGGGCTTACAACCCTTGATGGTGATCCCAAGATGGGTCCCTCCTCCTGGCGGTCTTCTGAAAAACCCCCAAAGCCCTCCCCTAAGCTCATGCGTGGACCCCACACAGCCCTGCCCCCAGCATGCCTGGCCACCCTAAGCAGGCAGAGCCAGTGGGGTCAGGGGGCAAAGGTGCAAGGCTGTGCAGACACTGCAGGCCACAGTGGGAGGAACGGGAAGTCACCCCACCCTGTCCCATTCTCCCATTAAGCGGGGAAAGAGGGGGCAGAAAGGGTAGAAGAATAGGAAAAAAGGGGGGACAGAAGGGTCGGGGTAGAGGTATAGGGAGCAGGACCCAAGGGCATGTAGGAACGGGAGGGCAGGGTCACGGCGATGAAAGACAGGAGGCTAGGCGACAGAAGGACGGGGAACGGGAACTTGGGCGCGGAACAGGAGGACGAGCCTGGAAGGGGGACCTGAGCAGGAGCACTGGACAGGGACGGGCGGGGCAGAGGAGGCCGTGCCGGGACACTCGCCTGCGATGTAGTCTATCTTGCCGCCATGCGTGGTCTTTAGGTGGCTGGCCAGGAGGCGGATGCAGGCGCGGAAGGAGTCAGGGTCCTTCAGCAGCGGCGAGATGTCCCTGCGCACAAGGACGGGGTGGTGACTCGAGCTGGCGGGGCGTGCAGCCTGCGGGACCCCGGAGCAGCCCACGCACTCGCGCCGGGGGCCGAGCGTGGCGTCAACGCTCGGGCTGTGCCGCGACGCCCGGGCCGCGGCCGCACCTGAACAGCACGCCCGGGATGGGGAAGTCGGGGAAGCTGCGGATGCGCCGCGCCACCAGCTGCAGATCGTGCTCCGCCATGGCCGCGTGTGCGGGCTCGGGGGCGAGGGCTAGGCTGCTCCCGCGGAGCCGGACGCGGGGCGGGGCCGGACGCGGGGCGGGGCGGGGCCTGGCGCGGAGAGGGGGCGGGGCGGGACACCGGGGGCGGAGTCTGAAACGAGGGCAGAGCGGGAGAGGGGCGGGGCCTGACGCGGAGACGGAGGGCGCGCGGGGAGGAGTGCGTCAAGGGGCGGGGCGGCGCCTGGCGGGCGGGGCCAGGCCGAGGGGCGGGGCTCCTGCAGGAAGTACCGTTTTCTCGAATCCTTGGTGACGAGTTTCATGACATGTCCTCATTTCTTGCACCACAGTTGCTTCCCGTCTCAAGCATGTTGGGCGGGAAGAAGGTGGCCCTGCTCTTGTCCCCACAGGCCCCTCGGCCTTCGTGAAGGGCGAGCCGGGGCCTCCGTCCAAGCTGCGGGAGGCCGGGGCCCACCTCAGCAGGTCGCGGAGACGGAGTGCAGGGGGTGGGACGCTTGGCCGGTCTCTAGGCCCACGGGCCCTTCTGTCCCTGTGCTGGGACCATCGAATCGCCCTAGCCAGGGCCCGAGGTGCCCGGTCAGCGCCTCGGCACCTTCCTAGGCCAGATGCCTGCCTCCCCCAGGTGCAGTGTCCTTCTACACCCCAAGTCGACAAAGTTAAAACAGGTTTTGTTCTTTATTATGAGCCTATTTCTTCGACATTTCCCAACTTTTACGATTTGTTTTGGCAGAACGGCACAGATGTGAGAACCCACTCATGGAAGGCGGCTCCCACCTGCCTTGAGACAGGTGGGCTCACAGCAGACAGGATCAGTGTGCTGAGCCCGGGCAGAGAGCCAAGGACACCGACACCCTCCACAGAAGAAGTGGCATGGGCGTCCAATGTGGGGTGGAGTGTCTGCCTCCTCCCTATCCCCCCTTGTCCACAGCCCTGTGGGGTGGTGTGGAGAGCACCCTAATAGCACTGAGGGGCTCAGAATCCAATCACACCACTGCCATCAATCCTTCATCACCGAGCAGGAGCATGGGAGGCAGCAATCACGCCTGTGGCCTCCTTCATAGCCAGCTGAGATGATGGGCTGCAGGGCCAGGTGGGTGAGGAGGCGCAATGAGGAGTGGACTCTAGAACCAGGTCTCTGGCAGGTGTCTGGCAGGCCCTGCTGCTGGCTGCAGATGCTGTCTGGCAGTGAGCGCTTGGCAGTTGGCAGAGGCCAGACACTTCCTGCTCTTGGGCACCTGCAGGGTCTGTGGAGATTCTGGGTTCAAGCAGGTGCTAATGGAGCCAATGGCACTTCTCTGGGACAGACTCTGGAGGCCTCAGACACTTGCCTAACTTTTCACAGCCTGGGGGTGCCCAGTTCTATGAAATGAAAATTCAAGAAAACATGGAGTTATTCCAGGCACTTTTGTCTTGGCTGCAGTGAGACGCTTGCCCCTGCCCAGGTTGAGTCTCACACCCACAGCTGGGCTGCAGTGGGGAGTCCATCTCCATCTCCACCTGGTCAGGCAAGATGCGGCCTTGCTGGGCATCACGGGAACCTGCAGCCTCGCTCTGAGGGGGAGTGGCTGGGGCAGGGCTGGTGAACATCAAGGCAAGTGTCAGCGGCCAGGGTGAGGCCAGCACGAGGCCAGCTGTGGGCAGGGGAAACCAGACACCTGCCCATGTCCTGGGCAGTGCTTCCAGGTGGAAGAAGGAAGTGGAGGACCACCCCAGCTCGGTGTTGGGAAAGGAAAGCATCTCTCTGGGAGGGAGCTGGGGTACAGACTGGAGTGCCCCTAAGGTTCCCCTAGGAGGAGGCTTCTTGTGGGGAGACTGAGGGCAGCCTGGTTTGCTATGGTCTGAATCAGAGCATTTGATGTTTCTCCCCGATGGCATAAGGCACTCAGTGAGCCCTTAGCAGGATGGTTGGAGTGGGGGGCTGTTCCCAACCTTTGCAGGACAGAAGTGGCAGGTGTGTGTGAGTGTCTAGACTCAGGGTCGGGGTTATGCTTCTCAAGGCTGCTGCTGTGTGTCCTGTGGGCAGTGGGACAGGTCCCTCTTCAGGGGCTGTGAGAAGCTGCATGGGGACTGATCTTAGAGACTGAGGAGGTGCCACTGAGCCCCGCACACAGTGTGGCCTGGGATTTGAGGAGCAGAGCTATGTGGGAGGCCCTGGAGAAGGCAGGGCACTAGCGACCCCTGAAGCTCCGTGGTAGCACTCACCATGGAAATGGAAGCGGGGCCTTCCCTGAGTCTCGCCTAGGGGGTGTCCTGGACCCTAGCACCCCTTCTCCTGCACTGAAGAGCCTGGATGCAGCTAGCTGCAGCAGTTCTCCCAGCGCCCAGGAGATGGCAGCAGCACACTGGCCAAGTGCCGCCCACTTCCCTGGCCCTTCGCCTGTCAGGAAGCCCACCATGGCCTCTGCACAGTTGGAAGGTAGCTGCTCTCTGGAGACAGCTTGATCCTGCAGAACAGTCACAGAAGCAGCAATGCCCGACCAGAGGGCACTGGGCTCCTGGGGCCAAAAACAGCGGGCCTGAAACAGGGACCTCCCAGCTCCACAGCCGACAGAGGCCCAAACACCAGTAGCACGGGTGTCCCTTTGAAGGAAGGGCCCAAAAGTCCCATGAGAGACTCAGCCATGGACACAGATGAGGCCACCCACTGGCCCTGACTAACCGAGGAACCTCTGCCCATCCCAGTCTCCAGTAAGCCCTTAGCAGGGTGGCTGGCCCCCTGGCCCTGGACAAGGACATTCACCAAGGAGGGTGCTCCTCTGCACTGCCTCCCTGCTGCCCAGAATGATTTCTCTGGGTGCTGAGTCCATCTAGTCAGGCTGAGCCCCAGGCACACTTCAGGGGAGTGGAAGTGCCCCTGAAAGGCCAAGCCCGCACCTGGGGCTCAGAGGCTGCACTGTCTGACCTGGAAGGGCCTTAAATCAGGCCTTTGTCCTGCACAGGAGGAAGGAGGTCTGACAAGCTTGGTCTTCTCTGGAGCAGCCCCAGGGCTCAGCTGGCATGACCAGTGGGCACGGGAGCCTGGGTGTGGCCAGGTGAGCAGAGGGCTGGCTCTGGGGCTTCCAGGAGACCCTGTGGCTCTGCTGCTTTTGTCACACAAGGTGTGGCCACTGGAACTCCAGTCTGAAGGGGACTGCAGGGGTCCCCCATGGGGTCAAGGTCCCTCCTAGCTGGTACCTGCTTCTGCTATGCTGGGAGGAGGGCACCCCCGGGGCTGTGCACACCCTGCCCCCATGGCCCTGAGCACAGCCCTGGGCTGTTTCTCCGTACTTAGGCCTCCTTCTTGCTCCCCTTGGTAACATCAGTCTGGGCCTCACATCTACTGTCCTTAACCATTACCATGAAGCTGTCACAACGCCCCTTACGACCTGAGTGGAGGTCTACTCCCTCTGGGGATCCCTGTGGGACCTCCAGCCTGGGGACAGCCCCCCATGTGAATCATGGGCCATGGTGCGTGGTCCCTCCTGTGCTTCAGTGTGCACAGGGCTAGGGGTTGGACAGCTGGCTTGCCTGGCCCTGCCATGCTCAGCTCAGCAGGAGAAAGGCATGGTGGACCCTGGGGCCTGCTGCCTCCCTGAGACAGTGTCCTTGGGTCCCCTGAGGGTTCTAGCTCATCCTCCACCTGCAGAGCTCGTGGGAAGCAGCAGGAGGGCAGTTTCTGCTCCATGGTCCAGGTGATACCTGGTGCACCTGTGGCCCTTCCGTGAGGCACTGGGCTCTAGAACACACTACAACCCAAGATGGCTGTGTGCCAGGGTGCTGATGCTCTGATGCAGGCCATGGTTGGCCCTGGGTTCAGGGCGGGTAGCTGCAGCCCGGTGCAGTGACGGGTCCAGCAAGGACAGTCCACTCACCATGACTGCCTGGTTGCACACATTGAGCTGGGGCTGTCCGGGGACCAAGGCCTCCTGGTGCTGCTGGACAGCTGGGGTGATTCTGCCAAGGGCATCCTGGTACTCAGCACTGCCAAAGCTGGAGATGAGAAAGCCCAGGGTCACTGAGAGGTTCACTGGCAGCATCTGGGGCTGGTCCGCTCCCGGGCTCCTGGCTGGTGCTCAGGAAGGCCCACAGCTGTTCTAGGAGGGAGAGGGCCGGGAGGGGCTGGGTCTGGGACGCCTCAGATTCTGAGCTGGTCACCAGAGATGGGCAGGCTGAGGATAGCAGCCAGTGGTCAGTGTGGGCTATGGCCTCTGGACTGCTGACTTGGCCTCTCTGGACAGGTGGCCTGTGCCAGTCTCCTGAGTCCTGGGGGGAGGCTCTCTGGGGACCTGAAGCTCTTGGTGTCAGGACATCCACAATACAACTCACAAATGGGGCCCGGAGTTGGGGTAGTGGGCTAGAGCCTGCGAGGGCAGAGGTGGGGAGAGGCCAGGGAGAGAAGGTGGCCCCACCCAGGAGGCATCAAGGGTGCTCTGGGAGGGCCGCACTCCGGGGTGCTCCAGAGGAGCCCGCTCAGGCGCCTGGGTGTGGCCTGGCCTTGGGCTGGGTTGGCAAGCATTTTCTCGGCCGGTGCCCTGGTCCTGACTCACCTGAGCGGGTACCTCTCCCCAGGGTCTCGTCCCAGGTGGAACATCAGGGGCAGCTTTGTGTGCTCTTCTTGGGTGTGGGTTGTGACTCCTGAGACGTTCTGCCCAGGACAGAAGTTGATGCCCTGTGGGGAGCCGGAGGGAGTGTGGGTGCCCCAGGAAGCCCTGCCTGCACTGCCCTGCTCCTGGCTCTCCAGAACACAGTCCACGGTCACGCGGGGCAAAGGTTGTGAAGCCTGGGGCAGACGCTGTCTGGCAGCCTGCCTCTGTGCCTCCCTCCATGATCCCGTCCCTGTGGAGGACAGGTCTGAAACGCGTTAGTCAACCTCTTCAACGTTCTTCCTTTTTTGGTACCAAGGATTGAACCAGGGGCACTTCACTAATCACACCCCAGCCCTATTCTGTGTCTCATTAGAGACAGGGTCTCACTGAGTTGCTGAGGCTGGCTTTGAACTCATGATCCTCCTGCCTCAGCCTCCGGAGCCACTGGAATTACAGTGTGCGCCACGGTGCCCAGCTTTGATTCCTTTCTGAAGTGCTGGGGATTGAGCCCAGGACGCTCCACCGCTGAGCTGAACCCTAGTCCTCTTCCTTATTTTATTTTGAGACAGGTTCTTGCTAAGTTGCCGAGGCTGGCCTTCAATTCTTGACCTCCTGCCTCAGCTCCTGGGTTGCTGGGATCACAGGCGTGGGCCTCTGCACCTGACCAGCCTGACACCTTGGCTGCTGCCAGCTTTATGGAGAAGTTCTCCTTGCAAACCCCTGTGCGTCTGGGAGGAGAGGTGGCCTCTGGTGGGAGACCAAGTCAGGGTGAAGGGTCACCAGATGTCCCAGAGCCAAGAGACCACAGACCCAGGGCAGATGCTGAAGTGGAGGGGCAAGGACATCAGAACCATGACCACAGGTGGGCCCAGGGACTGGGGGCGTGGAGGCCACCAGGTGAACCTGGGTTTGATTGTCTCCACATCCTGTCGATGACCTGGGCAGCCTCCCACTGGGTATTCTCAGACACTCTGGCCTTCTCCAGGGGCTGGAGGTCAGTGGTGGAGCTGGTAGGCACAGGCTCTCTGGCCAGGCTGACCTGCTGGTGTGTGGCTCATGGGCCCTGGGTGTCCCCCTCCAGCCTGCACACCACAGCACAGCCAGCTCCCACCTGTCTGCCCCTGGGAACTGCCAGGCAGGGCCCCTGACACTGGGCACCTACTGGAGCCATGGGCTCAGTGTGCTCCTGCTCTGAGCAGAGGAAGCAAAGCGCCACTGACCCCGGCGCCCGCAGGAGTGCCAGGAAATGAAAGGGGCACCGAGTGGACAGCTGTGGGCTGAGCAGAAGCCCTGCCAGGAGCCCAGCCTGGGCTTCTCCCCATGCAGACAGCTCCAGGCCACCAGATGGTATGGCATGGGCTCTGTCCGTGGAAGTTGCTCCACACCTTTCTGGAGGTAGCCCCACCCCCATTCTGGTGTTTTTTTTTTTTTTTTTGGCACTGGGGATCCAACCCAGGGGAGCCACACCCTTCAGCCACACCTGCAGCCCTTTTACTCATATTTTGGACAGTCTCACTAAGTGGCTGAGGCTGTCCTTGAACTTGTGATCCTCTTGCCTCAGCCTCTCAGTTGCTTAGATTACAGGTGTACAGGTGTGGACCACCTAGATGCCCCATCCCCTCTGAATATCAGCCTGGCAGAAGCCCAGCTGGGCCTTAGGACCGTGTGCTAGGGAAGCCAGGGGACAGACCAGCCACCCTGTTCCCAGGCTGTAGGGCAGGGGCCTTTCTCCTACGTCTGAACCACCCAGACTCTCAAGGAGCTGACGACAGGGACCCCGGAGAAAGCTAGGGGGGACATAGGGGTCCTCTGGGAAAGGTAGAGGGAGCCCCCATCTCTGGGGGTCCTGCTCCCTCCCTCAAGGGCACTGTTAAGCATTTCTTAGCCACTTGGCCAGGTGTGGCCTCTGGGGCCCAAGGGAAATGGGGCAGGTGCCTTTGGGGCACCAGTTTTTGCTTAGGGCCTGGTGGGGCAAGGCCAGTGCTTAGGACACCCCTGAGCACTGGTGAATCCTGACCTGAAGGAAGAGCAGGGGCTAGGGCCATGCAGGAGGCGGGCAAGGCAGCAGACCAGCAAGGGCCTGGGACACTGTCCTGGGCCGCCCATGTGTCCACAGGAGGCACTTGTGTCCTGGGTTGGACAGCAGTCCCACCAGCAGCTCCAAGTGCACCTTCTATGTTGCACGCCTACCTGCCGGCCTCCTGCCCAGCCCAACTTCTGAGCCAGGAGCTGGCCACGCGGACCCCAGCTGGCTCCGAGTGTTCTAGCACTCAGACTGTGCACTGGCTTAACTCGGCTGCCTTCCCAATTAAGGAAAATTAGCAAGGTCTCCAAGTATCTAATGACCTTGGGGGGCTGGGGGCTGGAGGAGGCAGGACCAGCCAGTGGCCAGAGGGCAGGCCCTGGGGTGGCTGCAGTGGGTAAAGGAGGCAGTAGGAGCCCAGAGCCTGAACGTGTGGCATTTCACCCCGACCCTGGGCTGGCACCCTGGTGAGACACCCACAGCTCTATTCCCTGGGCCTGGCCAGGCCACTCTGTCACCTTGTCTGGGAGGGAGTGAAAAGGAGCTCATGTGCACGGCAGGATGTTGAGGCCCATGGGGCCATCTGATGTGGGCCTGGGCTGTGCCTGCTCTGAAGGCCTCCTGTGAAGGGCAGGGCACCTGTAAGGATGTGGCAAGGCCTGAGGGTCTCTGCAGAACACCTGCAGCCCTGAGCACCCTCTGGGCATCCTGCCAACATGCATGGCAGAAAGAGGCATCCCCAGTACCTAGTCCTCGGCAACCACAGAGGTCTGCGCAAGGTCCTCCTGAGCGTGTCAGGGGCCACAGGGCCACCTCCCACCTCGCCAGCCTCAACAGCGGCTCAGAAGTGGGTATAAGTCTTTCAAGTGTTGCCCCCTTTCTGGGCCCTGCACCCTGAGCCCTGTACCTGTTTAAACTCCTCCCAGGAGTTGGTCCAAGTCCAGAAGTGGGCCTTGTACAGGCCAAGAGTGACCGCCATCAGTGTATTGCCACGGTAATAGAACATCGGCCTGTGGGTGGGAGGGTAAGGATCACCACCGGGTCCCAGCACGGGCTCCTGGCAGGGTGAGCAGTGAGCTAGCCACACCTCCAAGCCAGGCCCAGCTGACAATCTAGAGATGACCACACTGAGAGCAGACCGGGCACCGGAGGAAGGGCAGGCTGAGGTGCTCAGTGACAGAGGCTTAGTGCACACAGACAGGCACGAAGCCTGGGCACACTCCTCCCGTTCTGGGACCTCCAGCCCTTGTGGGGCAAAGGCAGGCCAGCATGGGAGGTAAGGGTGGCAGCAAAGGGCCCATCCTGGCGCAGAGGACCAGGAGAAGTGCAGGTGTGAAGCCGGGGCATCGGCCCCTCTCTCCTCGATGTAAGCGAGCTACTTGTTCAGGTTTCAAAAGGAATTAAGGAATTTTAAAGGAAAAGAACATAAGGAATTTGGGGAAAAAAAAAAGCAAGCTCCTCCCAAGCCTCCCCAAAGCAGAGGCCCCACAGCGAGCTCGGCGCAGGCTGCAGGCCTGTGAGGTGCCAGCTTCTCGGGCTCACACCCCGGGAGCCAGCTGTCTGCAGCTGGGCACACAGGCTGGAGTGCCCTCCTCCCACACAAGGGACTGTGGTGGTGGTCACAGTGACTGGGCTGAAGGCAGGCACAAAGCACCTCCATCTCGCCTTTGAGGAGCTTCTGAGAGCCTGGGCCTCCCTGTGCCCTGAGCCCTAGGGGCCTTGCTCCACCCGGAGGCCCCAGGTCCTCTGGCCAGGAGCTCCCAGCCTCCCGTTGGCCTTCAGCTACAGCAGAGGCTGACATTGTGGATGAGGAGGCTCGGCAGGGGGAAGGCTGTTTGTCCATCACCAACCTGTCCATCAGCTGGCCCTGCAGAATGGCAGGAAGGAGGTCGAGGCCGTCGACAGCCCTGTCACGGGGCGGCTTCAGGCCTGCGAGGGACAGGCTGGTGGAGAAAAGGTCCATGATGCTGCCCAGCTGGTGGCTCACCTGAAATGGACAGAGCAGTCACTTGTGGGCACCTCTACCCTGGCCAGAGGGTGGCTGGATCTGGAGATGTACTCAAGTGCTCATGGGCCACCCCCGCACACAGGGTCAGGTCAAGCTCAGTCGCGGGCCTGGGGGCAGCAGACAGGACCCAGATCATATGTCTGACCTTGGAGCCAGGGCTGGACAGAGACAGGAAAACAGCCAGAGCTGGGAATGGACACAGGGGGTCCACTTAGGCCCAGCTGTCCTGAGACACATGGTGGCATTTCACACTGGACACCTGCAGCCACAGTGAACTCTGCAAATCCAGGCGGGCTGCAGTTGGGAACAGGCCCCAGAAATACTGTAGAGGACAGCGAGGGCAGCCAGGGCTGACGTGGGCAAGGCACATGGGCAGTACTCAGGGCCAGAACCCACCGGTGCACCTCTGTAGATAAATAAGCTGGACTCTGTGGGCAGCAGAGTGACTGGTCCCTGGCCAGACCCTGAAACACCAAGGGCAGGACCATCAGTGACCAGCAGTGACCACAACTCTGCCTCATCAGGCCGGCTCGGGTCCTTCACCGGATGCCGAGTCCACAGCGACGCTGCGCTTGTGCTGGGGATGGGAGGCAGGCTCCTCTCTGGTCCTGCCCTCTGCGACCTGGGGTGCAGAGTGGGGTGGGCACCACCCTGGACTGCACGACTGTGGTCAGCTGAGCAGGCATCAGCCCACTGATGGCCAGGGCCTCAGCCCTGGTGGTGCTGCCCTCACCTGGCCCCACTCAGCTGAGCCAGAGTCGTGGCCTTAGCTGGGTAAGGAGCCTCTGAATGCAGGGACACCCTCCACAGGAGGAGCCTCGTGGCAGCTGTCGGGGCCCCGCTCCGCACAGGCAGGAACGTGATTCAGAGGCCTTCTGGTCACTGCAGGGGAAGCAGGAGCCTCCCGACTGGTGCCCCCTCCAGGTCCCTTACTACTCTCTGGGTTTTCATATTTTTCAAGGACAGGGGAAAAAATGGGGGACAAGAGACAAAGAGAGACCTTCACCGTCTCCAAACAACAGAGGTGGCTGCTCCTGGCTGGGGTGGCGGGAGTGGGTCTGGCGCCCTCCACCAGCGTGGGCAGCCCTGTGGAGGACGGAGGCTGAAGGAAGGCTGAGGAGGCTGTGGCCCAGCAGGAGGCCTGGAGGCTGCTCCCAGAGCCCCAGCCTCCACTCCGAACCAAAGGCGGCGGCAGCAGCAGTGGAGCGCCACGCAGGTGATGCTGGGTGGACGGACACCTGGTGTCAAAATCTGTCACCACAGCACACAGGCCTGGGTCCCCGTCTAACTCAATTTCAGTTTGTGCCCATGGAAATGGCAGAGAAGAGGTGGACACCGAGCTCTGCAAGGTGTTCTGGTCTCCTTCAGGGCCCAAGGCGATTCCAAACCTGGGCTTCCAGCTGGGTAGGAGGGCGGTGGGAGGGAATGCCCGAGCCCACTGGATGGGAACAGATGGGCAGGTATCTGGGCACAAGGGCAGCCCATCTCGCCTTCCCAGATGTGTCTTAGCAGGGCAGTACTGGGCTGGACGTGTGCAGCAGTGCTGGGACCCGGCTCCTCACCAGCGAGCAGGGCTGCTGCAGCCTGTCCTGGCCCTCGCGCCTCTCCCACTCCCTCAGAAGGCAGGAACGCTGCCCGTCACTCCCTCGGCCACACAAGGCCTAGAAGTGATGACCCTGGGGCAGAATCCGTCCAGCTGCAGCCCAGTGCCTCTTGCACAGCAAGTAGGATGATGGACGTGGCCCTCTGTGTGCATAGATGTTACCTGCTGGCCACACGTATCCCACCCAGCAATGTGGTCACTGCCACGGCCACTTCTGCCCTTCAAGGGAGCTGGTAAGTTGACAGGGAGCCTGCAGCTGCCTGCAGTAAACCTGGAGGTCCTGATGACTTGGAGTGACCTGGAGGTCTTGGGCAGAGGGTCCTGAGGGGCAGAGCCCAGCGGGGTTTAGAGACCAGGCACATGGGGAAGGTGCCACCCACGGGGACTGTCCCATGCATGGTGGGCAGGATGCCTGCGGGCTGCTCCCAGCTCTGAGAGGCTGGTACGTGACTTGCTTTCTTGAAGCTTTGCCTCCTAATGTGTGTGGTAGGGCACAGTGTGGTGGGCAGGAGGACAGCTCCAGGGACGCCGTGTCCCAGTCCCTGCCCCCTGTGCACGTGGCCTCATGTCCACACATCAGCTGACCCGGATAGGAGAGATGGCCCTGGTTATCTGCACAGGCCCAGGGAGGCCACAGAGAGCCACGGTAGGAATGGGAACCCACATGGCCCTAGGGGCTGGGGCAGCTGGGGCCCCCGGAGCAGCCGACCCTACAAACTGGCTCAGTCACAGTGGGATCCCAACTCCTGAACCAAGGGGTTAAGGGTGCTGTCCAGGCCCAAGTGCCTAGAAGCTTCTGCAGCTTGAGATCATCACACCTCCAGGCCACTGTCCCCAGAGTGGGTGGGTGGACGCTGTGCCTGGCATGAAGGCAGGCCAGGACGGGGATGCGGCAGGACACACCCCTGTCTGCACCCCACAGACGGACATCAGGGGTGCCCTGGCAGGGTGCTGCTCCCTGAGAGCGTGTCCATAGGACACCAGCCGTGGGGATCCTGTGGCCCAGTGAGCTTCACAGACCAGGCCCCACGTGTCCGCTCCAGAGTTCGCAGTGCCACCAGCGCAGCAGAACACCGTTCACCCAGGACTGCCACAGGACTAGGCCCAGAAGTGTCCTCCCCACCACTGGCACCCACACCCCGTAAGATCCTGTGGGTGACAATGACTTACCTGGCCTGCAGGGATGTGCCCGGGCCACCACGCGATCGCAGGCACCCTCATCCCACCTTCAAATGTGGTCTGCTTCCCACACAGAAAGGGGCCATTACTGCCACCTGGGGAGAAAGCCACCACCATCAGGGACATGGGCATGGCACTCTTGGTAGCACTGCCCGTGCTGGCTCCTGTTCTGCAGTGTAGTCACCGAGACCCATCATGGAGAGAGAACCAGGCCAAGGAGCTCAGCTCTAAGCACAGGGTTGGGAGGCCTCAAACGGCTCCAATCGGGCAGCTGCCTAAGATGCTTCGGCTGCAGGTGTCCAGAGACCTGCTCTGACGAGGAGCTACTGCTGGCCTGGCCAGCAGTCATCAAGGCTGACTCTTCAGGCAGAGCTGGAAAACACTGCCCATGGAGCAGGTTGCTGGGCACAGAGGCCTCTGCTTACGTTAGGTGCTGGGGTCTGCAGGCTCCCTGTGGTCTGGGCAGAGCCCCTCTGGTCCTGACAGTGGGCAGGGTGGGCCAGGGGTATTTCCCACCAGCCAGAGGGAGCGGCAGCAGGTGGTCCTGCATCGTAGCTCTTGGGATGCTGCTGCAGTCTCTCCCTGGTCCTTGGGGTGTGTGGGGTCTGGCACAGGGACAAGCGCTGTCCTTGCCACCAGAGCATATCCTGCTAGAGTGGCCAGTGACCAACATCCCATTTCCCTCCCTCAGAGTGCCCGAACAGGAGCTGGACCGCAGCCCTCCCTGTGGGCAGTGTGCAGCTGCTGACCCTGAACTCTGCTGGGAGGAGCCGGGCCCCACGCCTCTCTCTGGGACGCCGCCTGCACAGAAGGGGCCTGCCTGAGAGCCAAGCCCACTCAGCTGTGGGCTGTGCTGGTTCCTGCCACTTGAAACCAGAAAGCCCGCTGTCTTCCCTCCACCCTCCAGTGTGCACCCCAGAGGAGACGTCCAGGGCCGAGTGGGGACAGGTGAGTGGGGAGGGCGAGCACAAAAGGCCAGTCCTTGAGGACCCTGGCGCTGGTGGAGCCCCTCGCTGTCTCATGGGTGACTGGCCCAGGCCACGCACCGCGACCTCCGCCACGCTCGCCTGCACGCCGGCCGCTGCCCGGGCTGCCCGGGGCCTTCTCTAGGAGGCATGCAACCTCTCCTGAGAACAGGTCCTCCCCCACCACTTCCTGCCACCTCTCCTCAGCAAGGCCAAACTGATCAACACTTTGGCTGGCCCCGGGCGGGAAGGGCCACCTCCACCCTGCTCAGAAATCTCCCGACAACGCAGGGAAGTCCCTTCACGCTCCACCGGGAGCCGGCTGGTGGCCTCTGACGTGTGCGCTGTGAGCCGCACGGGCCGGTTCCTTGGGCGGCCGGGAGGACAAGCACCAGCACTCGCCTTGCTCGGGAGCAGAAACGAGGGCAGCGCCATTATCCGAGGTGAAGAAGACGAAGGTGCTCTCCCCGAGGCGCAGCTCCCGCAGCAGCCTCAGGATCCTCCCAACACTGGCATCGACCTCGCGAACGGCGTCCCCATACCTGTGGAGAGCAGGCAGCTTGTCAGGCAGCAGGACGCAGTGTGGCGTGAGCAGGGGGACCTCTGAGGAGGTGCCCACGGAGCGGAAGGGGAGGCTCAAGCCAGGTGGCCTGTCACAGGGGAGCCAGCCTCCGCCCACCAGCCCCGAGCTGGCCAGTGCCCTGCAGCGGGGATGCTCTGGGTTTTCTTAGCGCCGGTCCCGAGGCAATCTAGCACCCTGAAGCCCCCCGGGGTCTGGGTTCCCTGAGGGACTCACCGCCCTCGCCTGCTGGTACCCAAGAAAGATCTGGAGGCATAGACAGGCGCGTGGGTGGCGTCGATGGCCCAGTAGAGGAAGAACGGGCGTTGCCTGGCCTGCTGCCTCCTGATGAAATCCAGGGCCTCCTGTGGGGAGACGGCTCGTCCTCCTCTGCCCGCAGCCCCGCGGCCTGTCCTGCCCAACCCGGCTCCTCACCTCTAAGTAGATCTGGGTGAGGTTGGCCTCCCCAGTCTTCAGGTTGATTGGAAATTCTTCATAAAATCTGAAAACAATACGGCCCCAGACAGAAGTCAGGGTTTAGCCCAGACCCCTTCTCTCTGAGGCCACCTATAGCCATGGCCTTGTTCAGAAGAAGGTGGAAATGTCCCAATTGTGCAACAAATCCAGCTGGAGGCTTGCACTGCCCTGGACACTTCTCCTGGCCCCACTGACCCTGCCCAGGATGGAGCAGGGCAGAGCAGAGGCCGCGGGGCGGGAAAGCGCCAGCCAGGGCTTCTTTACGGTGGTGAACATGGCGGGACATCGACTGTGGTGGTCTCACAGCTCTGGGCACCCCTGCACACCCACTGCAGGCCTGGTGAACATTACGGGGTGAGAGTCACGAACCAGCAAAGCTGCACTTTAAAAAAGCCAATGGGTGTTCCAGCTCTGGTCCGTGATCCGTAAGAAAAGTTAAACTAACAAGAAAGACAAGGGCCCCTGACCAGGTGCTGCCGGGAGGAGCTGCCCTACACCGGGCCTGAGCTCCGGAGGGCTCCTCCCTGGGGACTCCCATCCCCCCACTTCTGCTGCGCTCACAGACAAGGGTCGACCCATCCTTTCCCCTGCGTGCCCACTGTCTAGACGCCACAGCCGACTGCTGGGTCCTGCAAGCACCCTGTGGGACGGGCATTGGACTCACAGTGGCCCGGGTGTGAGTCTCAGGAGACTCTGGCTGCGCAGATGCAGCATGGGCCAGCGGGTGGCTCAAGAACCATCATCCTGCTCTGGGGGCAGCTACAGAGGCCAAGGGAGGACTGCTGGGCACCCCGTCAGCAGGGCAGGGCTGGGAGGGAAAAGGAGAGACTGCTTTACCTGCCGACCATCTCCCAGTCCCTATACACAGGGATGTTGGGCCTGGCCCTGTTGTCATAAGGTCCAAAGTGACAGTTGGGGGATCCAAACCACTCATCAAATCCGTGCTTCAGGGGGTGGAACTGGGGCCTATGACCCAGATGCCTAGGAACAGGAACCAGCACTTCAGGGCCCTGCCAGATACCCTCTGGGCAGCAGCCTACCTCACCTTCGCCCATAAGCCACCCCAACACCCAGTGTGTGCTGAGCCCTGGGCATACCAAGACAGACAGACCAGGACAGCACCCAGGGAGCCCTGGAAACCACCCTCCCTTTCCAACAGAGTGCTGCCACACCACAGAGCACATGGGCACAGCCAAGGGTGTCCACCGGAGGCTCAGTGGAGGCTGGGTGACCGCAGGGTGCTGTGGGGAGCTCTGAAGCAGAACTGTCCCAACCGACTCGAGACCTGAGCACCCATCTCCGCTGTCTCCAGGTTCCCTGGGCTTCTCCTGCCCTGAGCTCTCAGGAATGTTCCCAGAGCTGCACACAGAGCGCCAGTGTCCCTCCTCAGGGCTGCAGTCCAGCAGGGCCTCGCTATCTCTGAACACCGCGTGTCTCTTCTCCAGCTAAGGGAAGGCAGAGCCAGAAAGCGTGCTACTGCTCATGTCCCCAGGCCCTGGATGTAACCTGCCACAGTGGTCACAGGAGGATGTGCAAAAGCCACTGAGGCTCCTGTACCCTGAGAAGGGCTGGCACTCTAGGCCCTCACACCCTCTTCACTTTTGGGGGCACCTAATCTCACTCCCCCGTCTCCAGCTCCTACGGTCAGTGGGCCAGTGGCCTCACAGGTGCTGGGCAAGGCCATCAGCCCTGGAAAGAACAGCTCCCGCCTGGTCTTCAGAACAGGTGTCGGAGAGGTGGCTCCCGTGCTGGCTCCCGACCACTACAGGTCCAGTGGGGGCTGCCTATTGGCTTGCCTTCCGCCCCTGCACCAAGGGAAGCCTTCTGCAGCTACTGCTCTGAGACCCCAGGCCGAAGAGTCCTTCTCCAATCTGCACCTGGGACAGTCCCTGGTGGAGGCAGCTCCTGACCACTATCATTGGTCATTCGGTGGGCAGGGTCATGGGGGCTGTGGGGAAGGCTGGGCTGGAGGACCAGGGAGGACAGGCTGGCACAGGCTGGCTGCTTTCCCAGGACGGTGGCCTGGCTGGCACGGCCGCCCTCTGGAGCAGGTCACTGGCCTTGTGTGCCCCACCTTCTCCCCTCCATGGTACACCTGTACCACCTGTGACTTCATGGACCTTGAGCTGTAGCCTGGGCCGTGTCCTCTGTGTCTCATGTGCTTGTGGGCCCCCTGCTGTGACAGCCTGTCCTTTCTGAACACTGCTGGGCAGGTGGCTGCCCATGTCCACATCTGTCAGCACAAAGGCCTCAGCTTTGAGGGTCATGCTATAGACCTGCTCGGACGCAGATGCAAATGACAATGGTCAGGTGTGGACCAACAGGAGAGCCGGAACAGGGTGCTGTGGTGCCTGGGTGTGTGTCCCAGCCCCACTAGCCTGTGTGTGCAGCCTCTGCAGCGTTCCAAGGACGCTGCAGATCCTGGTCAGCCCCAAGGACTTGGTCAGGCAGACAATATCCAGATCCTTGGTGCTGAGGTCCAGATGAAGGACTTCAGGTTGGTCCTGGCCACAGCCCACAATATCCCCTCAGCCCTGCAATGGGGCCTGCTGGGACAGGACCCCCTCACTGAGAAATCTCTGCACAATCGCCCCCAGGCCTCCTGCAGCCCACCCTTGTGCGGCCTCCCACCCCACTGGCCTGTTGCCCACTGTGCCCATGTCCCAAGTCAGAGCACAGCTACTTCTCTGGGCCTGTTGCCTCCTCCACTGCCTGGCCACCTCTCCGGCCAGCTCCATGGAGATGCTCTCCCTGTTCCACTCCTGCTGCCCTGGGTCAGGGATGGTGAACGGACGGCTTTGCACCAGGGCAGAGCTGCCAGGCCAGGCACGGAGTGTGCTGGTCACTGCAGGGGCTCGTCACTCTGAGGCCACCGCTGGCTCTTCCTCTCGTTGGTGCAGCCCTCAAGGCCTGGCCTCTGCGTTGGCTCCCTGGGCCCTCCCTGCACCTGCTCAGGGACTGCAGGCAACAAGGGGCCCTGTCCTCCCCGAGAGGACCTGGTCCTTGTGTACCCACCCAGCTCTGCTCAGCCGCCAGTCCTGGCTGTGGCCCAGCTCAACAGGCTGGCTTCCCTGCTGCCAGACGGTGCTCTTCGGTGGCCTCTGATGGGACGCATTTTCTGGCCTCAGCAGACTCCACATCCCCATGACCATGACCATCCCCAGAGAAGAGTCCCCAAGGGAGCTCATGAGAGGGCCCCAGGCAGCAGAGGAGCAGCCTCCCGAGGGAAGGGGGTCTGTGGGCTGCAACGTGGGGAAGGGCCCCCAGGACTCTTTCACACCTGAATGTCCCCAGGGAGCAAAGGAGGTAAACATTTCCTGTGCTTGAAACAGGACCTGCTGTAGCAACACGAGCTTCCATGACGTCCTAAGTTCCCTCCTGCTGGCTCGGGCCCCGCCTCACCCACCACAAGCCTGTGTGTGCCACTGTGAGGCTTCCTTTAGTGACCAGGCTTTGGCAGGAGGTCCCGCAGGAGCAGAGGTGGCAGAGCATGGTGGGAGGCGACAGGGGCTGAGGCGTGTTGTGGGGCCATGTGCCCGCTCACTCACGGAGTCTGACACCATGAGGTGGCTCTGCAGGGCTGGTGTCCCAGTCTCAGGCCTAAACTGAGATGCTACCAGCACATCAGAGCAATAGCCCTGGGGACCACACCAGCTTTTAAAAGCACCTGTGGGCAATCTAAGAGGCCCCAGGAGTCAGGGTTCCCAGGCCCCTTGTTTGGGATAGCGTGAGCAGGGCCGCGCAGGGCAGACGCCGGGCGTATCTGGGACTCACCACTTGCCCACGATCTTGCTGGTGTAGCCGGCTTCCTTCAGGAGCTCAGGCAGCAGGAGCTCAGAGTCGGGGATGCCGCCCACTACCTCCTGGGGCGTGTAGGCTGGAGGGCAGTGGTGTGTGTGGGCAGGGAGTCCCAGGGGTCTCACCCACCCCTAACAGACCTGCACAGTGGCCTGTCAGGACCGACAGGCAGAGGCACACCCAGCGCCATGGCCTGGGTGGGACGGAGGCCACTGCCCCAGGCCTGCCTCCCACTCCTCTGCCCTCCCAGCTGGGACACCCCCCTGCCCGCAGGCCGCACATGTGTCATTCCTACACTCCCTTCTTCTTCAGGGCCCACTGAGATCCCGTTTAGTCTTTGAGGTGTCCTGGAGAACCCACCCAAGCTCTGGGTAATTTCCAGAACATTCCCTGCTGTGACCTGGGTCCCCAGCCTCCGCAGGTCTCTGTGGGTGCAGGGCTGCCTGCCAGAGTGGTGCAGGAACCCTGGACAGAGGGACGTGCCCCCTCTGTAGCCATGCAGTGTCCCAGGGAGCATAAGGGGGTGGAAGGAGGGGTGCTGGGCAGGGGTGGGGTGCCCCAGCCTCAGCTCTGTCCTGGTGGGGTCAGTACAAAGAAGCAGGCCTGGCTAGGCAGGGCCTGTGCAAGGCTCTGTGTTGGGGACCAGGTGCCACCTTGCCGAACAACGGCTTTTGGTGGAAGGGCCAGAATCTGTCTTAAAGCAACTTTAGCGCAGAAGCACGGTGTCTGGCCCTGGGCAGTTTGTGCTGCTCTGCAGAACTAAGGCCACAGGTGCCAAGGGCCAACCAATGCCCCCCTGCCCGGTGTCTGATTCTGGCCCTCAGCCTCCCATGCCTGAAGGCCCGGGACACCAGCCTTCCTTCCCCTGTAGGGCACCCTGGAGGGGCACGGGAGCCATACCATTCCGGGCGTGTGCATTGGTGGTATAGAAGCCGTTGCGGATGGGCAGCCGTCCTGTGAGCAGGGCTGCCCTGGCTACACGGAGGTGATACAAACAGGTGGTGAGAACAGCTCTACGGTGTGTCCTGCTGAGCAGCTCCCACTAGCACACCTGGTACACTGTCCAGCAACCCTGCCAGCCTCTGTGTGTCCTGGGGTATGGGCATAACGGCCTGCTGACAGGCAGAGGTGGAACCTTGGGCCTGCAGCTCAGCTCTGTCTCCACGGCTCTTGCCTGGCTCTCCCAGCTCCAGGACGGCCACCAGGCTGCCTCCCCACAGGGACCGTCACCAGGTGCTGACCCCTTGCTCCCCATAGCCCTTCAAGGTCAGAGTTCTGTATCTGCCTCCCCAGCAGGAGCGAGTCTCTGCAGGGAGAAGGCACAGCTGCACTGCCTCCCACCTGCGCCTCATACCCGTGAGTGGGAGGCACCCAGAGGGCTCTCATGGCCCTTCCCTGGATGAGGCCACCTTGGCGCTGGGAGACAACAGCTGCCAGGGCTGGACGTCAACTTTGAAGGCCCTGGACAGTCCCCAAGCCCACAGACAGCCTCTGGAGGCTCAGTGCCCCCTGCTCCTAGCACCTTGGAAGAGCAGGCACTGCCCAGAAGTCCGGGCCTCAGGGCTGGAAGGAGGGGAGGGGCTGGGCTCTGTGGCCCCATCCCTGGGCCAGGAGCCTGCAGACTTACATGGCGAGCACAGAGGGTTGGCAGAGTAGAAGTTTGGGAAAAGCATCCCTTCTGCAGCCATCTGGTCCAAATTTGGAGTCTCTCTCGAAGGTTCTCCGTACACCCCCAGGTCGCCCCACCCCATCTGCGTGGAAGAACAGAGATGCGGAATGAACCTTTTGCAGGTGGCACTTCCATCACCGGGGGAGTGTGTGTCTTGGGCCTCCTTCCCCCTAGCAAAGCTCGTGCCAAACACCAGCGGCCTGGGCACAGGCGGCACCGCTGCAGGGTCAACTGGGCTTCACAGGCTTTCAGCTCCATTTCTGCCTGGCCCTCACTTGGGGAAGGTGTAGACATGTCTGCTTCCCTGGACTGACGCGGACCTCTATGCCCCTGGGAAACTGGCAGCTACAGGCCCACGCCCTCCGTCACATGAGCTGCCAAACTCGCACACGCCCACTGTCGTCACAGAGCCGCCACACCAACTCAGATCTCAAACCCAGGGGCAAAGTTTCCCCACAAGCTAAGCTAGTGTCGTCAACCCTGCTTGTCCATTGGTCATGGATGGACACATGGTTGTTCCTGCTTCTGGCTGTTTGGATGCACTGTGTGGACACTTGTGCCCAGCCTGTGTGTGGTCGCAGGTCTCCAGGCCTGACGTGTACCAGGACTGGGGCTGCCGGGTCATGAGGGGTGCTGCTGCAGCAGGCAGCGCCCTCTCTCCTGTCAAGGGTGCAAAAGACTGAAGACTGTCCGTGTTCCAGAGGAGTGAAGCCACCACAACCAGGCAGTGGCCTCTGCTGCCCTGGCCCACCTTCCCGTGGAACGTCGAGGCTTTAGAAAGTGTGCTGCATGTCTTCCTGGCTGCGTGGCCCTGACGAAGGCAGAGGACGTGCTCCCCAGCTGAAGGTGCGTGGAAGGCCTCAGCGTGCATGGGGGCTGGAGGCTCCGCTCAGGACCTCTGTTCCAGGAGACTTCGGTGGCGAAGGCACTGGCCTCTGACTGCAGCTTCTTCCGGAACCGCAGGTTTTTTCTTAATCCTATCTTGCAAACCCAGAGGAGACCTGGGAGGCAGGAGGGTGCTTCCTCACTCCTGGGAGCACTCTGCAGGGCCGACGGCAGCCCTAAGGCTTCAGACCTCCGAGTTCCCGCATTCATCCATCCAGCCCGCCCACATGTCCTAGACTCTGAGCACCCAGGAGGGACCAAACAGATGCCATCCCTGACGAGACAGGGCTGGGCGCCTCTGGATGGGTGAGGGGCTGTAAGCTGTACCCCATTCTGGCCCCAACCCCTGCAGGGAGGGTGTGGTCCTTTGGCAGGTCACGTGGTCAGCAGGGGAGTGGACCTTGCCAGGTGCAGTACCAAGCTGTGGGATACCCCCTTTCTTGGAACAGCATCTGCTCAGATGGAAGGGGTGGCACAGATAACTGACCAGGAGATGGAGCCTCGGGCAGCCAGTCCACAGTGGGTGATGGTCCCTCGGGACTCTCGACCAGATACAAGCTCATTCTCCGATGGTGCCAGGCCTGGGGCTGGGAGGTCAGCCAGGTCATCCTGCAGCAGGCCAGAGTCTCGATGCCCAGTTTCAGGTTCAACACCAACCTGACAGGCAGTGGTGTGCAGATGGGGAGGATGTGTGGAGAAGGCGGAAAGGGAGGCTGGGGCTTCAGGGGACAGAGCAGCACCCTGTGCTGCCGGAGCCTGCACCCCCTCAGCAGCTGCCGTGTCGGGCCTCCTGTTTCACTCGCCAGAACCCTGCCCCTTCTGGCTGCACCCCCTCTCCCTCGAAGTGTTGTCTGGTCTGGTGGACCAGCCTCCCTTTCTAGGAGTGGGCTCTGGGTTCCAGCTGGACAGGTCAGCACAGGCCCCTTCCCCAGTGTGCTTGGCTCGGGCTGTGACCCACGTCAGGATGGTGGGACTACTGGGTACAGCCACTGTGTCACCAGGTCTCTGACTGAGGGACGGGGGAACCTGGTGTGACCTGGGCCATCATGGGGCCATCACAGGGCCACTCTGGGGCCAGCTCAGAGACAGCAGAGGATGGGAGGGTGGAGACGGGATCCCACCTGCCTGAAGCCAGGGTGAGTTGGTCAGGTTAGTTAGGAGAGCCAGGGAGTTGCCATTTTCTGCTTAGATCACTTTGTTTCCTGTCATTTTGGCATAAAAAAGTCCTTGAGTTCTTTGTCAGTCTTTTTTTAAAAATATTTTTTTTTAGTTGTAGATGGACGTAATACCTTTATTTTGTTTATTTGTTTATGTGGTGCTGGGGATCGAACCCAGGGCTTCACACATGCCAGGCAAGCGCTCCAACACTGAGCCACAACCCCAGCACCCCCCCCCCCCCAGCTGTCAGTCTTTCTGATGCGTCTGCACTAACCAGGGTAGAAGGATGGAAATCCTCCAGAGCTCTTTGGATTTCTGCTGCCAAAGAACCCCCAAACCACAAGAAGAACCTGTAGGAAAGAGCCCCTGGGCACAGCAGGGGCCATCCTGCCCCAGCCCTAGGGAACCCAGACAGGCGCGTGGGGGTGGTGCTCAAACTCCCTGAGATGCTGGTCACACTCCACCACCCAAAACTTGCCTGCTCCAAAACAGCCCTGTAGAAATCACACTGTGAGCCCATGTGTGATTTTACACTCTCTAGCCACAGCAGAACAGCATATAGATGAAATGAAGATTAACACCATATTTTACATAACGCCAAACGCCATCATTTCAACAGATCTTTGATGTGAAAAGTTAGTATTGAACTCCGAGCAGGACACGCGACTTTTCCACACCCTGTCATCCTGGAAAGGAAAGACACACAGAGCAGAAAGACTAAGCCCTACCCCTACACCCCTAGAGTTAGTTCCTCCAAAAGAGACCACACAGCTACCCTTGAGAGGGACTCAAACTTTGGAAAGACTGAACACTGCAACGGAAACTGCTTCTCAGACTGTGGAGCCGCTCATGACTAGGTAAAGCCTGCTGTGGAAAGCTGTCAGTGACCTTAACCAGCATGACTTGACTGTGGTGACCTCTGGAGGAGGATTGTGGATGGGTATATTTTCAGGCATATATGAGGGCCATTGACTTTTTGTAATAGATAACTAGTACTTTAATAGTCATAAAATGTGATATTTATATTGTTTTTCTCATACCAAGTCTCTGAAATCCAAGTGTATCTCACTCATATGCCACTTCTCAGTTCCCACCAGCCACAACTGGCGGACACCTGGTATGGCTGGGGATCACTGTGCTGCTCAGCACAGGATAGGTGGGAAAGCTCTCTTGGAGCTCTCTGCCGGCCTGCAGCCCGTGGGAACTGATAGGTGCCCAGATGGCCTCAACTGTCCTGAACTGGATGAGGTCTTTGCCCACTGGGTGCTCCTAGGACAGCCAGGTCCACCCGACGGGAGAGCAGACTGAAGTCCAAGCCTAGGAGAGTGGGAGCCAAGCTTCCACGTGACCCGTGTCTCCGGGTCACTCAGTGACACCGGGTTCCTCGGATAAGTGCCCCGGGGAACCGAGCTGCCCTAGGCAGGGCGGCCAGGCGAGGGACCTCGGGGATACTCCCCCTCCTACTCTCCGCGCCGGACCTCTGGCCAGATGCTGGAAGCCGCGGCGCGGGTCGCGGTGAAATGGGGCGGCGGGCGGCTGCGCAGGGCCAAGCGCCGCGGCTTCCCGGCGGAGTCCGCCCCGCGCCCGCCCCGCGCCCGCACTCACGTCGTCCATGAGCAGCACCAGGATGTTGGGGGGCTGCCGAGCGCCGGCGGCCGCGATCCCCGCGGTGCTCAGCACCAGCAGCAGCCGCCACCCCTTCGTCGCCGCGGCAACCGCCCTCATGACAACCGAACCGGGCGCCGCAGGGCCCAACCTGCCGGGAGAAACTTGGAAGAGGCCCGCGCCCCTTCCGGCCCAGCCGCGGGGCGGGGAGAGTGACGGGGCGAGGGGCGGGGCCCGCGCGGCGGCGTGCGGGGTGGGCGGGGCCACAGCCGCCGGGACCCCGCCCAGACGGGAGCTGAGCGACGGAAGGGCGCGGGGCCCACTCGGCGGAGCGCGGGGTGGGCGGGGCCGCAGCCGCCGGGACCCCGCCCGGTCAACTGCCGAGGGACGGGCGGGACCTGGCCGGCGATCACGTGATCCGCGCAGGGCCTCCCAAGATGGCGGTGTGCATCGCGGTGATCGCCAAGGAGGTGCGTGCCGCGGTTGGCGGAGAGCGGCCCCCGCCCCGGCCCGCGCCCCCTCCGGCCTGACTTGTCCCCCCGGCGCCCGCCGAGCCGCGGCCGGGCCGCCCGGAGTTGTGCGGTCCTCCTCCCGCAGCCTCTCCCCGCTTCCCGCTTTCCGATCCAGCCGCCGCTCCCCAGTCTGTTAGAGACAAAGCGGGTTCTGTTGCGCCTGTGTCGAAAAGCTGTCCCCGGCTCCCGGCGGCGCGGCGTGGCGTGGCGTCCCCCTCCCTTGCCACCCGCCCCTCCTCTTCCACCGAGCCTGTCCGCCGACCGACGAGGCCCTGCGCGCTCACCTTGGCGGCGGCCCTTGCAGCCCGCTGGCCGCGCGTTTCCTCCGGAAAGCTCTGTCTGAAGGCTTAGGAGCTCAGGGCGACTTAGGTGCTCCTGCTTCCTGGCCCTTCTTCTTGAGACTGGCTTCGGAGGTGGCAGGGACGTGGCCTCTCCAGGCTCTTGGCCAGCTTCCCTCTGAGCACACGCCACAGCTTAGCAGTGCTTAATAGGTGCTCCTACTTAGGGTGGCCTTACATCATTCATCAAAGTACATATAATCTTTCTGTAAACTCATGCTGAAGTCCAGTGTTTCTTGTTGAGCCATTATGTGTCAGGGACTATTTTCTGATCTATTGATCAGTTACCAGACAGGTATCAGTCGGTGTGAGCATATTTATTGTTCACCAGATGTCTACATTACCTTATGCTGGGCAAGTGTGAATTGTGGTCTGTGGGAGCCCAGGAAAGGTGCTTGTCTCTGAGGTCAGGCCGGCAGCAGTGCCGAGCTGAGGAGGCTGAGCCAAGTCTCCAAGGGCTTAGTGACAGGGCTCCTGTCCTTGCATGGTGTGGTAAAAACAGCTGGCATTCATGGTGCCATACTGGGAAGGCTCCACAGAGTGGAAGGTGGCCAGGGCACAGTGAACCACAGGTGAGTGACCCACCCAGGTGACAGGGCCAGTTGTCAGGGGGCACTCAAGCCCCTTTTTATGGGTCCTTTCTGCCCACCCTTATGCTGTCCCTCTGCATAAACTGCTTGGATTAGGTCAGGCCCCTGAAGACATACCCACAACAGTGTGGAGAATTAAGCTGTGGATTTTAGAGTGAGAGCACATCTCCTAGGGGGGTTGGCAGGCCACAAGGCCACTCTCAGGGTGCTCTTTGGCACTAGTCAGAGCTGGCACAGGCTGGGCGGGTGCCTACCCTTTCAGTTGCCACTGTCGTTTCTTGCAGAATTACCCCCTGTACATCCGCAGCACCCCCATGGAGAGTGAACTGAAGTTCCACTACATGGTGCACACCTCCCTGGATGTGGTAGATGAGAAGATCTCCACCATGGGGAAGGCCCTGGTGGACCAGAGGGAGCTCTACCTGGGCCTGCTGTACCCAACGGAGGACTACAAGGTGTATCTTTTAGGATGCTGTCATCTCAGGGTGTGCTTTGGGAAACACTTGAGAAAAAAAAGTGAGAGTTTCAGTTATCCAAGGAGATTGAGGGGCCTGAAGCTAACGAAGTCTTCCTTTGAATCTCCTTTTAATTGAAGATGCATTTGGGAAATGCTGGACTTGCACTTCTGGAAGACGGGGAAGACTGGGGGGCGGGTTTCCTTGCCCTGTACCAGCAGGTGTGTCTTCTGTGCTCTGCAGGGGCTGCCACCTTAGAGCAACAGTGATTTCATTGTTAGGTCCTGCCTCACGCACCACTGGATGCTCTTGACCTTAGGATAAGGCTGAGACCTCGGAGTTCAGAGAGAGCCCCTCAGGCGGTAATGCAGCTTGTGTACACCAGCATTGGCCTGGAAGCCGCGTGTTACACTATGATGTGACCTCTGGGGCAGAGGTGGGGGATTCACCTTATCTATTTGCAGTTGGCTTCCTGGGCCCAGTATTGCTTTATAAAGAGGGTTAGGCATCCCCAGTGTCCAGAAGGACTTGGGTCTGTGAATTGGTGGGGTTACGTGCCTCCAACAGTCACCTTGGCATTCCAGGTGTGCAGTTTCCCACCTGCACTGTGCTGCAGGACCATCCTGGCCTGGGCACTTCCTGTGACTCAGGGTGTCTGGCTCCTCCAAGCAAGGATACCCAGAGGTCCCTTAGCTCATAGGCGCTTTTTAAAAGTGTTTATTTATTTATTTTTGTGGTGCTGGGGATCGAACCCAGGGCCTTGTGCATGTGAGGCAAGCACTCCACCAACTGAGCTGTAGCTCCAGCCTGCTCTTGGTGTGGGGCTGGGCCAGTTGCTGTCATGCATCCCGTGTTAGAGCATGTTCCCTGACTCACTGTGCAGATACGGCTACGTGACCAACTCCAAGGTGAAGTTTGTCATGGTGGTGGATTCCTCCAACACAGCCCTTCGAGACAACGAAATCCGCAGTGTAGGTGCAGGGCTCTGAGGCCACGCCTGGGGGGTCGTCTTGTATTCTCTTTCTCACTGAGTTGAAATCCTGGGAAGCCACAGGTCTGGCAGTGCCATGTGTATGTTGGGTCTTGTTTCAGATGTTCCGGAAGCTGCATAACTCCTACACAGATGTGATGTGCAACCCCTTCTACAACCCTGGGGACCGCATCCAGTCCAGGTGGGCCGTGCTTTCCAGTCTCCTCTCTGTACAAGGCCTGCCTTGCTGAAAAGGCCAGCCTTGGAAGGTCAGGAGCCCTGTGCCCCCGAGGTCCACTTAAAGCAGCAAAACCCTGATCTCTGAACCAGCTCTGACAGATCTCCAGGTACAGAGCAGATGGAAGGAGGGGGCAGAACTTGCCCATTTGGTTTCCCAAGTGAGCCCCCAATTACCTGAGGCCCTCGGGGGAGTTAAGCAAAGGCCCAAGCTTATAGACACCTGTTCAGGGAGAAGATCTGCTGTGTCTTCACCTGAACTGCTTTTCACGTTGACCTGGGATGGTCAGGAACCTGGATCACGGGTTTTGCGGGTTGCTCTCACATGGACAGACCTGGGGCAGGGTGGTGCAGTGGTGTAGAGCACCTTCCTGGCATGCACGAGGCCCAGGTTCAACCCCCAGTGCCACAGACAAGTAGAGCAACAAGTGAAAATACTCAAGGCTTGAATGAACTTCAGGAAGGCACTCCATCAAGGAGCGCAGGGTTCGTGAGCTCACACTCCAGACCTGCTTCCCAGAATCCCTTGTTCCAGAAAGTTCCCAAGAGGCCCTTCTCTCAGCCTCGACCCTGTGTGTCAGGTCCTCCTAGGTCCCAGGTGAGAGCAGGCAGTGTTCCTGGGCTCCACAGGGCAGGGCCAGCACTGTTGTCGTCACTGCTGCCTGCCCACCTGGCTCCCTCCCTGACCCGTCTGCGACCTTTGGACCTCCATGCTGTGAGGACCGACCGCCAGGGAGGGCTGTGGGCAGCTGTGGTCTCATTCCTGGTGTAGTGAGACTGGCCTCACTGAGTTCACTTGCCTGACCCTGAGCAGCCCTGAGCATCTGGGGTTGGGGTGGTAGTCTGGTGACCAGCAGAGGGACAGAGGCTTGGAGACCGGCTGCCTCTGAATGGGCCCATTTCCTGCATAGGGCCTTCGACAACATGGTGACGTCTATGATGATCCAAGTGTGCTGAGCAGGACTCTGCCCTGAGGAGACGCCTGTGCGGAGCTGTTTAGAGACTTCCGTTTCTGTCATTTCTGTCCTGAGTGTTGAGACGTGCCCGGGGGCTGGGTGGGCTTGTGCGGGTGCCTCCCCACTAAAGGCCTTTTGAGGTGAGATGCGCTTGGTTCTTCTCTCTCAGCAGAGGGCTCTTGCTGAGGCCCCCTGTAGCACCAAGGGAGGCTGTGGCCACAGCAGGAGGTGCAGGGAAGGGGCAGGGGACAGGATGTCAGCCTCCGCCTCTCACCTCTTGCTGGAGCCTCCTGTAGGCTGGACGGCCCAGAACCAGCCTCAAGGGTGGAGGCGTGGGTAACTGCCCACACCTTCAGGAGCAGGCAGGGCTCTGGGTGTGGGACTTCTCTCCCCTCCTGGACACCCACCTGGACTCTGCTGTGGGCACAATTCCCGACTTGCCCCTGCTTCCCGACCACAGAGCCTTCCCTCCTGCTCCTGCCAAGGTGGTCAGCAGAGGCGTCCAGGCTGCTGCTCCAGCCCCTGGCTTCCCTGAGACCTCTGCAGCCAGAGGCCACATAGCAACCCTAGCTGTGACCAGGAGAGTGGCAGCACCTTCTCATCAGGTGGCTGGGGGCTGTCTTTCCTTTTGTCATTCAGTGGCTTGTCTGAGAGGTGAGGTTTTTTTTTTTTTTTTTGGTACTGGGGGTTGAAGCCAGGGGCACTTTACCGTAGAGCCACATCCCAGCCCTTTAAAAAAGTTCTTATTTGGAGACAAGGTCTCACTAAGTTGTTGAGGGTCTCACTCAGTTGCCCAGACTGGCTTTGAACTTGGGGTGCTGCTGCCTCAGCCTCCTGAGTTGCTGGGGTTCTTAGTGTGCCCTTTTCCCTGGCTGTTCTTTCTTTTTATTTTGGGGTACTGGAGATTTAAATGCCTTTAAAGCCAGTGGCTTCCTGAGTCGTGGTGCCCCTCTGAGCCCTGCCCTCCTGTGCATTTTGTCAGGACTCCCAGGGCCCAGGAGGTGTGTTGACGGCCCCTTGTCTTTGTTACTGACTCCCCTTCAGCAAGCATGGTGCTGATTTTTAAAAAAATACACGGGAAGAAAGCCCTAGGCCCTGGTCACCTGGGGGAACAGGAAGACCTGGAGCAGGCCTGGAGGTGCAGTGAGCAATGGCTAACTCTGATGTCCTGGCCCCAGGCTCTCCCGGGGCCTTTGGTCTTCAACGAGAGGCTTGTGTTTGGAGAGGGAGGACAGGACGGACGGCAGCCCATGGTAGCACCCTGGTTGGCCTTCAGTGTTGGCTGTGGTCGGGACAAAACAAAGTGCATGTGCCCGACGCCCATTCTCCTCTCCTTCCCAGCAGAACCCCAGCTTTACTGGAGACTGTTGGCCAGATAGACAGCAGTCCCCCACTCTGGCACAGCAGGACAGGTCGTCCAGGCCTCCAAGTGCATGCTATTGCAAGAGAACCGCAGGTTGACAGCTGACAACTGCAGGTTGCTTGAACTCAGGTTCAATCTGAGCCACGTCCCCAGCCCTATCCGGTATTTTATTTAGAGACAGGGTCTCACTGAGTTGCTTGGTGCCTCGTCGTGGCTGAGGCTGGCTTTGAACTCACAATCTCCCCGCCTCAGCCTCCTGAGCTGCTGGGATTCCAGGCGTGTGGCACCACACCTGACAGGAGAGACCATTTATAAGGGGGTTCAGCTGGCTATGGAGTATCCTTCACCATGTCCTATCTGGAACATTGGTGTGATGGCTGGAGCTCAGATAATCCTTCTAAGGGCATGAGGACAAGATTCATGCTCTGAGGATGGGGATCAGTGCTCACTGAGCCTGGACCTGGCTGGCATGTGGCCCTGGACTGTTTACCTTCAGCTTTTTTCATGTAAGAAAACAGACTCCTCTTGTTCAAGCTGCTGTGTGGGTGTTCTGTCAGGGTGGCCAGGCCACTCCGGAGTGTGCTTCATGCCAGGGGTTTTCCCACGCGTTGTTAGGTGGCCTCCCCATGTTAAGCTCTGGAAGACCAGAGTCAGGAGTAATCATGTGTGGACGGGAGCTGCAGCAGGGTCCACTCCCTCTGCCCGAGTGCAACCTGTCGCCCGGCTCCCCTCCAGGTGGCTCTCCAGGGCTGCTCCCTCAGCCTCCCTGTTAGTGGCCACCGTGTGTGGCCAGAGCCATGGCACCTCCACACAGCGGCAGTGCTGGAGGCCACGCTGAGGAGGGCCGTCATCTCAGCCCCCGCCCCCCCAGCCTGCGCAGGTCCCCGACCCCTGGGAAAGGAGGGCTTCCTGGTCCCCAGAGGAGTGTGCTGCCTCACGGGCCAGAAGACTGCTGGGCATCAGATGGAAGGCAGCCCCTGGGCCCTGGGGGGGGGAGGGAGGGTGGGAGGATGGGCGGGCCGGAGGAGCCCCACCCCACCACCTCGTGAGCCTCAGCCCAGGAGTGAGCCTGCTGCAGCCCCTCCCCCAGTGGCCCAGCAGGCTCCTCTCTTGGCAGGACCTTGACCCTCAGCCTCTTGGGCCCCACCTGGGTGGGCCTGCAGCCCTGAGTCCTCCCTGGAGCCAGATGCACCTCCCCTCCAGGGCGGGCCACTTGCAGACTGCACTGCCCATCCCCAGGCCAGCTGGACATCTGACTCACCAGACACAGGGGCCTAAGGAGTCAGAGCTGCGCTAACTCGTCCCCCAGGTGGCCTTGAAGCGGCTCCTGCTCTGGCGATTCTTGGCCCCTTGACTGGGCGCGTCACTCCTGCTCTCCCCCTGCCTGTCCTGTCTGGTGTTTCTGGGTTCAGTGTCATGTGTCACTGAACCTAGGGTCGAAGGTCCCGGGTAGTCCAGGAGAACCTCAGCTGGAGGCTTTTTTCCCCTGTACCAGGGATTGAACCCAGGGCGCTTTCCCACTTAGCCACATCCCCAGCCACCCGCCCCCCTGCTTTTTAAAATATTTTATTTAGAGACAGGGTCTAAGTTGCTTAGAGCCTCACTAAGTTGCTGAGGCTGGCTTTGAACTCTGATCCTTCTGCCTCGGCCTCTAGAACCCTGGATCACAGGCCTGCGCTGTGATCCCAGCTTTATTTTTGTTTTGAGAGGTGATCTGAGTTACCCCGGCTGTCTCACATGCCCCATCCTCCTGCCTCAGCCTCTTAAATAGCGGGTTACAGGTGTGCACGTCATGCTTCACAGAAAGAAAGTCTCTGAAAGTGTGTTGAAAGGTTTCTGGATGACTCAGGTGTGACGGCCACACCTGTGATCCCAGCTAGGACTCTGTCTCAAAAAATAAACAGGACTGGGGATTGACCAGTGGTAAAGTGCCCAAGGCTTAATCCTGTTCAAAAGAGAGGCTTTCCAGGGGCTGGAATGGAGCTGGGGCTCAGTGGTAGAGCGCTTTCCCGGCACGTGTGAGGCCCTGGGTCCGATCCTCAGCACCACATGAAAATGAAATAAAAACAAAAGTGAAGGCAGTGTGTCCATAAACGACTAAAAGCTACCGAAAAAAGAGAAAGGACTTTGCAAATGAGTTCACACTGACGGATTTTGGAGGTTGGGACGTGGCCCTGTTTGGGGCACCACTCCCCTTGCTGGAAAGGCCAGCGCTGACCCAAGATTACGAGGGGACAATGGGCACAGGTCCCCGGCAGCGAGAGCCTCTCCTGCTGGATGGAAAGCTCCGCCGGGGACGGAGGCAGACCCACAGCCTGGCCCTGCTCCCTGTGGGCTCTGGGCACAGAGGACCCAAGTGGCAGCTTTCTCAGGACACGGTGCCCGGGGGGTCTCCACTTCTGCTTCCCGACCTGACCAGGGGGACCTAGGCCAGGTGCCTCCAGGGGTGGGGGGGCCAGTGTGCCCTGGCCCTCAGCCACGTCCCACGGCGCCCTCTGGAGTCGGCCCGGAGGAGCACGCCCAGTGAACTTGGAGGCAGGAGACCGGTCGTCAGTGCTTTTAAAATACTCAGATTTAATATAATTTATGCTTTATTCTAAGACACACAGGTTTCTCTTTTTCTTTAAAACTATCTGTTGAAGAACCAAGTCATCCCATCCCAGCCCCAGGGATGCCTGCCCCTCCTCCTGCTCCCCACCCACATCTCCAGAGCTCCAGGCTGCCACCCCCTGGCTGACTGTGTAATTTGTGGCAGTGGCCGTGGGGTCCAGACCACCCTGGTGGACGGTCCAGCCACACAGACCTGGCCATCTGGAACAGGTATCCCCCAGGGAAACTTGGCTATCTCCCTGACTGCACCCCTCTCAAAACGCCGTGCCTTCAGTACGGCGAGAAGCGCGGAGAGGCTCTTCCATGGGCCCTGTGGGAACAGGGAGGCCCACGGTGAGGACACCGGGCAGGGGGATGAGGGCCTCTTGAGAAGGTCCCAGGGAAGGAGGAGCCTGATCTGGCGGCTGCCATGTGTCCAGATGCCCATCTGCCAGGGCAGCCCTGCCATGGACCATGGCCTCACACCAGGGTGCTGCTGAGCCTGGTGGGACCCAGGGGGCAGCTCTCCAGTCCGGCAGGGCCCTCGGGCCCTTATGCAGGCCCCTGGCTCAGCACCCTGGGCAGCCGAGTCCCATCGCCCGATCTCCAGGCCAACACCCACACAGCCCACTCACCAGTGCTGCCCACGAGGTCTGAACCGGGACCGGCACTGGAGGTCACTGCACAGGAAGGCGGCCGCCCTGGAGGCCGAGGGCCCCCGCAGGCCCCCACGGTCTGTGGAGCTGATCCCTGGGAAGTTGGTCCTCTTGGGCAGCACCTGGCACCAGAGGCCACATGAGTTCCGGCCCTGTCCCTGCCTCCTCCTGGCCAGGCCAGGGTGGCCTGGCAGCAGCCTCAGGCTGGGCCCAGGGCTTGAGGCTCCGAGCTTCTCCGGATGCCCATGTAGGCCTACAGCTCCCCTTGCACCTGGCTGCATCCATGGTCACGTGACGTGCCTGGTGCTCGCCCTTGCAGAGGGAGGAGAGTGTCTCCTTCAGGCCACACCCAGAACAGGTCCAGCTTTGGGAATGAGGGCCTGAGGCTCCTGCCATGCCCTGCCCTGGCCTGGCCTTGCCCTGCCAACCTGCGCAAGGCACACAAAGAGGGCTTGGCTGGGACAACTGTGTGTCCTTGGGTAGGTGGCCAGCCTCTCTGTGCCCGTTGGCTCCATTCCAAGGATTCACGGTAAGAAGTGCTCGGCACTGCAGTGCACTGGGTGGCCTAGAGCTGTGCAGGACGCCAGAGACAGGTACCTTGATGACCCGGCCCCGGAAGACGCTCTCGTCCAGCTCCATGGCAGCCTGGGCTGAGCTCTTGGTGGCGAACTCTATGTAGGCATAGCTGAGGGCAGCATGGGCACAGTGAGGACCCAGTCTTGCTGCCCACCCAGCCTTGCTGTCCCCCCCGGCCCTGCCCGAGGCCCTGCACCGACCCCTTGGGGTGTCCCGAGAACTTGTCGCACAGGATGGTGACACGGTGGACCTGGCCGCAGTGGTGGAAGTGGGCCTCCAGCTCCCTGGCCGTGCCCCCATAGTCCACCTGCTGTGGCAGGGCAGCGCTGTGGGGCTGGGCTTGCACAGATCCCGCCCCTCGGGGGTCTCCTTGGCTGAGGGCTTGGGAGGACCCCCAAGACTGGGCCCCTGGCCGGGGGTCATCGAGGCCCTGGTCTCCGGAGGACAGGCTGAGAGGGGTTCCCCCCGCCCGCCTCGGTGCACTCAGGCCTGGGGCCTTGGCTCAGGCCAGGGGCACAAGGCTTCTTAAAGGTGGTAAACCTCACCCGAAGATCCCACTCGGTGGCACTGGGGAGTCGTCACGTGGGACAGCAGGCCCATGTTGCCCCCAGGGGACAGACGGGCCCACCCCATCCTTCCTGGAGGCCAGATATGCCCCCTCCCTCCATCCCTCCATCTGGTGAGTCCCAGCCACAGAGGATACTAGTGTGACCACCTGCCTACCCTGGGGTCTGCGCCTTCGGGAGGGATGAGCCCTTGCTGCCCTCCCCCCACTCACGTTGCCCACGTAGATGGATCTGTGGTCAGCCTCCACCTTCTCCTTGGGGGTCCCAGGGAAGGGGCAGCCTGTGGAGACAAGGCCTCAGGACCAGAAGGCCCCCCACAGTGGGCACCTCCCATCGGGGGTCCATTCCCCACCCCTCAGGGAAGGTCGCCATGCTCCGCGGGGGTCTTGGGGCTCCTACCTGTGGTCCCAGGGCTGCTTAGCAGCCGCCCAGTCCCTGTGCCGTCCTCTGCCCTGGTCCTGCCCTGGATGCTGGGTGGCTCCGGCCGCTGCTTCACCTGCTCCAGGGCCCATAGCTTCAGCTTGATGGCCTCCAGCTCCTGCAGCCCCTGCCCGCAGTCAACCTGGGAGGGGGACAGCCTGTGGGCCCTTCCAGAGGGAGGGCAGCTGTGGCCGGCCAGCCCTGGCAGAGGGTCACAGCCCCTTCGGGGCAAACCCTTCTCTGGACAGGATACAACCTCCTGGACGGAAGCTCCTGGGCCCACGGACTCCACCCGAGGCCTCCCCAGCTGGAGGCGCTCGCCTCACTGCCACCTCGCCCAGGCGGGTGGGCCCAGCCCTCGGCCACCCCGCAGGGTGCTACCTGGTCCGGCCCTGGGCTCTCGGCCCGGCTCCCCGGCTCCAGCAAGGACAACAAGAAGCTGGCGTCTCTGTCGTCCTCCTCGGCCTCTCCCCGCCGCTCCCCCTGCCCACCCCCACCCCCTGACTCCAGAGGGGTCTTCTCAGGCCTGCTGCAGGCCCCCCAGCCCTGGGCCTCGGGGTCCGAGGAGGCCGCCTGGAGCCAGGCCTCAGTAGGCGGCGGGAAGAGAGCATGGCTCAGGAAGGGCCACATGGGCAGGTCGGAGGGCTGGCCGGACTCCTGCTGCGCACGGCCACACCCACCCCTGCCCGGGCCTGGCTTTAAGCCTGCCCCAGGACAGCTGCTCCCACTTGCCGCTGAAGAAGGCCTCCCTGGGCGCCGCCTCCGGCCTGAGAGGTCAGGGCACAGGCCCGCCTACCGTCCTCCTCACCTGGCAGCGCCCGGGGCCTGCTGGAGAGCAGCACCTGAGCCCAATCTGCACCCAGCCTGGCCTGGGGGGCTTCTGCAGCTGCCACCCACCACCCTCACAGGCGTGCCTCCAGCAGCAGCCGGAGGTGGCCCTGGCATGAGCAGGTCACCAGCACACACTGCAGGAAGGGCAGCTTCTGGGGACAGTGGCTTGAGGGACTTGAGGGCCGTTCAAGCAGAGCAAGGCCTGGAGGTGGGCTGAGCCAGGGTGGGGTCCCGGGCCCAGAGGACAGGCAGTGACCTCTGCTGGAGACTGCCTACCCCCTGGTTCCAGAGCCCCCCCCACCCCACTTCGGGCCACATTTAGGCTGGAGCCCCTTGAAGTGAGTAGACCCTTGGGCCATATGGGCGGACGGAGTTACCCTCCTTTAGCTCGTACACTCCGGGTGGTCCTGGCCTCCACCAGCGGCTGCCCCCACACCTCACAAAGCCCTGGGCAGCAGCAGGCGTGTGTCCCTGTGTCCACCAGAGTGGCTGCTCTAGAGGCATGCTGTGGCCACAGCTCGCCCTGGCCAGATTCTGGTGGGACTCTGGCTGCTGCTTCCTGAGCTGTGCCCCAGGCACTCGGAGGTGCCCACCTAACCCAGACCCACAGCCCTGCCTCTCTGGGACCCCCCCCCAAGCTGGCCCCTGGGGTCTCTTCCCAGGGCGTTCGGGTCTGGGGAGGAGAGGTCAGGGCTGAGGGTGGAGCTGCACTGGGGACGGGGGCAGGGGGTGGGGATGCAGCCTGGGAAGCCGTCAGCCCAGCCTGCCCCTCCCTCACTGGCCCGGGCCTGTTCTCACCTCCAAAGAGGCTGACCCAAAGCTCCGTCCCAGGCCCCTAAGGGAAGGGTTCTCTGGGAAGCCGCGGGCCCAGGAGAATGAAGATCTGAGGAACCACCTCCTGCTCTCACCTCCAGACACACTAGTGGGCAGGACCCCAGGGCCCTGGTCACTGCTTCCAGGAAGCTTCCCCAGCTGCTCCTCCCCACCCAGTGGACCCTGTGCCCAGGCTGCTCCCTCTGTCCTGCGTCAATTATTCACTGCAGGTAGCCCCTGGCAAGCCAGAGTGCCTTGGAGCGGTGTCCATGTCCATGCTGAGAATAGGCTGGCCACCCAAGGGCTGGACAAGGACACCCCACCATAGGCTGCACGCCTCCCCCGTTGTGTGGCCTAGATGCCCGTCCACTTCCATGCAGAAGGCAGGACACTGCAGGCCGTGTCCACACCAAGACGGCTGGGTGTGGCCCAGCCCTGGTCAGACTCTGCTCGGAGCTCAGTGTCTGCAGCGGGAAGAATGTCAACCCTATGCTACCCTGAGGAGTGGACACTCCAGCCCAGCGGGCTCCCACCAGCTGCCCGGCCTGGGACAGCTCGCCCACGCCAGCCTTTCAATACCCTCAGAATGCACATGTTCAAATCCCGGCTGAGTGTCAACTACTGACCCTTTCTCTAGGCCACCAGAGTGCCACAGCCTGCTGCCAGATTCTTGCCTAAGTCAGGACACAAGGTGGCCCCACCCTGGCTCGAGATGGGTGACCGTCCTGCCACATCCTCCTCTGATGGCCGTCTCACACCCATGCCTCACCAGCAAGCCCGTCTTCCTCCCGGAGGAAGGTGAGGTGTGGTCCAGCCTGTCCCACCCACCACCATGGCCACGCAAGGAATGGGGAGGCCCAGCAGGCACCCAGTCGGCTGTGGGCAGGTGGCAGGGTGGGGCCCTCAAAGTCCTCAGGTCACCTCTGGGCCTGCAGTGTCTAGGCCTTCCTGAGGTATGGACCTCGAGGCTCCCCGCCGACTTCCAGAGCTGCCCACAGTGCCCTCTTGCTGCACCTCGCCAGCCTCCTCTGTGTCACAGTCCCCCGACGTCCACCCTCTGTCCTCGTGAAGGTGCCGCCTTCCCTGCCTGCACAGATAGCCCCCACTCTGTGCCTGGTGAGTGGGCATGTGACCTGGGACCCAGGAGAGGAATAGCCGCCAGACAGACCCAGGACAGGTGGGGGAGCTGGGGCAGGCAGCAGGACCCAGGGACCGAGGACGCAGAGCGGGCGCGGCTTTTAGAGGAAACCCACACTCCCCGCCCAGCAGCACCCGAGTCTGCGCCCCAGCAGCTGTGGCCACGCCCTGGCCGTGCCTGGTGCAGGGGTGAGGGGCTGCTGGGCTGGGCCGGAGGGGGGCAGGTGTGGTGCCTGCCTCTTGGCAGCTAGAGAGCGGTTGCATTTGGTCCATGGTGGGTTCCCTCACCCAGGTCTGGGGGCTCTGCCGGAGCCGGCTGGATGGAAGGCCGCGGGATGGAGCGTTCTGGAAGCATCGGCACTGCTGCAGCTGCCGAAGCCCTGTCTGTGGGGTGTCCAGCGCAGGCCCAACCTTCCCTTCCCCCTCAGCACAACAGACCACCGTCCAGCCCTTGTTTCAGACAAGCCCCGGTGGTGGAGCCTGGGATGCAGGGCAGTGGAAGTGGACCCAGGGCTGGGAGGTGCTAGCAGGGGACCTGCGTCTGGCCCGAGGTCCCAGAGAATACCACCTGGTACCCAGTTCCACCACCTGGTACCCAGTACCACCACGCCAAGTCAGCAGGCAGCCCAGGGGAATGAGCCTGGGCCGGCTGGGACCCAGCAGAGCAGGTGGGAGCGGCCCAGGGCTCGGGTCAGGCCAGCCCCGGCTCGCCCTCTGCTCCTGGGCACCCTCCTCTGAGCACTGGCCCTGAAGAGAGGAGGGGAAAGGGCGCCCAGCCCAGCGGTGAGGCCTTGTGGGGGAACGTGCTTACCCTGACGGCAGGCGCCCAGCCCAGCGAGACTGTGCGCCAACTCCTAACACGTGCCTGTGCCCTGCCACACTCTGCAAGCAGGCCTGGGTAGGTCAGGGTGACCACCGAACCTCAGCCCAGGCTGCCCAACCCCCCGCAGAAGTCGCTCACCTGACCCTGCAGTGAGGAGATGGCAGGCGGGGCACTGGGGGGCTGTGCTCTCAGGCAGCATCCCTCGGGGCAGCCTGAGGGCCCAGGACAGGAGGCTCCACAGAGTCCCTGGGCTCTGGGACACTGAGGAAGTGAGGACACTGCTCTGGATGCAGTGGAGGGCCCTCTGCCTGGGGGGACTACAGGACACAGGACAGGTATGGGGTGTGCGAGGCCATGGGCACCAGGACCAGAGTGGGTGAAGGGGGCCAGGGTGGGGTAGAGGATGGGCAGATGGACAGGGAGGGGCAGAAGAGGGTGGGTGGAGAGAGGAGGGTATGTGGATAGATGAACAGATGGGTGGTGGACAGGTGGGTGGATGGATAGATGGACATAGGGGCAAAAGGTTGGATGGACAGAGGAGGGTGGACAGATGGATGTGTAGATGGATGGACAGGTGGGCAGTGGTGGGTGGACAGGCAGGTGACCGGGGGACCAGAGAGACAAGATGAGGAGTGCGTCAGTGGCCGCATCTGGGCTGGGCAGTGGGCAGAGCAGGGACAGATGAGGCCAGAAACACAGCTGTGGTGTCAGCCTGAGGGCCCATTTGGAAAAACTCACACCAGGGAAATCTGGGGCCCAACCTAGTCCCTGTCCACTGTGGCTTGGGTGGACCCCCGTGCCCTCCAGCCCCAGCTGTCCCTGAGCTCAGGGACAGTGCTGATGGACGTGCGGACTAATGGGGGGCCCACTCCTTGCCCTGCACAGCCCTGGCAGGCAGTGGGGCTGGGGTGTGGTCCAGCCTGTCCCACCCACCACCATGGCCACGCAAGGAATGGGGAGGCCCACGGGACGCAGCCAGGGTCCTGGGCAGGGCAAGGAGACGAGGGCGGGAGAGGCGAGGGAAGCACACCAAGGGTCTCTTTCCAGAAGGGCAGGGGCAGCCCCTGACCGCCCGTCTGCCTGTCCCTGGACGGGCCTCGGGCTGGGATCTCTGGCGCCACCTGTCTGCTGTGATGGTCTCCCGTGCGAGCTTTGGCCCTGGCACAGGAGGTGAAGCTGCCATCCTGGTTGGGCGCACGGTGTTCATTGCCACCCATGAGGCAAGGGACACATAAGTGCCCTGTCCCCTTGGCCACCGCTCTGTGCTTGGTTCTGCTGTGGGGTCTTTGGCTGGGTGGATCCTGAACACAGTGGCCCCAGGGGCCCTACCTTCCTCACTGCTCCCCGACTTCAGGGGGCCTGGGGAGCCCCTCAGCACAGCACCGCCACCTGCGCTTGGTCTTGGTTTCTGGGTCCCTGGTCAGGCTCCTTACACACGCAGGACTTGCTCTGGGCAAGTGGCATTTAACAGTTGGCCTGAGGGGCAGCTCTTCCCAGCTGGCCCCTGGAGGCTGGTCTGGCTGGGTACAGCAGCTGGCCCCGCCTCTCTGTCCTGCTGGTCCCCAGGGAGCAGGAGGGGCTTACAGACAGAGCCAGGTAAAACCGCAGGTGAGCGCTCATCCACACCCACCTGGGTCTGCTGCCCCTGCCCCAGAGCTGCCCAGTCCTGGCCTGGGGACACGGGACCCAGGAGGGCTGCGCTGGTCCTCCTCACCCAGAGCCCACCTCGCCAGCCAGCAAGCCCGTCTTCCTCCCGGAACATGGTGTCCCCCCACCGAGCTTTGGCCTTTTGGGCAGTGGGCTGCTGGGCCGGGCACCAGCAAGACGCAGCATTGGGGGCATAGGTGGGGAGCGAGGTGCCCCCCCAGGGAGGCAGGGCCCTCTGTGGGCATGGGCATGGGCACATCCTCTGCACCTGAGCCGAGGCTGGATGCGAGACCAGGCTGCGTGCCCTGCCATGGAAGCAGACCCAGGCCCTGGCTCTCTGAATCCCACAGAAGCAATCCTCCCCCAGGGCAAGGGCCCGGAACCTTCGGGAGGTCACAGGAGCCAGGCGGCTGTGCCAGGCTGGGTTCTGCAGGCCCTGGCTGGGATCTTCTCCTAACTCAGAGCAGACTCCATGACAGCTGGGAACCCGCGCCACAACCACGCTCCCCAGGGCCGCGTGCAGGACCCGAGAACTGGGTCCTAAGCCATGTGCTTCCCAGGTTTCTCTTAATTCTTTATTTGGCAAACATCTCTTCCTATCACCACCATCGCAGACACCATTTTTGGACCTCTGCGAAAACCAAGTACATTCACATTCATGCGCACTGTGCCTCGGGTAGGGCCCCTGGACGCGGTCAGAGGCTGGCCACCACGTATTGCACTTGTCCTTGGCGCTTTTCACAGCGATGCACAGCAGTGTGGGTGGTAGTCGGCTCTGCCCTCCCACTCAGCGTGGCAGGGACTGGCCATCCTTCCTTTCCTCCTTGAGTGGTGGACACCATGGGGTGGAGGGCAGGGGAGGGCTGGGATGGCCAGGGTGCCCAGAACGAGGGTGGAACTCAGGGCTATGTACATCTGAGTCTCGGGGAGGGCAGGGCAGGGGGCTTTTGTTTGTGGGCTTTTTTTTTTTTTTCTGCAAAAGTTTGGGAGAAAGAGTAGCTGCAGGGAGACATGGGCGGTGGCGTTGGGGCTCCATGGAGGTGGGACGGGCGGGAGCGGAGGTAGAGGAGGAGACCAGAGCGGGTTCTCAGGAGC
Source organism: Marmota monax (assembly GCF_021218885.2). NCBI lineage: Eukaryota > Metazoa > Chordata > Mammalia > Rodentia > Sciuridae > Marmota > Marmota monax. The sequence goes on from NW_026695224.1 coordinate 35,689,345, forward strand.
AGTGTATCTCCTCTTGCTTTGAAACGCAGTCCAGAGTCAACCCAAAAGATCAACACGGCGTTGTTTCGGGGTTTTCTCTCTCTGGGAAGAACACTCGAGCACTTTCTGCTCACGGGTGGAAAATGAAATGTGAAGTGTCACAGAGGCGTGGGGACAGAGCGGTGTCCTGCTTGCGCCTGGGGATGACAGCGCAGGGGCTCAGGCTCAGCGTGCCTGCCCAGGGCCGCCAGCTCAAGAAGACCCCAGGGTGTGCCAGACCCCACTGTCCCAAGACCTCCAAACAAAACCAAAACTGAAACAGAGAGACCAGCCCCCAAACGAACCCAACGTGACCGAGACAGCGCTCTGGCAGTGACAGACGCCTGGGTTTGGACGTGGTGCTTTCTGGGCTCCCTGCAGCGGAGGTGAGTGCGGTATCCTTGGCTGGCTAGCTGGCAAGGTAGTTAGCGGGTCTGCTTCCTTCGCCTTTTTAAAAGACTTTTTGGATTTTTACTTAAAGCCAGAGTTTGACATTAAAGGAAGAAAAAAACCTGAAACCGAAAACACTTCTCGAGTCGGAAGCTGGACTCCCACCAATCCTGCGCACCTGTCGGCCGCAGGGAGGCCGAGTGCAGTGAGTCCAGGTCTCCGGCTACAAAATCACAGTTTTATTCCCTTTTTAACAAGGAGGGGGACCCCCAGCCTTCCTTGTCCCTTTCTGAGTAGCTCTTTTGCCGACAAAACCCCTCAAAATTCTTTGCTGGAAACATAAGCCCCGTGAGACTTCCAGTGTAGAGAAGGCGGTGGACCGTGAAGACGGAACGCCCGCGGAGGGACGCGCGGCCACTCCCGCGTGTGCTGCGGCGTGGGTCGGTGGTGGAGGCGGGGTCGTGGGCCGCGGCCGAGCTGCCTGGGGCTGCGAGGCTGGCGGGTGGACTTTCTCGGTCCTGTTTTCTTTTGGAGACAAGCAGTAGCAGCAGTGACTCCGACCGGCCGCCCTGTGGGGCCAGGTGGGCGGTGGGCGCGGCCTCCAGTGAGCCGGCCGGTGGGCGGGGCATGGGGTCCATGTGCTGGCCCGGGCCTGGGAGGGGTCAGCGGGGCACTGCGGTGTCCAGGGGGCCGGGCGGGCCGGGGGAGCCGGAGCGGGAGGGCCCGGCAGAGCCGGCCTCGCTGGGGCTGGCCGTGGTGCCGGGCTGCGCGGGCAGTGGGTCGGCCACAGCGGCCGCGGGCCCCTGCAGGCCCTGGCCGCACACGTGGTGGTGCTTCTCCCAGTCCCTGTGCTGGCAGAAAGACCCGCAGTAGCGCGCCACGTTGCAGCCGCTGCACGTCTCGCTGGCCTTGCGCCCGCAGTTCCAGCAGCTCTGGGTGCGAGGAGCAGAGGGCACAGTCAGCCTGGCCAGACCCGCTGCCCAGCTCCCGCCCGGTGCAGCCATCCACGGTGCTCAGGCTGGCCACCGTCTCACCGAGCGAAGCTGTGGCCGGGGAGGGCGGCGTGTTCCCCCCGCCTGCTGCACGGCCCCCACTGACTCCCCTGCAGGTCTGCTGTGCCCACTGGAGCAAGGAGCCCCTGAAGGGCCACACACTGCCCACGTGGTTCTCCCCAGGACATCTCTGTGAGGGCTTCGCTCTCTGTCTCACCTGCTTCTACGCCATGTCCCCTCTGACCCCCAGCCTAGCCCAGCACAAGCCCAGGCAGGTTTGGGGGTCTGTCCTTCAACAAAGGGCATCCCCAAGGCCCCCCTGGAGAGGTCTGTTCCTCTCCCTGATGTTTCTGCTGACCAAGTTCTTGGGCAATGAGGAAATGGGCCGCAGACTGTGCCCAGCACGTGGTCATCCAGGTGCACAGGACCCTCTGGCCTTCTGCTCACGTAGCCCCTGGTGCCCACAGGTCTCCTCAAACCTTCTGCTTTCACAGCTCAGAGAAGAACCTACGCTTTGGTGTCAGCGACCCAGGGTCAGATAATGGCCCCACACAGGCCAGGGCCTTAGCCGGCCACCTACCCTTGGACTAGTTTCTGTATCTGCATGATGAAGAGGGCCGCAGGGCACCTCACCAGGCTGTGTGGGCAGCAGGCTGTGTACCTACTGCAGCCACCTGTGATGGCCACCGGATGCGGACCTGGGTTACAGAGCTGTTGGCTTCCAGCCACACTTGGCCCACCCCAAGTCTCACCGTCAACCCCAGTGGACCCAGAGACAGTGCGGGGCCTAGGAGCGGCCAGTGGCCCTACCTCGCTGGAGTCCTCCTGCTGGTTGACCACGGTGAGGGCGTCCTCGGAGGCCTGCCGCTTGGCCTCGGCTAGGGCCCGCTCCATCTTGGCACGCTCTGTGCTGATGAGCTCGTGGGCTTTGCGCTCCGCGTCCGACACGGCCCTCTGCAGCTCCGACATGGCCTGACGCTTCACCTCATTCACAGCCTCTTCTGCAGGACACGGAGGCCAGGCTGGGGTCAACAGGGCTCCGGGCCTCCCCCACAACCGAAGCAAGGGCCATGTACACGCACACACGGGCACAAGTGTGTGACCTAACACGTGTGTACAGGCAGGGGCCTGAGGGACCGCGGGCCGGTCGAGCTCTGACCACCACTCCATCTGTAGCGGTCTTCATGCTGGTGTGTGAGGGCCAGGCCCACGGGGAACCCACACACCACACTGGCCCAGGCCCCTCTCCAGCACGTCAGCAGAGACCTCAGGCCACCTGGAACCTACGCCTGCTGCCTGGCCCTACAGTGGAGCTGCAGCACAGGGCTGAGGCTGCGGCCCACGTCCAGAGTCCACTGGTGACTTGCGCCATTCAGTTCCGTGGTGACACTCCTGCCCTCTGCAAGCGCCTGCTAAGCACCCCGGGGCTGAGGCCTACCTCAGTTTCCCCGAGGCCTGCTGTCCCTGCAGCATGGTGTGAGCGGGGCTGCTGAGAATGTCCCATGGGGTCAGGGTGGGACCAGTGGTGTTCCCTCCTCAGGTAGCCAGGCACCGCAAACCTCCCACCCCAGCCTCTACGTGGGGATTGCTGGCTGCTGGCAGGGCCTGAGCCCTGGTCTGAGTGACATCAGGACCTCATCACCACACAGCTCCACATGGACCTCAGCAAGGCGCTCACCAAGCCCTGCCCCGTGGACAGCTGAGGTGCCTGCCAGGCAGGGGGTGTCCAAGCCAGGACCCTGGCCACAGCCCACCCCTCATCTCCAACTCTCGGCGGGGGCCCTCCCTCCTCTGTGCCTTCAAGACCCGAGGATCCCGTCTTCCTCCTGTTTCACACTGAATCCTGCCTGCTCCCATCTCCTCTGAACCACTGCTGCCGAGCAAGCACGGGTCTCTCTCGCCACCCTCAGATCTTGCTGGGCTGTTTCCCGCCGTGCCAGCGGATGTTCCCACATCCTCCCCTGCTCAACACGGTGCCCAGCAGGCTGCGTGGACTCTGAGTGCTGAACTGCACAACATCTGAGCGTGTGCACAGCAGGATGTGCAGAGTCCCTGGGCTTTGCTGGGGGAGGCCCAGCTGAGACCCTAGGTGCCTTTGGGCACCCCTCACTGCCGGGCCTGTGAGGGGCTCCCACAGCTGTCCCGGGGTCTGTCCTGCAACTATACTCACCGGCTCTCCTCCAGATCTCCTCTGGCATGTAGCCAGAGAGGGTCCGAGGTGTGAACTCCCGGTGGACATCTGAAAAAGATGCGGCCTGAGGTCAGCTCCTCCTTCACACTGCCCAGGCCCCAGGAAGTGCTTTTCACTGGCAAGAGATCCCTAGGTGCCCAAAGGTGGAGACCCTGCATTGGCATGGGGGGCAGGAAGGGAATGCTCTGGAACCCCACCCAGGTGGACCCTGGGTTCAGGCTGGGAGCTGGGCACATCCTGGGCCCTTCTTGGTTTTGCAGAGTCCCCTGGGGTGTCCCAGTCTTCCCACAGAACCGGTGGCGTCTTTGTGCAAAGCGGAGAAGGCACCACCTTTCCAGGGAGACTGTTTTATCCTGGCCTGTCCCCCGGGCCAGCCCGGCCCTCCTCAGTGCACACCTGGCTGAGACCCCTCGGGGCTGGCGGAGCTGTTAAGGGTGCGGGTGGCAGCGGGTGTGGGGCCCTTTTTCACATCCTCCGTGTCACTGAAGCGCCGTATCCAGTGGTGGAGCTCCTCCCGGTCGGCCTCCTGGCACCTGCGCAGCACCGTGAGTGACCGCCGTGTCTTCTCCACCATGTCCATGATGCAGTTCAGGAGCTGAGTGGACAGGGCGGGCTTCAGCACCTTGGAGCCTGGGGGCAGCCAGACACGTCCCGCCCTGCAGGGTTGGCTAGTGGAGACCGGTCTCCATGGAGCAGAGCGGCTGGGCAGGGAGGGCTAGGGCTGGCTCTAGGCGGGGTCCTCATTACCATGGGCATCAGGCTGGCATGGGTGTGGGGACTGGAGTCCCTTCTCCCTGACCCTCTTAGGATGCTTGCTTCGGGACTGCCTTTCCTTCTCAGGCGAGGCACGGGTGGAGGGGACGCAGTCTCAGGGCCCACAGGTGGTCTGAGGAGCAGGACGTGGCCCACCGGCCCTGAACCCCTGGGCCACTTCCCACCTCCAGAGGCCCCACGGGACTTTCCCCAACGTCCTACAAGGTTCAGGCGGTGCCCTGGAGAGCTGGGCAGGAAGTGGCAGGAGGGCTCCCGGTTCCTCCAACAGTGCCTGGCCGGCTGCAGCCCACAAGGGCACACATGAAGGTGGCCAGAAGGACAAGGTGGGTCCAGGCAGGGCGCTGGGCCCAGCGGAGCCCACGCTCAGCGCAGCTGCCCCCAACGGCCCCCTAGCCGGGCAGCCCCGCGGCCCGCTGGGCACTCACGTTGTTGAGGTGCTTCCACTCCTCGGCCCACTCGCGCTCCGTGAGCCTGTGGTCAATCACTTCCTCCTGCCGTGTCCCGGGCGCCCCTGCAGGAGGGCAGGCGCAAGCTCAGGCCCCGCCCACCATCCCAACTCCACCAAGCCCCGCCCCACAGCCCCTCACCCTCCCAAGCCCCGCCTCTCTCCCAACCCCGCCCATGCCCCTAAAGCCACTCTGCTCCGGGGACACCCATTCGCCCCCAGCACCGGCCCTGCTCTCGGCCCCTCCCATGGGCTGTGCCCTGGACCCTGATCCTTTGCCCACTGACCCCCAGTGCCCCAACCCCCATTGGTGAGGAAACAGCTCAACAATTGGGAAGAGGAGACAAATCTGTTCCTGCCCCTGGCCTAGCTGTGTCCACCCCCCTCTGCCTCCTTGCTGCCCGCCCTGGGCCCACAGCTTCTCCAGACCTGACTGTGAAGGGCCTGCGGCTGCTCAGCAGCCCAGGCTCCTGCGGCTGGCCCTGAGAGTGTCTCACAGTAGTCTGCACTCCTGTGCATTCCTCAAAGCCAGGTCACCGCCCTCTGCAGTGTACCCAGAATTCCTGTCCCAAGTGCCTTGTTGTATTAGGTAAGGTGACTCTGTCTACTCTAGGTCCTCCTAGAAGAGGACAGCTGCGTGTCCCCAGGGCTGAGCTCTGGCCTGGGTGCTCAGTCTTTTCCACTGGAGCATGAATGAGCCAGCCCCAATGTCCCAGCCAGCTCCGCAGCAGATGGTGGGGCTGAGAAGCCCATTCCCCATGGGACCTGGGTCCTCATCTGGCTGCCCACGCCTCAGTTAGTCCACCCTGCCTACCTCCTGGGGTGAGAAGAGACTTCAGAGACATATGCCTGGGAAGCAGGCTGGTAAGCGGGGGTCCTGTGGGCTGCTGGGTGGCGCAGGGCTGCGTGCCACATGCCTCAGCCCTTGCCCATGCTTAGCCCTGGGGGCCGGTCATCCTTGGAGGCTGGTAAAGGGGCTGTGTTGGCCCAGACACAAGTCAGGGAGGGGTGGCGGCAGGTATGGCCCAGGGTTGGCCAGCTGCAGTGAGCCCTCAGTCCTGGCCAGTGAGGCGGCAGGGGCGATGGAGGCAGGTGCTCAGTCTCTAAGACCCAGGGAGGTCCAGCATCTGGTCCTCCTGAGAAATGCCTCCAACCCTCCCCTATCATGTCCCTGTCTGTGCCGGGTGGCCCAGAGTCAATCTATGCTTCCGAGGCCTCTTTTGGGGCCACCTTTGGTCCCTAAAGATCTCCTAGGTCACTGGACCTCAAATGCCTCCCTCAAATTACAGAAGGGCTTGGGAGGTGGCGGCTGGAGCTTGCTCTCCACCAGGCTCCTGGCCGCCAGCAGAGCTGGGGCCCGTGCCAGGCCCCAACCAAAACAGTGGCTGAGCTCTCTGCAGCAGCTGGAGTTTATTTTTGCATTAGCAGAAGCCGGTGGGAATCAGCACCTGCCTGACCCGCCACAGAGAGCCAGGAGCCGTCACCTGCTGCCTGGGCCCAGGCCCCGCGTGCCTGCAGGGTGGGGTGGGAGTCAGCCTCCTACAGGAGGGGCTTCCCTGGCCCTATCTGGGACTGTCCGCACCCTGGGACCCTGGGCCGGCTGCTCCTGGGCTCCTTCACCAGCACACACCGGGGCCGTGTGGGGGGCATCCTCTTGGTCCCAGCCCACAGGGGAGTGAGGCCAGGCAGGTGTGGCCACGAGACCTCGGCCGTGTCACCTGCGCTCTCTGGGCCTCGGTCTCCCGTCTGTGGTGTGGGTGTGCAGGAGAGGGCGCCAGCCCCGTAGGGTGTGGTCCATGTCAGCTGCTGTCCCTGTCACCAGCTGGGCCTCATAGCACACGCTGCCTGGGCCTGCGGTAATGCCCCGGTCCTCGCATGACTCCTGCTCAACCCAAGTGGCAGAGGAGGAACTAAGGCACAGTGAGGCTGCCAGACCTGCCCGAGGGTGCGCTGTGGGGAATCACCGATGGGGTCAAGAACTGGGCAGCTCCTGGTCAGAGGCTGCCCAGCCTAGGTGGGTGCCAGGCCCTCAGGGTGGTGACCTTGCAGCCCCAGTGGGGTCCCCATGGGTGCAAGCTGCCCTCCAAGGCAGTAGGAGGAAAGACGCACTCCCGGCCCCCCCGGGGTGTGGCCGGCCCGTCCCCCTACCACTGCTCCCTGGACGGCCTGCCATGCCCAGGTGCAGGTGGTGGTAGGTGCAGCGTGTACTTGGGCACTCGCAGCCTGCTCAAGCACCCGACCAGCCCCAGCACGCTGCTCACCCAGCTGCCGGTGGCGCTCTCGGGTGTCGGGGTGGCGGTAGGAGTCGCGGAAGTGGTGGGCCATGGCCATGTCCTCCAGGCGGAAGTGCTGGGGCGGGGGTGGGGTGGGGTGGGGCAGCCCGTTGCTGGGGCTGTAGCGCTGTGCGGGGCTCAGGGTACACGGCCGTTTGCTGAGGTGGTCAGGGTGCAGGGAGTCACGGTCTGACCCGTTCTCTTTGGTCCTGGCCAGAAGAGCAGGTGGAGGGCAGTGGTTATGGGCCGCCAGCCAAGGATGGAGGTCCCGTCAGTGCGCAGGGACATGGGCGTCAGAGAGGAAGGAGGTGCAAGGGAGACAAGTGGTATCACCCTCTGCCTCCTTCTCCCCTGGTGGGCGGGCCCCCCGGGTGCCCCAAACCAGAAGCCCAACCCCCTGTCAGGGGACCGGGCAGACAGGAAGGCCCAGTGACCAGCAGCCCCCAGGAATGTGGACATGTGCCTCTGGAGGCCAGCGGAGGGGGCCCAGCCCAGCCGCCTGGATTTGATCCCCTCGGGCTGTACATTTGGCACCAAGGGAGAGTGCCAGGAAATATCTGGGGACAGACGTCCTCCTGGGGCTCCCAGGGGCATCTGGGTCCAGCCCGGCAGGGCAGGCTGCTAGCAGGGCAGGTGAGCTGCCCGCCCGCCTCGGTGGAGCCTGCGGTGGGGGCTGCTGGCCAGGCAGGGCCTGAGGCAGGAGGACCCTGTGCCCCCTCCTGGCCCGGAGCCGTGGTACCTGTCGGGCGTCCTCCTCTTGCCGTTCTCGTTGACCTCCAGCAGGGGCTCGGAGCAGTCCGCGGGGGAGGGGGTGCTGGTGCCCAGCAGCAGCTGCTCGTGCTGGGCCAGGTAATGGGCAGGCGTCTGCTTGGCCAGGCGGGCAGAGTGCAGGAGCTCCCGCTGCAGCAGAGGCAGGTTTGCCTGGGGGGGGGGCGGGAGCGGCTTGGCCAGCTGCACAGAGCCCGGCGCCCGCTGGGCTCGGGGACTGCCGAGTGGGGGGAGGAGGACAGCGGGCAGGACGGTACCCTGTCCGGGGCACACAGTGGCAGGTGGTGCCTGAGACCCCAGCCCAGATCCTGGACACCCAGGCAAAGCTTCCTCCTGTCACCTCCCTCCCTGGGGACATCTGGAGGCAGAGGGAGTGTGCCTGCACCCCATCTCAGCAGTCACCACACCATCCCCGGCACCGAGGAGAAATTCAAGGCTCAGAGACTGGGAGCAACCAGCCCAGCACACACAGCAACTGTAAAGGGGGGTTGAGAGCAGAGCCCAAGTGTGTAGTGCCCGGGGTCTCCACTGGCCCCACCACGCTGGTGGGCAGCCTCCGGCTCCTGCCCTCTGGAGTTCCAGGCTCAGCCTGAAACAAAGACTGGTGCTGGGACTGGCCACCAGTGTGCTTCCTGCCACCGCAAAGCTCTGGGCACATGGCGCTGGCCCCTGTCCTGTGATCCCCCTGCCATCAGTGACATTGGGGCCACCAAGCAGGGAACAGGACTTGGCTGAACCGCTTCTAACATTCTTTGCCAGACACCGGGCCCCTCTGGGCTCTGGGCTCCGGGAGAGCGCTGCTGGGCCCTGGCCGGGCTCCTCCGTGCTTCCCAGGCTCCCCGAGCCACTAGGGGTGGGGCGGGCAGGCTGCGCCCTACCACAGGCTGGACGGGGCCCAGCGGCAGGCCGCTTGGGAGAGCGGCCACTCTGAGTGCTTGTAAATAAATACGCTCCCAGCTTGCTCCTGCGCACAGAGCCTCCGGCCCCCTGCGCGTGTCCACGGCTGCCCAGCAGCGGCACACCTTGTCCAGCTGCATTAGCTGCTGGGCCTGTTCTCTATTTGCATAGCTGGACAGGGCCAGCACCACCTGCCGAGCATGTCAGAGTTGTGAGCTGGGACCTGGGTCCGTCCAGGAGGGCCAAGAAGCCCAATGTCCCCCCCCCCCCCGTGGCCTCCCCTTGGCCAGTGTGCAGGGTGGGAGAGGCAGGAGTACTGCTGGTCACTGTTAGGGTTGGGGACATCTGGATTGCGGCCCAGGTGGGGCCAGCCAGCAGCGGCCTTGGGTGGAGGCTGGGGGGCAGGTCTCTGGCCTCTGGAAAGCTCCCATCTGGCCACACGGGGGTGGGTCCCGGAAAGCTGGAGGGTCTGATGCACAACAGCTCTGGGCTGGGGGATAAGGCCACTGCTGGCCCAGCCCCGTGGGGGGGCAGTGTCCCCACCTGTCCCCAGGAGCCCAGGACTCGAGGGAGACGTCACTCTGAGGCTGGCTGACCGAGCTGGTCACAACACCCTGGTGTTCGGATGCTACAGGAAGTCCAGACAGCCCTCCTCACCGACGCAACTGAAGGGAGGGACCCTGAGCATCAGAGAAGGAGAGCCCCCTGACCCTGTCTCTGGCTCTGCTGAGAGCCGCCTCTCAGGCTCGCCGGACTGAGGGTGTGCTCTGAGGACGGCCCCCCGGCTCAGCCACTGAGGGGCTGTGTGGTAGTCACTTAACCTCTCTGGTTTCTGCCTCACCTGCAAACCATGGCTGCACAACTCCCCATGTGTCAGTTTCCTGAAAGCCCTGGTCAATCAGCTTAGTCCTTCCTATCACCCAAAGGAGCCCGTGGCTCCAGGCAGGACCCAGACGGGTGCCTCCCAGGGCAGCATGAGTACCACTGGGCAGGACTGTGGGGCCGTGAGAGTTGGGAAAGGCTCTGCAGCTGCTCACGGCCCACTTCAGACAGAGCCCAACCTGAGGGGCAGCTGGGTTCCAGGTCCAGCCTCAGCAGGCCAGACTCCCACTGAGCTCTGGTCACAAGCAGTGGGGACAAGGGCTGCTCCCAAGGGGGACCATGGGTCAGGGCTCTGCTGAGCCTGATCAGCAGGCCCTGGAGGCTCCGGCCTCCCTCAGAAGCTCCCTGGGGTTGGGTGGGCTTCGGGACAGTTGGCAGGCAGGGACCTGGGTGGCCACGAGGAGGGCAGGCCCCTGGGCTGCCTGGCTCTCACGACACCGAGAGCCCTGTGTGCAGAGGGGAAACTGAGGCCAAGGGTCCCTCCTGGGGGCAGTGCTGGGCCAGTGCTGTCTGCTGGGGTACCATGCTGGCGTGGCTGGGTGGACGCTGGCACTGACTGGGCTGGGGGCAGGCTGCATGCCTGCTGGGTAGTGAGGACGCCGGACGCCCTGCCCTGCACCCAGGGTAAACAGGGCAGGGACACTGTGGGGCATGGGCCACCAAGGTTGGAACTGACGTCCCACAGGGGATGGTGGAGTGAGCAGTCGGGGCAGGAGGGGTCCAGGGATCCCAGTGATGGCCAGATGGGCTGGGCTCTGGTGCCAGCAGCTGCTCCAGCCCAGCAGGGTGTGGGCGGCTAGGGAGGGAGTGGATGTGGGTGTGACGGGTGTCCCTGGAGAACAGGGGCTGCCAGAGAAGCCCCGTGGTGGCTGTGGGGACGAGGGGCTGGACAGGCCAGGCTCGAGTGTGGCTCCCTGTCCTGGGGGGACTCGGGCCTCGGTCGTCCTCCCTAACGGGGAGCAGTGGGGGTGGTGTGTCTCCCTCTCAGGGGCGTGGGCGTCTGTGATGAGCTGGACGTCACCCCCGCCTCAGGGAAGCAGAGTCCCCAGCACTGCTGCCCGGCCAGGCCGCACGTGCACCGGGAGGGGGCGTCCCTCCTGCCTCCCAGGCCTGGGGGTGCCTTTCTCGCCACAGAAGCTGAGGGCAGAGCGAGGGGTCCAGGCGGCCATGGTGGGGCCAGGCGGCAGAGAGGTGCCGAGGACTGCTGATCACGGGGCTCGGCAGGAAGGGCTGCGGGGCCACACGGGGAGCCTCCGGGAAGCACTGACCCGCAGGGGCCACAGTGACCCCTGGTCCCAGTCCCCAGCCTGCTGTCCTCATCCTGGTGCACACGGACCACCAGCTCCTTTTACAACTAGCACCTTGTGGCTCCATGGGGCGGGGCTGGGGCCCAAGCTGCCGCCGCGCCTGTGGTCAGGCCCCGGTGCTGGCCTTCTGTACTTCTCTGATAGCTCTCCAGCTGCCCAGCTGCCCAGCCACATGTCACTGCTTCCCTGATCTCTCCATGTCCCACTTACCCTCTTCCTGGACACTGGCCCTGCTCCAGGGCCTTTGCCCATTCTGTTCTTGCCACCTGGAAGACTCTGCCCCTGCTGCCCACTGGCCCTCCCAGGGGGACACCCCATGCTGGGACTTTGAGGGCTTTTCCTGCTGCACAGCTCCAGGCTCTCCAGCCACAGCTGATGGTGGCCAGGTGCTGTGCTGGGGACTGGCCCAAGCGGGAGCTCTGTCTCCGAGGGCTAGTTTGGTAAGTGACCAGTTGGGTCTGGAAACTAGTTTGCAGCCTTAACTAGCAGAAATCAGCCCTGGCAGCTCTGTCCCCCAGGGTGGCCGAGAACGAGGCCGGGCCGGGGCTGGAGGGCCGGCCTGGGCCTCGTGGGCTGGGCAGCAGGTGGCAGGTCCGCCTCACCTTCAGGAAGGGGATGACGAAGGGCCGCAGGGGGAAGTTGGTGGCCTCTTGGAGCTTGGCGTGGAACTCCTCAATGGTCAGCGTCGAGTTCTGTGGGGGACGCCACCTCACTGAGCATGGCCGCCTGAGCCGCCGTCCAGCCACGCCCAGCGAGGGGCAGCCCCGGGGACACCATCGCCCTCTCGGGCGCCCAGCCACTCACCACCAGCCCCAGCACCAGTGTGCGCACGCGGTCCCCGATCTCCGGGGAGATGTCGCTGCCGAACTGCTGCAAAGTGGTGAGGAACCGCTTGAGCTTGCTGAGCTGCCGGGCCCCACAGGCCGGGGGCAGGTGCTGCGTGGACAGGGAGGCCGTGGACGAGGTGGCCGGGCCATTGCTGAAGCCGTTGGGCGTCGACGGGCTGCTGTGGATGGCCGTGGGCGAGTGGCTACTGCCGTTCATCACTGTGAGGGGAAGGGGGTGAGGCCAGGCAGGCTGTGACGCGCGGCAGTGGTGACGAGGATGGCGATGGCAGCAGAGCCCTGGCACAAGGCGTCCGGCCTCACCTGCGGGCTGCTCGCACCCCTTTACAGGTGTGCACAGTGGTCGTGGGGCCAGGCCCTTCAGCCAGTAGGGATGCGTGCCCATGGCGGCCTGGGTGCCCACCGCGGGCCGCAGGGGCTTCGGCACCCTGCGGTCGCTGGCTCGCTCCTTGCCCAGGGGCGGAGGGCCTCCAGGAGCGAGAAGGACCTGCCACAGCCCACTCCCACCACCACAGCCCACTCCCACCACCACAGCCCACGCGGTGTCCCCACAGTTGCTTCTCAGGTGCCCTGCCTGCACAAGGCCATCGCCCATTGGTAAGTGACCAGTTGGGTCTGGAAACTAGTTTGCAGCCTTAACTAGTAGGAATCAGCCCTGGCAGCACTGTCCCCCAGGGTGGCCGAGAACGAGACAGGGGTATGTACATAGGCCCCTGGCTGGCCACACAGAGGCTGGTGGTGTGGGGCCAGTACCACTGGCCACTGAGACGAGACTGCCTGTGGCCTTGCCATCAGTCGATGTCCTAGGGCTCTGGTGACACCGGGGCTGCTGCACTGAGTCCCGGGGGGTCGAGGCCACCTGCACCCAGGCGCGTGCACCAGCCACACCCCTGCTGCTGGCTCTCCTGGGCCTCCCGAGGGCCCCTGCCCCACCAGGCCCCCCAGGTGGCCGGGCTGCAGGAAGCCTGTGCTGGGGCCGCGCTCAGGGCCACCTGCTCCCTCAGGCCCAGTTCCCCTGAGGCTGGGCCCTCGCCTGCCACCTGGGCCAAGGCCTGATAGGGTGGCAGGTGGACGGGGACCCAGGGCTCGGCTGGGGCAGTGCCAAGCCGCCTGGACACTTGAGTCTGCTTGTGTGAGTGTGGGGCCTTGGTGTGTCCCCCTAGAAGAGGCACCTGCCCGGCCATCCTGACCTGGGCTCTGGTGACCTCTCCTGACCCCTGCCATTCTGTCGGCTAGAAGGCAGGGCCTGCCTCTGTTCCTGGCCTCGGTTCCCCTGCAGCGGCCCTTGCCAGATCCAGTCCCCGCTCTGCCCACCTCCGCCCTGCCCAGACGCAACCCCATGTGGCCATCCCGGGGCTGCAGCCTGCTCCCCTGGGCTCCCGGGCCCACACAGGCCACTTCTGCTGACCTGTGGCCTGGCCACTGGGTGAGACTCGCCCAGACACCGCTAGACGCCCCACTGCAGAGGACCCTGGACGGGGCAAGCGTGCTTCCACCCAGGTGGGGGCCTGCAGTGGGCCCGCTGCCTCCCAGCCCACACAGGCCTCACCTTCCAGAGGGCTGGATGGACACAAGGCAGCGGGGACCTCGGCAGGATGCTCCCACGGCCAGGCCACAGTCAGTGTGGCTGTCCCCTCGGGTCCTGGCCCTCGCTCCACCATCCCTCACCCCCCGTCCCCGGGCCTGGCAGTTGCCTGCTGTGGGGCTGCTGGAGGGGAGGCCATCGGAGGACCTTGGACCCCATGCCACGAGGGCAAGCCTGCCTGGAGCAAAGTCCGGGTGTGGGTGCCGGTCAGCCCAGGCCTGGCTCTGTCCTCCATCTGCACTGGCCCCAGGTTCTCCCGTGGAGCTCCAGGGCAGAGCACCGGGCCGCCCGACTGCTGCAGGGCCAGCTGCCCCTCCCTGCCCGCTGTCTCTGCTGGGATTGAGTAGGCTGCTTGCTGACCACTGTGCCCCACACGGCAGGGCCTTGAAGACCACTTGCAGGCAGGGGAACGGGATGCACATGCGCCCACTCTCCTCACGGCGGCACCCGTCCAGCACGCTGCTGCCCAGGCTCCGGGTCCTTCTGAACCCAGCTCTGAGCAGCTGGGCCCGCACCTGAGCACGTGCCATGGGAACGCTGTCAAAGGACCTCAGAGCCCCTCCGGGCTCCGGAGTGACTGGCCAGCGATGCGCCAGTGCCACACAGCAACAGTCAGCGAGGGGCCAAGTGCCGGAGCCTCCCTCTTACTCCGGGTGGTCAACGGCCACCAGATTCAGCTCCCTCAGCCCTTGGTCCCCACCCTCCCGGGCCTCATCCAGGACCCTGCTGTGCAGTGGGCACGGCCAACCCCTGGCAGATGTCAACACACACAGCCTGGTCAAGTCTGAGGACAGCCCCTGCTGCCACCCAGCCACGCAGGGGATGCCCTGTCTCCACGGACCTCCCATCGCAGTGGGCTGGCTTCTGGCGGCTGATGTGCGGGTGCCAGGTCTCTGGGGCTTCTGGCGGCTTCTGAGACATGCCACTGTCCAAGCCGCCGGCCCGGCCTGCAGCGCTGGCCTGGCCTGGCCTGGCCTCCCCGAGGCCTGCTTACCAGCCTTGCCTGGGCGCCCGGTCCCTGGCCTGCTCGCCTCGCCTGTCCGTCCGTCCTCCCTCCTGCGGCTGTGAGGCAGTCTCGGCAGCTTGCTAAAGAGACGCCGAAAATAGCCCGGCACAAGTGCTCCCGTCCCGCGACAGGTGTGTTACTAAGTTAGACCGCACACGTGTCCCCGGCTGAGGTTTGGGGGCACATGCTGGCACCCCCACGGCTCCCGCCGCCTCCTGGCTGCGGCAGGGTCAGGCTGGGACGGAGGAACCCCACCAACAGCCTCCTGCCGCCCTGCGGCTGGGAGCGCCATCCCCGTCCACAGCAGAACCCTGGCCACGAGGGCAGACAGGGCCAAGTGCAGCACGGTGACTGCTGGACCAGGACCACGGGCAGCCGCAGTGCCCATCTCAGCCTTCCTCACCGCCCAGGCGCCAGCGCACCCGCAGAGGGGCTGCAGCACCTGTGGGACAGCGCTCTGGGTCCCAGCACCCGGAGGCCGTGTGGCCAGCACTTGGAGTCATCCACGAGCGACCACCAAGCATGAGGCGCGGCTCGCCAGGCCCTCAGGCCCTGGTCGGGAGCCGGGCACAGTGGCCTCCCTGCCGAGGCGGCCCTGCGTCGGGGCGGGAGCTGGAGGCGGCTCGGCTGGACTCACTATGGACAAGGGTCACTCTGTGCCTCCCAGTGCTACTCTGCTGTCAGGGAAAGAGGCCCACGGTGGCCGTGCCCCTGCTGCAGGTGCCACAGCTCCTGCCCAGCAGTGACTGTGGGACTCAGGCCACCGTCTGCCCTGCCCTCTCCTCTCTAAGGATGCAGCGGGGTGGCTCGAGGGGGCCTCCCCGGGCCGGCTCTGTGCAGGGCGAGGGCCTCCTGGAGGCCCGCGGGTCTCGTTATTTTACTTACAGAGGCAGACCATAGACCACTTTAAGGAGCCGTGAAAACGGCCGTGGGGCAGTGACGTCGCAGCTCCGTCCTCTCCATCTGTAAGCAAAATAAGGAGAACACGCAGTCAGGAGGGCGCTCAGCCGGCCCCCGCCTGCCGGCAGCACTGTGGGGACTGGACTCTGGCATTGCCAGGCTGGTGCACACCCTTGGGCTCCTCTGCAGAACCCGGGCTGGCTGGGTGGCCTCGAAGGGCACTCTGGCAGGACCCTCCACGAGTCTACTAGGACCCTCACTCTTAAAAACCCCTCTTCCTCCAAGGAGTCTGAAGACACCACTCTGCACTGTCCTCGAGGCACCTGGGGCCCAGGAGTGTCGCAGGGACAGGGTCAGGGATAGAGTCTGGAAAATGGACCTGGGGCTAGAGCAGCCTTCAGGCTGGGCATCCAGCGAAAGGGCACATGTGACTGTCCATGGGCGGTGAGCGGGCAGGGCTTCAGGGAGACCAGTGGGAGCCCCGTGAGCAGGCAGGAGCCCAGCCAGGGCGCGTGGACAGGCGGAGTGGGACCCACTCAGGGGCTCCTGTCCTGGGGAGGCCTTCCCAGGCCTCCAGCCTCCTGCCCACCCTCCCAGCCACACTGTGGCTCTGACTCCAAGGCCAACTTGTGCCCAGGAAAGCCACAGCCCTCAAGGTGGAGCCCAAGGTCAGTCTCTCGGCTCTTGAAACTGGCTGGCTGCAGAGGCCTCGCCAGGGCTGGCCGGCCAGGTGCGTGGGCACAGCTAACCTCCGGCTGTCGGGGAGTCACATGGGTCGGGGACAGATCGGAGTCACCGCGCCATCCTGAGCCTTGGAGGGATGCTCCCGCCAGCCGGGGGCGAATGCCGGCAGAGAAGGCAGCCGCTGTGTGGCCCTGCTCACGGGTGGGGCCCGAGCCGGCCTGGCACCAAGGGCAGGGCACTGAGCCCCCTCACCTGCCACCTCGCCTCTGTTCACAGGCCTCCGAAGGAACCTGAGGGTCCCACAGATCCCGAGTGTGGCCCCGCCAGGACATCTGCCTGCTTTTGGACAGGGCCTCTGGTCCCAGGGAGGGCAGGCAGGGGAGGTGGAGCCTGGGGCCAGGACTGCGCTGCCACCGGCTGCTTCTCCCTCCTGCTGGGTCCAGTGCCTCACTGGTCACATGGCCTGTGGCTCAGGGGCCACCCAGAGCCACCACCTGTCCCCAGGGCAGCACAAGGCCCCCAGTCTCCCCCCCCCACCTGAGAAGAGCTCGGAGGCCCTTCAGTGGACAGATGCGCGCCCAGAGGGAGGACTGTTCCGGAAGAGGGAGGGTGACGCCCAGGACCCTGAAGGCAGAGGGGCTGGGCCCTTCGGAGACAGTCGAAGGATAGCGTGGTGGGCCATGACGCCCCTACCCTGGACTGGCTCGTCCCAATGTCCCAGGAGGCCACCCCTGGGAGCAGGCGGTCCCCGCCTTCACCAGCAAGCCAGATGGGCCCAGAGCGCCCGCCCTGCGCCTCGGGCTCACGTCCATCTCGGCCCAGAGGCAGGTCCCGGGAGGAAGGGGCCAGAGCAGCCCAGGCCTAGGCCCTGGGCAGAGGAAGGCCACTGAGGAGGAAGCTCTGGTTCTCAGCCTGTGGGGGCCGGGGCCACCAGCCTGAGGACCTGCCTCCTCCTGGAGGGCCTGGGGGCCAGAGCAGGGAGGGCCAGGCTGAGGCTCCTCGGGAAGGGCTCGGTTGGAGCTGGCCACCCCCACGATGCCCTCTGGCGGCTGAATGCGGGGAGGGTGGTGTGGGGTCCTTCACCCACAGAGACGGTTTTGAGCCCCCACGTGGGTCCAAGCCTGGGGTCTCCCTCCTTCCACCCGGGCAGGACCCAGCATCTGTGCGTCTCAACTCTGAAAGGGGCTGCAGTGGCCTTGGACCAGAGCCTGGCTCCTGCCCAGCCCCCGCCAGCTGCCCAGCCTGGCCGTGAGCTTGAGACCCCTGCTGGGCTTGGTCCGCAGCTCTGCTCCTGCCCCGCCTGCTGTTGGAGGCCCTGGGACTCCTGCTCTTTGCCACCCCTCACGCCCTGTGGGGCTGGTGCCCAGGCAGCCTGCTGTGTGACCCTGGAGACATCCATGTCCTCCTCTGAGCTCCGGGTCCTGGAGAGGCCTGTCCTGGGCATGTCCAGCGGTCACCTGGCCCAGCTGTGTTCTGGGAGTGTGCCTGCTAGCCCACTGTACCCTCATAAGGCCCCAGAGGCAGGGTGTGTGGCTGCTCCGCTCTATAGGTAGGAACCAGGCCAGAGAGGTGAAGTAACTTGCCCAAAGTCACACAGGGTAGACTGGAGCCTCCAAAGCTGAGGTGCCCAGCCAGGGACCTCAAGGTCCCCACCACGGGCCTCTGCTCAGGGCCCAGCACAGAATGTTAAGCGCCGCTGCCCCCACCCCTCCCTGGCGGTGGGAGAGGTGGAGGCTAGGGTTACTCACACGTGTGAGGCGTGCAGGAGGGGGGCCGGGTGGCAGCCTGAGAAGCAGCGGGTGGCGGGGGCGGCATGCTGGGGGGTGTGGACCGAGGCTGGCTCTTCACCTCCGCAGGGGAGTCGGGCATCGCTGCGGCCTTCTCCTTCCTGTCTACTGGGCAGCAAGGGGAGAAAGAGAAGGCAAGTCAGGCTGGGCAGGAGTGTCCCGTCCAGGCCCCTCGAGGCTGGGCTGGGCCGAGCACCCTGGGCCCCTGGCTCCACCCACCCTGCAGAGCTCAGCTGCCCTCACAGGAGGCCGAGGTCCAGCCTAGACACTGGGTTGACCGGAGGGTGGGCTTGGATCAACCAGCTGGGGCAGGTCCCCCAGCCTCGTTTCTGCAGACCCCGGAGTCCGTGCCCCCCACCAAGGCAGGGCCAAGTGTGGCCTCCACCTGCATCCCCTGCATCTGTGTCCAGACGGACGCCAGCCTCCCACCCCAGCCGCATCCGTGGCCAGGGCCCGGGAATCTGCATTCCCAACAAGCCCCAGTGAGGCTGCTGGAAGGTTCCGGGCCTTCGGGGAGTGTGAAGGGAGGATGCATCGATCCCAGGGTGCCCTGGGCCCAACCCTGAAATGTGTCATGGCACAGGCCAGGGGCTGCAGCGCCTGGGCTTGACTGGACCCCAGGGGACATGGGCTCCCTGAGGTCCCACAAGCTCTGCTCAGGATAGTACATGGGGAGAGGGCAGAAAGATGAAGGCCAGGGTGGACCAGTGGCTAGGTGGCCCTGACCCTCTGATGTGCCCCAGAGCAGGATGCTAAAGGGACAGCACCTGGCATTGGGGCCAAGAAGGCCAGGCTGAGCCTGGCAGATGGGCATGAGCCCCAAGCCCCTGTACCTTGGCAAGGCCAGCGGCCGGGCAGGTGGGAAAGGCCTAGAACTGCAGCTCAGGCACCAGGGGCCTGGCTCCCCGGGCCAGCAAGGTGGGTGTCCTCTCCCCGCAACGCACCTCCTGCTAACAGGAGGCCGCAGGCCGGGGACGGGGTGAGCCAGCTGGGGCCCCAGGCCTGCCGCATGGTCCTGTGACCGTCATCCCTTGGCACACCCTCATCTCCACCCCAGGCACCAGGGACACAGGGACGCGTGTGGGGGCCTGAGCCCGCCGTCTCTGTGGACGGTGACTATTTAATGACATTGCCACCTTGGAGTGCCCAGCACCACACAGACCTCACCTCGCCACCCCTCCCCGCTGCAGAGACACTGGGGACGTTCCCAGAGCCCCACAGCTGGCGGGTCCCGTGGAGAGGCCAGGGTGGGAGCAGCCGGTGAACAGCGGCCACCCAGGCCGCCCGGCACCTGCTGTCCCTCAGCTGCAGCCTCTGGCCTCCCTCCTGCTGGGAGGCTCCCCTCCCCCGCGCCCGCCTGTCCCAGGCTGATGGCCGGGCACACGTGTGGCCGCAGCTGTGGGGACCCATCAACACCATCCTGGCTGCAGGGCCGGCAGCCAGTCCCTGGTGACAACCAAAGAAGGCGAACGTGGCTGGCTGCCGAGAGGAGCAGGCCGTCCTCCCAGCCGTCGCCGGCCAGCAGGCGATGGGTAGGGCCTGGGCCAAGCACTTCAAATGCCAGGCTGGCCTGGGCCACAGGCCTGGGCCACTGGGGACACTGCCGTCTGGAGTTTGCGAAGTCCTTCCTCGGAGGTGGCTACACTTGAGCCTTGAGAACTGAGCAATGCAGAAGCATCAGAGAAACCGAGGCTGGGCAGGAAGCAGGGGCCCACTGCTGCCCGCACCGGGGGCTGGGCATGGCTTCGGGTAACAGCCGTGCTGCCAGCAGACAGACTGCCCAGGAGACCGTGGTGCTGGGGGCCCAAGTACCACGTCACAGAAAATCGCCACCTAATGTCACTTGATGTCCCGACCGCGCCCGTGTGCCCGCAGTGTTCCAGACGCTGACACTGTGCCTGTGAGCAGCGGGGGTTAAGGTCACCCTTTGGGCAGAAGAGGAGGGCGGCAGGGTGGGCTGCCCCGGCCTTCCCTCCACCTTGTGCTCATGAAGACCCTACGAGGTGGTCGCGAAAGCCCGTTTCACAGGGAGGGCCAGGCTCAGAGAGGTGCAGTGCCCTGCCCAAGGTCACAGAGACAGACGGGTGCGGGAGTTCTCCAGGGTTCACCTGGTTGTCTCCAAAACGCCTCCTATTTAGGGTTCAAGGGCCTGCAAAGAGGGGGTCCTCTGGCATTTAATCCAGAGGTGGACTTGAGGTGTGGGAGACAGGAGGTCCATGGCCAACCTCCCAGGTCCCACCTGCCCGGAGTTGTGGTCATGGGGACAGCTGGGGACAGTGGACGGGACGCGAGTCTGACGTCCCTGCTCTGTGGCCTGCCTCCAGCCTCAGCTGCCCGGTCTGAGGGGGGTGATGGACCTCTCTGCAGGCATCTGGGGAGCAGAGGCAGTGAGGGTGATGTCCGGGCACCCAGTGGCACTGAGCAGTAGATGGCGAGCCCCTGCGTCCCTGCTCTGGGGCTATCCCAGCACAGACCCTCACCCCTCCCAGCCCAGCTGGACGGCCTCGTGTGGAGGAGGGGAGGGGTGGGCTGAGCGGCAGCTGCAGGGAGCTCCCGGTCCCTCCTGCCCAGGCCCAGCAGAGCCTCCAGTGCAGGGGGCCTCGCCTGCCCACCAGGAGCCTCCCGGGGCTGAGCTCAGGCTCCGCTCCCTGGAGAGGCTGCCCCCAGCTCCCCGGCCCTCCTGGTCATTCTGGTGGAATGGGGCCCACGCAGGACCACCTCACACAGCACGCTCTTGCTTGGGGCCTCCCACGGCAGCGGCCCTGGACGGAGGGCTTGGGATGGACCTCCCCATTGGCAGCCCCCAGGAGGGCCTCTGGAGACAAGTGTTTCTCCGGGGATCCCCAGCCTCAGGTCTGGGGGGACAGAGGGGTGTAGGTGGGACGGAGCGGTGGTCAGGGGCTGGGCTGAGAGCTGGCCTCGGGTCAGGATCCCTGGACACTGGCTCTGGGCAGGCTGGCGGTCCTGTGGGCCTCTCGGAGCCCCCTTCCTTGCCTCACGGTGGTGGGGGCGGGCCAAGGAGATGGAGACAGACCCCTGTCCACCAGGGGCATGGCACCCACAGCAATGCCTGGCTTGCTCCGTGGCTGTTAGGGTCCCCGGCAGAGGCCTGGGCTGAGGCATGTCCTTCCCGTGCCCGGGTTCCTGCCTGCTCACTGAACCTGTGTCCCGCCCAGGGCTGCTCCTGCCCCCGAGACCCACAGTGGGCTCAGAATGACCTTGCAGCCTGACAGTAGCCAGCGTGCAGCCTCTGTCCACTTCTGAGCAGGGACACTAGCCCGAGGCTCCACTGCAGGTGCCAGGGGCAAGAAGCCCGCAGCTTCCCACCAGGGTGCCCAGGAGCATAGCCCAACAAGGTCCAGGTGCTGGAGTCGCTGACCTTCTCCCCAAGAGCCCCTCCATGTGCACCCCGTGTCCTCAGCTGTGCAGGGCCTGGGTCTCCGGCCCTCAACCCTCCCCAAGGGCACTGTCACGGCCCGTGCCACAGGGGGAACCGACCGAGGCCCAGAAACGACTTCCCAGAGCCAGCCATCCTGCGAGGGGCTGAGTTGAGCTGGACCCGTCCACCTGGCTGCAGCCACAATCCTCTGCCCCCACCTGATCTGGGCTTGGGAGGCCGGCTCCAGGGTGAGGCTGTGGAGGTCTGAGGCTGAGGCAGCTGGCGGTGGCCGCTAGGCTAACTTTTCCCTGGAGGTCGGCACATCACGTCAAAACTAACAGCCACACAGTGCTGACCACAGGCTCAACCGCTGTCCCACGGGTCTTGCTGAGGTGCCCAGCCATGGCAGAGGGGCAGGACGCGAACCCAAGTGCAGCCCTGGCCTGAGCCACTGTGGCCACTCCGCAGAAGCAGGGCTGCCCGTGCAGTGAAGCCAGGCGAAGCCAAGGGGACGGGGCAGGGGACAGCTGCGTCCCCACAGCAACCCCGTCCCCACGCCTGTGACACTAGCCTGGTCCTGCTCCTCCTGCCCTTCCAGACAGCTCAGGTCCCGACCCTCCCGGTCAGAACAGCACTGGCTCCTCCTGCTGGGCAGGTGGAGAAGCTCTGGGGCGCCTGGCTGGCCCTGGGTCCTGGCTCCGAGGCAGGTGGGTGGGAGGCAGGGCCCGTGGCCCCAGGAGCCCAGCACACGGCCTGCGCAGGAGGAAGGTCTCCTGGGCCAGGGCCAGGCTGCCCTCCTGGAGTTGCCCGCAGCCCTCGGAGGTAGAAATGGCCCCACCCCATCTTACGGGTGGGGACAGCAAGGCCCAGAGCTGCTGTGACCTGCCCAGCTAGTGACAAGGGAGAGCCCCATCCTGGTCCTGGCTGCCTAGCTCGGCCGCCTCTTCTTGCCAGTCCCAGAGGTCAACTGCAAATAGCCCCTGCCTGGGAGTCAGAGGGGTGGGCGCTGCCCTCCACCGTCTACCCTCCCCCATGTGTCTCTGGCTCTCCCCAGCACCAGGATGCTCCTCCCAGTGTGGACGGCCATCTAGCCACCCCACCAGGGACTGTCACCCCACCCTGGGCCCCAGGAGCCTCTCACGGGACTGGGCGGAGACTTAGGGAGCAACAGAGTGGGGGTCCCCAATGCCATGGCCATCCCAAAGGCCGCCCCAGGCACAAAGGAGCCACCAAGACGTCCCAGAGACGAGGGCGGTTCTCGGTGGCTGGGCGCGCTCCTCCCCCTCCTGCCCAGCTGCAGGCTCTGCCGCGTTCCCACCCTGCAGAAAATTCCCAGGGCCCGAGGCCACTCC
This sequence comes from Marmota monax, assembly GCF_021218885.2. Lineage (NCBI taxonomy): Eukaryota > Metazoa > Chordata > Mammalia > Rodentia > Sciuridae > Marmota > Marmota monax. Next base: position 35,711,820 of record NW_026695224.1, read on the forward strand.
CAGGGCCCACGAGGGACACTGCATCTCCCAGACGGCTGTTCCCGTCCCCAGTGTAGGTCACTGAGCAGCCAGAGGAAGGGCTCCCTCGGCCAGGCAGCGCCGGTGGGAAAGAGCGTGGAATGCGCTGGAACAAGCCACTCCATCCATCACTGTCCCCGTCGGCGCAGTTCCCAGCCCGCCCTGCCCAGCCAGGAACTGGCCACAGCCCAGTACTCCTGGCCTGGGGTTCCAGAACCCTCCAGGGAGGGGCCTCTGGTTTCTGTGGGCGCCTGTTGGACTGGCTGTGCTCCCTCCAGACCTGCCGTGGCCTCTGCGGGTCACGAGCTGGGAGGCTCCCCTGGGCCCTGACCAGCAATGATGGGTGTCAGCGTGGCCAGAGTCCCCACCTCGCACCTCCGCCCCGAGCTCTCTGTGCACATCGCTGCGTTTCAACCCCACCCTGGGCAGGTGAGGAAGCCAAGGCCCAGCGGGTAGGGGCCCTGGCCTCAGGCCCACTGGCCTGGGTCTGGAGTCCACTCTGTGGGTCCTGATGTGCTCCACAGCCCCACCCAGGTTTTCCTGGCTGGCCACAGGCCCCTGGAGATCTGCACGATCCCCAGGCCCAGGCGTCTCATCCTGCCGGTGCACCGACCCTGCCCCATCCCGGGATGGTCAGTGCCCAGCTGCTGAAGCCCCGAGTGGGCAGCCTCAGCATCCACATCTGTGAGCACGAAATGCACACGGCACTGTTCCCGGAGGTGACATGGCGCAGGGCCGACAGACACGGGCCTCTCAGGGGTGTTTTCTCTCAGTGTCACGCAGATGAGCCAGCAGCAGAGAGGCCAAGGTCCCCCGCTGCCTCCTCGCCCCTGGGAACTGTCCCACAGCCCAGGGCGCCCGAGGGCACTGCACAGCCGGTGAGGCCTTGGCTGGGCAGCAGGCCAAGGCTCAGGAGCCCTGCCAGGGGCCCATGTCAACCCCATGCCTGGCCATCTTAGGAGCCAGAGGGTGGGCCACCCCCACAGGACGACCCCAGCCAGGACGTGCCACATGGCCGGCACTCCCTCTGCAGCAGGGCAGGGCTGCCCAGGCCCCATGGCTGCCCTCCTGCAGAGCCTGCAGCCCCCTGGGCCAGCCCCCAGAACCGCCTCGGGCTTGTCCCCTTCAGGACAGCCATGTCTGTTCGCCTTGGCTGCATCACCCACAGCAACTCCAGGTACACAGTTGGTGCTCAGCAAATGCTTGTTGAGGGACAACCACAAGAACCCAGGGAGCCTTGACATGGGGACAGTCCCTGCCCACGCCTTCCTTCACCTCCACAGAAGGCAGCTCCCAACCTTCAGACCCAACACTCCCACACTGGACTCCACGCCCAGCTGTTTAAAGGGGTCTGCAGCAAGGCCACACACAGAGGGGCCACGCTCCAGGGTGTCCTGCAGAACCCACCCGGCAATGTCTCAGGACAGCGCCCAGAGTGGTGCCCACTGGCTTTGCAGAATGGACACTGTCCTGGCCCCCATGGTCCTAGGCAGGCCATGAGCTGTGGGTGGCAATGAGCAGTGTGGGAAGTCCTTACATCAGGGGCTCCGTGGTGACGCCCCTGTGGGGACAAGAAGGCTTCCTCTGAGGCCATTGACAAGCAGCAGGTGTGGCCTTGACACAGGTGAGGCGGGCACACGCCAGCCACGGCAGGGCTGCCCCGAGTGGCCAGAGCCGGGAGACGCAGCAGAGGCCTAGGTGTGTCCCTGCCTACCGTGCCCTCCTTCCCTCCGCTGCAGGGACTGGCCTCTGGGGTTCCCTGAGGTCTAGAGTCCCTGGGGTGTCACGCAGCCAGGCTCTCTCCGCCAGGCCACTCGGGGCACTGACTCTCCTGGAGCAGCCCGGTGAGAATGTGTGGCACCCACGGGGAGGGGAAGGGGCGGCACCCACGGGGAGGGGAAGGGTCGCACCCACGGGGAGGGGAAGGGTCGCACCCACAGGGAGGGGAAGGGTCGCACCCACGGGGAGGGGAAGGGTCCTCTTCTCCGGGGCGTGACGTGGGGCCTGGGCTCCTTGGTGGAGGGGCAGTGAGGGCACTTGGGGCTTCCTCTCGCTAACGCAAGACACTGCGCTGACCCCGGAGCTGACCGCGGGCTGAGCTCTCCCAGCCCTCCTCCAAAGCGCTGGGAGGGGGCTGGCCCGAGCGCAGGCGTGGCGGGCGGGCGGGCGGCTGCAGCCCTGGGAGTCCCAGGCTGAGTGGGCAGCTCCCACATCTGGCTTCCATTAAGGTCCCGCCGCCCGACGAATAAGGAGTAAAAATAAAGGGATTAGTATTCTCCCTCCATTGGTCAGCAGGCCACCCGCCCCTGCGGGTACTCAGGGCCAAGTCCGGATTCCTCCCACCGGCCCTTCCCTGTCCTCAGAGGCCTGACCCAGGACAGACCATTCCTCCGGCCATTAACTCGCTGCCTGCCACCAAGCCCGCCCCACTGTCCAGCGCTGGCCACTCAGGACCTGGGGACCCCACGGCACCCGCCTGGGAGATGATGAAGGCCACAGGTGGCCATGGCAAGAGCGCTGGCTCCCACATGGGCGGAGAAGGGGGACTGCCCGATGTCTGGGGGCCTCCTGCTACCCACCGGGAAAATGAGGTCCTTCCTGGGGGTGAGCTGGGACAGAGAACACGGGGCGTCGGCGAGCTCAGGACCCTCCACCGTCCTGCGTGGGAGCTGGGGAGCCACCCCTCTCAGGCGCCCTCCGGCAGCACTGGGGAGGGGAGTCCGGGCCTTCCCAGGGCCTGCCTGGCCTCTGTCTCAGCAGCACCGCCGTCGGGAGGCAGCACGGGCAGCCGCCCTGGAGACCTGCACGTGGCGCGGGCTCTGCACGAGGCCCCTTCGGCGTGCCTCACGGTGGGGCCCGGCGGGCTGTCCTTGCCCAGGGTGTTAAGGGCCTGAGCAGCGGCCGGGACCCCCACCTCGCCTACGCCCCCGGCCAAGCCGCGAGGTGTGGAGCCCGGTGTGCAGACAGGGATCTGAGGCTCGGAGCTGCGATGCCACTTGGCTGGGCACTCGGTCGACCCACCACAGGCCCACGTGTGGCCAGCTCCGGGGTGGACCTGCCCAGCTGGTCACAGGCAGCCTTGCCCCTCAGGTGGGTGTGCTCAGAGCCTGGCCAGGGAGAGCCCAGGGCCACAGCCTGGAGGTGACACCACATTGGTGCCGGCTGGCGGTGGCCTGTCAGCCCACTGCAGTGAGCCACCTCCACACAGGCAGGTGCCAGGAGGCCCTCAGGAGTGGAGGCAGCAGGTCAGCCTTTGAGCAGAGGCCGTCCGAGCCTGATGTGCTGCAAAACTGGGCCCAAAGCAAATGCACCGCACTCCCCGCCCAGACCAGGGCCCTGTGGAAGGGGAGGGCACCGCCTCCACCCTCGGCTGCCCCCAGCTGGTTCCCAGGCCCAGGGAGAGGCCCTGTCCAGGCAGACCTGGCCTCTGCTCCCTTCCACGCACCATGCCCATCCATGTCTGGGGTGTCTGGGGCTCAAGCTGCATCTGAACTCTTGCTCCCTATGATGAACCTGGGTTCACCAAGGAAGAGGGGACCAACTAGACACTTGCAAAAGAGCCTGGTGGGTGACAGAGGGACCCAGGGCCTCCCACCATGCCTCTGGCTCCATCTTGGCCAGCTGCACTGGCCACCCTCCAGTCCTACCACCCAGCACTGTTATGCCTGCCCCAGGGCCTTTGCATCTGCAAGGCCGTCTCCTTGAAAGGTGGGAACCTTTCAGGGTTGGCTCCCAGGTCCCTCCTCAGAGAGGCCTTCCCCAACCACCTCACTCAAACTACCGCGCCCTCCACACCACCCAACCCGTTTTCTCCCGAGGACTGCTCAGCACCAAGTCACACTGCAGGGCCCCTTGTGTTTACCACCTGCTTCCTGGAGCAGCGTCCGGAGCAGGGCCTGGCTCTTGGTGCTCAGAGAAGGCTGCTGTGTGGCCTCCTGGCGCCTCCCTGAGCCAGCTGGCCTGGGAACTGCCCCTCTGCCGTGGGAGGCCGGGAACAGATGCCCCTGCAGGTGTCTGCAGGCTCAGGAGTGAGCCCGTGGCCAGGCTGGACCCCTGCTGGCTCCGGCTGCTTCAGACCCTCCCCCATGAGGGGACACGGCCGCCAGGTGCCCACTGGAGCTCTCCCCCCACAGGCAGCTTCCCTGCCCTTGGACCTGAGCTGGCCCCAGGCCTGCTCTGGCTGACGGCCAGCAGTACAAGATGGGGGCTGGCCAGGCCCCGGCCCCAGCTGCTCCCTGGCGGAGCCTTGGTGAGGGTGCAGGCCAGCCTGCAGGAGCCCTGGCACACGGGAGCCTGGCGCTCAGCAGAGCCGCTGACCTGACCCACCGCTGACCACAGACTCCAGGGCAAGCCCCACTGAGGCCAAGGGACGGCCACTTAGCCTGCCCCAGCTGCCCACCTGCAGAGCCACCAACCAGGGAGGACAGCCGTGCCAGGCACACAGCTTGGGCGTCCAGGGCCTGGCTCATGGTGCCTCTCTCCATGAGCCAGGTGGAAGGGAGGCCAACAGTGGGGACTTACAGAGGGCAGAGGGCAGGCTGGGCACCAGGAGCAGAGGGTCTGTGGCACCTGGCTGCAGAGGCCGAGGCCAGCGCCACCCCAGTTCCCTGCCCCTGCTCCTCTGTGGTGGCATCTCAGCTTCGGCCAAGTGCTTCCACCCCGTGGATCGCTAAGGACGGACCTTGGTGCCCCGACACCCACCTGGGCGGACATTCAGCACAGCACTGTGGAGGGTGACCAAGGCATGGGCAGGTGGACACAAAGGCCGGCCAGTTAAACTGCACCCAGGACCCTGAAACTCAGGCTGTAGGCAGGCTGACGTGGGGACAGGGCAAGGGGGGACAAGGCTGGCCAGCATCTGCCAACAGCAGCAGCCCAGGGCCAGAGCAGGGGCCTACGCCTGTTAAGCACCCATAACCTGCCCGGTGCTGCCCATGTGGACGGGCACATGTGTGTGGCCACCCTGTGCCCCAGGCCCTCAGTCTCCCGAGGCAGGAGGAATGTGGATCCAGCTGCCCGGGGGACTTGGCGAGGCCCAGCCTCAAAGAGACGAAGGTTAAGGGACGCATGAACCGCGGCACACGAGAGTGGACTCAGGGCTTCGGGGAAGGGCAGAGGCACCGCGTGACACTCAGACATGCAGACCCCAAACCACGGCCAAGCCCTCCGTGCAGCTCACAAAGCCTGTCCTGTGGCACAGGTCGGGATGCGGGCTCCTCGCCGGGGGAGTCGCCAGGAAGGGCCCAGGGGCTCGGACATCGGGAGACGCTGCGCTGGCCGAGGTCCAGTGCACACTGGGTGAGCATCAGGCTGGGCACTCTTCTCTGTGGGCCGTACGTCCCAAGCGCCTTTCCTGGGAACTGACCACCAGAGTGTATCTACTGATGTGGAAAGAGGCCCTCGGGGGAAGGTCACAACCGGTGGCAGTGGGCGACCCCCTCGTGGACACAATCACAGCTCTGGCTTCAGGTGGGAGTGGGCGGGGTGATCCCATCCTGGCCCACGGTGTCACTGAAGGGGCTTGGGCCTGCCTGAGCTCTGGTTTGGCTACAGACCCCAAAGTGCCACCAACCAAAAGTGCCTGGTCCCTGTCCCATGCCCCTTGGCAGTGCTCAGAGCATGGCCTTCCAGGCTTGCTGGGCCAAGCAGAGTTAAAAGGCGGGGAGGGTGGACGCTCAGAGTGGCTGGAATTAAAATCTTCCAGGCGCTCCAAAGGCCCGCAAATGGGATCCAGATGTCCAGGCCTGCTCACCCTGCGGCTGGCGCTCAGAGGAAGCACATTCCTCGCCCAGCTGCTGGGGCCGAGTGCCAGCTACTCCCCGAGAGCCCTGGGGAGGCAGCTCCGCCATCTGGGCCGCCCGCTGCCAGGCTGGGGCGGGGGCTGAGGAAGGGCCTCCGCGCACAGCACTGTCCTGGCACTCTGGGATCGGAGGTGGATCTGGTCCCTCACACCCCAGGCACTCATGCCACCAGGAAGTCGCCATCTGCAGTCGGCATGGCAGGGCTGAGCGAATAGCCACGAGAGCAAACATGGGCAAGGTGCCCGGGCAGGTGAGCAGCCAGCAGGTGGGTGGTGGGTGGGTGGTGGACAGGTGGGCGCAGGGATAGGTGGGTGGTGGAGGGATAGGAGGGTGGATGGCTAGTGGGTGAATGAGTGGATGGAGGGATGGGTAGGTGGGTGGAGGGATGCGTAGATGGATAGGTGGGTGGAGGGATGGATGGACCGACGGATGGGTGGGTGGGTGGAGGGATAGGTGGGTAGGTGGATGGCTAGTGGGTGACTGAGTGGATGGATGGGTGGGTGGGTGGATGGTGGACGGATAGGTGGGCAGGTGGCTGGGTGAGTGGGGGAGCCCGGGTGGATGGCTACCCCTTGCTCCTGGTCCCATAGTGAGTCCTTCACTAGTCTAACCTTAGAAAGGCTGGAGCTGCCCCTCTGGGAGACAAAGGTCTGTGGAGCTGGGCACACAGGGTCAGTGGGTAGAGGGATGGGTGGACAGGCAGATGAAGGGGCTGGCCATGGATGGGAGGACATGCCTAGGAGGTCAGGTGGTCAGTCCTCTGAAGAGGCCCTCCTCCCTCGGGACCACTCCCACACTGACCCCAACCTCTCAGGCGGTGGGAGTGTCCCGAAGGCTCCTCTCCGGTCAGTTCAGCCCAGGTGCGACCCAAGCAGGAGCCCACCCTGGACCTCATGGGCGGGGTGAGGCGCAGACACAGCTGCATAGTTGCCCGGCTTTGGGTCAGGAAGGCCCAGTGCAGGCCCCAGCTCCACCTCTTGGTGGTGTCCGGCAGGGCTCACTTGTGTCCCCTGGACAGTGGTTGTGGGATTAAGGGAGTCCCTGCCTAGGGACTGCCTTGCACCTGCTCCACCTGCAGACTGCCCCGGTCAGGTGGGGGACCAAGGTGGGCACCTCTCTGGCTATGGGGCTGGTCGGTGTGGCCCTCTCTCTGGCTATGGGGCTGGTCGGTGTGGCCCTCTGGACGAGGCGTGAAGGACAGAGCGTCCAGCAGGGGACGTGCTGCCAGCAGGGCCAGGGGTGTGTGAGCCTTGTGCCAAGCAGGAGTGTCCTCTCATGTGGTGAGGCCTGGGGACATGGCCCTGCTGCTTACAAGATGACCACAGATAGCTGGGCAAGGCACCTGGGGGGTGAGGGGGCACCCCAGAGCCGGGAGGCCAGACCCCTCAGCGCCCAGGAACGAGCTCACCAGCCCACCCCCCGGGGGACAGCGGGAGCTGCCGGGGAGGTCCTCCGACGCCGGGAAACCAGGCCAGCAGCGCACAGGGCTCCCTCCGCAGGGGGCCGGCGAGCGTGTCCCTTGATTAAAGATGTGCAACCCGGGCTGTGCCAACGCCCAGGGCCGGCTGCTCCCCGGGACACTCCAGGCCACCCCCCCAGCCCCGCAGGGTGCCGTGCCGTGCACAGGAGACACGTGTGGACAGGTTTGTGATCTGGTGCCGGGAGCCTGAGACTTGGCTCTCCTCGGCTTTGGTGGGGACACAACCCACCTGGGCCCAGATGCTGCCCCTGGAGGGGGCTGGGCAGGCCTTGCCTCCGGACTCCCACCTGTGTCCCCTCCTCGGCGGCACGAGGACATCCTGTGGGCTGGCATGAACCTCGTCACATGGCATGGCCTTGGTGCCCACCGCAGGGGCCCTGTGGACTCATGAGCCTGGGAGGGGCCGGCCTGTGGCTTTCTGTCTTCCCTCATCCAAGCAAGAACACCAGGCGCCCCTTCTGAGGGCACCCAGCCGGCCCCTGACCACAGCCCATCTGCCAGCATTGGCCACAGCCGACCTCACACCAGGCCCTAGTGCCTGAGCGGCCTGGAGCCCACTCTTCCCAGGCCCATTCCTGCCGGGTTCCAGAACATTCCATCTCCTTGCTCCATGAACCACTTCTGAAGGTCCCACAGACCCCAACTGGGGGTCAGCAGAGTGCAGACTCCCCACTGGGGTGCTGCCTGGAGCCTCAGGTGCACGCAGTCCACCCAGGTGAGCCTGTCACCTGCTTCACAGGTAAGGAAGCTCAGACTGGGCAGTAAGCCGTGGGCTCTGGCAGCCTGGCCCAGGCGGTCATCCCCATGCCAGGTGAGGACCAGGTGAAGCTTGCTCCCCCAACACTCCAGAGCCAAAGGTGCGGAGCCCTGACCTGAAGTCCCCTCTGCCGGCAGCTGCTGTGCACCCCACAGGTGTGGTCCTGGCCCTGGGCCCCTAGCTAGCACAGCCCTCTCCGATGCAGACCCAGCCCGCACTGCAGCCCCCACATGGGACTCCTGCAGTTGGAGACGACAGGGGTGCCACAGAGCAGGGCCCATGTGGTGCCCAGGCGCAGGCGGCTCCAGTCCTGCTCCCTGGGGGGCCCAGCGCCCAGCCTCCTGCCTCCGCAAAGCCTCCAGTGCCCCTGCAGGGTGCAGAGGTCCAGGCCTGCACTGTGCAGCACTGGCCAGACCCACGGCCACCAAGCACTGGAAAGGTGGCCACACAGGGAAGACCCAGTGGTAGTGCAGGCACAGCACCCGTGCCCCCACCAGCAGCCCGGTCACCGTCCCTCGGTCGCGATCACCCGAAAGCCGGCCAGAGGGAAGCCTTGGCTCCCTCACAGGAGGCACCCACCTCTAGCCTGGCAGTCCAGCTCTTTGCCCTGGGCCAGCTGGGCCTGGGGAGGGGTCCCCGGGGGCAGGCTGGGGCTGCCCGAGTCCCCCGCCCAGGAACACCACATCCTTTCTCTGAATTTAAGGAAGCAGCTCCCTGGAAGCTCAAGCAGTGGCAGATGTTTCCTCCTGGGGCTCCCTGCCCCGCCCGCGGCCAGGCTGGGCTCCAGGGCCCTGTGGAGGTCAGGGTGCGGGCCAGCCTCGCCCCTCTCTGGGCCAGGAGGAAAAGGCTCGACAGCGTGTTCCACAGACGCCTCTGCCATTGTTTATGTAAACAGGTAAATTGTTTCCTGCCTCGATTAAAAACATCTGCTACGTAAATGAACACCAATTAACTCATCCTGTTTTTAATTACTCTGTTAATTACACGCAGGCAGCAGGAAGGGTGGCACCGGAGCCTGAGCCCTCCCCCTGCCTGGCAGGCATCCGCAGCGTCTGGCTGGTGACTGGCTGGTGACGCCAGATCGGGGTGGCAGGGTGGTGGTGGCACCCTGCCAGCGGGATTTCCTGGTCAGGCTGCCAAGTGGGGACCTCTTCCGGGATCTCCCTGGGTGGGGGTCTGGCCCGCAGCCCCTCCTGTCCCGGGCTGCCTGTAGGTCCTGCTGCTGCTAGGAGTCAAGGCCCAGGGACAGAGGCCTGCGTCTGCCTCTGCCTCACTGGAGGCCGGAGGCGGCCTGGCCTGGGGCAGGGCCCACCCTAAGCTCCAGGCAGGGGAGGTGGTGGGATCAGGCCCACCCTCAGCAGGTGCCCAGGCACAACCTGTCAGCTGTCCGGAGCACACAGAGGAGAGGGTGCTGGCGTCTGGGGAGCCCCAGTGTGAGCACACTCCTGAAGCCCCCAGGACACGGCCCATGCTCCAGACCCACCGGTGGGTTCTTCCTCCCTTTCTGGAAACACCGCCGCTCGCCAGCCGACTCCCAGCATGTAAATAACCAGGACCGAGGCACCGTGCCCCTTCGCCTGGTCTCCAAGGTGCGCCCTCACTCCCATCTCCTGGGTCAAAGCCAGCTCAGGAGGGTGGTGGCCGTCCAAGGCTTGGGACAGGTCAGAGCAGGACTCGAATCCATGTTCCTTTGGCCCAGCCTCTGTCTATGTGGCCAACCGATAGCTTATTTAATCCACCCAGCAGCCTGGGAGTCGCCCTGGTGGAAGTGAGAGGTTAAAAACTCCCGTGGTGTCGAGACGCGGCACTGAGGCCCAGAGAGGGCGAGAGGGCCTACAGCGCACAGGCAGGGGGACGAAGCTGGGGCTCTGACCCAGACTCTGTGCTCACACTGACCTCCCAGCCCTCGCTTACACAGCTGCCCGGCTCCATGGGGCCCCAGTGCCATGGCTCCGGACTGACAGGTGTGGAGGGAGAGGGCCGGGGCTGGGTGGGGAGAGCGGGGCCTCCAGCCAGGAGGCCTGTCCACTCTGTGCTGTGGCTGTGGCGCTCAGAGGAGATGGGCCTCTCTTCTGCCCACAGGCAGGAGGACTTGGGCTTCCTGTGGCCTCTGCCCCAGGCTGAGCTCCGGCCTGTGGCCTGGGGGTGTCCTGGGTCCCTGGGCTGAGGCCAGCTTGCTGTCGGACGACCCGAAGGTAGGGCCTGGACCTTCCGCAACCTGCACCGGGGCCACTGTGAGGGTCTGGGCCGCTCCTCTGGGCCTTTTCACCAGTTTGAGTAAGAAAACGGACCCTCTGCCACCCGGGTGGAGGCCAGCCTGTCCCCGCTCCCGACCGTCCCAGGCAGAGGAGGCCAAGCCCCTCTGGACCTGGTCGGCACCACACCTTCTGCTGGGAGGCCTGACGCTGCTGGGCGCTGACCTGTCAGGGCGGGGAGGGCCCCGGCAGTGGTCTGGGCTCCTGGCGTCACCCAGTCCCGTCCTTCAGGCCTACAACACACGGGGGGGGGGTGCCTGCTGGGGGTGGCCCCGTGACCTCCAGGCAGGCTCTGGCCTTGCTTCCCCACCTGGGCCCAGCTGGGTCACCTCCTGGGGTCGGGGCTTGCTGTGAGGACCGGGGACCGTGCACAGGGCCCAGGACAGGCCCAGCCCTGGTGAGTGGCACAGGCTGGACCCACTGGGCCAGACAACCTGCTGCACGGCTCTGCGGTGGGTGGCAGGCCTCCCGCTCACAGGGAGGTCCCTGTGGGCCTGGTCTTGTCCTCCTGGAGCCGGCAGGTGGCCTCAGACAACAGACTCCCGGGGAACAGAGGAGCCAGCCCAGGGCCAGGGAGGCTCAAGCGGAGGCTCCCAGGGCAGGGCAGGGCGGCCTCAGAGAGGGTCCAGGTGGGGGGAAGGCCGGTCAGGGTGGACAGGGCCCCCAGGGCCAGGGTGGGGGTGGGGCAGGCCTGCTGGGCTCTGGTTTACAGCGGCCCTTGAGATGCCGGGAGATGGCAACTGGTGTCCCCACAATGTGGCCCTGGGACGAGGCAGAGCCCCCGCAGGGAGGACAGGACCCTCTCATCAGACCACATCTGATGCCCACACTCAGCCCATCGCCAGGCTGGCTGGACGTGCGGGGGCCCACCCGTGGGTGAGCGACCGGGCCAGCTGACATGCTGACCTTGGGCTCAACCCGCTCTGTGCCTGAAACACAGGGTCCTCTGGGGCTGGAGTCTTCACACCAACCTGGGTGACAGGGAGTGAGGCACACAGAGGGACAGTCCTGGAGGAAAGTGGGAGCCACGGGTCACCGTGCTCACAGTGCCCCACCCAGGGTGAGGTGTCCACCCCCTGTCTCAGCTCTGCCAACCCAAGGTGGAATTACACAGAGAGGGCAGGGGCCTGCCTGGAGTCACACAGCACCGGCCTTTGCCTGTCACTTCCCTGACCCAGGGAGACAGGCCGTGTCCACTGTGGGTGCACAGCCTGTTTCCAACCCTGCCCCAGATTATCCTCTCCCTGTCTCTGCCTTGGGAAGGTGCCAGGCGGGCAGATGGGCCGGGTGCTGGCGCTGGCACTACCGCAGCCGGGGTGGCAGCTGCTCTGGGGGAGATGCGGAGCTGGCTCTGCCGCCTGCCTCCCGAGCGGAACCTTCTGGATGTTTTGACTCATTCCACCCAATGGTCTCCCGGAGCCTGCAGATCTGGGGCTGGGCCCTGCCAAGTCAAAACAGCTCGGGAGTCTTCCCCAGGGAGGGAGGCCGGCGGCCAGCTCTGGGGCCCAGGAGGCCTCCCCACCCAGCTCCTGGGGGCCACGCCGCGTGCTGGCCACCAGGCTCTCCTTAGAGGGCGCAGGGCCTCAGCCAGAAAAGGGCCCTGCGTGAGGTCCGGCAGTCCAGGGGCTTCTGTAGGCAGTGCTGACCAGCAGGGCTGGTCTCAAAGCCTCCCTTCCGCCCACCAGTAGGCAGCTCCCAAGGAGGGGTGGCCCTGCCCACGGGGAGCACTGGCCACGTGTGTGGGCCGCACCTTCCCACCTGATAAGGGGCCTGTGCGGGGGACCGGGCAGCCAAGTCACAGGCCACAGGCTGCCGTGGGGCCTGGTGAGACTCGCAACCCGCCTGGACCTCCCAGGGCGGCTCCCGGGGGTGAGGGGCACCGGCGAATGCCAGCTCAGGCCAGGCAGTTCTGGCTCCTAAAGGACACGGCAGTCCTCTTCCGGTGCCCAGGGTGACACCCTGCTGCTCACCAAGTGTCCCGTGCAAGGACATCGTCCCAACCTGGCCTTGGAAATGTCCGTGCAGACCCTGCCCAGGGCACAGCCTTCAGGATGGAGCAGCCAACCCCGCTCTCTCTTGCTGGCGGCACCAGAGAGCGTGACGGAATCGTGACGGGAGCTCTGTCACACGCCGCACTGGGGAGGACCTGTCTGTCGGGGCCTTTCTCAGGAGGGGTGTTGAGCTGGGTCAGCCTGGGCGGCTGTGCCCAGCAGGGGGTCAGCATGGGCGGCCGTGCCCAGCGGTCACCAGGGTGGGGACTCCCAAGCCTTGGGTTCCTTCGGGGCTGGCTTGGTGGATGACCACATCAGTCTCCAAGGGGGCTGTGGGACACCACTCTGCCTGGCCCAAGTCCACTGTGGCCCACCCCGCTCCCCCTGCCTCAGGGCCTGGTCACAGCCTGCCAGCCACTGCCCTCCCCCGCAGGCCTCAGCAGTGTCCCTGTCGAGAAGCCAGGCCTGAGCCTGACCCACCTGCTGCCCGCCCTCCTTGCCCGCCGGGCCTGAGGACAGTCGGGACAGCAGCGGCAGCTTGAGCTCTGCGGGAGGGACGATGAGTCCACCCGAGACCTCCACGGCTAGGGACCAGGGTCCCCGCGGGTCAGCGTGGAGGTCAGCCCTCCGGTGGCCACCTGCTCACTGAATGGGCCTTTCTGAGCCGTTGTGGGTGCGGATTGGGTTCCACCAGGGGGGTCATGGCAGCTGGAAGCCAGAGGGGTCGACTGAGGGGAGCCAGGTGGCCACCCGAGGTCCTCCCTGCTGCTCGGGAGGCGGCGGAGGCCAGGGAAGGAGGCCAGGGACTGCCACAGCTCACGCCCCACATGGGAGTGGCTGCTTTCCCATTCAGAGCCAAATCAAGGCCATCGTCTGGATGTGTCCTCAGGGGCCATGGGTTCTGCCCAGGGTCCAGTCAGGTGGAGAGGGCAGGGTCCATCTCTTCTTCTCTAGGACCACCCACCTGGCTTCCCGGTCCTGCATGGGACCAGAGCCAGAGTGACCAGGAGGACAGCAGCCTCAGCCACTGGGGGCCTCTCCGGCACGGGAAAGTATCTAACGTGTCCATGCTCCGTGGGCCAGGCAGCAGAGGGCAACAGGAAGCTGATGTGCAGCAGAACTGTCCACCGCCTGCCACTTCTTCCTGCCCACGCAGCCCAGGTCCTAGCCCGTCCTGACTCAGGTCAGGGGCTCGACCCCGGCCACCCGCTCCCAGGCTGCGAGGAGTGGCGCCCCGTGACTCTGAGGTCAGCTCAGGACAGCTGTGGCCACGCGTCGACCTCCATAGACCCCGGGGCCCCCAGGCAGAGCCTTGGGTGCGGCAGTCCCAGCTGCTGGGTGCCCGGCGGGGCCCTGGACAGAGGGCAGGGACGCTGGCCACTGGGCGTCCCCAGGTCACAGTCCACAAGTCCTGGATTAAAGCTGCCCAAACAACCCGCTGCAAGCCCTTGCTGCAAGCCCCCGGCCAGGGTGTCCCAGCCAGCAGGCAGCTGCCCCTCCCCGCGGCAGCACTGTCACCCATGAAAAGCGGTGGCAGGGGTTGTCCGGCAGGCCTACCAGAGGACAGGGCGCAGCCCTCCAATTCTTCTTGAAGCCAGTGGACAAGTCAGACCCAGGGACCCAGGGACCGTAAGACAGAGGTCCCAGCAGAGGTGGGCACACCCTCTCAGACACTGCAAGACCACAGCCAAGGAGGCAGGAGGACCCTGGTGCCCCTCAGCAGATGCCAGACTGGCTGTGTGGCCTGCGCACAGTGGGACACTGGCGGCCACATGCAGGGCAGAGGCTGACTGCACCGCGTGGGCAGACCCAGAGCACACCGAGTGAGACGGCCGGCTCCCCGGGGCTCAGGCTGACCCATGAGTGCCTGAGCAGGGCTCCACGTCCACCGCCGTCCACGGAGAGGCCGCTTCCAGGGGCTCCCCTCAGCAGGGCCCCCGCAGCCTCGTCCCAGTAGACAGGTCAAGCCACCCTCGGTCCCAGGACCAGAGGACACCCTGCTGACCTCGGAGGTTGGCCTCAGAGGAGTCCAGGGGGACATCCTGTCTGCTGGGCACCAAGCGTCCGCAGACTCCAGGTCCTGAGGAGCGTATGCCCCAGCGTGGTCACCCTTGGTACCCACCCTGCCCTTGCTGGACACTGCAAGGCCTCCTCTTGCCTGTCTGCCCAGTGACCTTCTCAAGGGGTAGCCTGGCCACTTGGGGCTCCCTGGGACACGCTGGTGCAGGACCAAGGCCAGAGCCCTTCGCTGCCCTGCAGCCCCCGGCCTCCTCGCTCCCAGAGGGCCTCTGCCCAGCTGGGCACCTGACCCTGGCACCTTCAGGGCCAGGGTGGTCACTTCACTTTGTGGTCACTTGGGGGGTCCCTGCTTCCTCCGCCCTGCGCTGCCCAGTGAGCTCAGAAGCCCAGAAGGGAGAAGACCCCCAGCAGGAGGAGCTGTCCCCAGGTCACAGTCCACGAGTCCTGGATTAAAGAACACACGGCACAGATTGATCCTGCCGGTCCCGGTCCTCGTTCTTACTTCTTGGTTTAGGTAGTGGGGATGGAACCCAGGGTGCCTAACTACTGGGCACACCCCAACCCTTTTTACTTTTCAGTTGGGTCTCGCCGAGTTGCTTAGGGCCTCCTAAGTTCCTGAGGTTGGCCTTGACCTTGTGATCCTCCTGCCTCAGCCTCCCAACCTGCTGGGACCCCCGTGTGCACCACCATGCCTGGCCATTTTCTTTCTCAATGTGGCTGCTGGGCCACCAGAATGGTGCAGGTGGCCCTGGCCCCTCAAGGGCAGGGTTGTGTCCCTTGGCCTGTGGGGACAGCTGAGGCCCATGTGAGCAAGTGGCTCATGGAAGAGGTCACAGCTTGGAACACTGAGTGTCTCGGGTCACATGCAAGCAGCAAAGGAGGTGCCGGCCAGGAGAGGTCAGCACTTGGTAGCCTGACTCTCTCTCGGCACCCAACCTGACCCTGTCTACCCTGGCTCCCAGGAGGCAGAAGCAGACAGGGTCAAGATGCACGGTCAGCAGGGAAACCAGAGGATCTCAGCCCAGATGCCCAGTACTGGGCACTAGGAAATGACAGTGGAACAGAAGCCAGCTCTGAACCTCGAGGTGTGACAGGGGGCACCCAGGCTCAGAGGGGTCAGGCATCTCACCAGCCTACGCGTTCCCTGCCTTAGCCTGGTACATGAGCGGACATCTGTGCATGAGTGTCCAGCTGGGCCAAGGTGGTGGTGTGGTGGGGTGGGGTGGAGGGAGGAGGCAGGGTCACAGAATCCCAGGATTGGGGGACCTGGTGTGGCTCTGGAGTCCTAGTGGCCCTCTGCCCCCAGCCTTGGTTCCCTCTGTGCTCAGGGAGTGCAGGGCCCCCAGCCCCGTGCTTGGCTCTGAGCTCACTGCTGTGCCTAGGAGGGAGGAGGACACGGGGTCTGCTGTGCCACAGGACAAGCCCTCTCTGCTCCCTGTACTGCAAGGAGGCGGCAGGGATGGGCTGAGCATCCAGGGTGGGGGCCAGGAGAGAAGGACGGGGCACAGACGCCTGATGCCCACACCCACCACAGTGCTGGTGTGCCCAGAGGACAAGGCCTGTGCCACCCATGGTGCTTCATCGCCACAGGAGAGCCAGTGCCCCTGAGACTGTCTGCACAGAGAGGTGCCTTTCTGAGTGTCCCAGAGCTGTGGGGAGGGGATCCAATCCAGACAGGGCTCAGAGACGGGGAGTGCTGTCCCTCCACTCCCCACTTTCTCAGGACAGGGCAGGGACCCCCAGCTGGACCGGGGGCTGTAGCTGCCTCTGGCCTGGTCCTGGGGAGTGTCCCTACACCTCCATCCCACCTGCCAGCTCTCCACCTGTGAGACGGGACCCAGTGTCCTGTGCCGGCTGGTTTCTCCCTGGGTCACTGGGTGCTACAGGGGTCCTCGGGAGTCCCCCCTCGCCAGGCCACTGGGGCACACAAGGGCCTTCCCAACCTGCTCTGGGAGTGTCCGAGGGCATCTCCCAGGGCGGCCTCTCCGTCCCACCGGCTGCCTGCTGTGTGGACTGTGCTCAAGTAAACAGAAGAGCACTTGAGCCGGACATCCTCAAACTCCTGCCACGTCCACCAGGTTCCAGCCCTGGGGGCCCCTGGGCACACTGGGGAGCAGGTGGGGGCTGAGCGCCTCAGTGGAGGGGGCCTGGGGCCGGCCTGAGCCTTGGCTGCAGCACCCTCCTCCCATCAGGCCAGCTCCTCTGCTGTCCTTCCCAGTGACAGCCGGCTCCTGTGAGATGCCACCAATTACCCAAAGCAGAAGTCCGCCTTCTGTTTTATTGCCTCAGGAAACTGCAGCAGGCCCCGCCCAGGTCAGGTCAGGCTGGGGCTCGAGGGCAGGACGCGGGGCTTCCACTGTGGGTGCGGCCCCATGGCCCTTCTTGCCCTTGCTCGCTTGGCAAGGTAGCCAAGGTGGTCAGGGCACATCCCCACGGCTCGCCCCCGCCTGCCCTCCCCTGTCACCAGCCCCCCAGAGCATCCCACAGGGCAGCCTCAGAAGCAGGATCAGTTCTTCTTGCCCAGGAGAAGATCTGAGCTGCTGGCCACAGTCACAGCAGTGTCTGGGGAGACCAAGAGCCAGGTTTGTTTCCGTAGAATAACAGTGTGGGGTACCATGGCCTGAACCAGACCCCAGGCCCCTGTGAACTGCCCCAAAGTAGCCCTGGCCCTCCTGCTGGCTCCCACCAATCACGGTTCTTCCCCCATCCAGTCCTCTCCCCTCCAGTGGACAGGGTGGTCTCAGCTGAGGATGCATACAAGCTGCCAGGGGCTCCGCAAAGCCCCTGCCCTGCCAGCCCCGTACTGGCCACTGGGTGGAAGCTCCAGGGTGCCCACCTCTGCTGCACCGGATAGCACTGCAGGGGGCTCCCCAATCTCTGCCACTGAGCTGTGAGCTCTGAGCCTCCTGGGGTAGGAAAGGGGGGGTCCACAGCAGCCACCTGCAGGGACGGTGTGAATGGGAAGCAGGGGGGCACGCCTCGCCCAGTGCAGCCCGATGGACCCCCGTCAGCAACAATGTCCGGCCCCTGGCCCAGCAAAAAGGAGGTGTTCAATCAACACCTGCCCAGAGAATGAGGGATGGTGGCACACACTCCAGGAGCCTGCTTTGTCCCATCAGCAGCCACAGCAGGGCCACACGGTCACCAGCCTGGAGCTGAGCCCTGGAGGCCCAGAAGCCACATCACCACTTGGACCTGATTCCAACAACAGTGAGCACCATGTCCACACAGCAGACAATGCCAGGCTTATAGCTGGTCTCAAAGGACACCCCCCACCCCCCGCTGTAGCATGCCAGGTGGGCAGCAGCAAAGGGCGGCCAGAGCCTCAGGAGGCCAGGAACCACTTGGGTAAGACGGGTATTGGGTCTGCATGACCCACACAGGGCAGAGGTCGAGGCATACTGTCCTGTGGTTGCCCCCAGGTATCCATGACAGCTGTGGCCACCTGCCTAAGGCAGGCCCGGGGAGGGCTCCTGCATTGCAGAATCAACCTCCGTCACCGTAGAACCCAGGTATGCTCAGGAGCCCCAAGAAGAGGACCCTGGGGCCCAGGCAGAGGAGGCCACAACTCAAAGGGCTGGCTGTGGTCAGACTTGTCCCCAGGACTCTGAACATCGGAGGGAGGGAAAGCGTCACCTCCCTCAAGTGGTCACGGGTCTTGGACAGCGACTGCAAGTGGGACGCGGAGCTGGGCAGCAGTGAGCAGGACAGGCCCAGACACAGCAAGCCCAGTTCCCGCACCTGGCACCCACACACCAGCTAATCCCACACGGGGTCCCGAACACACCTGCCTGTGCATGCACAGGTGCAAACACACTGAGGTTCTCCTGCCCCTCCTGGGGAGGAAACAGGGCCCACCCTGCTGCCCTGATGCACGGGGGGCTGGATGGTCAGAAACCCCAACACAGCCCGCCTGCAGGGCAGCAGGGCAGGAGGAGGCCCGCCGCCGAGGAGGCGGCAGTGCCAAATCTGGCCCTCCTCGGTGGCAACCCTGCCGGCTGGGATCCTGCAGATTAGTGACCCAGCCCTCCGGCGTCTTCAGATCCTTGCGTAGGAAGGAAAATTAATCTCTTCCAGTCATGCAGAAAAGAAAATACATGGAGCCGAACCAGAGCTTTCCTGGAGGTGGTAACTCAATTATGTGGATAACCCGGTGACAGGAGGAGAGACCAGGACCTTGAGGACCGGTGGGTGGCACAGCAGCCCCAGAGGGCATGGGGGAGGCTGGGGTGACCTCCACTCGCCAGCCCAGGCTTTGCACACGGCAGTGAGAGGCCCCAGCACCAGGAACCACTCACACGCCTCCCACTCCCCCAGTCAACAGAGATACGGCATCTACCCTGTGAGGCAGATTCCACCAGAAAATTGGTCCTAATGTGATAGTCTCCCTGCCTGTGACCGTCCAGCTCGGGCAGCACCAGTGCAACAGCTGCCCCTCCAGCTCTCAGCTTTCCTTCTCTGCGTTTCCCTCTCGTGCTCAGGAGTGGTCTCAGCCCAGCAAAACAATGCCAAAGCACGGCTCTGGGGCAGGGTGCACAGGACAGAGCCCGCCTGCCAGCTCCCTGCCACCGGCACCTGCCTGCCCAGGGCCAACCACGTTTCTGGCCTCCCACTGTCCACTGCAGCCTGGTGCTCCCCACACAGACTCCGTGTATGCGCCCAGGCACTGTCTGCAGGGCCTTGCCTCCCCTTCCCCTGCACGGAAAATGGGGGCCGCTGGCTTTGCAAACTGGGCAGGTGAGGCTGGACTCTCACTCCCAGCCCTGACCCGGGAGGTCTGGGAGAAAGCCGAGTGCCAGTCTCAAGAAGTTTCTCAAGCCTGGACCAGCAACTTGCAGGGGCAATGCCAGGGCTCGGAACCTTGGGCCCTTTGTCTCCAGCCAGCCCTGTCCTGAGTGGCGGCCCGGGAACCTCCTGTTTCTGGGCCCAGGGAGGAAACACACACCCAGTCAGGCAGTGAATTGACACCCTGGCCACAGGGTCGAAGGAACGGGCCTGATGGCCACGCAGACTAACCCACAAACAGGCACACAAGATTGTGTTTCCTCGCAGCTACTCCCTGGGTCAGGGTCAGGCCCGAGCTGGGGGCTGCTGTGGGGGAGGGGCTCCAGGCTCACAGGTCTGCCAGCCACTCTGGCCACCCAGAACACACCAAGTTCAGAGCCTGTGCTCAGAGTAGGCCTGGGAGCTGGGTGCCTCCAGCCTGGCTGCCTTCTGCTCCACCTTACTGACTGGGGCTGAATTTCCAGCCATCTGTCCCTCCTCATCGGCTCACACCTCCCTCCCCACTGTTCCCACAGCCTGGCTCCAGGCCTGCCCTACACACACAGATGGATGGTTCCCAAAGGCTGGGAGCAAGATCGCCCCCCAGGGCTGGCCTGAGCACCTGGAACGTCAGAACCCAGGGAACACCTGCGGGCCCCCCTCCCCACCACGGAGCAGGGCACACCTTGCTCCACCACCCTGGGTGGCAGCTCAGGGACCAAAACAAGAGGGGGAGGAGCTAGAGGGAGCCAGCAGCCCCTCCTCCCCAACCAGGCCACCCCAGTCTTTCCTAGGGTACCCCTCTGCCTCCCCAGTCCGGGCCCTGTCCCCCGTGCCGCGCAGCTTTGTCAGGAAACCCGGTCGCTCCAGGCGGAGTCGCGGGACTCCGCGCCGGGCGCTCAGTTCGCACCTTAAGTTTAACCACACCCCCGGAGGGTCGGGCTCTCCGCTCACCTGGGGGGTGCACTCGCCCAAAGGGGTGGGCGCTGAGCTGGCTCCACCCTGCCGCGGGCACAACTTTGTAAAGTGGGGGCGGGGGCGGCCCGTGCGCTCCGTGTGGCTGCGGTGCAGACCCGGGACGACAGCGCGGGCTGAGCCGGTGACAGCGGCGCCGCGCGGGCGGACACAGCACTTACGGTCCCGAGGTCCGGCGCGCGGCGGGCGGTCGCTCCCTCGCCACCCGGCTCCCGAAGCGTCTTTGCCTTCGGACTCAGTCCGCACCTCCGTAACTTGGGGGCGATCGGCGCGTCGTCCTCTCGCGCGGCGCCGGGCTCAGGCGCGCCACGGGGCCGGAGCGCGCGGGGCGGCCGCCTGGGCCATGCCGCTGGGCTCAGCCGCCCGCGCGGGAACAAAGCGCGCACGCCGCCCGGGCGGTCTGGCCTTGCGGCCGCCGCGTCCAGCCGCCGCGCCTCTGCTCGGCTGCCGCGCGCCCGCCCGCGCGTCTCACGGGGCCCCGCGGCCCCCTCCCCGCGCGCTCCGCCCCCGCCTCCCGCGCCCCGCCGCCGCTGCTGCGCCACCTGCCTCCCGCTCGGCGCCCATTGCGCTCGCTCCGCCCCGGGGCGTCGGCGCGGGAGAGGCGCCCGGCCGGTGTGCGCTCGGCGCGGGAGAGGGCGCCGCCCCACGCCCGGAGCCGCTCGCGCGTCGCCCCGGGGCAGCGAGCCGGGCTTGGGACGCGGGGGCCGCCCAGAGCGCGGGGCCGTGCGGGCGGGAGCGGGCGCGCTGTCCTGCGAGGCGCGGGTGCGGGAGTGGGCCGCGCGGGCCCCCGAGAATGGTGCGGGCGGGCCCCTCGCCGCGCCGCCCCCGCCCGCTCCGCAGGCCGCGCCCCGGGAGGGCTGGAGCCCGAGCGCGCTGCTGCGCACACCCACCTCGGAGCAGTCGGCGGCCGCCGGCCTCGCAGCTCCGCAGCCAAGGCGTCTGCGCCCGGGCGGGAGGCAAGCGCCGGGCGCCCCTCCTCCGGCCGCCGCGCCCCCAGCGCGCGCTCCGTGGGGCGGCGGGGACCCGGGGCCACCTCCACGCTCGGCCGGCAGGGAGCGCGCTTCCCCCGCTGCGCGCTCGGCCTCGGTCCCCGCGGCGCTGGGCGGCCTGCGGGGAGGGCGCAGCATCCCGCGCCCCCCGCAGCCCGGCCGGGCGTTCGCATATGCTTTGCATACGTTTGCATATCATTCATTTTAGTGTCGGCCTGCAGAAAGGCCCCAAACCGCTGCCCCGCCGGTTCCGCGCCCCACTTTCTCCTCTTCCCTCCCTTCCTGGGCCTGAGCCCCAGCCGCCTTGCCCCTTTCCTGGAGGGCTGGTTGACACATCTGATGCCGTTGCCCATTTGGCGCCTTTTCTTTTCTTTTACCCCAGGGTCACCCTCTTAGGAGACAGAAGGGGTTACAACTTCAGAGCAGCAGTGCCTTGATTTGCATCTCATTTGGCATAAATCTGCATGTGAAGACTCAAGGTCTCCAATTGCTAAGTATAAAAGCAGCCATGTGCCAAAAGAAGTCCCTCTCCTGCCAGGTCTGCGGCTCTGCCTGTTTCTCCCTTCCCCAGTCCTTCTTGGGATGTGGCTCTGGGAGCTGCGAGAAGGTAAACTGAGACAGAGTGGGAGCTCCTGCCCACCGGCCACTCCAGGGGCACTGGGCAGAGGTCTGTCTCGTCCCACCACTGGCTGTGGTCTAAAGCCTCAGTCATCATCTGCCTGAACTTTGCCCAGTTTTCCAGTCACTCTTGGCTGGTTCTGCCCACGTGCCTCTCCTGCTCTGTGGAGCATCGACGGGTCCCAAGCCCACTGCACACAAGGGTGTGGATCTGAATGCCAGGTGTGCGGCTTAAGGCGGCAGATGTTCCGCCCGAGTGGGTTGACACCAGTCCCCTGCCTCCTTGGGCTCCAGGGCCGGGACTTGAGATGCGGTGGTGCTGTGTGCCACAAAGGAAGGAGAGCACCCCGCCGTCCTCACCCCAGCTGCCTCCTGATTCAGAGAGATTGGGGTGCAAGGAGTGTGTCGCCTCTGACCCCCTGGGGCAGGAGGCCAGACCAGGGCTGGCGTGGCCCTTCTCGGGGCCTCAGGGGTGGGCCTATCACTGTCCCAGTCCTCTGGGTCTTCTGTGTCGAATGGCTGTGGGGGCCCTGAATGAGCAGCGCTCACAACCATTGACCCCCAGACGCTGAGATGGGCCTGCGTCCTTCCTGAGAGGTCCCTGGTGCCCGCCTGAGAGCTGTGGCTGGTGGGCACATAGACGCTGGGTCCCTTTTGTGCTGAGTGGGCCGACCACTGCCCAGCCCAGCCCAGCCCAGCCACATCGTGCTCACATCATGCTCGCATCATGGGGGTTGACAGCTGCCGCTGCGCTGGGCACGGCCACCCACTTGGCCTCCCGGGCTCAGTGTCTATGGAGTCAGGAGCTCAACTCACGTCAAAGGAGCTACCTCCCTGCTCTGGAATCGCGGCCACCCCAAGGGAGCCAGCTCGCCCACGCCTCGAGTCCCCACTCCTGTGGAGGCCTGCGAGGGACGTTGCCTTGCCCAGGGCCCTGTGCAGGCTGGTGCCAGGCAGGTGCTCTGCTGCAGCTGGGGGCTCTGCGTCACGGCCACTCTCAGGCTTCCAGGACTACTTGAGTTGCTTCCGCTCTCCTGACCATCCCCAAGGGCAGCGCCCCTCAGTCCCCACAGCTGCCAGCTCCGGTTTCCACCCAGATGGACTCCAGCCTGGTGTGCTGCCTCTGCTGCACCACAGGTCTTTCTTCCGACACCTGGTAAGCCCCACGCCGGGCAGCCCTGGCCAAGTGCAGGCACCCAGCACCACCTGCCACGTCCCACGTGCCTCCGTCACCCACATGTCTGCCATCACCCACGGTGGCCTGCAAAAAGCTTTTGAGCTACTATGGACTCCCATAGTAACAGACGCTTTTCTGTTATCTCCAAGAATCTGCAACAGAAGTCTAGCTGCCACGAGTATAAAACCTGACCTACTCTGAGTGTGGACTGGTAAATAAGCTAATGGGTCTGGGGATCATGGCTGTTGGATAGGAACCATTATCTGTTTAAAAATATGCAAACTGACTCCCGGAACACCTGGATTCCACTCAGGTCTAAGTGTAACATCAGCATGACCTGTGAAGGAAGGCTTGGCAAGCTGCACTTACCAACATCTCAGACTTTTGCTCTGCAGAGAACATGACAAGACACAACGGGGGAGCGGCTCGTAGACCCTGCCTATTCCGGAATGCCCAGCATCTCCGTGGAGAGAAGACAGATCCCAGTTCACAGGAGAAAGGTCTGGGCAGGCGCCTGTCTAGGAGCGGCCAGGGCAAGTGGGCCGGCGGGCCGGCGAGGCCCAGGCACACCCGGGGATGCAGACCAAAGCAGCTGTGCACCTGAAGAAGGCTTGGGGGACCGACCCCTGCTCCTGCTCCTTAGCGTCACCCACACACAAGAGGGGGGTTTCATTTTTATTCATTATTTATTTAGTAGTACTGGGGATTGAACCCAGGGGTGCGTAACCACTGACCACACCCCGGCCCTTTCTATGTTATTTTGAGACAGAGTCTTGCTAAATTGCTGAGGCTGGCCTTGACTTGTGATCCTCCTGCCTCAGCCTCCCAAGTTGCTGGGATCACAGGCCTGGTCCCGCCCCCACGGCCTTACCCAAGTGAGCTAAACAGAGGCTCATACGAATCCCTGCCAGGAAGGGGTTAGAGAAGCTTCATTCACAATTGCTCAAAGCCAGAGGCAACAAGCCATCCTTCGAAAGGTGCGTGAACAGGCTGGGGTCCACCCATGGAGGAGGACGAGTTATTTGGACAGGGAGGCCCAGGACCCTGGTGTGCATGTTGCTAAGTGAAGTAGCCATCTGAAAGGCCACCTGCTGACACCCTCACCCCATCCCCCAGTCTGCAGCATGCTGCAGAAGACAAAGACAGTGCAGGTGTGGGGATCCAACTGTCTGCCTTTTATCAGGACTGCAGTGCAAGGTTGCACAGGGAGTGCACTGCATCAGAGGCTTCTCGGGTGTCACTGTTTTGCAGCCACCTCTGTCTGTGACCAAAGATGGCTCTACCAGTCACCAGGTGAACTGTCCTCAGCCAGGCCCGAAGTACCCTTCTGGGGTCCAGCAGGACCTTCGTGGCCCAGGTTTCCAGGGGCCACAAGAGGCCTCTGGGTTCCCAGCTGCACCTAGGAGCTGAGGTCGCAAGCTCTAACCCAGAGCCACCGTGGGAAAGAAGGATCAGCAGGGCCAACCAGGGCGGTGACATTTCAGGGGCACCAAAAACTTGGTGATCAATGGCAATTGCATTTTGATCCAGTATTTTAAAATATTAGAATCAGTGACAAAAACACATCATCATGAGCACAATATCAAAATCCCACGTGAGGACAGGGTCACCCTTGGACTCCCTTCGCCACAGGCAGCCATGTGCCCAGCCTGCCGTGTCCCCCACCAGCTCTTTCCCCCACGTGAATCTCGAGGTCCGGGGAGGCCCGGGGACCTGCGCTGAGACGGGACTAGAAGGTGCTGCAGCCTGGCCCCCCGCGGCTCCCCGCCGGGCCCTGTGCTCCTGGGGACCCGGGAGTCCTGGGAGGGGCCCCGCGGCTCCCAAGGGTCCAACCCGGGGTCACTTGTCTCTAGGTGTTGGAGCCCTAGCTGGGAGCACCCTGAGCAGAACGAGGCCGGGGTGAGAGAACCACCATCGGTCACCGCAGGCAGAAGGCCCGCTGGGCAGGACGAGGCCTCGGGGGCGGCCCTCAGCAGCCCTGCCCCGCCCACCGTCCACAGTCCCTCCTCAACCTCAGGAGCAAGCCGCTTCTGCAGATGAGGCCACTGGCCCCAAGAGATGCAGGACGGGGGTGGCCGTGCCAGGATGGGCTCCGACCCGCGGCTCTCACTTCTGACCATATGGGTTCAGTCTGGGCCCTGTCCTGGCCACCCATCTCTGCACAGGGGGTGATGTCCACCAGAAGGAGGCCTTGGGCAACGAGGGCCACCCTTCCAGACCGTCGGGAGCGGCCAGGAGGAGGCGCCGTGGTGGGAGTGGGCGCGGCTGGGCAGGGAGACTGGAGGCCTCCTTGAGCAGCGCCCAGCACCAGCAAAGCCACGCAGCTGCCTGCACAGGGCAGAGGCGGGCGTTGGCCCGGGCGCTGGGCTCCCAGGCAGCAGGCCGCTCTCTGCGTCTGGCTGTCCTGGTGAGGTGCTCACCCCAGCCTCCCTGAGCTCGGAGCAGGAAGGGTTCTGCACACCTCTCACCCCACGGAGCACCCACCACCCCGGGCCACAGGGGGCCTCTGTCTCACTGGCCACCCAGGGGGCCATCTCACCAAACGGCAAGGCCCCGTGTGGTGATGGAGCTGGGGAGCCGGGCTCGCAGCTCTGCAGGGACTCACTGGGCACTCACTGGGCAGCGTGGAATGGTCATCCAGAGCCTTGAAGTGGATCTGCAGCCCATTTGCCAGGTGTGTCCACCAGAGGCGTTTGGTGTAGTCCACAGCAGTCAGGGTGTGCCAGGGCCCACCCAGGCTGAGGCCAGGTGACCCTGGAGCCTTCCCTCGGAGCAGGCCTCTGCGTAAAGGTGTGGAAACACATTTGGACTCTCGCGAAGTGAGAACAGGCCGCTGTCTGCTGGGAGGAACGAGGAGGGAGGCCGTGGGCGGCGTGGCCCTGTGTCCTGCTCTCTGCTCCTACGTGCATGGATCCAGGCTGTTCATGCAGTGTGGGCGGCTCCTCTCCTGGGCCCATCCCCTCGGTCCTCCCTTCTTTCCGTCATGGTCTGCTGTGGCTGGAGGGAAGTGGCCACAGCTCTGGGAACTGGGGACTGAAGAGCTGCAGGCACACAAGCTTGTTTTTGTCTTGTCAGTTGTGGAGGCCAGCCTCAGGTTTCGATCCTCCTGCATCAGCCTCCAGAGCCTCTGGAATCACAGGTGTGTGCACCCACTTGCTCACACAGTTGTAAAGTGGCCCAAAGACAAGTTTGAGTTCTTGCTTGCATTTGTTGGGCTTCAGATTGGAACCAGGACCGGCATAGACAGTGGGAATGACTGGCAGACAGAGACTCTGGCAATGCACACCAGAAAGGGAGTGTGGGTGGGGTCAGGGTGCCCCAGGTCCCTGGGGAAGCACTTGCCCTCTGGAGTGGCCCAGGACAAGTTCGTCATATTTCTCACTTCCTTTGGGGGGACAAAGCCCACCTGCATTAAGGAAGGCAAAACAAAGTCCTGAAAGTATCAAGGGAAACACAGCGTCCGCTGGTGACGACGCAGCCCGGTGTCTCGGAGACAGTGCAGAACTGCCCGTGGGCAGAGCGAGTCCCCTGCACCCCGGGGGCCCCTGACACAGGCCCACGCACGCCATGGGGCACCAGGACAAGCCGCACCGCAGCAGCAGGCAGAGTGCCTGTCCACCGGGAGGACGCATGGGCACAGCCACCGCGTGCTGAGGGCCACGCGCCTTCTCTGCTCCTCTCTCAGGCTGCCCCTCCCGTCTCGTCCCCTCTGCTCTGCGGGGTTTTGAACTAATGAGAAGGGAGAACCCACCCTTTGCTCTGGGTGAGGGGCAGTCCCAGGGTGGAAGTGCCGCAGAAGGGGAGTGGGCTTGGCTGCCCCGCGGCTCTGGACGCAATCCTGGCCTGCCTGCCTCCCTCCTGCTGAGTGACGCCACTTGCAGTCTCTGTGTCCTGACTGGCACCCCGGATCCAAGGCCCCCGAGGGGAGTGAGTGCCCAGGGAGCCCTAAGACCCTGGTTCCAGCAGCCCAGGTCCATTAGTGCCTGGGCCAGAAGAGGCCTGTCCACTCCCTGCTGTGCAAGGGGGTGCCCTCAGTGAGCCAGAGACCTGGGCGGGCCCGGTGCTGAGCCCTGGTCCACACACCTCCAGCTCTGCAGGGCCGTGGTGGCCACTGTCGCCATCGTGGGCTTCCCCGTGCTGCCCCACGATGACCTGCTGTGAGCTTTGGGCACCCCCTTCGCTGCAGTGAGGCTCCCCGCCCCTGGCTCACTGGGCCTGTCAGGACGGGGTGAAGGAGTGACCCTCTGACCACTCACACCCCTGAGCTGCACTCTTCCTAAGTCTCTCAACACGCCTGCTCCTGCCTCGGAGAGGAAGGGCCGTGGGCCAGCTGTGCCCTGCCGGCCGCCCTGTCCTCTGGGCTGCCTGGGTCCTGCCCCACCCCGTCTGACCTGTGTGCCCAGCAGGCTCTGTCCAGGACCCTGGGCCTCAGGAGACAGAAGGAAGGGAGGCCAGAGGTGCTGCCTGCTCAGGTGGGTCGAGGAAACCTAGAGCAGGGCGGGGGCTGGACCTCAGAGACAGAGGACACAGGGTTCCCCAGGCCACCGGCTTCCCTGACTCCCACGGGCTGTCAGGCCACCCGAGCACCTGGTCCCCGCAGACCTCTTCATGTCAGAGCTCCAAGGGACTGAGGGCTGTGCTCAGGGAAAGGGGCGGGGGCCGCCGGCCGCCTGTCCTCCCCTCCCAGGACGCCCTCGGCTGTGATGGAAGGACCCGGAAGTGAGGTCTCTGGGTGTCTCCTGCCGAGCGAGGGGCTGAGTGGGCCTGCAGGGGACCCACCCCCTTCTCCCTTCCCTTCCTGGACACCGGATCTCAAAGGGTGGCCGAGCTCAGAGGCCGGGCGGAAGCCCTGGGCACCTCACAGGGTCACATTGCAGGCAGGGGCCTGCTGTGGCTGTGCACCTCGGCCTGTGTCCTCCTGCTGCCCGGTGCTGGGCACCCAGCCAGCGCTGAGTGAGGCAGAAGTGACCAGGCTCCGGTGTCCACCCCAGAGTCGAGCTGCAGGCCTGAGAGCGGCTGGGCTGGGCTGGCGCGGCCTGGAGGAGGTGAGACCACCGTCCACCCCAGGCCTCGTGCGTTGGGAGGGTGGGAGGGTGGGAGGAGAGCCTCCCTTGCCACTCAGGCCAGGGAGATTTCTGTCAAAGTGGAAATTTACTCCCGGGGAAACAGGCGCTGCTCCCTGACGATGCCGTGAGTCTCAGCCGTGCTGCCCGGGGCTTCCCTGAGGGGCCACTCCCTCCCTGTCCAGACCAGCTCCAGTCCATCTCTGTGTCCTCTGGAGGGTGGGCTGGGCCCTTGGCTTGCTGGCAGAGGAGGTGAGAGGGCCAGGCGCAGCCCCTCCGGGCAGGGCCCCCGTGCAAAGGCAGTGAGGCGGGCAGGTGGGCACCAGGGTTCTGGGCGTGGCCGGAGGGGACCTAAAATAACTCAGAGAGCCCGAAACTCCCAGGGAGAAGCTGAGGGCTGAGGTCTCCTCTGATGGGGAACCGCTCCTGGCGGGAAGGAGAAGTTCTGCTGGGCAGGGGTGGGTGGGGCTGCAGGGAGCCCGGGTGCTCCCGCTGCAGCTCTGCAGGGGCGCCTGACGGTGGTGCAGAGGCTGGACTGAGGCCCAGCCCCTGGGCTCCTGCTGCTCATGGGGCGGCTGGAGAGTCCGTGTCCCTAGACCCACTTTGCAGGATAGTCTCCAGGCAAGAGACCAAAGTAGGCTGCCCGTGAGGTCTGAATGGCCCACGAGGCGTCGCGCACACGAGGAGTCGCTCTTGGCGCACGCCCGTCTCGGCCGACCCTGGGCATACGCTTGCACTGAACGGGTTTGTTCTCTGAGTTCTGACTTATCCAAGTTCACATCTGTGGATGAGGTGGCCGAACCAGAAGGGGTCCGCGGCGGGCCGAGGGCTCCTGTGAGCAGCAGTGGAGCCCTGTCTCCTGTCTCTGTGGCCACCCATTCTCCCCCTGAGCTGGCCTCTCTCCAGCATCCTTCAACAGGAAAAGAGACGTGGACTGTGGGACTCAGCACCCAGGACAGAGCCACCAAGGATGTCCAAGGGTGTCCAAGGGTGTCCAAGGACACGCGGCCTGTGGGAAGTCAGCCTGGGCCTTCGTGTAGCAGCTTGACACACACAGTGGTGTTTAAATGGCTTTCTTTGACCTTGATGCTTTCCCAAAGGCGCCATGACCGCAGATCAGGAAGAAAGGGGGGTTCTCAAGAGGCTGCGACCCCCGGCCCAGCCTTGAAGGGCCAGCGGGCTTCTTCCTGCTTCGCAGTCCCACTGGGGCCTCACCCTGCTCAGCAGGGAAGTGCTCTGACGTGAGAGAGGCGCGAGGCTCCCGAGGCAGGGCCGTCGGTGGGGCCTGGTCACCCAAGCCCATTTGCAAGGACCCCAAAGACAAACGGAGCTCTCGGGCACAGCATTGCCGAGGGGCCTGCCGGACCCTGCAGC
Source organism: Marmota monax (assembly GCF_021218885.2). Classification (NCBI taxonomy): domain Eukaryota; kingdom Metazoa; phylum Chordata; class Mammalia; order Rodentia; family Sciuridae; genus Marmota; species Marmota monax. The sequence continues at coordinate 35,741,101 of NW_026695224.1, forward strand.
CGCCTGCACGCCAGCATCTGTCTGCTGTGACGCTCCTTCCCATCTTCGTCTGATGTTGAGGTGGAGGCCAGGCCCTGGGCAGCTCCATGCCACCTCCGGCACAGATGGCGCCTCTCGTGGTTGGCTTGGGGGGGGCCCAGGCCTGCCCATGACTCCTTTGCTTCACTGGTGCAGGAAGCAGAGGGTCCTTGGCACCCTGTGGCCTGCGGGCGAGGAGGTCAGGTGGTCAGGGAGCGATATAACCCCTTCTTCATGGATCCCAGAGCCAGGTGGACGGAGGCAGGAGCTGCAGGCCCCGGGCAGGTAAGCAGCTGTGGGCCAGGCACGGGCGGGCAGATCCCATAGCAGTCTGCAGAGGGTGGGAGGTGGCGTGTGGTGGGCACAGGCCCAGGTGGGAGGGAGGGAGTGGCGCCCAGGGCAGCAGGGTCTCTGCCAGCAGAGAGGTCCACCTTCTGTGGACAGGCCTGCCCTGGTCAGCGGAGGCCTGGACCTGGGGTGGGGCTTACCCACTGTGTTTTTTTTTTTAAAAATCAAGTTTTTAAAAAATGTGATAAAATAAAGAGAACGTAGACTTTCCACTTCAACAACCCGAAGGGGCATTTGGACCCTGGTGTGTTGTGAGCCCATTGGGTCTACCTTTCGGGGCAAAGCCAGCACTTCTAGACCGAACCCTCTGGCCCTGGTGGTCTCTAACCCACTCAGTCCTGTGTGTCCTTTTGTTCTGCACATTTGTAAAGATGAGGTCAGGTCGTGTGTGCCTCTGAGCCGGCCGTTTCTGTGCGGTGCCGTTCTCACACCCTGAAGGTGTCGAGAAGGTGTTTCGAAGGCAGTGAGCCTCCAGCCATCATCTCCCAGCCCCCCCTCCCTGATGGCATTTCCTGAGCACCTACTATGTGCTGGCACTGAAGTGACCAGCAATCATCAGGCCAGCAGGAGCAGCACCTGCATCACAGGAGGGGACAGGGGAGTGGACAGGGGAGGTTGTCCCAGCCACACAGGCCACTGACTCCTCTCTCACCTGTCCTTCCTGATCCTCCTCCCCCAATTCACTATGTCTTTGCCTCTTCCCCGACCACGTCTGAAATGCATCTTTGACACATGCTCATTATGTATTTGCATAGATTGCATTTTTAGTCTTTTGGAAAGTGTACCCTGAACTTTCCTCCCTGCCTGCCTTCCTGTGTTCTTTGCCATTTTCACATCCACCTACCCACCCAACCATGCATCTATCCATCCAATTATCATCCATCCATCCATCCATCTATCCATCCACCCATGCATCCACCCATCTACCCATCCACCCACCCATCCATCCACCCATCCATCCACCAATCCATTCATCATCCATCTATTCATCTACCCATCCACCCATCCATCCACCCATCCATCCATCCACCCATCCACCCATCCATCCACCCATCTACCCATCCACCCATCCATCTACCCATCCACCCATCCATCCATCCACCCACCCATCCATCCATCCACTCATCCATCCATCCACTCATCCATCTACACATCTACCCATCTACCCATCTACCCACCCATCCATCCATCTATCCGTCATCCATCCATCTATCTACCTATCTACCCATTCACCCATCCACCTATCCATCCACCCACCCACCCATCCATTCATCCATTATCCATCCATCCATCCATCTACCCATTCATCTGTCATTCACCTATCCATCCATCCATCCATCTACCCATCCATCCATCCATTTCTATCAGTGTTAGAATTCAAAGTGGCATACTTGGGGCATTTAGTAACATGCTCATTTGAGTTAAGAGCTGACAAACGTCCTTGGTGGGCTGGTTTTCAGAGAGGACATTCTGCCAATAGTGTTCAAGGCAGAATTTCCAGGAAGGTAGTGAGCCAAGTCTGCAGCTTCGAGGCTTTCATGAAATGGGTGCTGAGCATGCGTGGCACGTGCGGGTGCTAGGAACACCCCCCCCCCCCGTGGCTGTTGAAACAATGGTGTTCAGACGTTGGGAAGCAGCCCGTCGGGCACCAGGGAGGGCCCCCTCTAAATGGGTGCAGAAGGACACCAGAGGCGCTGGATGCTGTCTGTATGACCTGGTCATGTCCCACATGTCTGTCTGGGTGCTCAGACCTGTCCTCGTGACCCAGGGGTGAGGCTATGAGGTGTGGTTTGCTGTCACCTCTGGGAACTTCTCTATCATGCACTGGGCCACCGTTATCCACCAAAAAAACAGCAGTCCCAGGTTTGCATGTGACCGAGCTGAGTAAAGTCATTTCATAAGAGATTGCACATCAAGGGGAGGACTTGGTCCATCAAAAAACAAATTGAGGGAGCATGCCAGCGGACATTTAGAAAGCATTACAGAGCACTGGGACTCCCGATAGGCCCCGAGGTGTCCCTGGCACGTCCCTCCCCGCTGACACCCCTCTCAGCGCTGTTCAGGGGGAGGCTTGGGCCAAGGCGGGCAGAGGGAGCCCAGGAGCGCAGGCAGGTGCAGAATTTCCCTCGGGCCACCTACACAACAGAGGAGGCAGCTCTGCCTCTTCCTTCTGCCTTAAAGGGAGGCCCAGGCGATTCCCACCACCCGCTCCAAGTGCAGCGGACTTTCCCAGGTGCCCAGGAGGCCATGTGCTCACTGGCCTGCAAATTCCAGGACTTTCCACCATCTGAGTCACACCCCAGAGGCTCCCGAGCCATAACTGCTAGGTACAGACAGAGCTGGTACACCAGAGCTGCCCTCCTGTCCAGTCTCCCATGGACTGAGGAACCCCTTGGAGCAGCATGTCCAATAGGGATTTGATGGGCATTGCCCAAGAGACGCCCTGTGTTCTACAGCCAGTGTCCCAGGGAAGGAGAGTGAGGGGAGCTTCAGGCTACAGTGTCCACCTGAACCCATACACAGGGACGTGTGGCTGCACTGTACTCAGTCTCAGCGGTACTCCAGTGGTTTGCACCCGTTTCTGCAGAGGACTTTGGAATCCCATGTGCTGTACAGGTCATCAGGGCTGCCTTCGGACCAGCTGTCTGCAGTAGCCCCTGGAGGCTGCAGGGCTGGAAGGACCCCCTGCCACACCTGAGGCAGGATCCACAGGCCTCCGTGGGGGGTAGTGGGCAGGATGGACTGTAGGTGCACAGGCAGGGTGGCGGGAGGGCGGCCTTGCAGGACCGGGGCCAGCTGCCTCCAGGAGGGAGGAAGCACCTGGCAATCTCGCCTTGGCAGGAAGTTGCCTCTCGCCTCCGGCTGCACTCTGCTCTGGGTGGGGAGCCCCATGGGGACCCCCGGTGGGGATGGCCCCTGCACGAAGGCAAGGAACCCCTGCTGAGGGGACCTAGCGACTGCTGGGTCTGGGGAGGACTGGGGACAGGAGAAGCCCCGAGGGACTGTGGGCAGTGGCAGTGCTGCCGCTTTCAGAGTGTGAGGTCCCAGCCCTCCGTCTAGAGCATGCTGTCGGGGGATGGGAGTGGCTCCGGCCGCTGCCTGTCAGTCTGTCCAGGGCTGGGGGACATTGACACAAGGCCATCATTGGGGTCCCCTTGGAGATCACCTGGGAGGAAGCTTGGCATCAAGTTTGCATGAGCCACTCCCAGTGGGGAGGACAGGAGTCACCTCTGCAGGTGGAGCACTGTGCCTGGCCTGGGGACATGTGGGCCACCAGCAGGGCAGATAGGACGCAGTGTCGTGGGGAGGCTGAGTGACCACGGGCACACTGCCCCTCTCTGGGCCTGACTGCTGAGCTCCAGGGTCTGCAGGGCTGGCGGAGCCCTGTCCCCACACAGAGCGTGTGTAGTGGGTGGAAACCTCAGACCTCTCTTGGTGGAGGACCCAGCAGTGGGAAAGCCCTGAAGGCGGCGAGGGACCGGCTCCTGAGGAACCCCCAGATGCGGTGGAGACGTCTGTGCCCTGCTGGCCCCAGCTGGCTCTGGGTGCACTCAGGTGCACCCCGGCCGAGAACTGAAGTGAGGGGCCGTGAACGCAGCCGTGAGGGCCTCCGGCCCCCACCCCGCACCCTCTCCAGGGTCTGTGAAGCTGGGGCTTTCCAGGCACTCAAATCGCGCCCCGATCCGGGAGGCCAGGAGGAAGCTCTGGGGCCCGCAGGGCGGGGTGAATTCCCCAGTTCCCTCTCTGCTGGGCCCTCCTGGCCTTTGTCTGCAGGGGCAGCTGCAGGGGCGGCACCAGCCGGGCTCCCTGGGGAGGCATGGGGGTGAACTGGGGCTCTGCTGTGCCGGCCCCTCTTCACCAGCCGCATTAGGGGGACTCGGTGGACGCAGGCAGCTGGTCTCCACCTCGGGGGTGGCTAGGTCCAGCCCACCACCCTTCACACATCAGGAGGCCCAAGGTCAAGAGGGCTGCCTGTGTCCAGCACAGAGGACAGAGCCTTGGCCTTGCACCTTAGCCCTGGCCCAAGACCCAATGTACCCAGGCCAATGTAGAGTCTCCCCTCTGCTCCCCCCCAGTGGACGGTACTGCCCAGGAGGACCACAGTCATGACCTGGACAGGCCCCTCGGTCCTCCTGACTGTCCTGCTGCATGACTGGGCTTCTAGCCCCTTTTGGGGGGCGATGCTCACAGGCTGGGCCAGAGTCCACAGTGGGCCCATCCCACGGCCCTCCGGGGCTCTGCCTGAGCTCTGGGGACAGCCAGGGAGATGGGGGGTTTGGGCAGAGGGGAGCCAGCTGCTCTGGCAGGTGTGGAGATGGGACCTGGCGCTATGCCTGTCCTGTCCCCCGCAACGGCGCTGTACCACAAGGCAGGTCAAGGCCCCTCTCGTGAAGACCTGTGCTGCCCAGCAGGCGGTCTCCTGGCCCACCCATCTGAGGGTGGCCCTGATGCCAAGCCCAGGTTGGCTCGCCTGACACCTCCTGACAGTGGCCTGTGCACACACGGCCCCAACTAGGTACCAGGGCTGGGAGGGGCATGGACACACTGCAGGGCCTTTGGGCAGTCGGTGCTGCAGAGGGAGGGGGTGGAGGGGAAGCCATGCCGTCGCCCTGGGCCCCGTCCCTTCCCATCTTCCTCTGATGCGATGGTCTTCCCAGGGTGCGATGGAGGACGCAGGGCTCCGGGGAGGGCCTGGGCTCTGTGGAAGCCTCCGGGTGTGGGTGTGGCTTGTGTTCCCAGCATCCCTCGCCCCCCATGTCCTGGAGGCCCCTGCCTCCCCAGGTCCTAGCGTCCTTCCTGAGACCCCCTCCTCCAGGGCTGGCATCGCCTCAGCCCGGCCGTCCCCCAGTGAGCAGCTGGGCCATCTGGGGCAGCCTGCCCAGCTCCGGAGCAGGTGCTGGGCGGGATGGGCTTGCCGGAGAGCCCAGTTCCTCTGCTGGTAGCAGGAAGAGAGCAGGGGGTGGGTGGGCAGAGGCCTGGGGCTCACTCACTACTGACACACTGTGTGGCCATGAGTGGCCGTTCCCCTCCTAGCCCATGCCCCTTTGGTAGAGGACGAGGTAAGAGCAGATGGAAGTCAGGGACCAGATCTGCCATATTTAAGGCCTGTGATAGTCCTCAGGCTCTGACTGCAGGGGTCCTGGCTCCTAGGGAGATGCCCTCTGGCTTGGAGGGACAGCTGTGACCCTGTCCCCCTGCCTGGGCAGGAGCTGAGGCCTTATGAGACTTAAGGGAGGCTGGGCTGTAGCCTTGATCCTGGGCTCGGGTCAGGCCCTAAATCCTGGGCTGCTTGGGGGCAGAGGTGGACGCAGCTGAAGGGGGTCTGGTGGGTCTCAGCAGCCCCAGGAATGCCCCGGCCTTGGCAGTCCCACAGCAGCCTGTGACGTGCTGGTCACGTCTGCTGGTCCCACACCTCAGGGACACCCCACAGGCCCCCCTGGGTGAGCTGGCCCATCTGCACCTCTCCATGGACAGGCCCTTAACTGTCCTCTGACCGAGGCCCTGACTAGAGAGACCCAGACAGTCAGGCCTCCCAGGCCACGTGGCGGATGACCCCAGCTAGTGCCGGAAGGCGCCCAGACGCATAGATCCGCTGTGTCCAGGAGGCTCTGACACAGCAGCAAACAGTCCATCATGAGGCTCCCAGCCAGAGCTCGGGCTCCCTCAGGCCAGTCTCTGAGTCCCTCCCCTGAGCTGGAGCCCAGCACGAGACCTAAAGCCCAGCACCCGGGGGCCCCGTTTGCCCCTGCCCTGCTGGCTGTGGGGCAAGGACATCTCCTCCTGTCTCTGGGCCCAGATCCTGCTCTGACCAGGCTGAGATGGCAGATGGGGATCTCGAGGCCCCGCAGGCCCACGGCCCGTCCTGCTTCAGCCTCGGCAGGAGTGCGAGCAGGTCGCCTTGAGCCTGCTGGAGACCAGGGGTCCTTTCTCTCTGAGCCCTGAGCTGGGTGCCACGGCCACCATGAGCTGGCAGGCAGGGGACACGTGGATCAGGGAAGCGGCGGGTTTGCCCAGTGGGATGACCACGGAAGGAGCCGAATGCCGCAGGAAAAGACCGACGGGGGACAGGCCTCCTGAGGAGCTCTGGGCAGCTTCCAGAGACTGACCAGCGCACGCGAAGGCCCTGGGTGTGGTGGAGCTACTGGCTGCGAGGAGAGTGCCGAGCGGTCGACAGAGTTCGCAGCAGATTGCTCTTCCAAAAGACGTGCCGTCAGGGTAGCCCTGCCCTCGAGGGCCTCCAACCTCTTTCTGGGCAGCCCTCCTGAGGGCCACCTCCACCTCCGAGCAGACACCCTGGGCCAGGCAGACAGACCCCTGCTTTGGTCTGACCTCTGACTCCATGACCATCGATAACTGTAACAATGACCAGAGCCCAGGGGCATCTGGGGGCAGCTCCCCCAGAGGGGTGGACGGGTTTGGCATGTGTCCCCTGGAAGGAGAACTGGGCGGGGGAGTGGGGGTCCTCACCCTCGCTGCTCCCATCTCTGCCTCCCGTCCAAGCACATCACAAGACCAACGTGTCAGAGGGGCTGTGCTGGGACCCGTCAGCGGGAGGCGTCCCCCGCGACCTGGGGAGGAAGTGAGAGCCGGCTTCGCGTGAAGGGTGTCCACCTCCAGCCTCCAGGACCACTTCCCCCACGAAGCTGGCCTGACTGCCTGTCCTGCACCCTCTCTCCCTAGGCTCCCCTGCACAGGGCTTTCAGGCTGGGGTTGCCTTGCCCTCAAGGAGCAGGGCCCAGTCTCCCTGGCACAGAGGAGAGCCTCTTGAACTCCGCAGAGACCGGCCTTCCTCAGGGTAGGGCCACTGGACAGCGGGGGAATGCCCAGGGGTGGCGGGATCAGGTTGAGAGCTGGGGGCTGGTCAGTGGGTTGGCCCGCGTGGTGACAGCAGGCAGGTGGGGTGTGGCTGGAGGGGGTCCCTGGGCTCTCTTGGTCCCTGGTGAGTGGTGCTCTCTCCATTTCCTGGGGCCACACCCTTCAGCTATGACCTTCTGTCTCACCTTGGGCCCAGAGCTGTGGAGCCGGCTGAAGGCGAACTGAACCTCCGAGGCCATGAGCCAAAATAAACTGCCCCTCCTCCGAGTTGATCCTGCGTCTTTCGCTTACAGCTGAGTAGCCCATCCCTTACCAGAAAGCTGCCCTGTGGACCACGTGGGTGGCGGGAGGGCTGGGGGACAGTCCACTCTCCTCCTCGCCCCTCTCCTGATCCCTGCTGGGACACCTGAGCCGGCAGCACCCTAGGGCCAGCCCCCTACCTAAGCCCACTCAGTGGTCAGTCTGATGTTACAGTGCTGGAGCTGTTCCAAACTGCCCGCCCGGCCCTGGGCCTCAGACCCTGGCAGAGGAGACCCTAACATCATGAGGTGACCAAGAGGGAGGTCGGACGGGGGCCGGGGATGCCTGCAGCATGCGAGAGGTAGAGGGACGGAGAGGGACGGAGAGGGACGGAGAGGGACGGAGAAGGAGTCTTGCCGAGCTGGAGGGGCACAACCTGCCACAGCTGGACTTCAGCCTCCTGGCCTCCAGACTCCAGAGGGTCCTCTCCCATTTCAGTCCCCAGCTTGTTGTACAGTTGTGCCTTGGGACAGTGAGGGACGGGTTCCAGGATCCCCCGGGGACACCAGAACCTGCGGTGCTCAGTCCCTTGTATAAACAACATTGTTTGTACAAAACCGACAGACATCCTCCCGGACACCATAAATCAATCACCTGCAGGTCACCCATGACACCTGGGCGGTGTGAGTGCCCCGTGTGCAGCTGTCACACTGTGCCGTTAGGGAACGAGGCGAGAAAAGCCTAAGCGCTCTGTGCACATGCACCTTCTCTTCCAAGTCTTTCTCCCCGAGGTGGCTGTCCCTGGGCGAGGGACTGGCCAGTGCAGAGGAGCCACACTTGGCTTCTGCAGCCCCGAGGAGTCCATCCAGCGGGGAAGGGCATTCCCGAGAGTGGCCTGACTCCGTGGCTGCATGGGTGGGAATGTCCCCGGAGCCAGCCCACGTCAAGCTCTGGGTGCCACCACCCCCAGGCCAGGTGGCAGGCGTCCGGCTGCCTGTCACCTTTCAGGGCCTGGCCCCTGTCCTCCCTGCCTCTGTGTGGGCTCTGCCGGTGGGGCCAGCGCACTGCCTCCCCGTGGGCTTAGGCTGAAGCCTGCCAGCTGGACCCCGTCCTCCATGGCCAGCCGGCCTGGCCTGGTTCCTCCCCAGCACCTCGGCTCCCCCTTCCGGGGGAGGCAGTTTGTCCTCTGACTCAGCCTCCTTTTCTGTAATCCACACGTCTCCTGCTGCGGACGCGGGCACCTGGCACCTCTCTCCCTAGGCTCCCCTGGACAGGGTTTGCAGGGTGGGGTTGCCAGGTCTGCCACGAGCAGGGCCCACCTCCCTGGCACAGAGGAGAGCCCGGCCTGTAGACACACCTCTAACCCCTGACTAATGCCCCTGCTTCAGGATCACCGTGCAGAAGATGGTCAGGAGTGGAGGGCCAGGGCCTCCCTGCGCCCTGCTGACTTCCGGGCCTGACATGGCCAGAGGGGGTGAGGGCCTTGCCCACCAGGCCGTGGCCAACTCTCCCTGCCACTAATTGTGAGCAGCAGCGGGCAGGGCAGACTCACCCTTCAGCCTACAGTAGGACACATGACCCCTATTCAGACCTCCAGGATTCTCATGGCCTCCTGGGGCCCGGCCAGGCCTCCCTCCTCCTGGGCCAGGGTCCTCCACAGCCTCCACAGCCTCCTCCAGCCGGGCCCAGCTCGACACTGCCCCTGGTGATGCTTCCTGGAAACGCAGGGCCCCAACAGGGGCCTTGGGGAGTCCCTGGCCCACGAAGTGACCTTCTGAGTGACTGGGTGTCCTACCAGAGGCACACCCGGACCATCTGCTCTGGGCACCCCCAGCCACCAACACTGCAGGCACGAGCACAGCACAGTGGGGTTCAAGGCCACCTCTTGGCTCTGACCTCCTCCAGGGTCAACACCCCAGTCAGACACACCTCTGGCCATGCACTTGGGACCCTCTCTTCCCACCCCTCCCGGCCTTTCAGAGGCCATGCCCACATCCATCCCGGAGCAGGAGGGTCTGAGGAAGCAGCCGACCCAAGGGTCTGCAGCAGCAGGGACAGAGCAGGCCACAGGCCCCCAGGACATCCCGGCCGGCAGGACCACCCCCGGAGGAGGGGCAGCTGCCCACGCCTCCGTCGCGAGCGTCTCTGAGTCGCCCCCTGAGAGAAGCCAGCAGTGTGGAAGCTACCTGTGAGTCACCGGGCCCTGGGCTAGCTGCAGGCAGGGCCAGCCTCTCTGGGATGGGCAGAGGAGGCCATCCTGGGTCCCCAGGCACAGCCAGGCCTGGATCTGCAGAGGCACCGGGAACATTGGCACTGTGGGCTTCGGAAGGATCCAGAGGCTGCCCAGAGAGGAGCCACGTGGCTGGACTGGGGAATGGGGCTGTCTGCCTGCACCTCTGAGCCCCCAGTGTCATGGGATGAGGCCCTCCCAGGGCCAGAGGGACTGGTGGGCTGGGGTCAGAAGGCGTCAGGAAGCTGAGCCCTGCCCAGGCTCCATCGCCCCCTACTCCTAGTCAGGAATGGCCTGCTCCCTGACACCAGGGCCAGCACCCTCTCCTCTGGCCTGGTTTCCCCTCCCAACCTGTAGAGGCAGCAGGCGGGGGCGTCCCAGGAGGAGGGGGCTCTGCGGGCCCCACTCCCGACTTCCAGCCACAGCCCCCACGTGGAAGGTGCAGCCCACCCTCTCCTGGACGGGCTGAGCATCTGCCCCTGGGTGGGGCCAGGGTGAGTCTTGGCACCTGCCAGGGCCTCACAGGCCACCTGCCCCAGCTGCGGGGTGCTGCTCCGTGGGGGGCCACCTTGATAATTGGGGCGGGTCCACACGGCCACGTTGTCGCCCAGTCTGCCACCTGCTCAGCTACTGCCCCTCCCCCGCCCCGGCCCAGCCTCTTACCTGGACCGCCCTTCCTGGGCCCCCGGGGCACGGAGGCCAGGGGCCCACTGTCCAGCGTGGAGGCTGCTCGGGACATGGAACTGGAGGTGGGTTGGAGGCTGGACTGGCGCCCTGGCCCTCAATCCTGGCAGGCCTCTCTCAGAGGTGCCTCTCCCAGGCCTCTTGGGGTCTGGAGGGAGAGAGGAAGGGTGGGATCCGGTGGGGTGTTCTGGAGCCTGGCCTCTGTCCCCCGAAAGCTCCAGGCCCTTCTAGCACTGCTGCCTGCAGCCTGGGTGTTTGGCCCTGGGGAAGGGGGGGGAGGCCGCAGGGGCTCATGTGACAGGGCGGACTTGGGGACGGTGGGGGAGGTCCGCCAGAGGCTGCAGGGGCGAGGCAGCCAGCTGTGTGGCTGTGATAGTGCGGTGGGGGCCAGGGGCCGCAGCTGCACCCCCCGGCTCCCCAGCAGGAACCATCTGGGTCCCCGCCGCCCGCCCTCCCTCACAGTCATTCCGGTTTGACTTTCCAACAACTTCCTCCTGCTGCCCAGCTGCCCTGAACAGCCCTGACGGCTGGCCCCTGGTGGGAGGTGGTTTTCCCGGCCCTGGGGCAGGTCAGCAACACGGGGCAGTGTCCATCCTGGCCCAGAGCCCCCACCTCCCAGCCTGCCTGTCCTCCCACGGGCACAGCCAGAGAGGTCTGGGGTCTCCACCTCTCCTCCTGCTCCCAACAGACCCCAAGGCCCCTTTCTGCTTGTCCCCCACTCTGGAGCCGCCCAGCCAATGGGTCTCTGGGGTTGGCTGTGCCTTGGGGCAGATACGGGGGAGAGTCCTGGTGGGCCTCTGACCAGCCTCCCGTCCAGCTCGGGCTCCAGAGGGCTCCCCCCACTCTCTGGGTTCCTGGGCCCCCGGCTGCCCTCCAGGGACCTCCCAGCAGGTTGGCCGAGGCAGCGTCTCTGCACGGCCCACACAGGGTGTGGGGGTATGGCTGATGAAAACCTCGGGGTGAATCCCACCCACCCCGCCCATGGGCCACTGGAGGTGACCAGCCACAGGCGCGTGGTGGGCCACCCTGCCCAGCAGCCTGGAGTTCACTGGGAGGCTACCCACCTTCTGGAGGCTCCAGAACCCACCTCAGATCTCCTGTGACCAGACTCGAGGGGGGCACCCCCATGTGAAGGTGCTGGAGAAAAGCTGTGGTCGGGGGTTCAGCGTCTGTCAGGACGGGAGGGCAGCAGGCAGCTCACAGAGGGGCCAGTGTGCCCAGGCCTGAGGGGCTCCAGACACCTGTGGACAGGTCCATGGCCCTGGTGGAGGCTCAGGGGTCTCAGGCCAAGTGGGGGGGCACAGACCCGGGGGGGCGCATGGCAGCTGTGTTCCTCTCAGTCTCCCCAGGTGCCCGGGGCCTGCAGGCGGAGGTGGTGTCCCCACTTTGAGTCCAGGGAGCCTGTCCCTGAGGAGCCTTCCTAGACGTGGCCCTCTCTACCCTGCTGGCCCCAGGCTCTGTCCCCAGTGTTGCAAGCGGGGATTCCAATGAGCTGGGGCCACCTGCCACTGTCACTCTGTGTCCCTGTGGTCTGACCAGGGTGGGATTCGGGGTCAGCTTCCTGACCCTCGGTGTGGATGCTCCTCCTGGCCCCAGGTCCTGGGGTGCAGGGGTGCATGCCAACGACCCTCAGATGGCCTGTCCACTGAGGGTCGGGCTGTACTCACATCCTGTCACTGTCTACTGTCACTTTCCAGCCTGCAAGGGAGCCAGTCTGGGGGGAAGTGAGGTTTGGGCGGAACAGTCCTGCCCAGGCAGGCAGCCGCAGGGGACCCTGGGCGGGGCTGTGGGGCAGGTGCTTGTTCCCTCCCCGCACATGCAGCACCCCAGATGGGAGCGTCCACTTCTCCAGGGGCTCTGAGCTGGCCTTCTGCTGGTCCAGCCTGACTTTCCCGCCGGTGGCTGGACAGGGGTGGGGCTGGGAGGAGACGCTGCCCACAGTGGGGGCTGCCGGCACCTGATCCCCATCCCCTGCCGGGCAGTTGGTGCTTGTGGGAAGCAGACGTTGGCTGCGGCTTTCCGAGCCGGGCGGCCCAGGAGATAAGGCGCCAGGGAGGAAGTGGCTGCAGGGGGGCACTCCCCAGAGACCACTGCCGTCTGTGGCCAGCACCCCTTCCCTCCTCTTCCCTCTCCCTGCCCTTGCACAACTACCTCTGGGGCCACACTGGGGTCACACAGGTGCCTGAGACGCCCTGGTCCTGCCCTCTGTGACCTACAGGAGAGGGACACCCAGCAATGAGCCCATAGACGTGCCTGGAGGCCACGGGAGGCCCCGGAGGTGGGGCTGGGGGGGCTGCAGGGCTACCAGAGCGGGAGGGCGGGGGCAGCCACAGGTCCTATTTGTGCCCCTGCTCCCGCTGTGCTGCCCGTGACGGCTGGGTGATGAGGGACGGGTGAGGAGCGCCTGGCTCTAGTGAGCGTCCTGTCCACTTCACAGAGCAGGGGGCCCCCGGAGCAGCCTCCCCGCCACACATCCCTGACAAGACCAAGTCACCCTGAGAAGGCCAGATGGGGACACACAGCCTCCCGCCTCTACCTCTCTGTCCCAAATGAGGTGTGTCCGGTCATGGTGGACAGCAGGTACTAGGCAGTATAGGTGAGGCTGGATACCAGATGCCCACTGTCCCCAGCTCAGGGCGGGGCCGAGCAGACCCAGAACCAGGGAGAAGGTGCTCAGCACATGCTGGGGTGACATAGGGCCATCCTCAGGAGCCCAGAGAAGGGCCACTGGGGAGGTCCACAGCAGGGAGGGTGGGGCTTGGGCCCCTTCTGGGCCATGGGCCCCTTTGGCATCTGCAGAACCCTGTGGCCTCTTCCCGAGGGATGCCTCTGAGAACACAGTGAGTCCACGGAGTCTCTGAGGCCCGCTGGCTGCAGCCCAGCACCCAGACAGGCTTCTCGCTGACGGCCCCTGAGCCACGGGGACCTGGCTGCACCAGCGCCAACAGCAGCCGAAGGGATGAGCCAGGCCGAAGCTGTGATGTCCCCGACATAGGGACAGGGCCATGTGGGCGTGGGTCTCAGGTGCACCTCGGTGGTGCCCAGCGGTGGTGCCAGGTCTAGGGTACATGGAGTGCTGAGTTTTGGTCAGAGGCTACCAAGCTCCATGTGTGTCACTTCCTGCGCTGTCCTGGCTGCCCTAAGTCCGACCTGAGCCGCCTTCCCTGCCCTGTCACCCCCTGGCTCCAGGACCCAGGTGGGACAGCCTGGGCCTGTGAGGGCTCCCGGCCAGAAACCCCAGGCTCAGCGTCCTCAACTGTGGAACGAGGGTCGCCACGGAGTTCACAGAGGAGCTGGTGGAGGGACTGGAGCCCCTCCATCCTGGCTCGTGTCCAGGTGAGTGGAAGCCAAGGGAGGCCACCCCTCCAGGGGGTCCCGGCCAAGAGGGGCTGGGCCAGGGGAAGATGGACCCTTCCTGCCATCTTGTACCACCTGCCTCCAAGTGGGCTTGCTGTTTCTGGAAAGTTCTTCCTCACAGTCCAGGGCCCTGGGAGCAGAGGGCTTCCTCTTTCTTCCTGTGTGTGCCTGTCTGTCCCCAGCCCTCCTGTCCCCCACACTGCCACAAACAGCTCTGCCCCAATCCCGATGTGGCCGCCACTCCTCCTCCTGAGCCTTCAGTGGCTGCCAGGCCCCCGCCAAGGGATGGACTTTGAGGGCACCTCAGACGCCTGGTACAAGATGGCCCAGCCCCTCCCGCCCTCAGAACGGCGCCTCGTGGTGATTCCTCACCTCTGGGCCTTCCCGACCCTCCCACAGAAACTTCCCCTGCCTGGAAACCTCCTGCCATCCCTCAGAGCCCTCAGAAGTGCCCCTCACTCGCTCCGTGGCCACCAGAGCCCCGTCTCAGCACTAGCACGTTGGGGTGTGGTTCCTGTGGGCTGGTCTCCCTGGACGAGTGGAAGGCGCCCAGGGCTGGGCCTCACTGACCGCTAGGCAAAGGGCGAGTGGGGGCTCGTCCATCTGGGCCCTTTCTGGCTCAACCCCACCCTCTCTTGCCCCAACACTCCACTCCTATGGGACGCATCACAGCCCAGAGGGATCAGGACAGCACCCGAGGAGCAGCCTAGGGGCGCGGGGACCTGGGGCACCAGCAGGCACAGGCCAGGCAGTGCTGGCTCGGGGCCTCTTGAGGCTGGCAGGGGCTTCCCTGGCCTGTTGGCCACCTGAGGCTGCGGTGGGAGCCAGAGGCCTCGCCCCAGGGGGGCCTGCTGTCCTTCCCCTGGCACCAAGAGCAGAGGCTGGCCCAGCAGTCCACGCTGCAGACCACCAGGCTCTGCCTAGAGCCACCTGGGCTTGCTGGGGCTGCCCATGACCCCATGACCACTCAGCATCAATGACACAGAGTGTCATTATTTGCCACCGGAGGCCAGGGAGGCTAAGGGACTTGCCCTCCTTGCCCAGCTGTGTGTAGGACTGAGATTCAGGACCCAGGCTGGACTCTGGGCGCAGGGTTCTGGTGGGACCGTGGCCCTGGCTTCCTGCATAAAGCTGGGCTCCAGGGCTTTGCTCCTCCACAGCCCAGACCCCCCTGGGCCCTGCCCATCTGCAGACAGTGAGAGGCCAGCCTTGACACTGTTCCTGGGAGGGGCCCTTGCAGGAGCCCCTGGCCACTGTCCCTGAGAGGGGCCCACTCAGGCACAGGCTCTGCTTTCCGTCCGACTCAGGCCAGGACGCAGCCACGCATGGGCTTCCAAATCCCTCCCTTCGTGTCCTCGGGGTGGAAGCTCAGCCCACCTGAGATAGTGAGCTCGAACCAGAGGGGCCAAGAGGGACACCTATTCATCTGCCCTGGTGTCAGCATCTGTGTAAAAGGGGAGGAGATTGGCTCTGCCCACCCCCATGTTCTAGAACATTCTGGAATATTCACCCACTGGAACCCAGGAACTGGGTAGACCTGGCCCTTCAAGTAGCATCTACCCAAGAGGAATGACCATCCTATGCTGGGCAGCAGGTGGACCTGCACCCCTGCCTCACAGCTCGACCCCTCTGCCCACTGTGGGCTGTGTCCAAGTGGGACTGGGCCCTGGAGGGCCCCGCTGGGCCTGGCCAAGGGAGACAAGGACCTTTTAGGCACACGGAAGGAATAGGGAGAGTGGGGGCTGAGAAGCATGTGGTCCACCAGGGCACGGGTGCTGCCAGCCCGGGAGTCCTCCCTGAGCCTGCCGGGGCCAGCCACCCTGCCCACCGGCTAGGCACTGCGGTCACCCTCAGAGTTGTATCAGAAGGGAAGCTGAGCCCCACCTGGAGACATTTGTCTTTATTTGCACTGATTTTGTGATGGTGTCTGTGACATCTCCCTCAGAAACACGTGTGCATTTAGAGCACACCTCTGCCTGGGGTCCGGCCTCTGCCTTGATCTAGCAGCCTCTGACATCAGAGGCCTACCAGTCCCAGAGGCCGCGGGTCGCAGTGGGCAGTTGGCGCCATGGGCTCTGGGTGCTCTCACAGCTGAGGAGCCTTTGCACGCAGGCCTGCTGTGTCTGCTGAGCAGCGGGCACCACCCCCACCCGCTCTCGGTGCCTCTTGTTTTGAAGCAGCTGTTCCAGGCTGTGGCCTCTACTCGTGGGCACAGCTGAGCGGGTGGCTCTGTGCTCTGCCAACTTATGTCCAAGGAGGAGGCCAGTGTGCAATGGCCGTCTGTGCCCAAGTCTCAGGGGCTCGAGGCACCTGTCTGGCACTGGTGCCCACCTCAGATTGTGGTCACGCAGCCGGAATGCCCTCCCGCTCTGCCCTCCCTCTGCCCTCCCGCTCTGCCCTCCCTCTGCCCTCCTGCTCTGCCCTCCCTCTGCCCTCCCTTTGCCCTCCTGCTCTGCCTCCCTCTGCCCTCCTGCTCTGCCCTCCCTCTGCCCTCCCTCTGCTCTCCCTCTGCCCTCCTGCTCTGCCCTCCCTCTGCCCTCCCTCTGCACTCCCTCTGCCCTCCTGCTCTGCCCTCCTGCTCTGCCCTCCCTCTGCCCTCCCTCTGCCCTCCCTCTGCCCTCCTGCTCTGCCCTCCCTCTGCCCTCCCTCTGCCCTCCTGCTCTGCCCTCCCTCTGCCCTCCCTCTGCCCTCCTGCTCTGCCCTCCCTCTGCCCTCCCTCTGCCCTCCCTCTGCCCTCCCTCTGCCCTCTTGCTCTGCCCTCCTGCTCTGCCCTCCCTCTGCCCTCCCTCTGCCCTCCTGCTCTGCCCTCCCTCTGCCCTCCCTCTGCCCTCCTGCTCTGCCCTCCCTCTGCCCTCCCTCTGCCCTCCCTCTGCCCTCCCTCTGCCCTCCTGCTCTGCCCTCCCTCTGCCCTCCTGCTCTGCCCTCCCTCTGCCCTCCCTCTGTCCTCCCTCTGCCCTCCCTCTGCTCTCCCTCTGCCCTCCTGCTCTGCCCTCCCTCTGCCCTCCCTCTGCCCTCCCTCTGCCCTCCTGCTCTGCCCTCCCTCTGCCCTCCCTCTGCCCTCCCTCTGCCCTCCCTCTGCCCTCCTCCTCTGCCCTCCCTCTGCCCTCCCTCTGCCCTCCTGCTCTGCCCTCCCTCTGCCCTCCTGCTCTGCCCTCTGCTCTGCCCTCCCTCTGCCCTCCCTCTGCCCTCCTGCTCTGCCCTCCCTCTGCCCTCCTGCTCTGCCCTCCTGCTCTGCCCTCCCTCTGCCCTCCCTCTGCCCTCCTGCTCTGCCCTCCCTCTGCCCTCCCTCTGCCCTCCTGCTCTGCCCTCCCTCTGCCCTCCTGCTCTGCCCTCCCTCTGCCCTCCCTCTGCCCTCCCGCTCTGCCCTCCCTCTGCCCTCTTGCTCTGCCCTCCTGCTCTGCCCTCCCTCTGCCGACTTTCCGCTCAAACTCCAGACACCTCAGAACACGAGTGGGTGGGCCTGGAGGGGATCCTTGTCCTGGGAACTTGTCCAGCTCCTCACCCACCAACCGGGTGGCATCAGGGATATTCCCTGTGCCTTTGGGGACTCTAATAGGAGGGGCTTTAGGGCCCTCTCAGGGAAGCAGGTGCTGGGAGGACATGGGCACCATGTGGGAGGTGACGAGGCCAGGTCCTGCAGGTCACATCCCTCTGTCCCGCCTCTTCCTGGACTGTCTCTCCTCAAGGGATAGAGCTGCTTAGGTTTGCCCCTCGCCCCTCCCCAGGCTCCTCCCCTCACGGACACCACGGCCGGCCTCTGGCTTCTCCCCCGTCTGGGCAGAGGCGGAGGCAGCCAGGTGGCCATGACACACTGCCCTGGGCCCTGGCAGACACACCCTTCCCCCAACGCGCCTGCAGTGGCTTCCAGGTGTGTGACCCCGTTCTCACCGATGCAAGGGGAAGTGGGGCTGCGGGGGCTCAGGGAGAGGTGTCCCTTACCATTTGGGAACAGCAGGGGACACAGACTTGCCAAGGGAAGGCAAAGACCTGTCTCTCCAGCCCTGCCTCCCACCAGACTTCTCCTGGGTGGCGGGGCAGGGCAGAGGGCCCTCATCTGCCCTGCTCTCCTTCCTGATGGCCACTCTGTTCTTGGTGGCAGGGGTCCTCACCCAGAGGGTCCAATCTCGCTGCCCACTTTCACTATGAGTGACTGCAGCCCAGGGTGGCCTTTGTCCCCTGCGACAGGCCTGGGAGCCTGGACAGGAGGCTCTTTCCTCTGGGTAGGATGGTGGGTGGGGCAAGGGTGCGGCTGGCAGCAGCCAGGGCATCTCTTCGAGGGAGCCCTCTCATGGAACCAGAGACAGACGGGAGCAACGCCGCTGAGCCCCCGGATGCAGCCATGCCTGAAACACTGGTGACATTGACGCTTCCCTGGGGGCTATGTTCTGGTCACTTGTAATGACGGTCCTGACGGGCAGCTGTCCTGCCATAACGGGGTGTCTGTTTGTGCCTTTATTTCTGCCCGGCTGTCACCAGTGGGGCCTACCTTGGTGTTTTTCCCTGTCTACCTGTGGGCTCAGGAGAGTCCTGTCCTGCATCAGGTCCTGCCGCACTGGAGCAGAGCAGGTGCCTGGCGTGTGGTCCCCGACTGTCACCGTCAAGGGCGTGGCTGCCCACTGTGCAGCTCTCTGAGGCTCTGGGGCCTCTGGGAGGTCCTGGGTGTGGTGGAGGCCTGCCACCTGTGTCTACCTCCACTGGGCACTGGCTTCGTGGTGGCTCCTTCCGGCTGCCGCGTGCATCAACCCTCTCCAGCCCTCCAGTCCTGGCCTCTTGGAGCTTTTCACGCACCTGCCTGTCCCTGGCTACTCTAGAGCCTTCTCTTGGGATCGCGCAGCACCTCGGGGTGCTGGAGGCTCACAGGTGCCTATCGGGGGAGGAAGGGACTTGGGGTCTTCCCTAAGTGGGGCCTTGGGCCTCCTCTGCCCTCACACTGACCCTGCTCAGTCTGGCAGGCACGTGGGCCGAGGTGCCCAGGTTGCTGGGCTGAAGGCTGCTGCCCGTGCCCCCAGGGCTGACCCCTGGCTCCTCCCGGCCTCATTCTGGCCTGGCAGCTGCCACTGTCCCAGGTGGGCTCCTTGGTGTGGTGGCTGCAAGGTGCCGGGCTCTGCAGGGCAGCTGTGCCCAGCTGGAGTCCGTCAGTCAAACAGCCGGGTGGGTACAGCAGCAGAGTTGGAGGTCATTTTTTAAACCACCAGAGAGCAGGCTTGGGGACGGATGACCCTGCGCCTCCCCTGAGAAGCGTGGCGACAGGCCTGAAGGAGTCGGGACCCCCGGCCTGCAGCTGGCGCAGAGTGCGGGGCAGCAGCACGGGGCCTCCACTGGCCTGCGGGTCCCGCTCGGCCACTCTCTGGACCCAGCCTGGTCAGAGATGCAGACGGTGGCTGTCAGTGCCGCGGTGACACGTTCGCCACTGTCCCACAGTGCAGGGCTTGGACTGCCTGCTGTGCCACACGTCGTGGCTAGGGGGCCGTGACCTGGCAGGGGGACCTCCAGGCTTTGGGAGGACAGAGGCAGCGCTTGGGGTGATGTGGCACAAGTCGGGACCATGGTGGCCGGCAGCCACCAAGGGCTGAGCAGGCGGGAAGGCTGGCAGCTCTGTGGCTGTGACAAAGTGCCACAGACGGGCCACAAGCCTAAGACCCAGGTGAGGACAGGCTCTGCCCTGGAGGCCTCTCCTTGTGTCTGGCCCATGAGCTGCTTTCCCCGGCGTGTGGCCCTGGTGTCTGTCCGTGGCCAGGACACGTGTCCAGAGGGATGAGGCTGCTACTGCTGGTCCCCTTTTGTGGACGAGAAGCAAGAGAAGAGCAGTGTGGGGGCCCACCCCCACCCCACTCAGGGTCCCCCTCAGGCACCGCACCTCACACCGCCTGCTGGGCACCCGCGAGAGCTGGGTGCTCTTCTCTGCATCAGGGCCTCTGCCCCAGGTCCGAGCACCAGGGGGAGCCAGGCAGTGAGCAGCTGAAGAAGTGGCACCAGGCAGCACATGGAGGCTGTGCTGTGGGTGGCGCCCGGTCAGGGAGGCCCAGGTGCACCCACGCACCCACCTGGGATGCCCACCCTGTGGGAAGCATCCAGAGCAGGGCTGGTGGTAGGTGCCAGATAGTAGCCAGGCCTGAGAGTAGCCTGGTTTGGCCCTCTACTCTGAGCCCTGTTTGAGCCTGGGCTGGGGCCACAGCTTGGAAGGGAGCAGATAGTAACCAGGCCTGAGGGGCAAGTGCCAAGGCCCTGGGGCAGGTAGGCCTTGCAGGGCACAGCCAGTGCTGGTCCTAGCAGGAAATGGTGGGCAGGTCCTGCAAGGAGTGACCCTTCACCTGGCACCACCTCCCAGGGGCGAGGACAGATCTGGGCGGGGTCGAGGGGCAGTGTGGCACCCTGGGACATATTTGGATGTAAATATTTTCAGCCGTGGAGCAGCTGGGAGACGGGCCTCCAAGCTCTCTGAGGAAGCTAGGAGCTGGGGCCAGATGGCCTCTTCTGCAGGTCGCATCACCTCCCTGTGGGGCAGGAGGGGGCCTGCGCCAGCCTGGAAAGGGCTCCGGGCCAGGTCCCAGCTGCCCTTGCTGGCTGTCCCTGTGGAGTGGGGCGAGACAGGCCTGTTGCCCTGACCGTGAGGGGAGATGGGCCCCGGGGGGCACACGATGGACGCTCGGCTCTGACTCCAGGTGCCCTTCGTGTCCCCTCATGGTTAGCCAGGTGGCCCTCGCAGGGCCGTCCTCTCGGAGGGTCCTCCTGGCTGTGTGGGGAGCCTCAGGACCCCTGCCTCCTACCCCTGCTGGAGGAACCTCCTCCCACAGACCTCGGAGGGGCCAGGCGCTGCGGGCGGCCGGAAGACCCAGGACCAGGCCTGTGGGACACACCACTCAGGGCCGCCCAGGGTGCTGCGTTCAGGGCCTGCGTCCACCCTCAGCTCTGCGAAGCCCCCAGCCCGAGGGGCCCTGCTCGCCCCACATGGCACACCTCCCGCGACACCTGCCAGCCTGTCCCTGGCAGCTCACTCAGGAACCCGTGGCCCCGTGCAGGGCTCCACCAGGGACTTCCCAGGGACAGGGGCCCAGCGAGGCCCTTCACCATCTTCAGGTGGCAAGGGGGAGTTCCAAGATGGCTGCGGACCTCAGCTCCCTCTGCTGCTGACCACCGCACTCAGGGAGGGAAGGAAGCTTCCCCAGGTCCCAGCGGCTGGCTAAACGGTCCATGGCTGTGCCCAGCTGCCAGGGAGGCTCCAAGGTTCCCAAGTCAATAGGGGTGCAGTGTGCGTCTGGGGGGCAGGGTGAGGACCCAGAGTGGGCAGAGGCGCCTGGCCTGGTGGAGCCTGCCGTGGCGCCTGCTGGCACCCAGAGGGCCGAAGGCCGTGAGAGTGAAGGACACATGGGCCTTGGGACGGCTCCCTGTGCCCTGCTGGGCCTGGGGCTCTGGGCCCTCACGATGCTCCCTAGAGTGGACGACCCACCTCGACAGCTGAGGGACTGCTTGGCCGTCCTGGGCCGCTCGGAGGGGCCTAGGAACACCCAGCTGGCCCAGGATGGGAGGAGCACACCCCTGCCCTGGACCCCACCTGCCTCCCCCAGACAGCTGCCCAGTCCCCGAGGGCCCCCCAGCCAGACACCACCTGGCTGCCAGCTGTGTGCAGGGACAGGAGACGGGCTGCTGGTGTCTTGGGAGGCCCGGGTCTCCTCTTCAGGCATGGAGACCCCAAGGCACCTTCCTGGGGAACCCCCGAGGGTCTTGTGTGGCTTTGTGACCAGGCCGGCTCCCGAGCGAGCTTCCCCGGCGTGGCCCCCGCTGAAACCCTGACCCACAGCCGGGTGTGAGAGGCCCAGAGGCAGCGACGGCAGATCACACTCCTCACAGCCTGGGAGAGGCAGGGCTCGGGGCTCGTCCCTGGCTGGGGACAGCGGCCACCTCAGGCTGTGGGCAGTGGCTTTGCCTCGGCCGGCTGTGCCCGTGATTTGGGCCTCAGTTTCCCGCAGTCTGATGGGGGACAGGAAGTCGTGGGGGAAGCAGCTGCTCTCTGTGGAGCATAGAAGTCCCCTCGGCTGGGCCGCCAGGGCCCGCGACCTTGCTGCAGGAGCTGGTGTCCTCTCCCGGTCCCGGGGTCGTGGTCTCGGGGGTCCCACTGAGCTCTGGAGCTGGGACGCATGGCGCCTGCCTGTTATCTGGCTTCCTGGTGACTTCCCCAGGCTGCCCGAGAGGGTGGCCGAAGAGATACTGGGTGTGGGTGGGAGCTTTCCTGCTGGGGACGTGTTTGAGTGACAGGGGCAGTTGCTGGTGGAGAATCGGCTGCAGCACCTGCCATCTGGCCCAGCCTTTTTCTGAATTTATCTCCTGGGGCCCAGCCCGGTGGCCGGCCGTCATCATTGCCAGGGCAAACTGGGGGTCAGGCCGTCAGGAGCCTTGGCAAGAAGCGAAATCCACAGCCGCTGAAGGCGTGAAAGGAGGCCCGTCTGGGGTGTCTGGGCGCGGCTCCCTGCCCCCAGGCCTTGTCCCCCACCGCCCGCCCAGGCTGACCCCCGGCAGCACTGTTTTCTCCTCGCACCTGTGCCCTGTGCGGGTTCACTCAGCCCCCGAGTCTAACCGAATCCAAAAATACCACGCGGGCCCATCTGGCGGCCAACTGATGAGCACAGATGTGCTGTGCATCTCAGAGGCCCTGGCAGCCAGTCAAGGCGGTTAGGAGCGGCACCTGCTGCCCGCTCCCGGCTCCTGGCCCCCCCAGACCCAGGAGCGGGGGGGGGGGCTGAGGAACCTCCTGGGGCAGACCCACAGAGAGCCTCACCCCCAGCTGGTTGGGCCCTCTGCTCTGAGCCCCGCTCTGACCTGGGCTGGGCCACAGCTGGGAAGGGAGCACGGTCACCCCCAGCCTTGGCACCTGCCTTCCCTCTGCCTAGAACAGCCTCCCCAAGGGCCCCCTGGTGGCTCCCTCTCTTTTGGGACCTCGGCTCAGGCTGAGCTGAGAGTGGCCTGATGTAGAAAGGGTGAGGAGAGCCTCCTTTGGCGGGAGCAGCCTGACTCACACGAGGAGCATCTTTATTGGCTTTGTCTCAAGAGGTGAAGAGCAAGGAGGGGGAGCAGGGCCCTCCCTGGAGAGGACAGGGCAGGGTGGGTGGCAGCGGGGGGCCAGCAGGAGGCTGTGAGGGGCAGCTGGGCACGGGCCGGGCCCAGGGGCACAGCTGGGTGCTGGATGTGCGGTCGAGAGCCTCGCAGCAGCCGGCGGAGATGGCTCCAGTCCTGGGATGCGCGTGAGCGACCCGCACCTGCATGGGCCGCCTGCCTGGAACAGCAGGGTCTGAGCGGGGAGCCCGGGGGCGGCCAGACGTCTGCCCCAGCCTCCCCCCACGTCCCAGGTCTTCTCCCCTCCACCTCCGAGGGTGTCCTTGGCCTTCCCCAGCTGTTGCGCTCCTCCGGGGGCCTCCCTGGTCACGGCTGGGTCTTCTCTGCTTGTGGCAGGAGTGCTGATGTGGGCTGGCTGCTGTGAGCCCCACTCACCGACACCCCTTTCCAGGAGGCACCTGGGCTGGGCAGTGGCTCAGGAGGACGGCACTCACCTAGCCTGTGCGAGGGCCTGGGCTCCCTCCCCACAGCTGCAGCAGGAGGAGGAGAAGGTGGCGGAGAGGGAGGGGGACAGAGGGGGAGAGGGGGAGCAGGGGAAGAGGGAGTGGGGGAAGGGGAAGGGGGAGGGGGAGGGGGAGGGGAAGGAGGGGGAGGAGGAAGAGAAGAAGAGAAAGGAGGAGTGGGGGCGGGAGAGAAGTAGGAGAAGAAGGGGGAGGGGAACAGGGTGGGAGGAGGGGGAGAGAGAGGAAGGGAAGGGGGTGGGGAGGCGGAGGGAGGAAGAGGAGGACGAAGAGGAGGAGGAGGAGGAGGGGGAGGGGGAGGGGGAGGAGAAGAAAGGCCACCTCCCCCTGTTCATCTGTCCCAGTGCCAGCCTGGGTTCCTCACTGTCACACACGGTGATGTAATAAAAAGGGTGATGAGAGCGTCCTTTGTTCTGGGGGCTCCTGGATGGGGCACAGACAGCACAGGCCAAGGCCAGCTGGGGGCATGAGCCCACCCCGCCAGGGAAGGGGAGAGGGGCCGGAGATGGCCAGAGCCTCCCTGAGCGCCTGCAGTGTGCAGCCAGAGAGCTTCCGGCGGGTCCCCCTCCCCGTGAGACAGGGCCCTGTGTTGGGACCCTCGGGCCTCCCCGTGAGGCTGTCCTGGGGCTGCCTCTGCCCCGTTGCCGTGTCCTCCACGATAACCGATAACCGTCAGACTGAAGTGTGTCCCGAGCTCTGTGGGCCTTCCTGGCAAACACTGGACCACCGCGGGGTCCAGGGAGCCCAGTTCTCAGCAGGGCCAAGAGAAGCCTGGTGACAGAGGTGGAGCCCTGGGGCCTGAGCCTCATCTGGGGGTCAGCACCGTCTCCGGGGGACAAGGCCAGTCAAGTTCATTGTAGGACCCCAGCACCTTCCACGGAGAGCCGTGGACGACTGCGTGTGACCTCATGGCTGGCTTCAGACGAGACGCCCTGCAGGACAGTGCCCGTTGCTCCTCAATAACGTGGTCCTGACCCGCCCCCCACCTGAATGTGTCCTGCAGAATGGGGCTGGGGGTGGGTCCAGGAGTACCTTCCGACGTTCCTCTGGTCTATGTTAAGTTACTTCTTTAAGATAACACTGGTCACAAAGTCCACGCAGGGAAAGTGCCAGTCTTCAAATGTCACAGGCTGTTACCCCCTGGAGGGAAAGGACCGGAGGCAAACTCCAGATGGGCGGGTACTTTGAGATGGTCAGCCCCAGGTAGAAGATGGAAAGTGCCCACCATCGAAGGGCTTCACTGGGCGACACGTAGCTCCGAACAGAAGGGCAGGAGCCTGGCGTGGTGGCATGGGCAGCACTGATGGCAGCTTCCGCCTCACAGGTCCTCATAAGAAGCACCAGGGGACGGGGTGGCATGGTGGGCGTGGACTGGCCTGAGAACAGGTCTCCTGTTCTTCCACAGTAAGAACCCAGGACCCACAGAAAGGACTCAGTGGGTCAGGGCCCTGATTTTCATGACCTGGCACAAGGCGAGGGCAGTGCAGGGTCTGGGGTGTGGCCTCTAGCCATGGTCACCGGGGTTTGTCCCCAGGCTGCTCTGTTCCCAGTGGAAAGGTGGAAAGGTGCTCTCCCTCCCCATCTGGGTCCCCCTCCCCCTCTGGTCCCCTCCTCCCCTGGCCCCTCTCCTGGCCCTGGACTCTTTTCCCAGGTCTCCCCAGGGTCCAGCATCTAGAGGGGCCTGGGGCTCCGCCCTCCTGTAGGGTGGCGGTGGCTCTGATGCTCAGTGACATTCAGGGTTGCCCCGAAGCCTGGGGTTTGGCATCAGGGATCTAGTCCCTGACCTGCAGCCAGAGGTCTAACACCAGTGTGGGGAGGGCTGGCTCCTCCCGAGAGTCTGCTCCAGGGTCCTGCAGCTTCTGGTGGTCTGTGGGCCACCTCTGGGGTGTCTGGGCCTGGGGACGCAGCACTGGACCTCTGCCTGTCTGTGCAGGCCTCCTCCCTGTGTGTCTGGGTCCAGATCCCTCTCTACAAGAGGGCAGCCACCCTGGGTCAGGTCCCACCAGCCCCAAGCTCTCCTTGGACTCGGTCACACTGTCAACGCCTGTTTCTGAAGAGCCATGACGGCGGTATCCTGGCCGGATCCAAACGTGAACTTGGAGGGTTTTACGTTACCCCAGAGCAGTTAAATACCTTCCTGCCCCAGGCCCGGGGGGGCCCCCAGTTAATACCTTCCCTGCCCCAGGCCCGGGGGGCTCCCAGTTAATACCTTCCCTGCCCCAGGCCCAGGGGGGACCACCCAGCTCCAGAAAGCCCTTTCCACGGGGGCTGCTCATCCGGGAGCTCAGCTGTGTAGGGATTCGCTCCTGTCCCCCGTCCCCATCCCCGTGGCTCAGAGCCATTCTTGTTAGTCTCCTTCAAGTGGCTTGGACAGGCCCTGGGGAGGCTGGTGGCACTCCCAAGTCTGAGTCCCCGCCCTGTAGAGTGACTGGGCCCAGGGCGCCGTGGTCTGGGTCACTGCGTACGTGGCCTCTCCACAGCAGCCCCTTGGGGCCCAGCAGCCACCCCAGGCTGGATTCTAGCTGGTGGCAAGTGTCCTCTGCCTCTCCAACACCATGAGGACCAGGGCTCAGGGTCAGGATGGCTGGGCTGGGAGGGGCAGCAGACCCTGCCCTTCCAGGACTGACCTCAGCAGCCTTTGTAGGGGCTGCAGGTTGGGAGGTTCCAGGTCTCAGAAGCGTGTCACCAGGTTGTCCTGGCCTGCCTGAGGTGCCCAGGAAGGCCCCACGGTGGGGGTTCAGGGACTATAAGGCCAGAGCGCTGGACTTTAGCTCAGCCTTTCAAACCCATTGCTGCCCCTGCCTGCCCCCCACACCGGATCCCAGCCCCTGCTCCGGGGCCCCTCCGGCCAGCCCCCTGTGTCCCCAGAACATGTCCTACTATAAGTGTGAGATCCCCCGAGGCCCCCAGCTTTCTTCTGGGGTAGAGTAAGGTGAGGAACATGCCCCTCACTTTGGAGTGACTTCCTGATGCCCTGACACCAGAGTCCTGAGAAGGTGGCAGCCAGGGCACGTCCTTTACCCTGCAGGACACACACGCCTCTCCCAGGCTGGCCACAGCTGGCCACTCGGTCCAGGGTCTTGGGTTAGGGAGAAAGGGACCATCTGCCAGACTCCAGATGGCCACTCCTCAGGAGCTCTAGCTCAGCTCTGGACTGCAGATGTCTGTGGCCATCGAGACCTGTGCCCTGCTTTCTGGGCTGGATGTGTGCCGCCTGCCGGGGCAGTGCCATGGAGACCAGGCTGGTGGAAGCCCATGACCCGGGGAGTCCCCAACGTTGTTCTCACCTGAAGTTGAGGATCCGGCTCGATTCAGGGACAGACCAGATAGGGGACATGACAGGGCCACCACCCCGTGACGTCTCTGATCTCCCAGTCTTCAGAAGGCAGCAGATCTGCAGCAGGCCTCCCGAGGATACAGAAAGACCATGGCCAGGAGCCTGGGCAGGGCCACCCTGGCGAGCAGAGGCCACTGCAAGGGCTTGAAGGAGGGGTGAAAGTTGGGGGCCGGGCGGGGGTATGGGGGTTCTAAAGGCCCTGGGGCAGCGAGGCCTTGGGCTCAAGGGCAGTGGAAGGGAGAGTATGCCACAGTGGGCAGAGGGAGGTGTGGCCTCAGGCAGAGGTGTGGTCACAGGTGAGGTGTGGCCTCAGGGTAGAGGTGTGGTCCCAGGTGGAGGTGTGGCCTCAGGGTAGAGGTGTGGTCACAGGTGGAGGTGTGGCCTCAGGTGGGAGGTGTGGTCACAGGTGGGAGGTGCGGCCTCAGGGTAGAGGTGTGGTCACAGGTGGGAGGTGTGGTCACAAGTGAGGTGTGGCCTCAGGTGGAGGTGTGGTCACAGGGTAGAGGTGTGGTCACAGGTGGAGGTGTGGTCACAGGTGGAGGTGTGGCCTCAGGGTAGAGGTGTGGTCACAGGTGGAGGTGTGGTCACAGGTGAGGTGTGGCCTCAGGGTAGAGGTGTGGTCACAGGGTAGACGTGTGGTCACAGGTGGAGGTGTGGTCACAGGTGGAGGTGTGGCCTCAGGATAGAGGTGTGGTCACAGGTGGAGGTGTGGCCTCAGGGTAGAGGTGTGGTCACAGGTGGGAGGTGTGGTCTCAGGTGGAAGTGTGCCCACAGGGTAGAGGTGGGGTCACAGGTGGAGGTGTGGCCTCAGGTGGAGGTGTGGTCACAGGTGGGAGGTGTGGCCTCAGGTGGAGGTGTGGTCACAGGTGGGAGGTGTGGCCTCAGGTGGAGGTGTGGCCTCAGGTGGAAGTGTGCCCACAGGGTAGAGGTGTGGTCACAGGTGGAGGTGTGGCCTCAGGTGGAGGTGTGGTCACAGGTGGGAGGTGTGGCCTCAGGTGGAGGTGTGGTCACAGGTGGGAGGTGTGGTCACAGGTGGGAGGTGTGGCCTCAGGGTAGAGGTGTGGTCACAGGTGGAGGTGTGGTCACAGGTGAGGTGTGGCCTCAGGTGGAGGTGTGGTCACAGGGTAGAGGTGTGGCCTCAGGTGAGGTGTGGTCACAGGTGAGATGTGGTCACAGGTGAGGTGTGGTCACAAGTAGCCCAGCCTGCAGCCTGGCAGGCCTCCTGAGTGTGGGTCAGTGTAAGGGGCACAGACAGGTCAGAGGGCAGACTGGGCAGGGCCGGGAGCCGGACAGTTGCCATGAGAGCCAGGGCCTTCTGAGGTGGGGGAAGGTGTGGCCAAAGGGCCCCTGGCAGATGGCCTGGGGGCCCAGATGATCCGTGGTGTAGTCAGCCGCGGCTGGGTGGGGGGCACCATGTGCACTGGGGTGTCCTTGGGGAGACGATCTGCAACGTAGAGCTGAGGAAGCTCTGCTCAGACCCCAAATACTGGGGTGCTGGGAGGTGGAGGGAGCAGGGCCGGTAGAGCAAAGGCCACGTTGGGTCCCCAGGAGAGCAGGGGCGGGGCAGGAGCCTGCCCAGAGGGCACCTAGGAGGTCACCCAGGAGGGCCAAGGTGGGCCCGAGAGGAGGGGCAGGAAGGGAAGGCTGAGCCCCTCCAGCAACAGGCTCCTGCTGCCCAGGTGCCTGCATTCACCCACTAGGGTCTCGCTTAGAGCCCAGCTGGAGGTGTGGGCTCCAGAAAAGGGATGGCCGGGAGAGGAGGCAGATGGACAGCTGTCCCCTTGCCTGCCGGCATCAGGTGCACAGCTGGCCAGCCCGGCTGCTTGCTGGAGTGGCACAGGGAGGGAGGCTGGGTATGTGGAGGTGAAGGCCAGACACCTGGCGGAGGCTCAGGTCCCAGGTGCTCACCTTTCTGCCCACACCCTGGACCCTGCAGTGGGCAGGAAGCCCTTGGCCAGCTTGCACGGCTCCATGCTGCCTCCCTCACTGCCCGCCTGTGGCCGTCTCCACCTGCTCTCTTCCCTCCTCCTGGTAGTTCCCCCTGGGTTGCCTGGGCACGGGGCAGTGAACACACCATGCCCCTTGCACCCTGGTGGCCAGCGCCCGCCTCTCCTCCCAGTTTCTGGCTCTGCTCACTGTCCCTTCACCCACGGCTTTTGTCCCCTCCTTGCCTGGCCTAGCCCAGCCGAGAGCCCTGGAGGCCTGTGCTGGCTTCCTGGGTGGCAGGCCGTGTGGCCCAGCTGGAGCAGGATTGGGCACCCCCGCCTCCTTGCCCACCTGTCCAGAGGCCATGTGTGCTGCATGTCCACGCATCTCTGGCCTGTGAACGTGGCACTGATGCCTGCCAGGCGGTGGGATGGCCGAGTCTCGTGCCAGCTCCTTCCTCACCTCCGTATGTGAACGGACAGCGGCCTCCAGGGACGACCCCATATCCTGGTGACACGGGCAGCCCAGGTCTGTCCTGCACCACACACGGTGGGCGGGAGGTGACCGTGCACCACAGGCTGCCCAGGCTGGGACCTGTCCCTGCAGCAAAGCTGACTGACACGAGAGCAGCTACCGCCTCCTCCGTGTCAGAGGGGCATTTCACCTCCTCCGTGTCGGGGGCATTTCACCTCCTCCGTGTCAGAGGGGCATTTCACCTCCTCCGTGTCAGAGGGCATTTCACCTCCTCCGTGTCAGGGGGCATTTCACCTCCTCCGTGTCAGGGGGCATTTCACCTCCTCCGTGTCAGAGGGGCATTTCACCTCCTCCGTGTCGGGAGCATTTCACCTCCTCTGTGTCAGAGGGGCAATTCACCTCCTCCGTGTCAGGGGGCATTTCTCCTCCTCCGTGTCAGAGGGGCATTTCACCTCCTCCGTGTCGGGGGCATTTCACCTCCTCCGTGTCAGGGGGCATTTCACCTCCTCCGTGTCAGAGGGGCATTTCACCTCCTCCGTGTCAGAGGGGCATTTCACCTCCTCCGTGTCAGGGGGCATTTCACCTCCTCCGTGTCAGAGGGGCATTTCACCTCCTCCGTGTCAGAGGGGCATTTCACCTCCTGTAGCTCCTTCAAAACCCACCGCCCCAAATTCACGGTGGTCTGCCGTGTTGCTTCTGCACGGTTTCCAGTTCCGGGTCTCGCAGGAGCTCCGGGTAGCAGTGTGTGCTCTAACGGGCTCCTTGGGCCCTGGCACCTCTGGTGACGTGTTTGTGCTGTGTGTGTGCCAGCACGTCCCTCTGTGGGCTGCACTCGCCGTGGCCTCCTGGGGTCTTCTGGCACCAGCCCCCGCGAGTCCCCCACTCTGGCCTCGGAGCTTCCTGTCACACCTGCTCTTGGTGCCCAGTGCTCACCTGTGTGGGGCTTGCTGCACGGGGGCAGACGCCTGGGAGGAGAAGCCTCTCTGCCTCTGTGGATGCTCCACAGGCCTCCAGCTGGGCCACGCTGCGGAGCCCCCAGTGGACTCTCCTGACCAGGACCCCAATACCTGGGTCCACCCAGGGCTACCGCTGTCCTTCACGAACTTCTTCCCTCCTGTTTCATGTGTCCACTGTCCCACAAGATAGGCTTGTCCCAGTGTCCCCATGTCCCATGCAGACCCAGCCCTGGGCCCAGGCATTTCCTCCCAGAGCCCTGGGGGCAGCTCCATGGCCCTCTCCCTCCCAGGGCTTCTTCCCTGGGCACGAGTCACTCAAGGCCACTCGAGCATACCCCACGGTGCCTCCCAACCCTGGGTGGCCTTGTGATGGTGTGGGGAAGGGAGGCTTCACAGAGAGTGCCTGTCCCCAGGAAGAGAGGGTGCCACTTTCTCCTGCTTCAAGCTCTCTCGTAACGACAGAAGCTGGCTGGCGCTCTGTCCACTTCTGGACCTTTTCTAGCTGGGCAGGATGGCTGCAGGACAGTCACGCCCAGAGCCCTGGGGACACACCATCCTCTCATTCACACAGTGTCCAGGTGAGTCGGGGGCTCAGCTCCACGTCAGGGCTCAGGAACTGTGGCTGCTCTTCTGATGCTGCCATCTTCACGACCCCAGGAAGAGGGGCATCTCACCGCAGGGCTGGGGATGGGGCAGCTTGGCTTGGGGACCAGCCACGGCCTCACCCCAAGCCTTTTGCACACCTGAGCTTCCTGGTGCTCAGGCCTGATTCCTCCCTGGGGGTTGGTTGTCTGGTTGACAACGGTGCCCTGAGCATCCTGGGTGGGCGTGCAGGGCCCCGTGCTGCAGGCTGAGGTTGGCAGCGCCGTCCTGCAGGAGGGGCTCAGAGCTGGGCGGGGC
The DNA here is from genome assembly GCF_021218885.2 of Marmota monax. Lineage (NCBI taxonomy): Eukaryota > Metazoa > Chordata > Mammalia > Rodentia > Sciuridae > Marmota > Marmota monax. The sequence goes on from NW_026695224.1 coordinate 35,771,956, forward strand.
CACGTGGCTTCCTGGGGCTGGGGGCAAAGGCCACACACTGGGGGCTTTAATCACAGGCATGTACCCCTGGCAGTCTGGAGGCCAGATGTGACAGGAGGGTCCCCCCCCAGGCTCAGGGGACTCCCTCCTGCTGCCTCCTGCTCCTGTGGCCCGGGCCTCCTCCACTTACCACTTACGGCCACTTTGTTCCAGTCTCCACCTCACCCTCAGGGCATCCACCTTCCCTGAAGTGTGAATCTTCCTCCTTCTAAGGACATGGGCCATTGGATTTAGGACCTGCCCTGCTCCAAGTGATCCGATCACTTAATTTCTCTTGCAAAGAGCTTTTCAAAAATAAGGTCACATTTACTTCTGGTTTTTAGAATGTGGCCGTGCCCTGAAAGGCCCCCTTCCACCTACCAGGGCCCCAGTGATCCTAAACCGGGAGTGGGCCCGTGCAGGAGAACGGGAGCCAGCGTCTGACCCTCGGCCACACCTCGCATGAGCGGCCTGCAGCGGCCCAGCTGTGAGCCATCACGTGCCAGGGAGAAGGGGCACACAGGACCAAGGTGGCCAAGGTCACGGGGTCCTCACTGGTGCCGACTCTGCCGGATGAAGACTGAAGCTGAGCACAAGCGGCCCCCGGGGCCCCCGCCTGCAGTCCCTCCTCCTTTCTGTCACAAGTTGCCAGCCAGGAGCCAGTGACAAAGGCAGATAACCTCCCGGAACCTGGGTTTCCTCGTCTGTGAAAGGAAGATAACCACATCTCCCTGAAATCAGGGGCCATCTGGGAGATGCCGACCAGGAGCTCAGAACTGCCCGTCCTGCAGGACAATCCCCAGGGAGCCAACTGTGCCAGCCAGGGTCCTGCAGAGGGGACCGGGCAGGGGATGGTGGACAATGGGGAGGACAGGTGGTCACGGGGAGCAGAGGGGAGACCCTGGGGCTGGGGCGGGGAGGGCCCCACGGTAGGGCTGAGGGCAGAGCTGGGCACCCTCCCTCCAGCTCAGCCTTTGGGCACGGCGGCAGAAAGATGTAAGCGACCGCAGCCTGCCTTATTGAAAAAGAAAATACTCCCTGAAAGACATTCAATGAAGTAAATAAAAGAGATAAAAATGGAAATATCAAGGCAGCAACTTCTCTTGTGATTACAGACCGCGTGGGGCGGGCGGGCGCCGGGGGACAGCTGCAGCAGTGCGGCCTGATAAGGCCCCGCAGCCTGTGCCGCGAGATAAGCCGGCTGCTGCCCTCAATCCGCCGCCATCAATATTCATGTGGCCTGAGCAGCCGGCACTGCAGACAGGGCAGACACGGGCGGCCGCCACTACCCAGTCCCTCCTAATCCGCCTGCAGGAGTTTAAATGCTGTGGAAACCATGAAGTTCAGCGGGCACCATCAGGGGCGGGCACCATCAGGGACAGGCACTGTCAGGTCTCCTCCCGGAGGTGGGGGCCAGGGGGGCAGCTCCACCACCTGCTGGGAGGCCCCTGGGGACGGGCCTGTCAGGACAGTCCTCCTGATACTGGGCAGGCTGGGCGGCAGCTGCTGTGCCCGGAGGGTGGCCAGAGAGGACCCAGTGCGGGAGCCCAGGCATGGCCCTTTGCTGCCAGACCTGTCCACCCAACAGAGACTGGCTGTCGGCAGAACAACACAAGCAGGTCCAGGGCTGCAGGAGGACGAGCAGGACAGGCCAGAGCAGCAAGGACACCGAGCGGTTCCTGCCCAACATGGCCTGCTTCTGCTTGGGGCCCTGAGGACCCCGCCCTGGTCTCGGGCCACTTTTGGCTTCAGTGCCGGCTTGCCTGCGTGGGGCCTGTGCGCATCCAGGCGTCCACACGGCCTGCACATCGCCTTCACATCTTGGCTCAGGTGCCACCCCTGCCCTGTGCCCCCTCTGCATACCCCTGGCCCCACAGTCCACACCACGCCCCCCATACACCTCCCCAAAGGCAGACGGGAGGCAGGGCTGGTGGCCCCTGGACCTTTTGGGGGGAATGGGGAGGCGCTGAGGGGCAGGGCCCAGGAGCAGCTGCCACCAGCAGTGACGGCCCAGTCCCTGGAGCTGGCTCCAGGGGGGACCTGGGGAAATGGGTGGGACGCAGACCTCGGGTCCGCCGGCAGGCTGGGTTCCCAGGCAGGTGGAAGGGGCCCTCCCCTGGCCGCAGGCCCAGAGGCGGCTCAGGAGCCAGACAGAGAGGCCAGGGCACAGGAAGCAGGGGGAGGGCGAGCAGAGCAGGACAGCCTCGTGCACTTGTGGCCCAGAGCGGTCACGGAGGGCGCCCTGCGCGCCTGGTCCTCGCCAGCACCCGGGCGAGCTGCGCGGCTCCTGCAGACCGGTCACTCTCACCACCTCTTTCTCCCAACTGGATTCTTGGGTCCAGCTGTCCCACAACCGGGCTTCCCTGGGGTCAACCAAGGACGGAACCCCTTCTCCGGACAGTCGGCGGCTCACCTGGAGGGAAAGAGTCACGGGAGTTTGCAAGAATTCCTGGGGCCCTTCATTTGCTCTGAGTGTTGTGCCTATCCATGTGGCCAAGTCACCCATGTGACAGTCACTGAGGGCTACCCCCAGTTCCCTAGCACCCTGGTGCCCTGTCCCCAGTCACCTGTGTGCTGCTGCTTAGTGGTTCCTTCCCACGATGCTGTGTCAAGGAAGTGCTGGGGCCATTTGAGGTCACCCAGGAGAGCTGGGACCTGGTGATGTCTACCAGTCGGACAGTCCCGGGCCAGGGGAGGGAGGGACGCCCGGATGGAAACCTGTGGGAAGCTGGGGTTAGGTGGCATCTCCCAAGTTCCAGAGCAAGTCTTCCGAGAGCCGACGTCGCCTCCCTCTCCCCATGTGGGTTCTTGCTGTGACCTCAGTGACTTCCACAGTGAGCTGGGTGTGGAGAGGGACACCATCGGGGACATGCTGTCACTGCTGGCTCTGTGACAAGGGCAGCCCAGCCAGCTTGGCTGTGGGGCTGGGTGGAGAGACCCTGGTGGGGAGGCGGCCCCCATGGCCACCCCTCCCTCCCCAGCCTCATCCTGGCCACACGCTTTCTGAGATGGGGCAGTGGGAACACACCCCACGATGGCCTCTCTGCCCAGGGCTCCGCTCCTCTGGGCGGCTCAGCCTTTCCTGCGGCAGGAGTGCCCAGGAGAGCTGCCCGAGATCCAGTGTGTCCGCACCCCTGAGCAGACACCCCCACAGCAGGGAGGGGCAGTTCTCAGCACCCGTTCGGCTCATCTCCTTGAGTCTTAAAAAGCACCCGTGGCCGTTACTGGCCTGTCCCAGGCTGGTGGCAGGCACTTATGGGGGGAACAGTTAACCCAGAAGTTAGCAGAAGTTTGATAGTCTAGGAAGTTAGCCCTGCATAGTTAGCCCAGCTGACTTCGTCCTTAAGGACACGCAACATCCACCCACCCAACAACCCATGCACCTTCCACATACCTACCACCCACCCACCCACCCAACAACCCATGCACCTTCCACATACCTACCACCCACCCACCCAACAACCCATGCACCTTCCACATACCTACCATCCACCCACCCAACAACCCATGCACCTTCCACATACCTACCACCCACCCACCCACCCAACAACCCATCCACCTTCCACATACCTACCACCCACCCACCCACCCAACAACCCATGCACCTTCCACATACCTACCACCCACCCACCCAACAACCCATGCACCTTCCACATACCTACCATCCACCCACCCAACAACCCATGCACCTTCCACATACCTACCACCCACCCACCCACCCAACAACCCATGCACCTTCCACATACCTACCACCCACCCACCCACCCAACAACCCATGCACCTTCCACATACCTACCACCCACCCACCCAACAACCCATGCACCTTCCACATACCTACCACCCACCCACCCAACAACCCATGCACCTTCCTCATACCTACCACCCACTCACCCAACAACCCATCCACCTTCCACATACCTACCACCCACCCACCCAACAACCCATGCACCTTCCACATACCTACCACCCACCCACCCAACAACCCATGCACCTTCCACATACCTACCACCCACCCACCCACCCAACAACCCATGCACCTTCCACATACCTACCACCCACCCACCCACCCAACAACCCATGCACCTTCCACATACCTACCACCCACCCACCCAACAACCCATGCACCTTCCACATACCTACCACCCACCCACCCAACAACCCACGCACCTTCCACATACCTACCACCCACCCACCCAACAACCCATGCACCTTCCACATACCTACCACCCACCCACCCACCCACCTGCCATTCACCTATCCACCATCTACTACCCACCATCAACCTATTACCTATCCACCCACCCACCCACCCATCATCTACCCACAAATCCCCTCCATCCTCCACTCTCCATCCTCCACCCACCACCCTCCCACCCATCCATCCATTCACACACCCATCCACAGATAGGTGCTGAGATTGTGCATGAGCCTGGGTGTGTGGCCAGCCCCTGGGAAGCACAGCAGTGGACAGCACCTGTGTCTGCCTGCAGGGTTACAATCTAAGGCGAGGTTCCAGGCTGGCGAGCTCCCCTGGGGCAGCAGTGGCCCTGGAGTGGAGGACACAGCACCAAGCACTCCTGTGGGTGCCCCTGTGTCCCCCTGGTTCTCTGTACGGCTCCTTCTGCACACGTCCTTAACGGTGCTCAGCGCTTGGTCACAGCTCCAAGGGGCTGAACGAGGGGTGGGCAGGAGATTGTGCCGGGTGAACAGGGAGGTGTGACCCACCAGCCTGAGGAGCCTCCTGGAGACGTGAGGTCCGGGAGGGAGAGCTGGGGAGGAGGGCTGCTGAGGGTCTTGAAGGATGCCCTATAAGTTGGGGGCTGTGGACACTCTGCAGCCCCCTGGGGCTGGAGGATGAGAAGCAGCCCAGGGTGTGAGGGTCAGGTGGGGTGCAGGAGAAGGGGTGGGCGGGTGCTCCTGATGAGGGTGGGCTTTGGTGCCCGTTGACCCCGTGGTATGGGGGCCACTTAGCAGGGATGAGGGCATCCGACCTCACCAACCCGAGGGGGGAGTCCTGTGGGGACAAGGAGGAAGGTGTTGCTCCTGTGGCCGGGAGGAGGCTCGTGTGGAGTCGGAGCCCAGCGCTCCTGCTGGGGTGCGGGTGGTCCTTCTGCTGTGTGACCAAACCTTCGTCACAGTGGCTTCAGACAACCATGACTGTCACCTTGACTCAGGCTGGCTGCGTGCCTGGGTTCCTGCCACCATCGGGGCCCCACTGGCCCCGCAGGGGGCCCAGCTCTCCACATGGCCAGTCTGGCCTCCTGCCACGGCCTCCTCTGGGGGATCCAAGAGGACAAAGCTGGAGACCACCCACCCTCGGGGCCAGCACGAATCACACCTGCCACGTTCTGTGGCCAAAGCCAGCCAGGACCCCAGACTGGTGGAGATCCCTCCTTGTCATGAGGCCAGGTTTCATAGACCACAGTTGTCCCCAGCATCAGGCCCAGGTCAGCTGGATGTGTCCACACATTCTTGGCATGTCTGTGCAATGTGCCAGGAACAGGGGGTGGACAAGCACAGGGGGTTTGGGCACAGAGGGGTCAGGAGGGGTTCAGGACCCTGCAGAGCTCTGTAGGCCTGGAGCAGACGGCAGAGGTGGATATGGGGAGGGCAAAGGGTCCAGGTGGGGCCCCTTTCCTGCCAGGTGGGGTGGGGGTCTGGCCAGCCTCTGGGCAGAGTGACAAGATCAGAAGTGGGTCTGGCAGGAGGGGGAGGGAGGCAGGTGGGCGTGGTGGGGAGCTCCCCCTGGGTGGGGCGGAGTGCACGGAGGGCTGGCAGGGGCCCCTCCAGGGAGAGTGCGCTGCAGGGCGCAGACCCCCCCCCCCAGGCCCTCCTCCACGCCCAGGTAGCCTCATCTCATGTCCCGACTGCAGCCGAACCCGGCCCAAGGAGGCTTGAGCAGAGAGAGATCCTGGGTCAACCCCCCTGGGAGAGCTTTAGAAATGCAATTAAATGGAAAATAATTAAATCCAATTAAAGAGGAACCGTGGAGGAGTTCTGGGGACTCCCCGCCGCGCTCCTGGTGCAGGCCCTGCCGCTCGGCCTTCTTGGCAGCCTTCCCAGAGCTTGGCGGCGTTTCTAAGGGGCAGCTGAGGGCCTGGCTGGGTCTCCTGGGACCTGCCCTGCAGATGGAGAACTGGGACCCTGGACTCCCCCTTCCTCTGGCTCTCGCTCCTGTCTGCCCAGGGACCCCAGTCCCTCCCCCGGAGGCCTGTTCTCCTGCCCGTCCTGCTGTCCCCAGTGGAGCCAGATCCCAGGAAGCACCTGAATGCTTTTACGAGACCTGCCTGAACCCCGGTCCTGAGTGTGCCCCAGGGTCTGGGAGCGGGCCAAGGGGCCCTGGCCTAGTTCTGCTGATCTGGGAATCTGGTTTGTGTGAGGTCTGGGGGGCTCTGGGGGCAGGCACCCTGGGTCACACGTGGAGACCCTGGCTGGCCTTGTTCTCGCTTCACAGAAGACTCACCAGAAGACTGGGATGGCCAGGGTGGCCATGCTGCTGCCCTCCCTGGGAGCTGGCCTTTTCTGGTCATCATTGAGCCATATCCTGAGAAGTGACTGGAAGTGTGGAGGGAATCAGGCATGGCTGGCTCCAGGTAGCTGGATGAGGGGCTGCTCCTGTGGCTGGGGGCCCTCTGGGTGGCCTCCTGGGAACTTGCTGCTTCTGTCCTTGGCTTCGGCCCCAGAGCAGCACAGTGAGGCTGGGTGCAGCTGTGTGTGCCTCAGACTAAATTGCTCGGGTGCCAGGAGGGCTGGCAGTGAGGCAGGCGGCTCCACTGAGGTCGTGGGCCCCTGGCAGCAGGTTCTCACCCTCTGCAGATGAGCACCTGTCTTGGGTGAAACCCCAGGTCATGGTGGACCAGGTGCCCTGTTCCTGGAGGGACAGCACAGACAGGCTTGGGGACACCTTCTTTACTGAAGATTTGTTAATACTACAGAGCAAATGCCCACGACACAAACAAGAGTGAGTGAGCCAACCAGCCGGCCCAGTACGGCCACCAGCAAGAGAACCAGCTCCCTCCTTGGTGACACAACACCAGGGGCCTCCGAGATGGACCGCGAGCAGGAAGTGTCTTGTGTTTACGCACGTGTGCGGCTGCGTGCACATGAGTGTGACACAGAGTGTGCATGGGTATGGGTGTGCCCACCTGCAGAACAGTCCTCATCTGCTGGCCAGCAGGCTGCCCACCTGTCCAGCATGAGCAGGCTCACTGTGCACATGCTGTGGGGACTGGATTTTCTTTCCAGACAGTGAGGAAGCCCCTGGAGCGTCCGGGAGGGTGAGAAGCAGGGTGTGGCTTGGCAACCCCACGTGGGGAGGAGAGCCTGCTGCGGCCCGCGGGCGAGGTAGGTGAGGGGCTTCGCGCCCGGAGGCCCCCAGGCCTGGTCTCTGAAGACCCAGGGGAAGACTTGCAGGAAACCTTTCTCTGGCTCATCGGGGAGGCTGACAGGAAAGCACCGCTTGTGTCTCCGGGTGATGCTCCGGTCTTATCAGCCTGTGTCAAGAACTGTGGAGGGTCTGAGGCTAGCAAGTTGGCCTGCCATGCTTTCAAAGACACTAGCAGAAGACACGAGATGCCTGGAGCAGACAGACCTAGGTCTATTACACAGGGCACAGCCAGAAACTTGAATTTACGGCTGCTTTGATTTCCCTCCCTCAAGTCCTATGGGCAGGGCCCGAGGACAGCAGGCACACAGGTGGTCCTCATCACAGTGAGCAATACTGAGTTTAGGGACCTCAGAACTTCCAAAGGGCTGCAAGCAGACTGGCCTGTCCACCCCAGAGGAAGGAGCGTCCTCCTCACAGTAGCAAACAGCAGCTTTGCCCTCTGCACGGGAGGGTCGCTCTCCACCTGGGCTGTTCGCTAGGTGAAGATCCTCGAGCGATGACCTGAAGGAAACCCACAGCACCCCCTGAAAGATGGCTGGGAAGCGCCCCTGTGGCCCACTCACAGGACAAGGGTCCTGATGGCGGGTCCCGCACTCCACTGGACCTCAGCAGGGACCTGACGTTTCCTAATGCTCTGAGCTGGTCACTTGCAGCCCACGTCCCCATGACAGTGTCCTTTAGTCTCTTCAGTCTCATTTAGTTCACAGCACGACTGGCAGATAGTCCAGATGCTGCGTCCCCACTGAGGGGTGAGCGCAGGCGAGGTCTGGCTGAGGGGCTCAGGCACCTGCCCGGTGTCAGGTGCGTAGGTCTGCCTTTCTGCTTCCCCCCGGCCACAGATTGGACTTCTCTTGCTGGTGCTGTTTCCTGGCTGAGTTCAGTGCAAGTCTAGGCAAGAGGAGCCCCTGCTCCCTTCTTTGGCCGAGAATTAAGTCCACCGCAGGCCACTGATGTCCAGCACCGGCTGGCGGCTTTCCATGGCATAGGCAGCCTGTGCATGGGTGCCAGTCCTCAAAACCTGGTCACACCCGTCTCTGTGGCTATTTGGCGGCAGGTGCTGTGTGTGGTGACATGTCCTCTGCTGTGAAGGCTGTTACTGAGGAGTTCTTCCTCTATTGGGGTCAGGGATTGGCGGACGGAGGGCGTGGGGCTGAGGGCCCAGCTGTCCCTCCCAGCCCTGTGAGGTGCTCACCCAGCAGCAGCCATACACAGACCCTAGAGCAAGCTCCTGGCTCTCCCCTGCACCCTGCCCCAGGTTTCCAGCATGGTTCAGCTCACAGACGTCCCCAGACCCAGGGCTGCAGGGTGGACCCGCATCCCTGTGCACACCAGCAGCTGGAGAAGCCCAGCGCCGGCACAGCAGCTCAGCTTTGTTTGAATGAGTGCTTTGAACACCTAAGGAGCCCCAGCTTTGGGGTGTCTGCTCACGTCCATGGAAGTTGCAAGTCACAAGACACACCATGGAAAGACCCAGGTGATCACTGCCCAGAGATTCAGGTGAGGACCACATGTGCACACCCCATCCCTGCACAGACCATATCACACACACACACACGTGCACACACCTGCACCTGCACACACGCCCATGCTCCAGGGCTGGTCATGAGTCCTAACCTAACAGTCCCCCTGGGCTCTTGTCCCCCTGTGGTCCCCTTGTGTCCTTCGGGGTCTCCATTCTCTGGAACTGAGCTCTTTGAATGGGGGGAGGGGAGATAGCATCCCTGGACCTGCCTAGAGAGCCCCCCGGGCAGCCCCTGCCTCCTGTTCCCTGAACCCAGACCCCGTTCCATCTGGGTGCCGGGTTCAGCCGCCCTCGGCCCCCCACCCCCGCCTGCTCTGCCTCTGCTGCTCCAGGCTGCCTGCCGAGCGTCATCCCGCGCTCGGCAACAGCTGGCTGAGCTTAATTAAGCCCCACAGTGCCAGATCCACCTGGCAAGGGATTAACAACAACAAGAAAATAGCAAACAGCCCGGGGTGGGGGCACAGAGCTGGGCCCTGCTCCTCCCAGAGGGTGGGAACCGGTGGGGAGGCTACTGGCCTCTGTCTCCTGAGGTGCAGTGGCCACCAGAGGCGGTGGGTCTCGGTCTGTGGGTGTTTGTGTGCTGTACTGTGGGGGGTGGGTGCAGGCCGGGGTCGCCCCCCCTCAGGGGAAGGGTCTTGGGCTGCACCAGGCTCTGAGGTGGGCTGTCTGCACACAGCTGCTGGCACCTGCTGTGCAGGACCCTGGGTGGCTGCCCAGGTCACAGTGTGTTTGCAGCTGGCTGCACCCAGGCAGGATGACCACAGTGGGGTAAGACCCCACCACGCTGAAGTGAAGCCAGGAGCACTGGGTTTGCCTCAGCGGAGCCAAAGGAGTCCCCCAGAGCAGCATCTGCTTCCTGCAGTGGACAGGGTGCAGGTGGGGCCAGCTGCAGGCCCTGGAGAGCAGAGGCTGGCAGAGGAGAGCAAGCCACACCCCGGGCCCTGGGCCTGGAGTCTGCTCAGCAGAGGTGCCTCGACTCCGCAGCCTGCAGTTCTGGGGGACAGAGGGGGGCGTCTCCAGGCACAGACCCCACGGTGAGGGGCCAGCAACTGGGGACACAGCCGACTGGGCACTTTCCGGGTTACCGGGCATTAGCCAGGCTGTGCCCACGGGCTGATTCCCGTGTCCATGTGATCTATAGCCTGTACCCATTTGCTTCCAAAAGGGGTTTGGGAATTGCAAGGAAGCCATGGGATGGAAAGGGATGTGGCAGGTGAGTTTCCTGGTCATGGGCTGTGGCACCGGCAGCCCGAGTTCTGTCCTGAGCTCCACACCGACTCTCGGGCTTCTCAGGGAATCGTGGCGAGACAGGAGCTTGGTGGAAAGAGCTCCGTAAGCCACGGGAGGCCGGGAAGGGTCCTCCTCGCTGACCCTGAGGAGGTTCCCAGCCTCGGTCTTGCTTTTGCCCTGGTGGAACTAGAACAGCAATGTCCACCTGATTTCTGGGGCAGCTGGGAGGCCAGGGGAGCTGAGGGCCGTGGATCCCGGTGTCCACTGTGAAGTGACAGAGGGTTGTTGACGGGTGCTTCCTCTGCCACACGAAGTTCCTGAAGACGACAACGTGGTCACTCCCTCCTGGTCCCCACTGTCCCAGGTCAGGCGCAGCCTGATGCCCTCAGCTCTTGCTTGGCGGGTGACGATGTGGGCCCCGTGGGCGTGCACGCAGGCCTTCATGTTGGTGTTTCTTACTAGTAAAAAGGGGGTCCCTTGCCCTGCGGAGCTGGAGCCGTGCGTCAGCCCACACGACGCCTGGTCCAGCAGAGAGGACGGTGACAGGCGCAGCTGCAGCGCCAGAGGCTCCTGGTGATGAGGAAGGGACAGAGGGAGCCAGATTCCAGGGGGCCCAAGGACTCCCTGGTAGGGGCACCCAGGAGCATCTGCTACGTCCTGTGACACCGTCTCCTCTCAACCCGGGAGGGCGGGGACGCCGGGCCAGCCTCTGCAGCCTCTGAGGACTGCAGACAGACCCGTGCCTCCTCTCGGTGCTGGCCCGTCCATGCAACCACTGACCTGTCCTTCCTGGAACCAAGACACCTCTGCTGTTGTCTGTGTGGTGCTCTGAGTCTGAATTCAGCTTTTGTCAGATACTCTTCTTTTTGGAGTCTCTCTCTCTTCTTGCATCTTTTGAGGAGTTGGCTCAGTTGCTTTGGTGTCGATGTTTTGGTGTGAACTTGTCAGAGGAGTCCCTCCGACGTCTGCAGCTCCGCGGTGCTGTCCTGTCTTCATTCCTCATTCTGGTCCTCTCTCTCTCTCTCTGAGAATCTAGGAGCTCATCGATTTTATTAATCTTTTCAAAGAACCAACTTCCAGGGGGTCCTGGTTCTCTCTGTTCGTTTTCTTTTTGGTTCATTTCTGCTCTTTATTTAAACCTTCGGAAAAGAGAAGATCAATTTCCTCTTCTTTTTCTAGATTTTCAAGGCGGAAGCTCAGATCATTTAAGTCTTTGTTTTTTTCCCAACACAAGGGTGTGAAGTCGTAGATTTAGACTCTAAGGCGCCTTGACCACAGCCCACAGGTCTTGAAGGCCACGTTTCGGTCGTGATTAGTTCAGCGGTCTCCTCGGCACGTCCTGTTGTAGGCGTGTGTTGTAGGAAGTCACAGGAAGTTCACAGGGATCTTAATACGATGGTTCTGACTTCACTGTTGGAGGACGTACGCCGAGTGGTTCTGACCCTCCTGCTATTGAGGTGCGTTTTGTGGCCAGGGATCCGTGTGCTTGGGGACTGGGGCACATTCAGCCTCTCAGGTGAAGAACCCTTCCGTGGTCGACACGTGCTCTCACGTGTGTGTGACCTGCCACAAGGGCGCTCAGCCTGGGTCAGAAGGAGGGGAGTCAGTGGGACTTCCCCGGCCCCCTGGCATTCCTGCCAGGCCCGGCCTCCCGTCAGGGGCCAGAGGATGCCTCATCATGGAGGCAGTGGGGCACCCGGGGGGCGTCCCCAAGGCCATGCTCACAGGCCCCGTGTAGGGAGAGTGGGGCGGTGGCAGGTGTGCAGGAGGCAGGGAACAACACTGTGACTCCACGTCTCCTCCCGGGCCTGGGGAAGCAGCCATGTCACCGAGGTAAGGGCTCTGGGAGCTGCAGGCTGGTGGCCTTCTCCCCCCGCCCTTCACCCCATCCTGTTCCCTGGCCCCGCCCACGGGCAGCCTCCCTGCCTCCCGGCCTCCCTGCCTTTCCCTCTGTCCTCCTACTCCCTCCCTGTTCCTCCGCATTCTCTCTCTCCCCCTCTTGAAAGGCAAGAGAAATGGAAGTCAGGATCTTCTCTTGGCGATAATTATTGAAAAGTTCAGCGTGGAGACAGACAGCGGGGCGGTGGGGAGGGAGCGGGGACATTAAAATGCATGTGCACAGCTTGCCTCTGCGGCAGATGTTGGCATAATTAGAGAGGAAAAATTATGAAATTAATTTGTGGTTCAATGTACTCTCCGTGGTGGGGGAAGCTGGGCTCCAGTTACCCCTCATGCACACATATGTGACACATGCCTGTGTGCACACCACATCCTTGTGCATGCACACACACGGGAACCCGCACACACAGCCTCCCAGGAGAGGCGATGGCCAGGCCTGCCCAGGGAGACCCAGGGAGGAGGGTGGAATGGGGTACCCTCCCCTGAGCACAGGAGCTGGTGGGGACCAGGAGGCACAGGGTCCCACCCAAGTCCTGGGTGTCCCAAGAGCAGCACCTGCTTAGGAGGACTCACGAAAAACAGGGGTGGGGGCCTTCTGTGAGGTGCCCACTGCTCCCCCCCGCGGCCCGGGCCTGATCTTGGCTGGCGAGGGGGGTGGCAGTCCCCCGCATCAGCAGGTGTGCGTGCCACCTTGCACAACATGGGAGAGCGCAGAAGGGACGCTGTGGAGCAGCTTTGGGGAGCAGTGGTCCCTGGTGTTAGGTCAGGCAGTCAGGGCGGCAGGGTGGCAGGCTGGTGTGTGGCCAGCTCAGCTGGCTAGAGTGCGCAGCAGGCCACAGAGGCCTGAGCAGTGCAGGACCAGCCCGCCTCCCCGCTGGAGCACGGCTCCCTCCGTGGGGGGACCTCCAGGGGGACTGACTGCAGGGCTCCTGGGTGTGGCGGAGGAGCCACAGCCCCTCACAGACAGCCCCACATCCTTTCCTCTGCCCGCCGATCCAGTGGCCTGAGGGCCTGGGTCTCCCTGTGTGCTCAGGAGGGCCGGGCAGAGGCTTTCCATCTGCTCTGGGTGCTGCCTGCAGAGAGCTGACCAGCCCTGGAGGCCTCTGCCCCTCACTGGCCACCATGTAGGGCCTCCTCCCTGATGGGGCCGTGACATCCCAGAGGGCAGCTCCTGTGCCCTGTACCCTCTTGGCCCTACCTGCAGGCCTCAGTGCACCCACCAGGCTGTGCAGCCCCAGCCGGGGCCTCTGCACCCTGAGTCTCCATAGCCCTCTCCCTCGTCTGTACCCCAGGGACATCCCTTCTGCGTGCTCCTGTGTCCCGCAGCAGAGACGCCTGGGCGACCACCCCCAGGAGACTGGCCCTGACCCCAGCCCTGGAGGCTGCAGCCACACGGGCCACAGGGTCGTCCCCTGACCCCCTTCCCCTCTGACCACATCCTGCAATGTCCCAGACATGTGTTCCTTGCACCAACAGGCGGGCCTCCTCCAGCTCCAGCAGGCGTGGTTGCTATCCCTGTGTCCACTTGGGCCTCACATCGGGCCTCACGTCGGCCCTACTCTGGGAAGCCCTCCCTGACTTCCCTCTGAAGGGCGGGAGCATGGCTGCCTCCCTGCACCAGGACACCCAGGCACTTTGCGGACTGCTGGGCGCCCCCCCCACCCTGGTCAGGTAGGGTTGTGTTCTACAAGATGGCCAAGCCCCGAGACACCCAACGGTGCTTTGGACAATGTAGGGCTGGGGGCTCAACGCAGCCTCGGAAACCCAAGGCTCAGGCAGGTGGTGGCGTAGAGGATGTGGGGGTCCCGGTGGTTTGTCCAGAGCCGGGGGATCGTGGTGCCAGGCCCAGTGCTTGGCCCCCAGGCTGTGGGACCCCAGTGCTGGTGCTGCCCGCTGCCTCTTGGACAGGGACACACTGTGACGGGCCATGGTGGGAGGCTCTCCCCAGGGTCAGTCCTGGGTCTGACGCTCTCCGAGGTGCTGAAATGAGCACTGGGGTGGGGGGCGGTTAGGCTGAGGGGCCTGGGGGCGCTGGGGCTGAGTCAGCCCCCTTCCTCCCCACTGCTGCCCACTGCCACGCAGACTGCACTGACACCCGCTCCCCAAGGTGAGAAGAGCCCACAGGAGGACAGAGTGGTCCCTGGAGGCAGGTGGGCCTCAGCCGCCATGTGCCCTGGGCAGGGGGAGAGCACCTCCTCTCCAAGTCTTTCCCCCCATCCTGTGGGCATAATTGTGCCCGCCCACCCAGATGCCACAGGTCGGGGTGGGTGTGGGCTGGGCGGGGAAGGAGGCCACGTCACCTCTGCCGTCCTTGCTGCTCGGGACTTTGTCTTTGTGTCAACCCCCCTGACCTCACAACCTTATTGCAGACTACAGCAGCGGAAGGGAACTTGAGGCTGGCTGAGCTCACGTGACCCCTGTGGGACTCCGTGCAGGATGTGCAAGTGTCTGAGACAATGGGGGTGGGCAGGGGCTGTTGCTGCTCAGGAGACTGAGCAAGAGGGTGCCGCTGCCAGCCTGGGTGCAGAGCAGGAGTCTGCCAGGGGTGGTGCAGCCAGCAGTCACGGGTCCACACACAGCTGCCCGAGGTGCGGGAGCCCTGCTGGAGTGGGGTGTGGACGCGAGCGGCCGGGGCCGCAGCCCCACCGCGGCCCTCCCCAGCTCATTAAGGCTTCCCCACTATTCTGACATTTGTGCGCATCACGTACCGGCAAGAAGTAATTTACTTAGAAGAAATTAAAAGTTCATTTTAATTGAGCGCACACTGCAGTATGCAAATGAGGAGCACATTATGTACACTGGAGCAGAGACAAAGCTCCCGTCAGCACTTAACCCTCCGTGTGCCGCGCTCCTCAGCTCCACCGGGGCCCGTGCCCTGTAGGGGCCGCCCTGTCCCCAGGCAGGAGGGGGACAGCCTGGACCCCCTGAGCTCTTCTCGATGTCAGCACCACGTGTGCCGGGGACGCGATGGCAGGCTCTGCCCGCCCGACCCCAGCCCAGCCTTGGGCAGTGGGGCCTCGGCCAGGTCCCTGGCTGCTCAGCACTGGCCTGAACACAGCAGACGATCCCTGGGGCCTGGCAGGAGGGTGCACCCCGCAGGGGAGGCCCACACTAGATCCCGCCCTGCCCGGGATGTCAGCCCTCCCTCTGCAGACCTGCGCCCAGGCCTGGTGTCCAGCCCGTGCTTGGGCTCCACAGCCAGAGGAAGGACACAGCACCTGCTGCTCCCCAGGAGCCACGTGTTCACCCTGGCCGACGGCCCACAGCTGGTCCAGTGCCACTCCTGTGGAGACGCAGGCTCGTCCCCTGCTGACCGTCACCTACGGCCACAGCCCTGGAGGTCCAGGGGGAGGTGGCTCATCCGCATCTGTACCTGCTCCTGATGTCCAGGCCCGTCCCTGTGACCTCCTCCAGGGCTCAGAGCATCGGGGCTGCTCCTCAGGGAGGGGAGACTCCGTGGGCCTTCCCCAGGCCGGCCCTGCTGGGTCCTCCCACGGAGCCCCCGTCCCAGCCCAGAGAGGAGGGGCTGGGAAGGCCCAAGAGCAACGGCCTCAAGGACTGCTGCCCGGGGCCTCCCGGCCAGAGCCCTCCAGGAGGCTGGGGTGCCGAGGCATCGGGTCCAGGCTGGGTGACCAGGCTGACTCAGGATCTCGGGTCTCCCCGCTGTTCTGAGGACGGCAGTGTGGGCACCTCTGGTCTCCCTCCCTGTGCCGTCCGGCGTTGGCCGCAGCCGCCCGCTGGGCCTTGCACAGTGTCCCTTTGCCGCCCTCGCTGCCCTCTCTGTTCAACTCAGCAGGGCCCTCCCAGGCCCACAGAGGCTGGGCCTGCTGGGCAGGAGGGCCCTCGGGCTGTGGCTGGCTGCTTTGCTCCGTGTTGGACTCTCCTACCTGTTAGTCCTGGGCCCGTGACGACCCGAGTGAGGCTGGTTCCAGGGGACAGCCAGCTGCAGGAGGCGACGAAGCCCTCCAGGCCCAGCCTCGGGGCCCACAGAGCCGGACACAGGGCCACTGCCTCACGGGGATGAGCGGGGACAGCGGGGCCAGAGCAAGCGGTCCCACCCCTCCAGAGCCATTTGCTGGTCCCGGGAGGCAGCCAGCCCGCCCCTCGCTCCCTGGCCCTGTGTCCACATGCTCAGGCCCCTCTGCCACCGTTCCCCGACAGAGCAGGTGCAGGGGACCAGGGCCAGCCTCCCTCGACCCTGGGAGCCGAGACCTGGGGAGGACAGGTGTATGTCCAGCCCCTCCCAGCAGGGCCAGGCGGTCAGGTGTGGGGGACAGCAGCTCTGTCCCTTCCTCTCAGGCCCTGGAAGGTGAGGCCCATGGAGTGAGTCTGGACCCTTGGGCCTGGGCCAACCCGGGGACCTGCACCCCAGAAGCCCTGTGGGCGATGTGCCTGGTGTCCTTGGCCCCCCAGCTCCACACCCTCACAGGGGTCCTGCCCTTCGGTTCTGGAGGAACCCAGGGAGGCAGAGGGCAAGGTCCCCACAGTACTGGGCCTTTCCTCCCCTCTACCTCCCCAGGGAGCGGGTGCGCACCTCTTCCCTGGGGAACCTGAATCAAATTGTGGGCCCTCCAGGTGCTGGGATGTGATCTGAGGATTCTCAGTGTCCCCTTGTCCCACCCACCCTCTTCTGGACTCGCTGTTCCTCTGAGGAACTGGAGGAGGAGGGTGGGGCTGGGCTGCTCAGCTGAGGCTGTGTGACTTTGACCGTGCACAGAACCCCTCTGGGCCTGCTTTCTTCCCACACCCAGGGAACACATCATAGCTGAACAAGGCTGAGACACACAGATGGGATCTGTGGCAGCCTCCCCAGCCCCCTCCAGCCGAGGAGCCCATGGCTAGCCCCGGTGAGCCCGGCCAGGTTGGGGGACTGAAGTCTCGTCTGGCTCCGACTCTCTGGCACAGGAACCAGGGCTCTCTGTCACCTGTTAGGCCTCCCTGGCTGAGGTCCTGCAGCCACGTGTGGCTGTGGTCACTTGCTCGGGGCCTCACGTGTCCCTGAGCCTTGCTGCACAGGCCTCTCGGTGAACAGATGTCCCCCTACCCTTTCTTCCCAGACGTCAGCCGCACCTTGGGCTGCCAGGCCTCTGGTCCTGGTCAGCGGAGGCCACTGCCCTGCAGCTATTGGGATAATCGCAGTCCCACAAGTGTCTGCACGGGGCTCACAGGCGCTGACTTTACGGAGCACGTGCCACACCCTGCATGGCGCCCACCCCTAGAGACCTTGCCTGGCCTGGGGAGAAGTGTCTCACACAGGCCATGGTGGTCAGGGGCCAGCCGCATCTTCCAGAGCCCAGGTCTCCAGCAGCCCAAAGCCCGTGCTCTTGGTCACAGTGTGCTGCAAGGTGGGAGCAGAGGGGAAGGGTGTGGCGGATCTGGCACCGGCCCCTGATGGCAGAGGTGGGCGTGGGGACCATCTGGCCAGGGAGCAGATCCCAAGGCCTTGCACCGCTGTGGGGGGTGGCAGTTGTGGGTCTGAGGCCCAGGACTCTGGGTCTGCTGGGGTTGCAGGAGAACTGGTTCCCTGTACTGAGGCAGCTGTTCCGGGGCCGTCAACCTCCAGGCCACCAGGCCTCCTCCGTGACCTGCACAGGGTGCAGGCTGTCCTGGAGAGGTGGGCACCAAGAGCACCTTGTTGCTCATCCACTCAGGTGGCTACTGGGCCTCGTCGGCCTCTAGTGCCCACTGACACAGCAGCTCCAGGGGGAGAGTGCTGGGATCGATTGGTGACGTCGGCTGTGGCTCTGGAGGGGACAGAGATGGAGACACGGGCTGGGAGAGGCGGGGATAAAGCCATGGCACCTCAGACCCGGCCTGGACTCGGCCCCACGAAGCCCACCTCTGGTCTGCTGGTCAAGGGGAGACCCTGCCTGTGCGTTGCCCATGCTTGCTGGGGAGTCCCGTGGGGGTGGGGGTCTGGGGCCACTGCAGCTCCTGCCTCGAGGCCTGGAAAGGGCACGTGGGAACAGGCATGGTGCTGTGCTCTCCTGGTTTCTCATTCAGAAACGTCAGCTGGGGCTGCGCATCTGCTCGCATCGCATGGACCCTGGGCATCCCCAGGCTGGACAGAGGCTCAAGGGGCCAGCTGCTTACAGGCCCAGGCCCGGGTCCGCCATCGGGTCCTGCCACAAGCCCAGCTCTGGGCCCTCCTCGGGCTCCCACCTGGTAGGACAGATGCCTGTTTGACCCCTGGCCTCAGGTGTCCCTGTCCCCAGGCCTCTCTCCCACCAGCTCCATCACGGACCCCGCCACTGCGGACCCAGGTGGAAACCTCGTCTCCAGGAAGCCCCCGCCTGGCCCTCTGCAGCAGAAGCTCTAGGGCGGGGCGCCCTCTGCAATCTCACCCTCCCATGGTCCCTCTGAGTAATTCCCGAGAGGCGTGGGCAGCCCGTGTAGCCTATGCCACACTGACCCTGGCGCCACACTGACCCTCAACGTGGGAGCAGGGGGTGAAGTGAATAAGTTAGTGGAGTGGCCAAGGCCCAGCTAACTCTGACTCCGAACTGCAGGTGAGGACCAGCTGAGGAGAACTGGGCCTCATTAGCAGGTCCCTGGCCACCCCAGTCCCTGTACTGTGTGTCCCCAAGGCAGCCCATTGTGGGCCTGCAAAGGAAGGGACCACTGGCTGAGCCCCACCTGCGTGGGCAGGGGTGCCTGAAGTGCCACAGGGAGGCCTGGGTGAGCTGCACGGGGGCCTGGGGAGGGCCACCTCGCCCCCGGCACATCTCCCAGACACGGAGCAGGAAAGAGTTAAGTCCTCTGTGAGCAACTGAAAAAAGAAAGTGGTAAACAATTTTTCTCTCCCTCGGCTAAATTAATATGCAAATTCCTAAGCCCCCCTCCATTCCAGTCCCCTGCCTTGAAATTAGCGAGGTAGAATGCTCAGGCTAATTATGCATTCAAACGAGCCGGCTGCGTGCGCCCGACGCTAAGAGGATGCGGAGAATGATTGTGAGAAGATGGAATTGACATTCGAGCGGGCCCTTCTGGTACATCTGGAACCCCTCTCGCGTGCACGGCAGATGTACCAGGCGGTGACCGTAGCCACCCTGGCCTGGGAGGGGGAGAAGGACTAGGGTCTGCTCCCCACCAGCTAACCCCCATACCCTGCCCTGACAAATGACCCCCCAGGATCTCTGGGGCTTATGCCCTTGGCCAGGACCACGGGCAGGCGGTGCTGTAGCCATGTGAGCTGCGCAGGGGTGGCCCGTGGGAGCTGGGCAGGGTGGCCTGTGGGAGCTGGGTGCCACCCTGGGTCTCCAAGGCTGCATCAGATAAAGCCCTGGAGCTCACTGAGGGGTCTCCACACGGGCAGGTGGCAGTGGCTAAGCTTGTAGGGTCCCCCAGCCCCTTTCAGTCATGTTGCCCACAGCACAGATGTGTCACATTCTACAGTTTAGGTAAAATTCTGTTGTGAAGGAGTTTCTCAGTGGAGTGGAAGTTCGAGCATCAAGGAAAGCAGAACAGAGCATGCCTGGCACCAGGGGTGGACAGGGGCAGTCAGGAGCAGCAGACTCAAAGCTGAAGACAGGTCCAGCCTGGGAAATCTTCCCTATAGAGCCTCATCCTTCATCCTCCAGTGAAGCCGTACTCCCTGCCTGAAGTCAGGCTCTCCCACCCCAGCCTCCTGCTGCCACACTGTCAGCCCTAGCCACTTCCAGCTTCTCACCACGGGATCCTCTCCAGAGTGATCACCGAGCTGACCTGCTTCTGGACCACTGGCTTGCATAGCCTCATGACACCATTCCTGTTCCTGAGGAGCGTGGCCAGTAGCATTCCCAAGGTTGGAGGGTATCTTGACAGCTGTCTCTAAGTTCCTGCAAGACACGGTGTCAGCCTGGAATCTCTGCAGTTCTTGACCTTCACCTCACTGCACTGAAAGATCTGTCCATTTGGAAGTTAGTGAATAAATTGATCAGGCAGCCCTCGTCCTGCTGGACACACTTCTTATAGCCGCAGAGGAGAAGCCAGGTCCTTTCTGAAATGCAACCTTAGCAGCATGAGCCTGAAGGATTCAGACCCTGATCCAAATCCATTCACACTGCTAGCAGCAGCATCACCATCATGATCACCGTTATTGTTACCATCACCACCATCATCCCCACCATCACTACCTCCAGCATCACTATCATCACCTCACCACCATCTTCATCCTCTCCCTCATCACCATGATCATGACCATCATCATCACCACCAGCAGCACACCACCACTACCATGACCATGACCATCAGTATCATCATTACCATCATCACCATCACCAACACCAACCATCATTACCATCACCAACACCATCATCACCACCAACACCATCATCACCATCAGCATCACCAACACCATCAACATCACCAACACCATCATCACCACCACCAACACCATCATCACCACCAACACCATCATCACCATCCCCAACACCAACCATTATCACCACCACCAACACCATCATCACCATCATCACCACCAACATCATCATCACCAATACCATCATCACCACCAACAACACCATCACCACCACCAACACCATAATCACCACCACCAACACCATCACCACCAACAACACCATAATCACCACCAACAACACCATCATCACCACCAACACCATCATCACCAACACCATCATCACCATCACCATCACCATCACCAATACCATTATCACCATCACCACCACCACCAATAACACCATCATCACCACCAACACCATCATCACCACTACCAACACCATCATCATCATCAACAACACCATCACCACCAACAACACCATCATCACCATCACCACCACCATCATCATCACCAATACCATCATCACCACCAACAACACCATCATCACCACCAACACCATCATCACCATTACCATCACCATTACCAATACCATTATCACCATCACCATCATCACCACCAACACCATCATCACCATCAACATTACCAACACCATCATCACCACTACCAACACCATCATCACCACCAACACCATCATCATCACCATCAACACCATCATCACCATCACCATCACTAATACCATCATCACCACCACCAATACCATCACCACCACCAACACCATCATCACCATCACCAACACCAACCATCATCACCACCACCAACACCATCATCATCACCACCATCACCAACACCAACCATCATCACCACCACTATCATTATCACCAACAACAACACCATCATCACCACCACCAACACCAACCATCATCACCATCACCAGCATCATCACAAATCAATGCCACTATCATCCCCATCTCAATGACCCTTGCCATTCTCTGGGGACTTACTTCATACCAGACATGGTGCCAAATGGATGAAACACACAGTCACATTGAATTCTCACAGGCCTTTGAAGCATCTGGTATCACCCTCAGTCTACAGAAGAAACTGAGTTCACTAGTTAAGTGACAGAAGTTGAACTTGAACCTAGGTCTTTCTAACACAGGAGTCCTAGGACCGTAGCTGTATAATTCTACCTCTTCCCATCCCCCTCAAGGCCACGCCTTCCAGGACTGGGCAGTTGGTCATCCCCGAGGTGTGAACGCCTGCCGCTGCTTCTGAGCCTAAATCATAGCTGGGCCTTAGTTCAGAGCCAACCTGAAACATCCAGATACCAGCTTTTGTTACCGCACAACCAAGACAGAGATTCTCGTCTCCCAGAACGTTTGAGCCAGACTCAGGCAGATGCATTGGTAGGCGAGTCGGACCAGCTTGACAGACTTGCCCTTGCCAGACAGGTACCCTGCCAGGAGACAGGACAGGAAGGGGGTGTTGGGACCACCCCAGGCCCACAAGCCGTGCCAGACCTTAGTCAGAGAAGAAAATGGATGCCCCCACATTGTCCCCCCAAAAGACCTGGGAGCGGGCCGCCCCAGGTGCAGGGCTGGTCAGAGCCTGAAGGTTGCAGGCCCAGGGCTGACAGGCCAAGTCACATCCTCTCTGCTGGCCTGGTCTCCTCTCTATACTGCTGGAATGTTGGACTGGACATTTTCCAAAGATCCTGGATTGAGGCTTTCTGATATCAAGTCCAGGATCCTATTAACTAAGTCATCCCCCTGCCTCTCTTTCCATAACCCTGACCCTCCTTGTTGAAGGCCTTGGGCTACTCAGCACTGATCTTCAGACAGGAGCAGAGCAGTCCCCAGAGAGGACGCACAGTCAGGAATGACGCCCTTGCCCACAAGGCCCGTAGCCACGGAGGGCCGCCACAGGAAGGTGCGAGGGCCAGCAGAGGGTGCAGACGGGCCCCCTTCCATCCAGCCAGGGAAAACAGCCTGATTTCCAAAGTCAGAGGGTCACAAGAGCAACCAGCGCCTGCCAGTGGCCAGTGGGCAGCACGGGAGGAAGGGCACCACACTGAACATGCTTCGGACACAGTGAAGTCACGGGATCTCCCCCAAGACGTGGTGAGCAATACCGCTTTCTCCTGACCCCAGCGGACACCCAGTGGCATGGCAGGCGGAGGAAGACGAATCACCCGGGAGACGGTGCATCTTGGAGACGATCAATAGTGACCGGCCGCTCGGTCACGAGCAGAAGTAAATAGATGGGAAGATTAATGAGACTGGCTGGGGAGGGCTTGGAGCACGGTGAGGAGGAGGGACGTCCTGCGAGGTTGCCAGGGAGGGTGGCTGGTCGGCTCCTGGTGGCAGCCACGTTGGGGCCCCACGGGATCCTGGGTGGCCCAGCAGTGAGCACTGACCCCCCTGGGCTGGAACCTCCGGGGGGGAGAGGGGCCCCAAGGCGGCCCCTGCACCTTCAGGACCAGCTTCCTCCCTGGAGGCAAGGAGCTGCCGGGAGTCAGGCGGGTGCTTTGTCCCTCTGATGGTGATGCATGGCCCCGCTAACTCGCTGTGCGAGGCTGTTAATTGTGGCACAGCTGCGGTGACAGCCCTCCAGGCGCTGGGCAATGCTGGGCTGCGGAGCTTGCTGCAAATCAACACCATTTGTTGTGCAGGACGTGTTTCATTCCCACACGACACGCATAGCTTATCACCTCGCTGCAGTAAGGGGGAGAGGTGGTCTGCCCGCTGGCCCTGCCTGGTCCACTGGAGCCCACTGCTGTGGGGAGGACACCAGCCTGACCCTCCAGCGTCCAGGGTGATGGGGGGTCCTGAGTGACAGTCCCAGCCCCTCTCTGCTGGTCCCTGCAAAAAAGCCAGGCTCCAGGCAGACACACAGCAGCCCCTCTGTCTGGCCTGTCCAGCTCTGTGGCCTCAGGGAAGCAACTTGACCTCTCTGAGCTATTTCTTCAACTGTGTAGACATGTGCCTGCCTCCAGGGAGGCCAGACCAGACCAGCACAGCTGCACTCTGCCTTCAGGGGACAGCAGCGGAACACGGAGTCCGCCTGGTTGCTGGGACAGTCTTGGAAATCAGGCGACCCAGAGGAGAGCCGTGCCCTGGGCGACACCAGACTGCTCTTTCCTCTCCTCCTGAGCTGCCCCCGCTGCCTCGCATCTTGTCTCCAGGTCCTTACCCTCCTCATGGGCTCTGTCCCTGTCCTCATCCCCAACTGAGGGCTCCAAGGGCCTCACTCAGCTGTCCTCCTCCAGCCGGGACATGGCCTCAGCAGGAGGGCCAGGCAGTCCCAGCCGCTTCCCGGGAACAGGGACAGACCCCTGGGCCCCGAGGGGCTTCTCCAGGGCCCACGCCCCCCCTTGCCTTCCCTGCGGAAGCAACAGAAGCTTCCATAGTCCCAGGGCCTCTGTGAGGATGGCCCACAGCAGGAAAGGTAGCCAGGGGCAGTGACCTAAGGGAACCTGGTCACTGATGGAGCTGCCTCTCCCTGGGGTGAATCTTGGCCTCCTGTGGTTCCAAGAGCCCTGTGGCCTATAAGAGGACTGAGCAGGGGCATGGGTCCATGTCCTACAGCAGGGGTGTGGGTCAGGGGGTGGCTCTGCAGGCTCTGCAACCACCCAGCAGAGGTGTGAGGTCAGACCCGGGCCTGCGAGGAAGAGTGGGCTGGACATGGGCTCCTGGTGGTCAGGGCTCAGTGCCTCTGGATGCATGCAGAAGCACAGGCTGGACTGAGTGTCCATGGGGGGGGGCCTCCCATGAGGCTGAGGTCAGGAGGGAGCCAGAGTCACGCTGCAGCAGGTGGGCGGGGCAAAGGTGTGTGATGCCCTGCCCTGGCCACTGGATGTGGCTCTGTGACTAGTGACGGCAGCCGCTCCGTGGGCAGGGCCGTGCAGGGGCCCCTCGCTCCAGCCAGGGTGCACTTCCACCCGTGTCTGTATGGGGGGTAGGGCCAGGGAAATGGCCAGCCTGGGACCCTGCCTCCCAGGCACAGCTGGGGAGGGGCAGCAGCGCTCATCTCCTCTGCGTCCAGAACTCGCTGCGGATAGTAGCAGCGATTCTGAGGACTGCGTGGAGCCAGGGTGCCCAGGTTGACCTAGAGCAGAAGGGTCTTGGGCTCCCCGTCATGAAGCCTGGCCTCGGTGCACAGAGCTGGCCCCGGGGGGAGGAGTGAGCGGGCACTGACAGGTGCCAGGGAGCAGGCTGGCCGCTGCACCGCCAGAGGGAGGAGGTGGGGTGCTGGGAGGAGGGACTCCCTTCTTCCCTGGGCTGGCAGGGCAGAGCGGCTGGCCCTTGGGGGCTGGCTGGTCCCCATGGGTGGCTCGTCCCGTAGGGTGCGCCTCCCTCCCTTGGGACCCCGGGGCTCTGGGTGATAGGCCTGGAGGCTGCCCCAGCTGCTCTGGGGCAGAGGCAGGGCAGGCCCTGGTGGGCGGAGGGCGGAGGGCGGAGCCACGGGGCACTCTGGTCCTTGGCCGGGAGGGCCGGGTGGCGGGCGGTTTGGAGCTTGGGCTTGCTGGCAGTGCCCGCTCACTCCCAGGCCCCTCCTGCGTGTGGGAGGCTGCAGCAGGCTCCGTGTCAGGAGGCAGACAACTCCATGAATATTTCATCAGGGAGCAGCGTGGGGCCGGGAACATCTGGCAGGAGTCTCGGGGCTGGGCGCCAGTGCAGGAGGCGGGCACTGAGCGATCCGGAAGGCGGGGTGTGGGGCAGGTGGGGAGGCCGACCTCCCTGCTGGTGGGCACCATGGAGCCAGGCAAGAGGTGGGTGGGCGACCCTCCCAGGTCCAGCAGCCACAGCCCTGCCGGCTCCTCCTGTTCCTGCCCACGAGGACCCACCAGCATGGAGCAGCCGTGGGCTGGCCTTGGGGGTGGGTGTCCTGACAGCTCCGGCCAACCTTCCCCGGGGGCCCACAAGCAGGCCAGAGCGTATCCAGGTGGGAGGGTCCCAGAGCTCCACCCCTGGGTTAAGCAGGGCCCGGTGCTCTCTGTGTGGCAGTGAGGCCATGGGAGACACCTGCAGGCCGGTCAGGACAGCAGAGAGCCACCTGGAGCTGGGCAGGAGGCAGTGTGGGCACCCGGGGGACCCTGCCTCCACCAGCCCGACTGGGCTGTAAGCCAAGGCTGGGGGTGGGCCAGGGTCACAGGGCAGAGTTGGGGTCCTGTGTGGCCTCTCTGGGCCAGGCCAGCACACAGACAGGCATCGTGCCCTGCTCAGTGGACAGAGACGCTGGACTCCCGGCCAGGTGCATAGGGTGAGCAGGGCCCTAAGCAGTGGGTTCTGGTGGGTCTGGCCTCCACATGGCCCAGCTGGTTCCTTGAACCAGTGGCCAGGGGGACATGCCATGCCAGGGTCAGGGGAGAGTGACCAACAACAACCAACAGGTGCTGTCATCTGCAAGCTCAGTCCCTGTGTCAGTCCTCACAGCACCCGTTGCTCTGGGCGGGGATGCTCCAGGGACCCAGGGAAACCGGGCTGGGCGCCCTCCCCAGAGCCATGCTGGCCCTGTTTCCATCCAGCTGAGACCCCAAGCAGGAGACCCGGCCCTGTGGCCCCATGCCCATGTCTGGTGTGGGCAGTGACCACAGGACCGTGTCTCCCTCACCCTTGGGCTCCTCACCCAAGTGCTCCCCAGGGCACAGGCCCAGCCCAGGCATTTGGAGAGGAAGCAGCTTGCCCAGGTGACACCCGGGTACGAAAGCCCAGCATGGCCGCACTTCAGGCTGTGGGCTGAGGGAAGAGGAGGGCCTGGAGAGAGGGCAGGCGCCGTGTGGCCGACCCCCGGGAGCCCTTCCTGGTGGTCCCTGGGACGCCTCTGGGTGGGCCTCCACTGGTGTCTGAGCCTCCCCAGAGGCCGCTCCTCCTCCTGCCTGGCCTGCCCCTAGAGCCTGCCTCCTAGGTGTCTGCAGCAGGAGCCCACCCGTCAGCCCCCGACCTTGACTTTGAAGCCCCTCCCTGGCCCTCCCGGGGGAGGCTCCACTGTGGAGCTGAGCCCTGGCCCTGACTTCACAGGACCACGGACACCCCAGGACTCTGTGGCCCTGAGGCTGCCCCCACTTGGCCCCGCCCCACCCTCCAGCCACACCTTTGTGGATCTCTGGTGTCCCTCTGCTGTGCCTCTGCCAGCCCCAGGGGAGGGGAGCGAAGGCACGGCTCCACGCTCTCCATGGACCTTGCAGGGGTGCTGGGCAAGGGCGAACCACAGCCTGCGGCTCCTCCCTGGCCCACTCAGGGCCACTCACGTCCCTGCCAGTGGAACGTCCCCACCCCCAGCCCCCTTCCTGCCAGTCTATGACCCCTGGGAAGGGCACCGGGCTTTGTCCTGGGGCGCTGGCAATACCCTCAGCCAAGCCCACCTACCGGGCCCTCGAGTTCAGCTCCTGGTGGCAGCACTGTGCCCAAGCCCCCCTGAGGGCACATTTGGCTCCTCTCCACCCCTGCACACAGGCCCTGAGGGGCCACACCAGGCTGAGGGGAGGACGGGGCCTCTGGGGGTGTGGGGGAGGCCAAGCTTCTCTGGAGCTCCGAGACCCTCCTGGCAGAGCCCCCAGTCCACCCCCCAGTCCACACCTGCGAGAGGAAAGACCACATCCATGGACAGCGTGGGGACCTTCTAAGAGCTGGCCAGCGAGGACCTGGCCACAGGGCATCGGGCGGAGGCAGTGCAGCCGTGAGCCTGCAGCGGGCACAGCTGCTGCTGACGGACCCCCAGACCCTGGAGGGACATGCCCAGCGCACCTCAGCCCCAGGCAGTGTCAGGGGACCTGGAGCCGGCACAGTCCACGGGGCCAGCCCGGACACGGAGAGACCAGCCCCCAAAGGGCCCTCCTGGCGAGCTGCAGGTCCCACACCTAGGGAAGCCGAGCTCCCACCTGCACCCCACTTGCACCCCAGCAAGCCCCTCGCGGCCATTACCTGTGCCGTGCCTGCCGCCGCCTCTGTCCACCGCCTCCAGCCCCATCCTCAGTGGCACCGCTGCCAACCGGCTGCGCCTCCCAACCCGGGCTGCCGGCGACTTGCGGTGGTTGTATCGTGGGGTTTGGCCCGTGCCGCCACTGGCACTCGGCGATGGCAAGCGTCCATCTTCCTGCACACCCGTCCTTCACCTCCGCTGCCTCCCGGTGCCCTCAGAGTCCCCGCGGTGCCCGCTCGGAGGGGAGTTGGCACGGACGGAGCCCAACCCGCCTCTGCAGCTGAGTGTAGCCGGCTCCTTTTTTGTGTATTTTAAACACACACGCACACTCTTTCACACGCACACACGCCAAGCCCCCCACCCCCAACAACACGCATCCCTTCTGTCGGGAGCAGACCCAGCCAAGAAAGCCCCGAGCAGGCGGGGAGGAGAGGGGGCCTCCGAGCGGTGGAAACCAGCCCCATGCTCCTGCCTCCTGTGCCCATCGCGCGCCCCTGGCGCCCCCGCTTACGAAAACCACCAGGAAGGAAAAAGAGGACTCACATCCGAGTCATACCTCGGAGCCTCCGATCGGGTCACCTCCCTCCCAGCCCCGTGCTTCAGAGCAGGCTCTGGCCCCACCGCCTGCTTCCCACCACTGACCCTCCTAGCCACACCCCCGTCCTGCGGCCGTGGTGGGCACGCCGGCTCCCCCGCACTCCTGGCCGTGAGGGGTGTTTATCGAGTGCCAGCCCCGCTGCACCCATGAAGATCTGGTAGCCACAACAGAGGGGCCCTGTCCTCTGGCCACACCTCCCCGCTACAGGACTGGACGTCTGCAGCCGGGGGCAGAACCTGGTGTCCTACCTCAGGTCTGCAGAGCCCAGAGGAGGTTCCCAGGGGATGCGAGGGTCAAGACCAACCTGAGACCAAGGAGATGGCAGAATAGGGAGACCCAGCCACCCAGAGCGGCAGGGGTGGCCCTTAGCACCTGGCGAGGCCACTGTGTCCTCCCCTCTGAGCAGAACCCTTCCTGCCCGAGGGCCGCCCTGCTGCGACTGCCTGCTTCCTGCCTCTTCAGACCCAACAGAAATAGCCCCCACTGGCCAGTCCCTGTGTCACGTGTCCAGTGAGCCTCCTGGACGTGGCGGGGAGGAGGAAGGGTCCTGCATGCAGCGGCCCTGCCCAGGCCAGCAGCAGGAGGCAGGGCATGGCGGCCTCTCCCCGGCCCTCCACTTGCCCCCAGAGCCCAGCTGCCTGTCAGTTGGGAACGCTGAGCCAGGTGGACTCTGGTTCAAATTAAAGGTCACCCTGCCCTGCCCGCTGGGACCCTTCGAGCTGGGCGTGGCTGCCCTTTGGGGTTGGTTTTCTCCTGCTGACTGCCCAGGGGCCTTGACCCAAGCTTTGCTTAGCATGCTGGACTGTCGGGTGAGTGTATTGGGTGCTGTGCGACCACCACTCTGTCCTGTTCCAGAACATTCTCTTCACCCAGAAAGGCACCTGTGCCTGTTATCAGTGCCGGCCATGCCCGGCCCCCTCTCGGCCTGCAGGGAGTGGACTCACCTGGGCCCGAGCAGCACGCCCCAGCTGGAGTCGGGCGCTCCCTGCAGTCCCGGGGTGTCCTAGGCGTGGCCGGAGAGAACTCGCCCGCGGAGCTCCTCCTGATCAGCACAACCTGGCCCAGGCCACGTCCCTGCCCCTGGCTTTCCTTCCTCCACAGGGTGCCCGGTCCTCAGGTAAGTCCCCAGGGCCAGATCAGGACAAGGCTCCATCCAGGCACAGGAGAGTCAAGCTGGCAGAGGCTGTGGGCAGTGCATGGCCAGGCAGGGCCAGACTCACTTTGAGTGACCAGCTCTGACATGAGTGGGGCTCTAGGGGACAGAAGGATGGCATCTTCCTCTCTCCAAGAACAGGAAAGCCTGGGTCCAGACTCCTCCAGGTCAGTGAGGCCACCTGCTGACGTCCACTCCCTCACTCTCACCCCTGGGATAGGGTGCATTGCCCAGCAGCTCTGCTGCCCACAACGTCCACTCTGTGGCTCATAACAGGCGCGTGGCAGCAGCTGCCGTCTCAGACCAGCTCAGGGGGCACCAGCCAAGTGGCGTGTGTCGAAGACCAGGGCAAGGCAGGGCCTCCCTGTTCTCAGTCCAGCCGGGAGAGAGCTAAGGCTCTAGGACCTGCAGCCACACAGGGTCAGCACACAGACCCTGGCCAGCACTCAAATGTGCCCCAAGCCCCTGCTTGGCTTGTGAAGCCCGGTGTCCTTGGCCATGTCCAGTGACCTCAGAGCTGGGAGGAGCACACGAGAAGAGGGTGGTGAGGGGCCAGGGCATCCGGCTCTGGCCTGGGACTGTCCCTCAGCCAAGCTGAGTGTGGTCAGAACACGGTTGGGTCAAGGGCAGGTGGAACAGCATTGGGAGTACTGGACCTGCAGCGACCACCTGACCACAGAGCCATGGCAGGGACGCAGCGACCACAGCATGCAGGGCCTCCCCAGGGACAGTGCAGCAGTCAGCACTCAGCGCAGCCCAGCCAGCCCCCCAGCCACCGAGACGGGCTGAGTCAGGCCCAGCTGGACAGAGCCAGGGAAGGTTGTGCATCTGCCTGTGAGTGTGGGGGAGTGCGTGTGTGAGTGTGTGCATGTGCCGCGTGGGAGCGTGTGCTGTGTGGGTCGTGTGGGACCGTGTGCGTGTGCCATGTGCCGCGTGGGAGCGTGTGCTCTGTGTGCCGTGTGCTGTGTGGGTTCAGGAGTTGGCAGAAGGCCATCCTGCTGTCCCCAGTCAGCCTTGGGGAGGCGGCGGCCACCGACACCTTGGCTGCTACAGAGGAGGCCAGGTGTGAGCCATCGACACGCCCAGTGGAGCGGAGCGTCCCTGCCCCCTCCTGGGGCCACTGCAGGGGCTGCCTGAGTCACAGGTGTCCCCCAAAGGTCTGAGTGTTCCTGGGAGTCCTCAGGGACGCTGGACCTGCACAGCCTGAGCCTAGGAAGGCCAGCGGGAGGTGGCTGAGCGGTGCCATGGGGAGGCTGGCAGACCGGGAGCTCCAGCTAAACCTGGGTGCAAGCCTCGACTGCTCGTGGGCCCGAGGAGCTGGAGTCACATCTGGTAAGTTCACCACCGCCTCTAGCCAGTTGGCTTTTTCTTCTTTTTAAATCACCTTTTTATTTTTTTCCAATCTTTCACTCACTCACTCACTCATTCACTGTTGGTCATCTTTTATTGACTCTTAGGAATCCCTCCCAGCCACAGGTGCCTGCACGGTGTCACACAGACGGTAGCTTCTGTGAGCTGTTCCCCTGGTCCTCCTGCGGGCCTCGACCTCTCCCCGTCACACTCTGACCCTCCCGGCTCCTTCCTTTGCTTCCTTGCTCAAGGGACAGGGCTGGGCAGTTTCCTCCTGGGCACACAGCTACAGAGCCTTGTGGGGAGGCCCCCGGCTGGCTGGCCACCGTGGGGTTCCGTGGCTGCTCAGACACCTGCCGGGCACAGTCGGAGTCTCCTGGTAGCTTAGCGGCTGTAGGTGAAGCTCTTGGAACAAGGAGGTGTTCTTGGAGGTGTTCCGGCTGCGCTGCTGCAGGCCCCGCTGCGGGGTCACATCCCCTGGCGTCTGGCCTTTGGATCACGTGCGGAGGTTCCCTGGGCTACTCTGCCACTTGCTTCAACTCTGCTGGTTTAAGCCCGTGCTCTCCCCATCCCCCACCAAGATGGCCTTGACCTTCCTATTCCTGTTTTCCAGCTCACCTTTACTTACTTGCTTTGGTCTCCTTGGGCTCAGTTGCTCTCTCTGCTTGGACCTGGGTCCCTGAGGGTGCCTGGAGGGAACCTGGATGCACCCCATGGGGCTGAGGCCAGGAGTCTGCCCCATCTCCAGGTAGCCCGTGCTTGTGCCTGTGTGTCCCCTTTTATTAAGATGGCGTCTAGGTCGTTTCTCCTTCCAAGTTGACCCCTGGTGAGGCCTTCTCTCACTGATTTAAAATCCCGGAGTCTGGGGACGCTGCTGGCTGGGGTCTAGAGTGCAGCAGCACCCAAGGGGTCCCAGCCCAGCAGCCCTAGTGGAGACCAGGGAGGTCCCAGCACAGCAGGGTGCCGTGGCCCTGATCTGCTTTGGGGCATTCACAGAGACTTCCTCTGCCACCTAAAATCTGCTCATTTTAGTACTTGCTCCGTGGGAACTTGAAAAGAAGGTGTTTCCTCAAGTTTGGGTGCAGAATTTAAATTTAGATCTACCCAATTAACTTAATTAATAATAATATTTCTCAGTTCCTCATTTTTTAACATTTCATTAGTGAATTTGAGAGGTGTTGCACTTGCTACAGGGTCCATTGGCTTCTCTGGGACCATGGAGGCAATAGGAGCCCCCTCGAGGTGGGGTGTCGCTAAGTACCAGGAAAGTGCAGGGATCTAACAGACCACCCAGAAGGGCCCGCCCTGCCGCCTAGCTTGGCAGGAGAAGAAGCAGGTCAGTCAGGCAGGAGGGCTTCCAACAGACAGTGCTGGGACGACCAGGCACCTGCAGGCACGGGCCGAGGCCTGACCACGTCTCGCGGCTGACACAGAGCCCACCTCGTCCAGAGCCAGAGAGCAGGTCTGTGGCTCGCAGGGAAATCTATTCCTGTGCGTCTCGGGCGCAGATTGTCCGCTGGGGCTCTGGCCCTCTAGGGCTGTGGGTTGACCGGCACTGTGCACATGAGTGTGTGGGTGTGCGCAGGTGGGTGCCGGCAGGGCCGTGCGGCTTGCTGTCTCCTCTGAGCCCCTGTCTGGAGAGGGTGGGATGGCCGGGCTCTGACCACACTGTGCCCCAGAGCTCAGGGCCAGAGCTCAGCTCAGGATGTGGTGATGACGGTGTGGCTGGTGCAGCAGGTGCCACGAGGGCTCAGTGCAGTGTCCCTCTGTTGCTGGGTCAGGGAGACAGGCCTCGGTGGGAGCCAGTCAGGACTCCAGCTGTAACTCCACTGCTCTTGACTTAAACGGCCCTCACCAGGCTGACCGGCTGACCGGAGACTGGGACGACGCTCTCACAGCCTCACTGTGCAGGAAGCGCTCCATGGAACCCCAGCCTGGGAACTGGGAGTCAGCTCCGGCCCTCTGCTCTCATGGATGAGGACAGTGGGGATTCTTTAAAAAGGGGGCCCCAACCCTCCTTCCCTCCCTCCCTCCATGTCGAAGCTGGGGCCCCACCACTCCTCCTGTGGACAGCCAGAGCTGGATTTGGGTGGGAGTGACGTGACATGGACCGGCTGGAGCTCAGGCCTCGGGGCCTCCTGCCTGACCCTGCTGGAGGCAGATTGCCATGGGGTCGGCGGGTCCAGCACGGCGGCTGTGCCCAGGGAAGCAGACCAGGGCGAAGTGCACAAAGCCAGCCATGTGAGGGGATGGCCAAAGGCACTGGGCTGGGGAAGGGCCTCGGCTGAGGAGCCACAGGGCCAGCTGGTGGGGGAGGCCATCTGGCCCCCTCCAGGGGTCAGGGAACATGGAATGTGTGAGGGTTGGGGGGCACAGAGGAGGGTGGGAACGTGTGGGTGTGGATGGGCAGCAGGCAGGGTCAAGCTGGTCCATGGCACGTGAGAGGCAGGAGGGACCTCATGGGAGGGAGCAGGGCATCTGGACACCAGGGCGGGGGGCAGTGAGAGGTTGCAGGGCATCCCACAGCAGCAGTGGCCCAAAGGGAAGGAGGGAGACCCTCGACCTCGCCTGAAGCCACCTGCAGTCAGTACCAGACTTTCCCTCCAGCCGGGAGTGTCCAGGGAGGGCCCTGGCTCCCAGCCAGTCCTGGACATGGGCCCCTCCTGGGCTCAGGGAACCTGTGGTCCTCTTCAGCATCTGCCTCTTCCCTCCCTCCTCTGTCCCACGCTGGTCCTGAAGCTCAGGGTTCTGTGTGGACCAGCTCAGGGCGGCCACTCCAGTAGACAGTGGCCTGGCTTCTGAGGTCACAGCCCTACCCCTCCCCAATATCTTCACCCCCGCCCAGGGTCAGGAAGTCCGAGTCCCCCCAGCAGCTGCCCTCTCCTGCAGTCAGGGGCAGGGGCTGGAGGTGTCAGGGGCTCTGTGATGGCAGGAATGAAGCCCCCCACCTAGGAAGGAGGGGAGAGGCGTGTGTAGGCAGGGGGCTGAGCTCCGGGCAGCAGCTTCCCTGGCTCTGCCTGCCGGGCTGCCACGGGCTGGTGCACTCAGGCTGGGCATTGGCTGGAGACAGTCGCAGCCAGTTGCTTGGTGGCCAAGTGGCTGGAGCAGGTGTCTCTGCCCTTGTCCTCAGCCTCCTCTGCACCATGAGCAGCACAGGCCCCTCAGGGTCTCCCCACCACGGGACACTTGCTGGATGAGATTGTCATCTTTTGACCCTGGTTTGGGGGTACTGAGGCATCCAGGAGCCCCCACAGGGAGGCCTGAGCAAGAAGAGGCTGAGGAGTGGGAACCCAGGTCACGGGGCTCGGTCCCCAGGTCGGCCAGGCCAGGCCGGAGGCAAGAGGAAGGAGGCCAGCAAGGACGGACTGGCCGCGGGGTTTCCCAGCCACACACCCGTTAGCCGCCCAGTGGCACCCGGAAACGTGGGCTGGCCTTCTCTTAAGCCGAGATCCTGACCTTCCCCACCCGTCCACCCCCTACCATGGGACAGCTGGAAGACTGAGAGCCCCACGTCACCCAGGGCACGGCCTACAGGAAGGGCTGCCTCCTGAAGCCCCTCTGGCCCAGGAGCCTGGCTGGCTTCGGGAGGGGCCTGGGCACAGGGACACTTGGCCTGCACGAGGCCCGGTTCTTGCCGCTGTGCTGACCCAGGGAGCCCTACCACACTCGGCTCTACCCTAGCCCTGTTCACCCTGCGTCCAGGGGAGGCACTGCCCCTTGGCCACCAGGAGTCCTGCTGGCTGGCAGGCCCCCTCGCCAGCCCCAGTAGGGCAGGGCTTGCCTGGAGTGCAGCGCCCCAGACGGCCACCCGCTGTCTGATCCTTTCCGAGCCCCGTCTGCCCTCCACTGCCAGCAGACCTCGAGGTCACGGCTCCTCCTCCAAGACCTTCTCGCGGTGCTTTCTCAGAGTCCCCCTGAACCGGTCACCCAGCAAACCCCAGCCGCCCCTGTCTAAGACCGAGGCTTCACCCGGGAGGAGGGTTCCCTCTGGCCTGAGGCCCCAGCCAGCATCCCAGGATGACCAGAGGCTGCAGGCCTGGGGATGGCCAGGCCCTGACCTTCAAGAGGGCTCTGCCATCTCGGACCTGAGGTCTGCCCTGTAAGCGGCCCATGGGGGTGAGCGGCTCTGGACCCCGCGTGGCCAGGCCTAAAGAACAGAGGCTCTTTCCACTCTCTCCAGGGCCACGTGCTGAGCCCCGTCCTCCTCTGGCTCCAGGGGGCTCAGGCTCCCAGAGGCCAGCCCAGCTGCAGCGGGGCCCCTGTGCAGTGCGTGGGTGTCGGAACATTCCGCCCACAGAGCCAGGTGCCACCACCCCGGGGCACTGGGAAGTGAAATCGCTGGGTCTGTGCTGGGCGTGGTGGGTCAGGAGTGGTGGGTCCACCAGGCGGACTTTCAAGGTGGAGTGGGGGCTGGTCCCCTCTGAGTCTGCCCAGCAGAAGAGAAAACCTTTGCCTCAAACAGACTGGACACTCGGGAGTGTGGGAAAGACCCCACCCTGCCCTCTCGCCGACACACGCTTCTGCCCAACGGCCCACGGGGCGGAAGTGATCTGCGGCCAGAGGGGTGAGCATCTCAGGCGCGGGTTTGCTGGTCATGGCCCCCCCAAGGCCTGCATGGGAGGACCACCCTGCACAGGGCTGGTGGCGAGAGCCCCTGGTCCCAGCCTCCGACAGACACCACTGCCAGCCCCCTACCCGTGTTGCAGGTGAGGAGACTAAGGCTTGGAGGCAGGACCGAGGCAGGCAGCTACAGCTCTGTGGAGAGAACACGTGGCCCCTGGTTTAGAGCATCACATGTTTGAGACGGCTACAGCCGAGCCCATCTAGGCTCAATCAGCAGAGTGCAGCGGCCACACCTGTGATCCCAGCTACTGGGGAGGCTGAGGCAGGAGGGTGGAGAGTTCCAGGCCAGCCTCAGCCACTTAGCTGGACCCCGTCTAGAAATAGAAAATAAAAAGGTCTGAGGTGTGGCTCGGGGCAGAGCACTTGTCCAGCATGAGCGAGACCTGAGGTCAGGAGCACTTGGGAAGGTCTGGAGCGCCATACAGCCCCCCACCTGGTGGCCCCAGCCCCAGCCCCTTCCCGGGCAGCCTCTGCTCACCACCCAGGGCAGGGGGAACGAAGCCACGGACCCAGGGTGCTGGAGGCCAGGACAGAGCTGACAGGCTATGCCCCGCCAGGCAGTGCCCTGGGATTGCGGCTGGGCACGGCGTCATCGGTGGAACAGGCAGCAGGTGGGGAACACCACTGACCTTGTGCAAGGTCACTCTGCTAAGAAATAGTGAAGATGGAATTGCTGGGTGGGCCATGTTCAGGGGCCAGTGCTGTTGGACCCCGAAGGCCTGCCCCCGGCATCTGCGGTCTCCTCACTCCCACTGGGCCCCCGCTCTGGGCTTGTGCGGAGCGGATGGAGCACCAGGCAGCCCCAGGCCAAGCTGGAAGGGTCTGATATGTGGCCCGGTCCACATTTTCCCAGCATGGGTTCCTATAGACTGGGGTTCTGGGCACCCCCAGAGCTGCCTTGGGGGCTGCGAGCAAAGCCTCCGTCCCAGCCCGTGCCCCAGGAGCCCCTGCTGCTCCGTTTACGTATTCCTGGCTGATGCTGTCTGAAATAAATGAATATTGGGCTCCCTTGCAAACAATTGGGAGGGGGTAAAGAGGTGTGTGTCAGACAAGGTGAACTGGGTTTCATGCACCCCGCCTTCCGGGGGACTGGGGCCCCGGGGCGGCCGTGAGCCCCTGGAGCTGTCCCGCAATCCAGCTCTCCCTGGTCCTGGCCTCTGTCTGGACAAGCTGTGCGCTGGCCTCCTGAGCAGGGCGGGCCGTCAGCCTGTGGTCCTGGGACGTCCTCCAGCCGGCAGCCCCCTCTCCCCTCCCAGGGAGGCCCCTTGCCCCACGCCCCACGTCAGCATCTGCAGCTCTGACAGCCGACGGCAGCCCACCGACCTGAGCCCCTGGTGCAGGGACCATGTCATGTTCTCTTGGCCTGGGGTCACCTGGATGTGGGCAGGAAAGGATCTTGGACCCTCTTGAGTGCCAGGGCAGCCCTGCTCACATCTTGCTGCTGTCCCCAGATCTGCCACTCACAGACCAGCAGTGTGGAGGAGTGGCTGGGTTGAACCAGAGGAAAGCGGTGGTGGGGGGTGAGCAGAGACATTGAACCCTGGCCCCGACTCAAACCTCAACATACGATCACGTGCTGGCCAGGTGGCACGCCTCTCAGGCCAGCTGAGATCGGGTCTGCAGCTCAGGGGCCTCCGCACGGGGCCACTAGGCACCCTTGGGGCTCCGCCCTCCATACATGGTTCCTGGCCACCACCATACCAACACCACTGCAGCGCAACCTCGGCCCCTGCCTCTGCTCTGGACAGACACGCAGGAGCAGGGCTTGCTGTGTGTCCTGGGGAGCTGCGGCCTCTCTCTGGACCTTGGTGTGCCCATCTAAGAGGCGGGAGTAATGCACTCAGAGAGGATGGGTGAGAATGGCTCAGGAGGGGAGGGGCTGGTTCAGTGGAGACCTTTCCCAGCTCCTCTGACAGTCTCCCACAAGCCTTCCAGTGAGGAGCCCTGGGGCTGACCAGGCCAGGCGACAGCACCCTGCAGCCCTCCCGTCCTGGAACCATGGCTGGGTGCCATGTTGGATCTGCACACAAGCACATGTGTTCTTCCCTGAGGCCACAAGGCTGGCCATGATGCTGCCCACCCTGTTGGCAGTCTCCGTCTCTGGCCAAGACGGCTGGCAGACATGTGGTAGGTAGCCTGGGCAGTGAGAGATGGCCAGCCCTGCCCATGGCCGCGACTCTTACCTGCACACTGCGTTGCCCAGAGCAGCTGGGCCTCGGCCAGGCAGTGCTGCTGTCATCCTCTGCTCAGCAACTTCTAAGGACACAGCCCTGGGGCTGGAGGCTGGGCCTCTGCAGATCCTGCCCTCTGTCCTCCTTAGGAACTGCCCGGGTCCCTTCCTACCTGGGAATCACCAGCCACTCTCACAGCCCACGGTGCTGGCCAACCAGTGATTGCCGAATGCCAGGTGCCATCAGAGAACCCAGAGCGAGGTCAGCAGCCCCATCTCGACTCTGAGCTCCTCATGTTCTCAGTCCCAGCTGCTGCATTTGAGAACCTCTGGGAGCTTGGAGAAGTCCTGGTGCCCAAGTGCCGACCAGACCTTCCCCATCAGCATCTCTCTTGACAAGCCCCAGGACTCAGATGGGCACACAGGACTGAGAGTTGCGGACAGGGAGGGATGGGTCTCAAACAGAGAGAGGAAAAAGTTATGGAGTCCTGGTCCAAATCAATGCCAGGGGGAACTTCCCACTCCCTGTCTATAGAGTAAGTATAGAAATGTCTCCAGCTGGGGCTGGGGATGTGGCCCAAGTGGTAGCGCGCTCACCTGGCATATGCGTGAGGCACTGGGTTTGATTCTCAGCACCACATAAAAACAACATAAAGATATTGTGTCCACCTAAAACTAAAAAAATAAAAAAGTAATATCTCCAACTTCCTAGTTCCTTTAAAAGGTCAAATGAGGCAACACTGCAAATTCCTGGCACAGAGAAGGTGCTCACCCAATATGCACTGTTGGGTCTCGGGCACAGGTTAGCCACTTTAAACCCCACAGGCACCTGGGAAAGGAGGCATTGTGATCTCCACTTACAGGAGAGGAAACAGGTGCTGAGAGGTTCAGCATCCTAAGACTATGCAGCCTGTAGAGATGGAGCTGCAAGTCCCCCAAGGATGGTGATGGCAGTGGTGATGGTGATGGTGATGATGGGTGGTGGTGGTGATGGTGGTGGTGATGGTGATGATGGGTGGTGGTGGTGATGGTGGTGGTGATGGTGATGTTGGTGGTGATGATGGGTGGTGGTGGTGATGGTGATAGTGATGATGGTGGTGATGGTGATGGTGGTTATAGTGATGGTGGTGGTAATGATGGTGGCGGTGGTGATGGTGGTGAGGGTGATGGTGGTGGTGGTGATGGTGGTGAAGATGATAGTGGTGGTGATGGTGATGGTAATGATGGTTGTAATGGTGGTGGTGATAATGGTGATACCTAACAGCACTTACTTTACCCCAGAACTTGTTCTTTGTCAGTTTATGCATATCAGACCAATAAATTATCACAAGCCAATTATCATCTCCATTTTGGAGATGAGGATAGTAACACACAGAGAGGGAGACAGCAGAGTAACTTGTTCAAGACTAGACAGGGACTCAGCCACAAAGGTTGGGTTGAGCCTGGGTCCATGGCTGCTGTACCGTCCAGCCATGCTTCATCTCATGAAGGCGCCTTGTGAAGTGGAGCACGGGGCTGAGTCCAGAGGAGCGTGAGGATGCCCTGGGATCTGGGGTAACAGGAGTGTGATGACTGAATGTCTGTGGCCCTCAGCATTCCTGGGTTGAAACCTATCCCCCAGTGTGCTAGAATTTGGAGCTAGGCCTTCACCCAGTCGAAATCGTGGGAGTGCAGACCACACAGATGGGCTTGGTACCCTCACAAAAGGATTCCAGAGCGTTGCTTGTCCTCTGTCCACCACGTGGGGACCAGGCAAGAAGGAAGCTGCCTGCACCTCAGCAGAGAGCCCTGCCTGCACCCCAGCCACACGGCACCTTCATCTCCGACTTCCAGGCTCCAGAACTGTGAGAAATAAATTGTTGTTGCTTGTAAGCTGCCTGGTCTGTGATCCTTTTTTAATAGCAACCCCATCTGCCTACGACAGGAGGAGAGGTTTAAGCTGTGCCTTGAAGGGTACGTCCATGTGGGACAAGACATCAGGGATCAACTGCGCCAGCCCAACCTCCCGCCCCAGCAGCCCTTCCTGAGCTATCCTGTGGACCTTCCCCACATGTGGGGCTCAGGGTCTCCCAACCCAGACCCTCCCCTGTCGGCCAGGAGCCCTGCTGTCAGGCCTGAGCAGGGCCACGTGGCCACAGACATGCCAGGCTGTGCAGGACACAGCAGGGAGAGGAGGCCGGTCAGGGCCCACCCGTGCTGTTGCTCTCAGGGATGGCAAAGTGCAGACTCCACACCCACCTGGCTCCACTGCTCCCTCTGCCTTGACGCAGGAACAGTCCTGCACTCAGGGGTCTCAGCCTCGTCCACCGCCCACCCTCTGCCACCGCT
Source organism: Marmota monax (assembly GCF_021218885.2). NCBI lineage: Eukaryota > Metazoa > Chordata > Mammalia > Rodentia > Sciuridae > Marmota > Marmota monax. The sequence continues at coordinate 35,811,433 of NW_026695224.1, forward strand.
TGTCTCACAGACGACTGCTGTGTCTGCGGCACGACTCCCTCTCCCCCGGAGGGCCCTGCCCTGGCTGGAGCAGACCCCAGTCAATCTCGGGGGCAGCCACTCCTAAGGCTGCCTGGTGGCAATGAGGCCTGGGCATCCATGGGAGCTTTTGTCCCTCGCCTCTGCCGGGGACCCAGCCTGGGAGGACTCGCAGCCCGGGAGAAGGGCAGACCCATCCTGAACCTGCCTGGGGCGACAGCTCTCAGGCCAGCTCTTGCTCTGCATAGAGCCACCTGTGCTTAACTGGTCCTGAGAAGGGGTACAGGCGTGGTGGATGTCACCCTGGGCCACTCTCAGGGTTTGCCGTGTGGGGGTGCTGGCTAGCTGGCTCTCTGCTGGCCCCTCTCTTCCTATGGCCTCACTGGAGACAGCGGGAAACAGGTAGGCCCCACACCAGCTGTCCCTGGACCTCGTCAGCCCTCCCACCTGAGCTCTCCCCGTTGGGCAGTGAGCCCACTGAGGCTCATGAGTGGGGGCGTCTCTCAGCCTCTGCTGCCCGCTGCCTGTCCGGGTCTGGCTGCCAGTTCCTGCCCCAAACAGCAGGGACAGCTTCTCGCCTGGCTGCCCAGGCCCTGCAGTGGGCAGGCCAGTGAGGGAAAAGGCTCACTCCACAAGGCTTGCCAGCCCTCATGTCCGGGGACTCACTGGCCATGCCCTGACCACTCAGCTCCACCTGTGCACTGTACAATGAAGGCGCTGCCCTTTGCGTGTGCCCCTGACACTCTAAGAGCATGGTCCTGTGGCGTCCAGCGTGCTGGTTTCTGGTGGGAACCAGACAACCCAGATTTGCCCTGCTCTCTCCTGACGGTGAGCAGTGAGTGCTGCCTAGAGGGCCGGCCACTCCACGTGCCTGCTCCCTGAGCTGCTGCCCTTACACCCCCAAGCCACACCCTCCCGGCCTGAGCCTCATGGCGGTGGGCTGGGATCTGTGCGGGCAGGGCCGTGGCGGCTGGGGAAGGAGACCAAGGCACAGCGAGGCCCTGCAGGGCCTGGGGGGACACTGGACAGTGTGTTCTCGCCTGCAGAAGGATGGCTCGGAGGCCACTGGGAAGATCTGGGGCCAGGGACTGAGACTGCTTGGCTGAGACTGCCGTGCTGGCCCACTGCTCACCAGTGAGTGAGCCCTGGGGACTGTTTAACTTGAAACACCAGAATCAGAGAGCTGACCCCGGGAACCAGCTTCGTGGGGCGGGGAGGAGGGAGGAGCAGGCCCTGTCTGCCCTGGAGGTGGGTGGCCCAGCAGAGCTTCATGTCCCCCCGCACTGGCCACTAGAACAGCACCTCCTGCATGGGCCTGACCATGCCACGGGGCTCCAGAAGGCTGGCCTGCACGTGGACCAAGTGCTGGGTGCTAGAGAGGGACCTGTGACCTGTAGTTGGAGGTGATTGTCATTGGCCACTTGAGGATCCCCTGTGGGAGTCCTGCCACTGAACTCTGCCCCCTGGGCTGTTCATTGGGCTAAGCAACCTGGCCCCATGCCTTACTCCTCTTGGGTCAACGGGACGATGGGGTTCTGAGCACACAGGCTGGGGTCAGCTTGGACAGGAAGACAGGAAGAGCACAGAGCAGAGGGCTTGAGGGGGACACCGGTACCCATGTCCCAGCAGCCCCACACCTTGGCCCCTGCATCTTGCGGGTGTGCTCACAGGCCCCACACATATCAGTAGGCAGGTGCAGGTCAGCACCCCGAAGCTGTCTCAGCTGGGAGCCAGTGTCCTTCAGGGCCAGCAGGTCAGGGAGGGACTTTCTCCAGTCATTAGGAAAAGCAGATGTCAGAGGCACGGAGCAGCACGCACGGTGGAGGGTGATGGGCCCCTCGCTGAGCAGAGCAGGAGGGAAGGCTGGAGCCTGTGTCGCGGCCACCAGACAGGTGTGGCCACTTTGACTGGTCTTTTTCAGACTTTTTTGAGATACTGGAGAAAGAGCCCAGGGCCTCTCCCGGGCTGGGCGGGTGCTCTGCGCTGAGCTTCACCTGCCCGTTCTGGCTTACTAAGTTGCAAGGCAGCCCGGGAACTCGCCGTCTCCTGGTCTGGCCTCCAGAGCTGCTGGGATCACAGAGCGCCACCATGCCCGGCTCCATCTGTCCCAAGGCTTCCAGGGTGCCTCATGATGACGTTGTCAGGACCTCACCCCACCCCGTGCCTGTGGGTGCTCTTGACCCAGGAGGCAGCCAGGTTTGGGGGAAGAACCACCTGCAGAGCTGGCGGAGAGGAGGGGCTCTGCCCTGTCCTCTGCTCTCAGCTCCAGGGCCTTCTCTCCTCCCCGCGTGCTGCGGGCAGGGGCTCTGCACAGGGCGTCCCCCTTGCCGGGCCTGCCCTTGCGGCTTTGCCAGGCCTTCTCTGGTGAGCTCAGCGTTGGGGTGGCACAGCTGCACATGCACAGGTGGAGGCAGCCAGCGCCCCAAGTGTGGGGGCCAGCCAGGCGTGTGGGCCTCTCGCACCTGCTGGGGACAGAGATGGACCTACCTCGAGGAAGGGGGTGGTTTGCAGAGACAGGAAAGAGTGCTCGTCCACTTCAGGGGTTGTTCGTCCCGAGGCAACCATCTGGCTGGGCCCTGGGCTTACTGTCTAGGGGCTCAGTCGCCGAGATTCATAATGTAAGCAAAGGGCCCACCTGCCCACTGCGGGGGCAGAGGGACCTGGTGACCAGCCACGAGGATACCACAGCACTGCAGCCCAGCATGTGCAAGGCCGGGTTCCCTCCCCAACACCACGAAAAGAAAGGAAGAAAAACAGGCAGGACAGGGAATGCTCATAGCCCTCAAGAGACCGCGTGGGCTGTTAGAGGTAAGCTAGGACACAGAAGCACTCCGCGCTCCAAACCGCGTTGGAAAGAGCAGAAAACAGCCCCCACTCGTCTCAGTGATGGCGGACGCCTTCTTGTTCCAGGATGAGGCATCTTTCTTTTTGATGCCTCTTGTCAACACACTACTTTACACCACTGTGACATGATCAGAAGTACATTGTGGAGCGGGACATGGTGGCTTACACCTGTTCTCCCAGTGGCTCGGGAGGCTGAGGCAGGAGGATTGTGAGTTCAGAGCCAGCCTCTGCAACAGCGAGGCGCTAAGCAACTCAGTGAGACCCTGTCTCTAAGTAAAATGCAAAATAGGGCTGGGGTGGGCTGGGGATGTGGCTCAAGTGGTAGTGTGCTCGCCTGGCACGCATGCGGCCTGGGTTCGATCCTCAGCACCACATACAAACAAAGATGTTGTGTCTGCCGAAAACTAAAAAATAAATATTAAAAAATTCTCTCTCTCTCTCTCTCTCTCTCTCTCTCTCTCTCTCTCTCTCTCTCCCTAAAAAAAAAAAAATAGGACTGGGGTGTGGCTCAGTGGTCCAGTGTCCCTGAGCTCAACCCCCAATACCTACCCTCCTCCACAGAAAAAGAAGTATATTGTGTCCTTGTCCCTAAACAGTGGAGCTTCTGAAGGGTGGATGGGTGAGGTCAGCTTCCCAGACCAGGGGGTCTCCACCACAGGGCTCTGGGAGGCCATCCCACCTGCTGTCCTCACTCAGAATCCAGGGGTCCAAGGTCGAATGGTGCCCCGCAAACTCAAACCCACCTGGAAACTTCAAGTGTGGCCTTATTTAAAATAAGGTTTTTGCAGATATGATCATGCTAAGGTGAGGCCATGCTGGAGTAGGGTGGCTCTACCCCAGGGCTTGGCCTTGGGCTGGGACTGGGGCTAGGGATAGGGCTAGGGTTAGGACTAGGTCTAGGGCTAGGGCTAGGACTAGAGTTAGTGCTAGGGCTAGGGCTAGGGCTAGGGCTAGGGCTAGGGTTAGGGTTAGGGCTAGGGCTAGGGCTAGGACTAGAGTTAGTGCTAGTGCTAGGGCTAGGGCTAGGGTTAGGGCTAGTGTTAGGGCTAGGGTTAGGGCTATGGCTAGGGCTAAGGCTATGGCTAGGGCTAGGGCTAGGGTTAGGGCTAGTGTTAGGGCTAGGGTTAGGGCTATGGCTAGGGCTAAGGCTATGGCTAGGGCTAGGGTTAGGACTAGGTCTAGGGCTAGGGCTAGGGTTAGGGCTATGGCTAGGGCTAAGGCTATGGCTAGGGCTAGGGTTAGGACTAGGTCTAGGGCTAGGGCTAGGGCTAGGACTAGAGTTAGTGCTAGGCTAGGGCTAGGGCTAGGGCTAGGGCTAGGGTTAGGGTTAGGGTTAGGGTTAGGGCTAGGGCTAGGGCTAGGGTTAGGGCTAGGGCTAGATTTAGGGTTAGGGTTATGGCTATGGCTAGGGCTATGGCTAGGGCTAGGGCTAGGGTTAGGACTAGGTCTAGGGCTAGGGCTAGGGCTAGGACTAGAGTTAGTGCTAGGCTAGGGCTAGGGCTAGGGCTAGGACTAGAGTTAGTGCTAGGCTAGGGCTAGGGCTAGGGCTAGGGCTAGGGTTAGGGCTAGGGCTAGAGTTAGGGTTAGGGCTATGGCTATGGCTAGGGCTATGGCTATGGCTAGGGTTAGGGATAGGGTTAGGGCTAGGGCTATGGCTATGGCTAGGGTTAGAGCTAGAGTTAGGGCTAGGGCTATAGCTAGGGTTAGGGCTATGTCTAGGGCTATGGCTAGGGTTAGGGCTAGTGTTAGGGCTAGGGCTATGGCTAGGGCTATGGCTAGGGTTAGGGCTAGGGCTAGGGCTATGGCTAGGGTTAGGGCTAGGGTTAGGGCTAGGGCTATGGCTAGGGCTATGGTTAGAGCTAGTTCTAGGGCTGGGGTTAGGGTAGGGCTAATGCTAGTATTAGGATTAGGGTTAGGTTTACGGATATGGCTATTGCTAGGTTTAGGGTTCGGGTTAAGCCTAAGTCGAGGTCTAGTCCTATGTTTTAGGTTATGTCTAGCACTAGGTTTAGGTTTAGGTTTCAAGCTTTTGCCATATTTAGGGCTTGTGTCTGTCTTAGGGCTAGTGGTAGGGCTAGTGCTATTTTTATGGTTAATCTTAGGTTTAAGTCTATCGTTTGTATTAGGATTGAGTGTTAGATCTAAAGTTAGGGTTCAGATTAGTGTTATGTCTGGGGTAATGGCTAGGTCTAGGGTTAGAGTTAGTGATGGACTTACAATATGGACTTTTTTTAGGTCTTGTGCTAGTGATAGGGCTATGGTGCCTGCTCCCGCTACATTAGGGCTGGGGCTAGTTCTAGGGCTGTGATGGGGTGTCAGCTAGGCTAATGAGGGCTATTATTATTGCTTTGAATAGGGTTAGGGCTAAGACTGCCTAGTGCTAGGTCTGAATCGGCCCTTAATTAGGGATAATTAGCTTTATGGTTATCTGTTTGGTCATGATTGGGCCTAGGGCTGTGTTAGGACTAGGGTAGAGCTAGGGCTGGATGGGACTTTAATTAGGGCTACTTAGTGCAATGGTTATTGTTTTGAATAGTATTGGGCTAGGGCTGGGGTTAGGTCAATGTCTAGTCTACTATGGCTAGGCATTGGGCTAATATGGCTATGTCTAGGTTGGTTAGGTCTGGGGTTAAGGTTAGCATTAGCATAGGGTTAGGGTTGTGTCTAGGGCTCTTGCTTAGGGCTAGGTTTTGGTTAGGGTTATTGTTAGGGTTTGGGTAGGTTAATGTTAGAGTTAAGGTCAGGTTGTCTCCACCAGGACCTTGAGCTCAGCGTGCCGTGGTGTGAGAACTTTGGAAGAACATGGTTTTTCACACCACTGTGACATGAAGTATATTGGGTCTTTGTCCCTAAACAATGGAGCTTCGAGGACCATCTGCCTTGATGCTCAGCAGGAGCCTCTTCTAGCTGCACCTGCTTTAGGTGAATGAGTGACGATGTTTGTGCCAACACACCTTAAGGAGCACCCAGGGAGGGATGGCCGCAGCTGAGAGAACGGCCTGGGGGCAGGGGTTGTGACCCTCAGCCCCACCCTAGGCCCCATGGAAGGGGGAGATGGAGCTCCAGGGTCCCTGGTCATCACGTGTCAGCTCCTGCCAGACCTTCGTGACGTCTGAACCCACGAGGCAGGGGCTCTGTCCCTGTGAGCACAGGCGTGTGAGGGAGGGAGGAGCCTGAGGCCCCTGAGGTCCTGCTGGGACACTCCTGGACAACACACGGTCATGGCTGAGGGACCCCAGGTGCGCGGTGTCGGCCCCCTGCTCTGCTGGAGGGCCCAGCTTCTCCAGCCCCGTGGCCTGCTGCTCTGGCTGGCGGAGCCGGGCCAAGCGGGGTGCAGCTGGCGCGGCGCTGCTGCTGGAAGGTGGCCAGGCCTCGTTTCCTGACTGACGCGGAGACAGCTGCTCCCACCTGCCCGCTTGCTCCGGAAGGCTTCCCGGGAGGGACGCTGCCCTCAAGGCCTGCTGTCGTCTCTCGGCAGGGGTTTCTGCAGGCCCCGCGGCAGCAGGGAGTCCAGGTGCTGCCGGGCACCCAGCACACGCAGCCCCTCAGCCCCACCGGTAACAGGAACGGTCACAGGCTGGCCATGTGCCCACTGATCTCATCCCGGACCAGCCACGTCACCAACCAGGCCACAGACTGGACGCTCACCCAGCCCCTGGGCAGGGCCAAGGGGACAGTTCCGCCTTCTCCCGGCCTATGTCCCTGAATCTGTGAGACTGACCATCTCAGATGTGCTGCACATGGAGGTGCAGAGGCCTGTCACGGTGACTCCAAGCTGGCCTCGTTCCTGCCACAGGGCACCTGCTCCCGTAGTCTGTCCAGCTGGTGACACTAGGGATCTTACGGTATCGAGAACATAAAGGCATCTGACACAAGAGCCTGGTGAACAGACGGTCCGACCCACGCGGCTGCAGGGGCTGAGTGTGACTGACCCACGCCCTGGAGGGCCTCCTGGCTGGGCGCGTTGGCACGCTGAGCCTGCAGAGCAGGGAAGGGGATGCAGCCTCTGATTGACAGGACCCGTCTGTGGCTGGCATGCATGACTGACACTCAGGCTCCCTCCAGGCCGCCCACCAACTTGACCTTTTGTGCTGCCAGCAGCTGGGGTCCATGGTGAGCAGCGGGGTGCGTGCCCACGTGTGCAGGCATGAGCAATCATGTGTGCATGCACAGGGGTAGGCGGCATGTGTGTGCGTCCACCGTGAGCTTGTGAGCGCACGAGTGTGAGGCTGTGCACGTGCAGCATGTGTGCTGACACCCAGCACAGCCCTGCTTGGGTCTGAGGCCTGAGGCCCAGAACAGCTTGTCCAGGGCTCAGAGCCTGGGGCACCCAGGAGGCGAGCAGCAGGAGCCCTCAGCCTGGCTCTGCTGGTGGAGGAGGAGCCCCTGGGCGCAGCGGCAGAGAGGCATGTCCTGTGGGCCTGCAGGGCCTGCATCACAGCCCTAACCTGGACCGCAGGCCGGATGCTCATCAATGACACGGCAGGTGGGGCCAGCGGTTGTGGGATCTAATCCCGTAAAACTTGGTTTGTTTGGCTTTCTGAAAATAGTCCATCTGCTTGGGGATGCCGTTCTTGGTGACAACTGGCTGCATTCCCTGGGCTGCTTCTGTCCTCAGCCCAGGGGACCCAGCTGTCGTGGGGCCTCCCGGGCCTGGGTCAGGACCAGGGTCAGCCCTCAGCCAGACAGGAGGCCATGAGCTGCACCTGGCGAGTTTCTGGGCACATCCTGGGTTGGACTGAGCCCCTGGGGTTCGGCTGCAGCGAGGCCAGCCCCAGGGCTGGGCCCAGGGAGAGTCCCGAGGGCACCTCCCAGGTGGAGGCTGGAGAGGTCCAGGGAGGCGGGTCCCCGCCCTGTCCTGCATCGTTTTCTTCCTTTAAACAACTGTCCGGCTTTATGTCCACGGCACCTCCTCTTCTCTCCGCAGCTCCGCTGCGTCTTCTGGGCTCGTGCTGTCCTGGGGAGGCCAGTCTCCAGCGGGTGGACAGCAGGCCTCCTGCACCTCGGCTCTAGGCCTCCTGCGAAGGTTCTCAGGTGAGAGGGCTGCGCAGGCCTGCCGGCCGCTCCTCCTGAGTCCTGGACCCGTCTCAAGCTGCCGCGGCTGCCCTCCTGCCCGGCCGTGGGGTGACGGAACCACCCCTCCTGCCACTGCCATCTCACGCCCCGCCCGAGCTGGCCGCTGCTTCCTAAGATGTCTCCCCTGGACAGGCCTGGCAAGGTGCCCCCTCAGTCCTTCTACAGAGATGAGGTGACCCTGCCCCTGCCCAGAGCCTCCACATGGGAGGTGACATCCAGGGAAGTTCCAGAAACTGAGAAGTGCCTGGTCAGCAGCGCTCCCGCCACCTTCCACCCCCGCTGCAGGCCCACGGGCGGCACCCCTCAGCCTGTGAACACACACACACACACACACACACACACCTCAGCCTGTGAACACACACACACACACCCCTCAGCCTGTGAACACACACACACACACACACCTCAGCCTGTGAACACACACACACACCCCTCAGCCTGTGAACACACACACACACACACACCTCAGCCTGTGAACACACACACACACACACACCTCAGCCTGTGAACACACACACACACACACCTCAGCCTGTGAACACACACACACACACATACACCTCAGCCTGTGAACACACACACACACACCCCTCAGCCTGTGAACACACACACACACACCCCTCAGCCTGTGAACACACACACACACACATACACCTCAGCCTGTAAACACACACACACACACCCCTCAGCCTGTGAACACACACACACACACACACACACACACACCTCAGCCTGTGAACACACACACACACACACACACACCTCAGCCTGTGAACACACACACACACACACACACACCTCAGCCTGTGAACACACACACACACACCCCTCAGCCTGTGAACACACACACACACCCCTCAGCCTGTGAACACACACACACACACACCTCAGCCTGTGAACACACACACACACACATACACCTCAGCCTGTGAACACACACACACACACCCCTCAGCCTGTGAACACACACACACACACACACACACACCTCAGCCTGTGAACACACACACACACACCCCTCAGCCTGTGAACACACACACACACCCCTCAGCCTGTGAACACACACACACACACACCTCAGCCTGTGAACACACACACACACACATACACCTCAGCCTGTGAACACACACAACACACACACACATACACCTCAGCCTGTGAACACACACAACACACACACACATACACCTCAGCCTGTGAACACACACAACACACACACACACACACCTCAGCCTGTGAACACACACACACACACACCCCTCAGCCTGTGAACACACACACTCACACCTCAGCCTGTGAACACACACACACTCACACACACCCACCTCAGCCTGTGAACACACACACACTCACACACACACACCTCAGCCTGTGAACACACACACACACACACCTCAGCCTGTGAACACACACACACACACACCTCAGCCTGTGAACACACACAACTCACACACACACACCTCAGCCTGTGAACACACACACACACACCTCAGCCTGTGAACACACATATACTCACACACACACACACACACACACGCCTGGCACCCCCTTCTCCAGCAGCCTCGGCAGCTCCCCACTCAGTCCGGTCCTCCCTGGTCTACAAGGAACCTCTCCGCCTGCTGAGGCTGTCTCTGAGGCTGGTGGCCTCCGGCTTCTCCACCAGGGCTCCTCCCTGTAGCACCAGCTGACCCATTCTCTGGAGGGCAAAACCGAGGCTCAGAGACTCTGGAACAAGGTGGCAAATAGGACCTCTCCCACGGCTCCCAGGCAGTTCTGCGTGGGCCCTGATCAGGTGTGCAGATGGCGCTGGGGCCTGGCGCTGGGTCGGTGGCACGTGGGGAGCAGCAGGGCTGTTGGGAGGCTGGGAGCTGTCCCCGAGGCGGGAAGCACATGGGGGACCTGGAAACAGGTCGGGTTTCCGGAGTCACATCCCCAGCCACAGGTAGTCAGGAAGTAGAGCCTGAGTCCTGGTCCTGGCCCTGGGGTGGGGGGGCACCCTCGCCGCTGCTTGGCAAGCTGCCAGCCACGTGGGCCAGGTGTGTGCAGCCAGACCCAGGGGGAGGCGGGGGGACAGCCAGGCGCCTCAGCCTGTGAACACACACACACACAGACACACGCACACACATGCACACAGACACACAGTGTGAACAGACACACAGGTGTGCACACACACAGGTGCGCACACACACACACGTGCACACAACAAGCGTAGCTGGGGGCCCAGACTGGCAGCTGCAGGTGGCCGGGCCTAGTGAGACCACAGATGGTCTCTGGGTTTCCATCTGCTTTTTCCTAGTGAGTATTTTACTTGTCATAATTTAGAGAAGGTTATGAAAATGCAATTGCCCCAAATAAGAAGGATGGAGGAAGAGACGGGCTGGCTCGGATGTGAAGGCACACTCTGGGCCCTGAGAGGGAGGGGCCGTGGCGGAAGACGTGTGTGCCGGCAGAGGCAGGGTCCTGGCTGTCTGAGGGTGGCGGGTGTGGTCCAGGGCCAAGAGGGCGGCCTGCACTGGGGGTGGCTCATGCCTCAGGGAGCCCTGTCTGCTGGAGTATTACGAGGACATAGGAAGAGGCCGGTGGCCCGGGGAGCTGCTTCCCAGTGGGGTCAGGCTGCTCCCAGCCTTGACCCTGTCCTTCTGGGACTGCGCTGGGCAGGCACCGGGGGCCAAGCCCGGACAGCGTGGGAAATGCTGACAGCCGTGGGGTTCTGGGCCTCCGGAAAGGGCAGCCTCCCTCCCTCAGGGCGTGGGGCGGGACCCTCTGGCGGGAGGAGGGTCAGATTGGTCAGAGAGTTTCTTCATGGCAGCTTTGAGACAGAAGGTTGGGGGAGGATTCGAGTTCTGTCACCTGCCTCCAGCTGGGGCCAGGACCTGGGACAGAGGGCACAGCACACATGCCATCTTGCACTCCCCTGGCTGAGGCGGGTTTTAGGAGTGCCGTGCAGACACCAAGGAGAGGAGTCCCACTGATCAGCGGAAACGGGCTCTCAGTCTGGACTTGGATCTTTACCTGGGCCAGCAGCATGCAGTAGAACCCTCTCCTGCTGGGCAGCCTGGCCACCTGTTCCAGCCCCGGGAGACAGCTGCCACTGGGTGGCAGGACCCCGGGTGCCGAGCCCAGGCGGGCAGGTGCAGAAGATGCAGCGTCCACTCTTGATGGCTTCAACTGAAGATGGGTCGTCGGGTTGTGACCACCCCAAGTCAGGTGGAGCTCTGCACCCCACACCAGGACCCAGGCGCCTCAGGCACCTCCTAGCCTCCTGCCTTCAGCCTCTTGGGCAGCTCTGGGTGATCTGGCCCCTTGCAGGCAGCTGGACCCCCATGACCACACTGTCCTCTCCAGCTCTGCTCTATCATCTACAGTGGCTCCCCGTTGCCCAGGTGATGTTCTCAAGGGATCCCCTCCACACAGAGACAGACCCAGGGACACGGGGGCCGCTGTGACCCCTGCACAGATGGAAGCTAGGCTCTCATCTGCTTCTGCCCTCAGCCTGGTGTGACCTGGGGTTGACATACGTCGACAAACCTGGCACCAGCCAGGTGGTGCCGTGTGAGGAACCCACACCCTCCCTCTGGGGGCCACACTGGAATTGCCTTTTGGGTAAAGGTGGATAATCTCTGCTACCACACCGAGACCTGACAGGTGAGTACTTCTTTTTATTTACCTATTGATCTATTTGTTTTTGGTACTGGAGGTTGAACCCATGAGGGCTTACCCACTGAGCTACATCCCCAGCACTTCATTTTTTTTTAAATTTTGAGACAGGGTCTAGCTAAGTTGTTGAGGCTGAACTTGAACCTGTGATCCTCCTGCCTCAGCCTCCCGAGCCGCTGGGACTACAGGCCACCACGCCTGGACAGGTGAGCACTTTCTTAAAGTCTAGCTGTAACGCTATATCCAAAAAGAACCCGTGGACTCTTGCTGCTGTTACATGGGTCCATTGTTTCCAAAGGTTTCCCACGTTCTCAATGTTTCCATTGAGTTGATCTTTTGCCCACATGATCTGGAACACCCTGCACTGGCCATTTGAAAAATGCTCGTTCACAGAGACTGCATCCACATGGCAGTGTGTCTTATCATGTGATAACGCGTTAGTCCATATCGTCACCGTAGCAAAGTAGAGAGAGCCAGCGGTGGCTCAGGCCTATGTCCCCAGCTATTCAGGGGGCCCAAGAAGGGAGACAGAGTAGCCCAGGAGTTTGAGACCAGCTTGAGCAACCCAGGAGGTCCCATATCTAAATTTAAACTTAAAAGAAGTGAAAGAAGAGAGGAACAGGAAGGAGTCTTTAGGTATGGGGAAGCTGTTCAGCTCACCGAGGTAAATACAGATTTCCCCCAAATCTAATTTTTTTCCTTAGGAGTTTGAATTTTGTCGTTGGAAACAAATACAAATAAGCCTACGGTTTCCCTGGGCCTGCAGGCTCACTGCAGACACCTGCTCCAGGGCCGCGCTGGCTGCCCCGTCTTCCAAGGTAAGACGGCAGGCCAGGAGCACGCGGCCACGCTCAGCTTGGCCGCACTCTGCATGGACGCAGGGGCAGATGGCCCGCTAGGAGCACTGCAGGAGCGTGGGCTTCTTGGGGCTGCTGCTGGCCCCCCCGGCAGGCCTGAGGCAGTGCAGGGCGGGCCTCCAGGGGGGTCCTGAGGAGGCGGCTGCAGCTTTACCCCACAGCTTCTGCACCATCCCAGCCAACGTGGGCCTTCAGAGAAGATGGGTGACAACAGCACAACTAGGCAGTGACTTTTGGGCTGCCTGATTTCTTGGGACCCCCCAGAAAAGGCCAAAGTTCACATTCTCTGTCTAGCTCCAAAGCCTTCCCCAAGCAGACAGGCAGGGAAATCTCACCCATAAGCACCCTGACCCTCACCTGGATCCCCGTACCCCCGGCCGGGACGCACGTCCACCACCCAGGGACAGAGCATTAGTTTTGACCCCCAGTGGGGATCGTGCCTCCTCAGCTTTCCTGAGGCTCACGGTTTGACTGCTTGTCAAGGGGCCCACCTCCCTCCTGGTCCCCAACAGGCAACTTAAATCCACACTCAGAACAGCCAAAGCAGTAAGGAGAGGGTGGTGGGCTCCAGATGGAGGTCTGCAGCAGGACAGGCCCAGATACGCTGACCAGCTCTGGACCGGACCCAGGGCCCCGAGTCTGTCTACCTGCCTGTCCTCACATGGATCATTCTCGGGGATGTGTGCCTCATGGTGACAAGATGGCTCCAGTGATTCCAGACATCACATACAGATGTCACAGGGGTTCACTTGATGCCTTGGCTGTATCCCTTGTCACTCTGGATATCACATGTCTGTTTTTCTTTTTCCCGATCTTCCTTTCCCTGATCTCTCCTCCTCGATCTCATTTTCTTCGAATCACCTCTTTAACAGTCCCCTGTTCCCACTGATGGGCAGAATCACAGCCTTTGGGACAAGAGTCCCTGTGTCGCTCTTTTGCTAGCAAAGCAATAAACCGTTTTTTTTTTTTTTCCTTTTTCTCAAATGGTGTCCTTGTCACCAGACTGGCACTGGAGAAGGGGAGCAAGCTTTGGGCCACACAGAGGCCGCAGCCACCATGGACAACACGGCTGCTTCTTCCTCGCCTCTCGTCGTGGGTGAGGAATGCCCCAGACTCGCCCTCACTCCCTCGGCCCATACCCTGGAGAGGCGAGTGGCCCCTAGGACTGGTCTGCCTTCCAGGGCTGGAGGTCCAGGGCCGCCTCCTCGAAGCACCCGACTCACGGGAGCCATCGGGGCCCGAGGAAGGAGGAGGAGGAGCAGCCCCCGGTGCTGGCCGCAGCTCTGCTCCTGTTTTGTGCAGCCGGGAGGGCGGCGGCAGCCCCTCTGCTGGCCACATCTCCGGTGGCGCTCTCCACCGCAGCCTGTGGTCCTGCTGGTATCTGAGCCGGAGCCTGGGGAGGACCGCTGGCTCCTCGGGTTCCTCAGCTGACCCTGGGTGCCCACCACGAGCAGCTGGCCCAGGTGCCTCTGCACCCCTCTTCCCTCCTCTTAGCCAGGTCTGGCCCACCCACCTCACAGCCTCCCCCGCACCCTCCAGGTCACCTCTGCAGAGCTCCAGCCCTGCCTCTGTGCCTCGTCTACCCCGTGCCCCACCAAGCACCACCCTGCTGCCCTCTCAGGACCAGTCCAAACTCCACTCTCCCCAGAAGCGGTGGACACCACCTGTTTGACCCGGATCCTCCAGAGCCCTTCCTGCCCCAAGACCTGGAAATCCGTGCGGCTGCTTTGTGAGGGCGACAGGACTGCACCCCAAGCACCTGCCTCTCCCACCTGCGCCTCACCGGCTCCCTGTGGGATTCCCTGACGCCCCTGCAGCGGGCCTGCTCACCTTCGGGGAGAAACCGAGGCTCAGGGAGGTCAGGAGCTCACTCCTCGCTGCCCCCTTCAGACTGCCTGGAAGCTCGGTGCCCTGAGAGCCAGCGGTGACTTGGAGCCTGAGGGATCAGGAGCCGCCCGGTGGGGCCCTGTGGCCATTTCCAGGATGCCAGCTGGGGCTGCAGAAGCTGCTGCCTCCGAGGCTCCTCTTGGACCAGGGAGGGTGGCCTCAGCTCCTTGCCACCCAGACCCTCCGTGGGAGCATCCTCAGATGCTGCCACTGGTGTCCCCACCACGTGCATGATCCCAGCTGCTGAGAGGTCTGAAAGTCTCCCCTCCTGCAGCGCTCCTGGCTTGGGCCACAGGCGGGAGCAGGTCTCAGGCCTGGCCGGCTGCTGGCCCTTCACCTCTGTCCCACCATGGATCGCAGGAGGCCTCTGCGAGCTTCCAGGGCTGCCCCCCCTGCCTTCCTGCAGGACAGCCCTCCCTGGTGACCCAGCTCCCGGAGCCCACAGGGCAGGGCCGCGTTGGTGATGTGAGCCTGGCTCCTCTGTGAGCAAGCCGGGCATCCGTGGCCTCCGTCAGGTGCAAGGTGGGATCCGGACGCAGGCTGGGCTCATTAAGCTGGGGGAAAGGAGGAGGGGAGGAGGGGAGAGGGCACCTCCAGTCCTCCCCCAAGCCCCAGCAGGGAGGGAGTCCTCTGGAGAAGGCTGGAGCCCTATGAGACGAGGGGGACTAAGCATTGGGCTGTTGGGTGTGAGGGTGTTGGGGTGTGTGAGGTGTTGGGGTTGTAACAGTGTCCACTCTGTGCTTTGGGTGTAGCCCAGGCTGCTCGGCCACGGCACCTGAGTTTTAAAATGGACGCGTTTCACCTCTTCCTCTCCCCCTGCTCCTCCCTAGTCTCAGGGAAACACGTCGCCTTTCTTCCCCCCGTCGGCAGAGTTCTGTCCCTGAGCACACACCCACAGGACCCCAACGATCCAGACTTTGGGTTTGGCACCAGAAGATCTCAGAGAGACTGTCCCCCACATTAACACGGGAATCACACTGCAACAGTGGACCCGGGAATGTGGCCTTTGAGCCACCTCTTTAACAGCCCCGGGTCCTGCTGATGGGCGGGATCAGCCTCTGGGACAGGAGCCCCTGTGGGTCTCCTTTGCTGGCAAAGCCACAAACCTGCTCTTTCCTTTTTCTCAAAACCCTGTCCTCGTTGTTGGATAGGCAGCGGGGACAAGGACTGAGTTTTCGGCCACAGGGTGATGGGCTGTGGGTGCTGGGTGTGTAGGGCACCTGGGGTGTGCAACTCAGCTGCCTATGCTCAAGTGGGCTGAGGCTGCACTCAGATCGCCGAGAGGTTGGCCTGTCTCCTGGACAGCAGGCAGGGACCGTCCACACCTGTGGCAGCCAACACTGCCCTCTGGCCACTGGAAGACTCTTCCCCATGTTTTCCATCTGTTTCTTGGGCAAATGCCTGGGCTGCATTTGGACTGGTGATGCAGGGGGCTGGTCAGCCTGAGGATGGTCCATGGACGTTCTCTGACAGCAGGGCAGCTGGCATCACAGCCTCACTGAGGCCTGCTGTCCTCCACTCGGCTGCAGCTGCCTCCAGCAGCGCCACGCGCTCCGCGGCCTGGGTGCCCAGTTCTCCAGATGTCCTTTCTTGGTGCCCTGCTCTGCTGTCTGTTCTCCTCCCTGAAACCCCGCCATCTGCAGGCGGTGCACCCGGACACGCCTGGTTTCTGGCCCTTCCACCAGATTTCCACTCAGGCACCCTGTTCTCCATCCCATGGTCCCCTCCGTGTCCTAGGGACATGACTCCAGGGACATGGCACCTCAGCTCTGAGGGCATGATCAGGGTCTTTAGCTTCACTGGGCTGGCCCTGCTCCCTGCAGTGGTTTTTGCCAATGGTTGTAGCCTACGTCTCATGTGTCAGAGGCTGTCCTCAAACGTCACTCCTTCCTGAGCACCTGAGCTCATAAGCAACCTCTGCAGTGCCCATCGGGAGAGCCCAGGGCACAGATGGGATGGGTCTTACTGCACCCTCTTGCAGGGAGCCAGGCCATGTGGCTCCCTGGGACACCCCGTCCCCACCTTGACCAGGGCCACCATCCTCAGCTGTTGCAGTGGAAGGAGCAGGTTCGAGCTGTCCCCAGCCCCACGCCACCTCAGTGCACAGCTGAGCTCTTCAACTTCCCTGGGAACCACGAGTGGGGACTGCAGAAAGACATTTAAGCCCAGGAGTCCTGAGCTCCAGGTGGCCTTTGTCCCAGTGGTAGACATCGCTGTTCCTCTGTCCCCCCCTCTTGGTCCTTTTGCACCCGTCAGCCTGCCCAGTCCCACAGGAGGCAGTGAATCCCCACCCAGGCCCAGCCTGTGGGAGGCATGGCTGAGGCCTGGACTCCATCCTTTCTGGATGACACCTCGCGGGATGGGAACAAGGGCCTCAGAGGCTGGGGCCCAATGTGACTAATGCCCTCCAGACCCAGCAGCTCCCTCCAGATGGTCCTTCGACTCCTGAAGCTCCCCTCTGTCCCTCCCCCCCAGAAGGTCGGCAGGGACAGACCTTTGCTGCACTGAGTGCACAAGGTTCTGCAGGTGATCTCCACCCATGCTGAGCCAGCACATGTTCGCGTTATCTTTATTTTACAAGAAAGTCAGGGTTTCGGCTGGCTGGGTGGACTGCTATGACCAGCTTTCCCTTACTGACAGCAAGTGAAGATGATGCCCTAGTTCCTGGCCTCTGTGAGGACGGTCTCAGATTCTGGTCTGTTCAGAGCTGAGGTCCTCAGACTGTGGTCCATTAAGGCAGCAGCAGATACTGTGCCGATAGAAACGAACACGGGTGAAAACCGATCCCACCAGCTGCCCAGAGCCCCTGTCGCGGCAGGTTGGTCAGACAGCGCATCGAGTGACAGCTGGGCCGGCCTGCCCCAAGAGCAGGGACCCGCCGGAATGTTTAAGTCCGGAACCCGCTGTGGCAGCGCCACGCCCCGGGGGATGAGCTAGGGCGACGGACGCGCCGCACCAGGGGACGCCATTGGACACCGGACTAGGTTCCGGCCAGACCTGTCGATCCTGTGGGACCTCAGAAGCCCCGCCCGACCCCGTGACCCCGTGACCCCGTGACCCCCGCCCAACCCCGCGAGCGAGCGCCGCAGAGCTGCTAGTCGTCACCGCCCAGGTGAGCGCGCGCGGGGGCCTGTGCGGGAGCGGCCCGTCTGCGCAGTCCAGTGGGCCCCCAGGCCCCGCCGTCCCTCTGCCCCGGGGTCCGCTGGGTCCCCGCAGTCCCTCTGCCCCGGGGTCCGCTGGGTCCCCGCAGTCCCTCTGCCCCGGGATCCGCTGGGTCCCCGGGATCTGCTGGGTCCCCAGGCCCTGCCGTCCCTCTGCCCCGGGGTCCGCTGGGTCCCCAGGCCCCGCCGTCCCTCTGCCCCGGGATCCGCTGGGTCCCCGGGGTCCACGCCGTCCCTCTGCCCCGGGATCCGCTGGGTCCCCGCAGTCCCTCTGCCCCGGGATCCGCTGGGTCCCCGCAGTCCCTCTGCCCCGGGATCCGCTGGGTCCTCGGGGTCCCCGCCGTCCCTCTGCCCCGGGATCCGCTGGGTCCCCGCAGTCCCTCTGCCCCGGGATCCGCTGGGTCCCCGGGATCTGCTGGGTCCCCAGGCCCTGCTGTCCCTCTGCCCCGGGGTCCGCTGGGTCCCCAGGCCCCGCCGTCCCTCTGCCCCGGGATCCGCTGGGTCCCCGCAGTCCCTCTGCCCCGGGATCCGCTGGGTCCCCGCCGTCCCTCTGCCCCGGGATCCGCTGGGTCCCCGCCGTCCCTCTGCCCCGGGATCCGCTGGGTCCCCGGGGTCCCCGCCGTCCCTCTGCCCCGGGATCCGCTGGGTCCCCGGGGTCCCGTCGTCCCTCTGCCCCGGGATCCGCTGGGTCCCCGCCGTCCCGCCGTCCCTCTGCCCCGGGGTCCACTGGGTCCCCGGGGTCCCCACCGTCCTTGCCCCGCTGCGCAGCGAGCTGTCCCCGGGTGTGGGCGGCTGCGGCTCGGAATCTGCGGGAAAGGCCGGAGCGAGGGCAGCGGCCGTGGGGGCTGCGCTGGGGTCGGGCCACCGCTCTGCTGCGACCCTGCCTGCGAGGTGGCCCCCGGCGGCTCCCCGCGGCCCTGGCCTCTGAACCTTCTCTGCACAGAAGACTGAACCCTGGGTCCGGGGTGGCCGGAAGCTGACCCTTGCAGTTGGCATTTTTAAATGACATTTTACTTCCCAGATGGATGTGGGTTCCCACCGCGGGTTTCCCTTTGGGTTTTGAAGTTTGCACTGCGCGGCTCCTGACTGGAACCGGCTGTGATTCGGAAAACAGCCCCCAGCCACAAGCACTGCTGCAGAGGAAGACCCTGTGCTGCAGCCCCCACCCCATGAGGCCAGGCCTGAGGACTGCTGGGCCACCCTAGTGCAGGGGCCGAGGGGCGGGCGCAGGTCCCCGGTGCCCTTGGCCACCTTGTTTGCATGCAGGTGTCCTGATCAGTGATTTTTGTGGGCGGGCTCTGGGGAGCACCATGCCCCTCTGGGGAGTGGCCCCTCTCCCATCTCGTGCCCCCACTTGCTCACACGGCTTCTGAGGCAGATCCTGGTGTCCGGTGTCACTGGTGGGAAGTGAAGGTTCAGGCAGGTGCAGAAAACCAGGAGGACAGGACAGGAGGCAGCCCTTCTGGTGCTGGCCTGGCCTCTAGGCCTGTGTCCAGACGGCCTGGGTGAGGCTGCTGTTGGTGCACCTGTGTCCAGTGACCCCAATCCTCCTGCTCCTCAAGGTGCTGTGGCCTCACTCCTGGGCATGGTAACATTGCCGGCCTCGGGCTGGTCGGGTGCCAGGGCTGTGAGAGCGCCTGGCTGAAGTGCAGGTGTCCAGCCCAGTCAGCACTGACCGCGCTGGTGTAGGAGCCCAGGTGGAGGGCCCCGTGCCTGAAAGGCAGGTTCTCTGGGAGCCACTCTCGCTTTGCACCGAGGTGTTTGGGAGGACAGGGCTCATTGGAGGCCAGCTGTGCTCCTTCCAGATGTCCTGGAGGGGTCATTGCATTGGAGGAAGGCTGAGAGCTGGCCTGGAGGGGCCGGTGCCCTGTGTCTGAGAGGAGGGTGAAGTGGCAGCTGTCTTCAGAATTAAGGTGACCCAGCAGAGCCTCACCCCTGTGTAAGCACAGCCTTCCACATGGACTTCCCTGGGTCCCAGTGCTCTGGGACCTATCCCTGGCTGCCTCTTGCCCTGTCCTCCTTACAGGAGCCCCTCCAGCCCTGTGGGAGCCAGATGTCCCACCGTGGTTCTCGTGGGTGGCCAGGGGCTGTCAGTGGCAGAGGTGCTGCCAACCACCTTCAGGGCCCTTGGCTGGGGCTGGGCTTGGTGTCCCAGGAAGCAGAGTGCTTCCACACAGTGAGGCCAGTGTGGGCCTCTAGTCTCCCTGACGGTGGGGGAGGGACTGGGAAGGTTCCAGTGACTCCGTCTGACTTAGGGTTGAGTGGCTTAGGACACATCTGTAAAGCAGGGTTCAGCATGGCTGTCCTGTTCCCTGAACCAGGGGCAGAGGGAGAATCCCAAGACGCTGAATGTTGTCATCATGTCCAAACACTGCTGTTGGAAGTCCCCCAACACAGTTGGGGTGCTGCTCTGAGAGCCACAAGTCACTGCCAGGTGGAGTGGCAGAGGCGGAGGAGGCTCCCCAGGGGCAAAGGCCAGGGCAGGAAGAAGCGGAGGAGCAAGGGACTTAGTGCCAGGGAGGGTGGCCAGCAGCACGGGGACAGTTTCAGTGAATGGTAGCAAAGTCCAGGATCACGGGATCTCTTGGCTTCCACATAAGCCGTCTTCCATCTGAAGCCACGTGGACAGGCGCTGGCCTCTCAGTGGGTCTGGAAAGAGGCGCAAGTGCCTGTGGGTGGGTCCCCTGGCACCTCTTGAACTGGGCAGTCCCGCCCTGCCTCCCAGGGGCTTGGGTGTGTTTTGCGGAGAGGCAGAAGGAGCTTCCAACTTGAAGAGACTGGCGCCTGCCAGCCGGGTGAACTTTGTTCGTTAAAGCCCTGCTCTGCCGCCAGCTCCCCACGCTGCCTTTGGGGTAGGTTGGAGAGAGCCCCTGTGCCTGCCCTGAGCTGGAGGAGCCCCAGCCGTCCATCCCATGGTGGCAGGGCCCCGTGGCCTCCCTGGCGTTTCTGCGGGCCACCTTGTGTGTCGGGTCCTCCCTGCTTCTAGGCTGTCGCCTGGCTGCGTCACTGCTCAGAACCTGGCGTGGTTTTGAAAAAACCCTCCACCGCAGAGATGAAGTGGAAGGCCCGGGTGCTGGTGTCCGGGGGACTGCCTTCTGGCTGGAAGTCCAGGGCCTCTGGGCGGGTCTTCAGAGATGTCCCAAGCTGTGCTGTGGCGAGGCTGTGTTGACGCTGTGCCCCCCTCCAGCACAGGCCGTGACCCCTGGAGGATGCTCGTCAGTGCCCTGCTACGCTGTGAGAGACTGCCCTTCCCGCGCCTGGCCTGGGCCTGGGCCTCCTCCTGGCCGACTCCCGGGAGACCCAGAGGAAGAGGCCTCCTGCACACGCCCCCCACAGCCCCCTCGGACAGGACTGCCCCTGTGTTTACCCGTGCCCTGGCCTTTGGGGACAGGCTTGCCCTGGTGGATCAGCATGGCCACCACACCTACAGGGACCTTTATTACCGCAGCCTCCGCCTGTCTCGGGAGATCTGCAGGCTCTGTAACTGTGTGGATGGGGACCTCCGGGAGGAGAGGGTGTCCTTCCTGTGCGCCAATGACGTCTCCTATGTCATTGCCCAGTGGGCCTCGTGGATGAGTGGCGGCATCGCGGTCCCCCTGTTCCGGAAGCACCCGGAGGCCCAGCTGGAGTACTTCATCCGGGACTCACGGAGCTCTGTGGTTGTGGCCGGCCAGGAGTACGTGGAGCTGCTGCGCCCAGTGGTCAGACGGCTGGGGGTCCCGCTCCTGCCTCTCTCACCTGCCATCTACCTTGAGGCAGCAGAGAAGCCGGCAGAGGGGCAGGGGCAGGGGCAGCAGTGGGAGTGGGAGTGGCGAGACCGGGGCGCCATGATCTTCTACACCAGCGGGACCACAGGGAGGCCCAAGGGCGCTCTGAGCACCCACCGCAACATAGCAGCCGTGGTGAGTGTGCTGCGTCCTCCCATGCCATCCTGATGGACCTGTGGGTGAGGTCCTTTCTGTGTGGCGTGACTCGGGCCTCAGGGTCAGGGTCTGGAGCTGAAGGCAGGAACAGAGTCCAGGTCTGCTCCTCTCTTGGCCCTCCAGTGCTCTGCAGCCTCAGCCCCCATGTGGGCAGAACGTGGGCTGTCCCCTGCTGGCCTCAGACAGCGGCCGTGTGCACGGTGAAGTGCCGGGTTTCTGTTCTCGCGACTAAAAGGCTCAGGGGTCACTCCAGTTAAACTGGGCTGACTGGGCTGCACGAAATAACCACAAGAGACACAAAGACCTTTTTCTTTGGGGTTGCTGTGACGGCTCCTCTGACCTTAAGGGTCCGCAGAAAGAGCGAGAGAGCACGCGCTGACCCCTTTTACTGAGGAGAAGCTATTCAAATGAGGCAAGGGGTCAGGTTTCAGGGGGCTGAGTCTGTCTTCATGATGTCCACTGTCAGCAGGTTGACTGACACCTGGGTAGGCCACACCCAAGGGCACAGTAAGAGGAGGGGACACACACAAGGCACTTCCATGGAAGATTCTATCCTAAACAGGGCAAGGGGTTAGATTACAAAGGAACAGGTGAGCATAGCTTCACCCATGGGGCTGTAGCAAGACACACCCATTTCTGTGACTGAGCACCTCAGCACCCAGCTGGGGAGTGTAACTCAGTCACCCATAAGGTTGGCCTCCCACAGTGAAGCCTCGTGCAGCGGGAGCAGTAGGATGGGGCCATGGCTGTGGGTGGCTGGGCAGACGGCAGGAGTGCAGCCAGCTCTTCTGGAGGTGTGTGTGGACTGCTCTCCAGGCAGAGAGGCCAGCAGGTGTGCAGGGACTCACAGGGGCTTGGTCCACAGCTGCTCAGTGAGTCGGCCATGCCTGCCACGGCCAATGGGGTGACAGGCCCCGCAGAGCTCAGTGCAGGCCGTGGTGGTGGCTGTCCCTGTCAGGCCTGAGCTCTGCCGTGGCCCATGGCCCAGGCCTGGACAGGGGCCAAAATCACACGGGGTGTTTGCAGAGGCCTTTCCAGGGTTGCCAAAGCCCCAGAGGGTGGCTGTGCCCCCGTCCCTGGTGAGCGGTGAAGTCACAAGTCCTCGGTCTGTTCTCACCTCCCTTCATCAGCCATGGGAGGAACAGAGCTGGCTGTCCTCAGGGCCTCTGACCCTTTCTGGGGGCACACCTGCAGCCTTTGCTGTGTCCCCTGCAGGTTACTGGGCTGGTCCACGCTTGGGCATGGACCAGAGACGATGTGATCCTCCACGTCCTCCCTCTGCACCATGTCCATGGCGTGGTCAACAAGCTGCTCTGTCCACTCTGGGTGGGAGCCACCTGCGTCATGCTGCCTGAATTCAGTGCTCAGCAGGTGAGTCAGTGGGCCCCGGGAGGCCGAGGCAGACTTGCGTGCTGTGGTTCCCGCCCAGGGGCAGGCTGCCCAGACCTGGGGGTTTGGGACAGCCTGTGTTCATGCCGCTACGCCTCTGGGTGCGGAGTCTGAGATGGGTCTGACGGAGCCGGACGGTGTGGGCGGGGGGTTCTGTCTGGAGGCTCCCTGGGAGGCCCATGCTGCGGGCGGCTTCTGGAGGCGGCCTGTGCTCCTGGGCCTTGCTCCTCAGCAGTCTCATGGCCTCCTCTGCTCCTCTCATGAGGCCTGGTGGGTAATCCAGCACCCTCTGCCCATCCTCAGACCCTTGGCTCAGCCCACCTCCAGCCCCCCACCAGGTGGGGTGACAGGTTGGAGCACAGGGAGGAGGGTGGCAGCCACTGTGTTGCTCGGTTCTTGTGGGGGAAGTCCAGCTGGAGGTTCCTCAGTCTCCCAGCATCGTGGTCCTCCCTGGGGCTTCTGGTAGTGTGGGCCCTGGGGCTGAGGTGGCAGTGGTGAGTCCCTGTGCAGGGCAGTGTCTCCAGGGCAGAACAGACACTGCTTGGGAGGGGACAAAGAGAAAGGGCCTTCCTTCCTACAAGAGGCTGGGTTTGGGTCCCTTCTTTCTTCCGTTATCATCTCCATGGAGAGTGGTGCGGTCAGTGCCCTCCCTTGAGCTCGGGTAGGCCTGGCCTGTTCTCCTTGCCCCTGGCTTCCAGGCCTCTGTCCTGTGCTAGAGGCCAGGCGCTCCCTGTGGCGGACCTGCTGTGGTCACATGGGCAGCAGCCCACATCGTCCCACTGTGTGCGGAGTGTGTGGCCTGCACTCCAGAGGCACAGCTGCCCATCCCTCCTCTGGACCAGAGGCCGGGGGCCTTGGAAGTCAGGCCCACACTCCTCAGCTCAGCACGGGTGGCCTCCACTGCCTCTTCTGGGCCCCTGGCATGGAGACTCTGTTCTGGAGTCTATTCTGGGATCTCTGCCCGGGGTCCCTCTGGGGTCTCTGCCCTGGAATCTGGTGACACTCTAGGCCAACTCGTCACATTAGTTCTCGTCTTGCTTTGTTATTTGGCAGTGCTGGGGATGAACCCAGAGCCTCACATGCTAGGAAAGTGCTCTTCCACTGAGTATATTCCCAGCCATTTCTATTTTTATTATTTTCTTTTCTTGGTGGTTCTGGGGATTGACCCCAAGGCCTCCTGGACCCTAAGAAAGTGCTCTACCACTAAATGACATCCCCAGCCCCCTATTTTTATTTTGAGACAGAGTTTTGAAAAGTTGCCCAGGCTGGCCGTGAACTTGCAATCCTCCTGCCTCAGCCTCCTGAGCAGCTGGGCTCACAGGCTGTGCCACTGCACCCAGCTCATTAGCTTATAAAGAGGGTAAAAGCTTACATGTTTGCAACTCTTGACACTTCCTTGGGATTTTCTGAGAACTGTCCAGCCAGAACTCAATATGGAAACAAATCTGACGCTGTGACTGCAGAAGACTGCCACCCTCCGTAGTCCTGTAGATGCCCCTGAATTGGAACCTGTGTCAGTGAGACCAGCTGTCGGTGTCGTGGGGTTCAGTTGAAGTTGCGTGTGGAGTAGAAGTGCCGCATGGCAGCTGTGGTGGGGTTTCAGTGGTCTGAGGCCTTGCACTGCTGTGTCCCTGGGGGACTCCAGGCTGCCAGGGTCCATGACGTGCCTGGGAGGGTGTGGGGAGGTGGTGGACGGTACTCTCACCTCTGGAGAGCAGTCTGTGTGTTCGACCCTGCAGGGCTTCCGTCGGTTGCTCATGCCAGATAGCGCTTCTCTGGCCACTTCTTGGGTTGTGATGGTGATTTTGAAGGGGTGGTTGACAGGGACGGGCGGCGCTGCAGACTCCAGCTCCGGAGAGTTCCAGTGCACAGCCCACTCGGGCTGCTGCAAGGACTGCTACTGAAGCAGGGCCGGGGGCCGGCTGCCTCCGCCAAGTTGAACAGAGCAGAGCACTGTCGCTGCTGCTTCCGGTCACCCCCGGACGATGTGCGCGTGGGAGCCCCGGCTCAGGAGCAGCTGCCCTTTGCTGATCCCCAAGTGCCCAGAAGGCAGAGCCTCCCCAGCCGAGGCCCTGCTGAGCAGACAGGCCCTGCTGCATGCCGGTGCCAAGGCTGTGCAGCCCACGAGTGGGAAGGGGTGGCGCGCAGCCAGGGGGCCGGGGCAGGGCCCACAGTGCGAGGGGTGGCTGTGTCCAACACTGAGGTGTGCTCACACCAGGTGTCTGCCACATGTCCACAGCACCAAGCTCTCGTGCACCCAAAGTTCACCAGCAGAAAACTCCCTGGGCACCAGGAAAGGGGCTCAGGCTGCCCCTGCCTCTTGTCCATGGGGTCAGGGTGTCACTGCCCCCAGGCAACCCTGATAGTGTCCAGTATGACCACCAGCCGACTCCCCGGCTCAGGGAGGCAGCAGGGGACCCGCACCTCCCTGGACACCAGCTCCTCCTCACATGCAGCCTGTGCAGGGCCGTGCTGTGCCACAGGCCAAGCTTCTTCACAAAGTCAGGAGGAAGCGGGGGCCTCCTCAGGACAGGACCTGAGCCGCCTAAGCAGAGCAGGGCCCCTCCAGGCAGATCACGGGTCTGCACCAGGTCTCTCCTGCCGAGGAGTGTGGCCTGCAGTGAGTTGGCTGCACTGCATTCTCCCTCCCGCCTGGGCGACGGTGAGCAGCTGAGGTGCAGACGCCACGGCTGGGACTGCTGGGCGTCCCCCTCACTGCCCGTTAGCGGCAGCCTTGCCTGTGAGGATCAAGGGTGCATCGCCCGGCTCCTGTGCCCTTAGAGGGGCTGAGGTCATGGGCTGTTTCCCGTGGCAGGTGCGTCCCGTACGCTGGAGTCTTGTTTTGTAAAGTGATTCTTGAGGCTCGCGTTTTAACTTGGACGACTTTAGTCTTTTGATTTCTCAGATGGTGCTTTTGATGCCACGTGTGAGAGATCTGCCAAACCAAGGCCACGCAGGTTTCTCAGGTGTCCCCTAGGGGCCTTGCAGTCTCTGCGCAGGAGCTCAGGCCGCTCGCCCACGCCTGTCGCCTGTGTGTGGGTGGGAGAAGGCCTCAGGCTCCTCTGCTCTGTGGCCGCCCAGTGGGCAGCTGTCCTCTCCCAGTGCTGGCGCGGCTCCTTGCCCGGGCACCTGCAGCATCGCACGGTGGTGGCCTCTGCTCTGGAGCCGGCTGTGGGGTCGGGGTGCCCTCCACCTCCACTCTCCTTTCCAGGTCGATTGGCTCTTCTGGCCCCTCCCCTTCTGCGTAAAACGAGGGTCTGCTGTGGCTGTTGCGCAAACGAGCGGCCGCAGCTCGGCGTGGGGGGCCGTCCTAGCAGCCTGGGGTCTTGCGTCCACACACCTGGAGTCCACGCCTTTCCGCTCCCTCTCTCCCTCGGTGGCCTCGCGGGCCCTTCCCCGTCACAGCCAGCCCTGCCCTGCGTCCGTACCTGAGCTCCCCTTCACCCTTTCTCGGTGGTGCTCTGTTGCTGAGTCTGCCCAGCAAGTCCCCAGTCTGGATGGTGTGCCTTCCGGCTGGGCCGTGGCTCTTCCTGCAGTTCTGCGTCTCACTGCAGTCCTCCATTTCCCCCTTTGGTCCGCCTTGGCATCTAAACTGCCTGGTGTTCTGATGTCCTCCCTCTGAGGCCCACTGCAGCTGATGCTCAGCATCTCACATGCTTTAGGCTTGGGGTACGGAGCCCTGTCTTCAGTGACTGCTGCTGTTTCCCTGCGTGCAGTGCCCCTCCTCTCCAGGCCACTGGGGTGAGGGCGCGTTTACGGGTATGGGGGCGAGGGCGCGGGCTGGGCTGCAGATTTGCTGCAACGTGCCTAATTCCAAGGCTGTGGCGAAGCCGTGTGGGCCTCCCCGGGGGCAGGGCCAGGGCTCTGGAGCTTCCCCTGCTCCCATCCAGCTGGTGGTGTTAGGGAAAAGCCGGAGTGGGGAAAGACCCGCCATCTTCACACAGAAGCACATGCAAGTGTCCTGGGCTAGGCACAGAGTTTGCGAGAGACTTGGGGTAAACAAAAGCCTTCTCTGACTGTGCTAGCCAATGCTGACCTCAGGCCACAGTAGTCTCCTGGACTGCTGGTGGCCTCGTCAAGACTGACCTGCTCCTGGCTGCAGACCTGGAACCCCAGCCCTGGGCCCCTGCTCCACTCACAGCTTATTTTTCCTCCCCGTGGGCTGGGCACGAGCGTGCCTTTCAGAGAGCCCTGAGGGGCCTGGGTCTGGTCTGGGAACGGCTGTGGTGAGCACTGCCACAAGAGCCCACATCCAGCGTACATCCTGGGTTGTCCCCCAGCCACCTCCAGGGCGCTTTCTATCTCTCCCCAGGTCTGGGAGAAGTTCTTGAGCTCTGAGACTCCCCGGATTAACATGTTTATGGCGGTGCCCACGATATACGCCAAGCTGCTGGGATACTATGACCAGCACTTCACCCAGCCTCACGTCCGGGACTTTGTGCGTGCCATTTGTGAAGAAAACATCAGGTGGGTGGAGGCCCCCGTCCCGCAGGAAGGTCCCGTGGCAGTTGACAGGCCTGCTGTGCTGCTGCGTGGCCGCCCGCCCGTGCCTTGGTCCCTGTACGGCTCTCCATGTCCTGGTCTCCATCTCTTCTCCTCCCTGCCACGCACATCTGTGTCCATCGGCCTTCTCGGTCTGTCTCCATCCGCTCTGCCTTCTCTAGAGCTAGGCTTAGGTTTTCTCTTCTGTGGTAGGTTTTGGAAGACCTGTTTATATTCTAAAATATACCCAACAAATTTAAAAATGCCAACAATGGGGTCTTAGCCCAAACTTGTTTCCATCATGAATCTTGCACTACAATGATGCCCGGAAGCCCAGGGCCACCTGTCATCCCAGCAGCTCGGAGGCGGAGGCAGCAGGGTCACAAGCCTAATGAGACCCTGTCTCAAAAAAAATAGGAAGCGCTGGGGTGCAGCTCAGTGGTAGAGCACCCTGGTTCAGTCCCAGCGTCCCTCACAGATACACCTAGATGTGTACACAGGTGCATGCAGGTCCCTGCATGTGCGTGTGCGGAGCGTGCTGTGTATGTATACGCGTACATACATGTGCACACACATGCACCTCTGGTGATGCTGGGTGGCGACACCCTGGGTCACCTGTGCCCGTGCGTGAGGACAGAGCTGAGCCCGCGGTTGTGCCCTAGGCTGATGGTATCAGGCTCGGCTGCCCTGCCCACCCCTCTGCTAGAGCAGTGGAAGCACGCCACTGGCCACACGCTGCTGGAGCGCTACGGCATGACTGAGATCGGCATGGCCCTGTCCAACCCGCTGGCCGAAACTCGCCTGCCAGGTAGGAGTAGCCCCTGAGCGCCTGCACTTGGAAAAGGGGCCTAGAGGGTGCTGCCCTCTGCCATGACCACGGCGGACACCCTGGGTGCTCACCACTGCCGCCCCTGCCCCTGCTCTCCCATGTGGTTGAGGATGAGGCAGGAGGGCCCTTTTCACCCCGGGCCCTGTGGGTCACCAAGGGGCACAGGGACAAGAGGCCTGGAGCCCCCAGGTGTGGCAGGAGCCCTCGGCAGACCTGGAGCCCAGGTCTCTCCTTTCCCCATGGTCAACGTCTCCCCCAGTGCCTGGCTGGCAGCCTCTGCAGGTGACGGGGGTCGTCACCTGTGCTAGCAGGTCACTTCCCTCCCTCTGCCTAGGGTCTTCTTGGCTGGGGACAGTTGTGGGCACAGCCAAGATGTTGTGAACAGGGTGCTGGTTTCCTCGGGCACCCAGGCTGGGCTGCAGGGCTGCTGGATGCTCCTGTGCGTCCGCCCCACCCGGCCACGTCCTGGGCTCTAGGGTATTCTGTCGGGTCTTCTCTGGTGAGTGGTGGCCTCAAGCGTTGCTACACGTCACGTGACGTCTTTGAGGCTTTGTGGGATCTTGGAGCCGGCCGGCCCTGTCTGTGTCCCTCTCGGTGTTTTGCTCTTCCAGTTCCTCTGCCTTTCAGTGCCGTGTGGTAGCCCCAGTTGCTCAGGGACTGGGGAAGCCAGTGTCTAGTCCAGGTCCCAGACCAGATAGGGGACAGTGGCGGCACAGGCATGAGCAGGCGTGAGCATCATACTGCAGGTCAGCATGCTGGGAGGGTGGGAGGCTGTGTACAGTGAGCAGTGGGACCCGTCACAGGGCCTGGGAGCCACGGGGCCATTCGGGCTCTGTGGAGGGTGCAGTAGGCTGCCCTCAGGGCATCCTGAGCAGAATGGCGGGCTCTGGTAGCTGTGGGCAGAGCTGCCAGTGGGCGGGAGATGGCGAGCAGGCCTGGCTGTCATTGTGAGAGGGAGGCAGTGCGAGCCGTAGAAGCTGATCTCGCATGGGACCCTGGAGGCCACGTGGCACAGGCAGCTAGCAGCTTGGCAGCTCACACGTGCCATGCACTGCTGTGTGGCAAGGCCCGTGTGTCTGCGCCAGCCTTGCCCTGTCTGCAGGGGTGGGACGGAGCTGGAGACCAGGCCCACGGCCCCAGGCTCCCCGGTCCTCAGTCCTCGTGGTGTGTGATGGCCCACAAGAGTGCCAGTCTCTGCCGTCCCGGCTCCGGAACTCGGGTGCCGTGTCCTCCCAGCCTGACTACAGGCTAGAGGTGCATACCCAAGGGCACTGAGGCTGGGGACCTGCCTAGTGGTGCAAGTGGACGTGGACCCATGCCTTTGGGCAGATAGAGCCACCCTGAAGCACAGGAGTAGGACAGGGGCCTCCCCAGCCTTAGTGAGGGGACAGAGATGACAGAGGAGCTGAGGCTGCAGCAGGAGGGGAGGGGGCAAGCAAAGGCCTTGGAGGGATGGCCACAGAAAGGGGTGTTAAGATGCAGGACACGAGCCAGGGCCAGGTGGACTTCCAGTGGTGGGGTGAGGAGGGCGCCTGGGCTCATGCTGACGGGAAAGAGGTCCAGAGACGTTGAGACTCGGGGCTGGAGTGCGGGAACCCCGGGTCCTGAGCACCTGGACACAGCCTTGTCTCGCTCCACGACAGCCGCTCGCCCACAGTCACCTGCTGCTCCTGGCTGGGAGCCGTGCAGCAGCTACGCCACATCTGGAGCATCTCCTGGCAGTCATGGGGCAGTGGGGTGGGTGGGCTGTCCTCTGCTGTGGGACTCTGACTTTGGGGCCAAAGGGTGTATCTCAGCCAAGACCCAGACCTGTGTTCCCAGCCCTCCACCTGCTTCCTGGGCTGCTGCTCTCCTGTCTGCGGAGCCTCAGTGCATTATTCCTGCAGTGGGCTGGGCCCACACCACCACCACAATTCACTCCAGCTCCCTGGAGCCTGTCAGGGCATGGAGGGCAGCCCCAAGTGAGAGGACTGGCTGCAGGACCCGTGTCCTGTGTCCAGCTCCAGCTTCCACCTCGTTGGGCTGCTTTGAGGGGAGAGGCCTTGCCCAGCATAGCGTCCTGCCTTGACACGGCTCCAGCCCTCGTCGCCTGTGTCCCCTCTGGTGGGACTAGGCACGCCAAGGCAGCACGTGCCTGGACCCCAAGATGAGGTGAAGGCTGATGGAGGGGCTTGGGCAGAGCGGACGGCTGTCCTGCAGGGCAGGGACTGGGACTGGGACAGTGGTGGTGCCACCTCGGTCGTCCAGGGTGCGGTGATGGGTAGCTGGTGCGGTTGCTGCTCTCATAGGCTCCCATGGGTCTGTCACTGCCCCTGCTTCTCGCAGGTGACAGACACCTCCCAGAGCTCAGCCACTGCCAATAGTCAGGCCTGTGTGGGCAGCTCACCTGTTCCTCCCTGCGGGCAGCGCTGTGGCCAGGTTCTGGTCAACCCACAGGTTCCCACGGGCTCCCAGAGCCTGAGAAGGCAGCTTCTGGCCTGGTGGGCTGGAGCCCAGGCCATGTTCCAGGAGACAGAGCTGTAAGAGGGCCCGGGGTCCAGAGGTGTTGCACCACTGCTAAGACAGGTGCTCAGGGGACGGAGAGCCAAGCCGGCTGGTGGCTCATGCCCTTATTTCAGGAGCCCGAGAGGCTGAGGCAGCACGACGGCAAGTCTGAGGCCACCTGAGCGACTTAGCAAGACCCTGTCTCAAAATAAAGAGGGCTGGGATGCAGCTCTGTGTGCAGCACCCTGGGGTCAATCCCAGCACCATAAAAAGGAGGACAAGAGATCAGAGTGGCCTGTGTTTGAGGGAGGGTGGGTGGTCCCGTGGGTGATCCCACCCAGGGCCCTGAGCTCATGCCTGGTAGACGATGGTGATATTAGCATCAGGTCCTTGTCCCCCCCAGGTTGAAGAGCCCCTGAGAAATGGTGAGACAAGAATAGAAAGTAAATTTTATTTAAGAAACAGAACAGGGCTGGGGTGCCGCTGTGGTGGAGCACTTGCCTGGTATGTGGGATGCACTGGGTCTGACTCAGCACCACGCGAAATACGTAAATAAAACAGGTACTTAAAAAATCTTTTAAAAAGAAAGAAAGGAAAAGAAATGAACAGAGAGTCTCCTCTGGAGAGGAGGGGACCCAGAGCTGTTACTCCGGTGGAGGGTTGCTTTGCCCCTTACAGATGACGTTAGGTTCCTTTTCTTGTGCCTCTGTGACCAAAAGGCAGAAAAGAACCGAGCAGGGGTGAGTGCCCGTGTTGGGAAGTGCCATCCTGCCCTCCCCAGCCCGCGTTGGCAGCTGGTTGGTGGGGAAGTGCCACCTACCCAGTTCCTTTTGGTAATCAGCTACCTGTCCTTTGCCTCGGTCTCAATGGCTTTGACCTGCTGAGGCCATGGAGCTCCTGCCTGGGCAGGTCCATCTGACCATCTGACCGTCTCTGGCATGGTGGGTCAGCTGAGGGGCTGGACCTCAGAGCTGGGCTGGCTGCCCTCCCATACCCACCAGCCTGCTCCAGCAGCTGGGTCCACCCTGCGGTGGTGCACGGCACCCTCTGTGGGTTTCCCCACTGCGCGGCAGAGGCTGCAGTCACCAAGGAACAGGGACCTGGCGCGCAGCAGAGGAGGCTGCAGCAGTGCCCCCAGCGGGCTGGCGCTCATGCAGCCCTTGGTCTTGTCACCGGTGACGCCAGGGAAGCGGCCGGTGTTCACCTGGAGGTCTCAGCCCTCCTAGCACCTCCTTGCCCTCTCTCTGTAGCAGGGCTGCGCAGGGACTGCTGGGAGGGGTCCCTTGCTTCACCCAAAACAAGGGCAGTGTGGACAGACCTGCCAGGAGTCAGGATCTGGGGGGCTGGGGGCCCTTGAGTGGCCATCCTGGGGCTCTTCGTCCCATGGCACACCCCACGATTCTGGCCGTGAAGATAAAGGCCCTGGAGCCACTCAGTGTACTCCGAGTGGCGAGTCTGGACAGTGGCTTCACGCCTGTGCTAGTGCCACTGCTGTCCCCTGCTCCACTCCCCCACCATGTGCCAGCTCTGGCACGTGTGGGGCAGGTGTCTCTAAGGCCGGCCTTTGCTGGCTCGGCTGGCAGCAGAGATGCTTTTGGAGCGCCCTCCTGTGCTGGGCGGGGCCTCTGGGAAGCATCTCTGCAGCGGGACTCGGCTGCCCCTCCACAGGCACGACCTGGCTTCAGCGCAGGCAGCACCAAGCAAGCCCGCCTCCCCTCCAGCCAGGGCAGCACCTGCCCTCCTGCCTCAGCAGGAACGCCAGCTGGTCCTGCTGTCGCTGGTCCCTGGTCCGTCCCTGCCCCTCGTCAGGATGCTTGCGCCTCTAGCTCAGGGGCCAGCACTCCCTGGCTGGGCAGGTATATGGAGTCTGCCACAGCAGCCGTGAGGCCACTTGGACAACCCTGCTGGAGCCTTGTGAGGTCGCCCCTCGAGTCTCAGGCGAGCCCTACCCCAGCACTGGCTCCGGCCGTGGGCTCACAGAGCCCCGCTGGCACCCCGGCGAGTGGGTGTCCCCTCTCCCAGGAGCTGCTGCCACCTGCCTCCTCCTGCCTGCTTCTCTCTCTGCAGGTTCTGTGGGGAGCCCGCTGCCCGGAGTGGAAGTGCGCATCGTCTCTGAGGGCCTGCAGAAGGAGGGCTGCCCCTACGCCGTCCACGCGGAGGGAGATGAGAGAGGGACAAAGGTAGGGCCGGAGGCTGCCCACCTGGCGCCCACAGCGCACGGAGACGTTCCCTTGGGGTGTGCCCTCATGACGGAGGCACTGCTTGGTGTCACTGAGCTCACTGGCCAGTGTTGGTGGGCCTTACCCATAGCTGTTCTCTGGCCACTTCCAGGACATGGACAGTGCAGCTGGCCCAGGCACACCCTGCTCCCCTGAGGCTCCCTGGGGCCCAAGGGCGTCACCATGGCCTGCTAAGCAGCCCAGGACAGCACAGGGACCCATTCAGAAAGGTGCAACTGGAGGGTACTGTCACTGTCCCAGAGCCCCACAGCCTCGGGTGCCCTTGCTGCTGAATGAGGGTGGCCCAGTTTCCGGTTCACTCTGCAGTTGGCAGGGGCAGCCCGGGAGGGCCGTCATCTCATGTCAGCAAGGGTTAAGAGCTAAACACCCACCCGTCGCAAGGACCTCAGGTCAAGAAAGCTGGGACCCCCAGGACGTGGAATTCCGGGCTGGTGACAGGCTGGGTGTGGCGTCCACTGACCTGTCGCCTGAGCAGGGTTCCTGTCCCTGTGCCCGGGGCTGGCAGCCTCGGCTCTGCGTGACTGCTCGCCTGCAGAGGCAGCCAGGTAGGTGCGTGTGGGCGTGGCCTCAGTGTGGCAGCCCGTCCTTGGTGGGCTTGGCCACACCTTGGTTTCTGAGCTTGCTGGGGACGGTCACTGGCGCACTGTCCCGCAAGTGGGTGAGAGCTGGTGGCCCAAGAGTGAGCTGAGCATCAGGAAGACTGGAGCCAGCCGTGCCTCTCGCCTGCCTGGGGCTGCCTGGGGGCCTCGCTGAGCTCTGTCCTCTGTGTCCTCCCTCCTGGCCTCTCAGGGGCTCCTGGCTCCATGGTCTACCCAGTCCTGAAACCCGCCTGTTTCCACTGCTCTGGGCCGCCTGCCTTTCGCCTTCTGGCCTCGGGTTGGAGCCCGACTGCCCTCTGCTGGGCCTCGGCTGTGCTGAGCCAGGGATGTTGGCCACGCCTGGGTCTAGTGTGTAAACTCCCCAGTGCCCGCCTCCCCTGGCACCCTGCTCACACCCAGGTCTCAGGCCACCTTGCTTGGCTGGTCCCGCCCCCTGCAGCAAGGGGCTGGGCTTGGACACTGGCTCAGGGCACGTCTCTCAGGAATGTCCCAGCAGGGCAGTGGTGGTGAGGTAGGTACCTGCACCGTCCGGCCTCCCAGGTGTCCTCAGTGCTGGGCTCAGCCTCAGGGACACCTATTGTGCAGGAAGTGGCAGAAACATTGCCAAAGAAAGGGGTGGGGCAAGGGCAGGTGGGCCGTGGTAGCAGCCACTCCCCAGCAGCTCCCAGGCCCGGCTCTGCCGGCGGCCTTCCCTGAGGCGCTGCAGGCAGAAAGGAGCACAGCCCTGCCCCCAGGATGCTGGACAGCCAGAGGCCACACGGCCACAGACAGGCCTGGCCACAGACAGGCCTGCGAGGTGCCTGCGAGGGGACAGGGGCGTGCGATGGCGAGGGAGCTCAGCAGACACTGAGGGACAGGCCGCGATCCAGAGGCAGCATCTTCTAGAACCTTCTAGGCCAGGGCCACCTCTGCTGGAGGCTGAGCCCTTCGTGGGGAGCACAGCCAGACGGCTGCTTCCTCCCTGCCTGCAGGAGACACTCCAGACACGGGGCCCAGGCTGCTCTGGGGTTCCTGCCATGGCTGTGCAGCGCATGCCTCAGGCAGGGCAGGGTGGGGTGGCACTGCCCAGGCTGAGGGCCTCTCTGCCGTGTCCCATGGGAAGGCCTGCCCGCCCCCTCTCGCTCAGCCGCCTAACCCAGCCAGACGTGGTGCCCCACTCACCACACCCAGGCCGGGGCTCCCCCGCTCAACTGTGCAGCTGGATCAGCACTGTCAGGACTTGTGCCCTTTGCCTGGTGAGCTGTGTGGCTTGTGGCCTCCCTTCCCCAGGACTTCCCTCCCTGTGGCCTCCCCTGTGGGCTCCCTTCTCTGTGGCCTCCCTTCCCTGAGGCTGGTCCCACTGGAATCGGCTGCCTCTGGCTGTCTTCAGGACGGCTCTGGAGCCTGCCTCCCGGCTCTGGGCAGGTGGTCACGGCCCCCGAATGGCAGGAGGGTGCTGTGCTTTTCAGTGCAAAAGCCTCGCAGGGTGTGTCCCGCTGCCTGCCTCAGCCAGGCCTACGCAGGCTGCGCGTCCTCCTCGCCTCCCAGGTGGGCCGCCGGCCTCTGCCTTCTGTTCTGTCATGGGGAGCCTGGCCTGGGGTCAAGTACAGGGCTTGGGCTTCTTCCATGTGTGTGCACAGGACACACATGTTCTCTGGTCTTGAGCCGCGTGTGTGTTTTCACCCGACTTAAGACCCGAATGCTGTTGCTTGGGAGCTGAGTCTCCGAGAACAGATTTACTGTCAGGGCTTGTCTTCACTCCTCCATGATGGGCAGCGCCCACTGCACCCGGCCTTCGGGCACATGGCAGGGAGGAGAGGCCTGAGGAGCCGTTGCAGGCAGACAGCAGTCACAAACAGGTGGCCTGCGTCTGCCAGGTCCACAGACAGGACGGTGGACAATGGTGGGCCTGCCCAGGGACGCTGGCCAGTGGGGCATGCACAGCCTACCCCGCCCTCTAAAGGTCACTCCGCCTTTGTGAGTGGTCGTGGCAACTGGGGGCTGTGTGGTCTTTGTGCTCAGGCCCCAGGGCCCTTCCTAGGATGCCAGGCCCTGATGACCTCTGCCCTCTGCTCTTGACCTGACCCACACATGCCACCCACCTGTGCCAGCAGTGGCCACTGTGGAGACAGGACATGGCCCCGGGCCATGCCAAGGAGCAGCCTCACCATGGTGCTGATGCCCAGAGGGTCGAAGCCCACTGGGGCTCTGTGTGGAGCCCACCAGGAAGGAGCAGCATGGCCTGTGGTGCCCGGGAGCAGCCCTCGTAGAGAGACCTCCTGGTGCCTAGAGCACCCAGCACTCGGGGCTCCAGAGTCCCCGCCGGTTTCAAATCAAGGCCCCTCACAGATTCTGCAAGTGCCTATTGATTGCAACAGTGCTCGGCAGTGGACATCAGGCAGTGGACACTGGGGCAGCAGGTACTTGGGCAGTGAGCACTCAGGAAGTGGGCTTGGGCCGTGGGCACTTGGGCAGTGGGCATCGGGTGTAGGTGCCAACCACACACCAAGTCCCTCATCTCTGGAGCGTGGCTTGCTGCTCACCGCAGGGTCTGAAGTGAGAGGAGTGGGCTCTCGGGTCCCTCAGGGGACCAGCACAGGGATCAGCACGGAGGCTCGCAGCACTCCAGGTTCCCACAGCTGCCTGTGTCTGCTCTCATCCTGGAGCTGTGGTGGCCCTGGCCGTGGCTGGTGGCCAGCAGCTTGGGCCACATGTCCCCGTCACAGGGCTTCGAGTGTCTGCCACTGTGACCAGAGTGTCCCGAGTTGTGCAGCTCTGGCGGGCAGTCAGGTGCTGGAGTGACTGGCACCTGTCCCCTCCCACCTGGGTATGGGGCTCCCTCCTCCCCCTTTGCTGGCCCCCAGATGACACCCGCTGTGAGCCCTGCAGGCACCAGGCATCTCTCTCTAGTCGTTTACTTCTTATTTTTTCAGATTGCTCACTTACTGAGAGCCAAACACCAGCCAGGGACAACGGGGGCCTGTCAGCAGATGAGTGGCCACACAGCTGCCTGTGCGGCCACCCTGGCCCTGGGCCTTGGTGCGAGCCGGCTTCTCTTGCTGGGGATGTGGAGGGCTGGGTGGTAGCTGCAGCCGCAGGCCGCCTTCTCACATCCCCCTTAGAGACACGGGTCTTCTCCTCTCTCCCGAGTGCAGGCTGCCCCTCTGGCCAGCAGGCGGCTCTGTTGTGGCCCTGCCCCTCACAGGCCCCCGCTTCCCTCCGCGCCCCCATCACTGCCGCCTATCACTGGCGCACCACCGACTGCGCCCCCGGCCCACGGTGCTGAGGTTGGGGACCAGGCAGGGCATTGCTGAGCAGTGTACCCTTCCATGGGTGTGAGGCCTGGCCCCCTCTATAAAGGGCTGGGCGGGAGATGGCCTGACCCTGGGTGGGGAACCGTCCATCAGGACGTGAGTCACAGGCCACCTGGCTGGCTGAGTGTCTGCAGAGGTTAGCTTCTTGGTGCCTCGCTGCCCCCTGCACAGGGCCCGTGTCCCCACATGTTCTTTAAAGGGATGTGGCGGAAACTCTGGGTGTTCTGGGGTCCCTAGCCCTGGCCATTTCTTCCAGGAGCTCAGGGTACCCTTCCTTGCCCTGCAGAACACCAAAGCATATAGATTATTACTGCCTTGGGTCTTTTCTGGTTTTCAGAAAAGCTCTTTATGGAGCTATAATCACACACCAAACACTGTCCCTGCGCACACCGTACAATCCACTGGCTTCGGTGGACTCACAGTTGTGCGCAGACCACCACTGGGTGCTCCATTCCACCTCCCAGAAGCTCCGTGACCACCTGTAGTCATTCCCAAGCCCACCCTCACGCCCTCTCCCCTCAGCCTTGGCCCCAAACAGACATCGTCTCCTTTCTGTCCATGTACATTTGGCCATTCTGGGCTTTTTTTAAATATATATAATTGCATTTGACAAACTTAACATCCCTTCATGATAAATACCTTAAACAAATTAGGTATTGAACAGACATACCTCAACATGATAACAGGCCCCCAACTGACATGCCAATGCTAATCCATAATCCAATCACCCCAAAGACCCATCTCTGGACATTCTACACTGGGGACCGAGTCTCCAATATGTGAGCATTGGGGATCATCCAGACCCAAACGTGACAATATCTGTGATGCATTTTGAATGGATTTTTGCATAACAAAAGTTTAAGTGGAGTTTATTTGTTCATGTGTGGTTATCCAGTTGTTCAGCTATACTTTATTGAAAAGATACCCTTTCATTGAGCCATCTTTCCAACTTTATCAAAAATCAAGGACATATTCGAATGATTCTGTGTGTGGATTCGTGATTTCCTTTATTGATCTATGTTTCTGTTCCTTTGCTAACACCACACTGTTTTGACTACTGTGGCTTTATAATAAGACCTAAAATTATAGTGACTCCATAAAATAATTTTATTTTTTTCAAAGTTGTTTTGACTGCACATGTCAATTTTGGAATTATCTGTATAATATCTGTTTGTATCTGCATGTCCTTGAAGTGTCTTGATTGGAATTACATTATTTCCGTGGGTCATTTAGGAAATAATGACCATTTTTGAGGGTCATTTAGGAAATAATGACTTCGTTGAGGGTGCCAGTCCCTGAACATGGTCAGCTCTGCCCTCTTGTGGTGTTTTCAGCTAAGAGATGGTGTATGTTTTGTTAGATTTACACATAAATGAATGTTTCTTCTTTTGTTTTTTCCTGCTTTTCTTCTTTTTCAACTTTTGTAAGAGGGGAGTCTCTCCGTTTCTAGTTGTTGCTAATAGTTGTCTGTGCCTGTGCAGCTAGTCTGTCTTCCTCTGGTAACTTGGTGGTCCTCTGGTCAGCCTCAGGAGTGTTGGTGAGTAACCTGGGGGACCCCGGGTGCAGTCCTACTTGCCTTGCCCCGTGCAGCCTCGCATTTGTCTCTTCTGCCTTGTTGCCATGACTGACCTCCAGCACCAAGCCCAACAAGAGTAGTGAAGTGGACATCCTCATCTAGTTCCTGATCTTCATCAAGTGTGATGCTAGCTACAGGCTTTCTAGTAGGTTTCCTTCTGTGTATGACGTGCTGGGCTTGTTGATCACACAGGGATGTTGAAGACACTCAGTTGGCTTTTCTCCATCAGGCTGTTGGTACCAGGGGTCACACTGATGTGGAACCAGCCTGTGTCCCCAGGTGTACCACTTTTGTTATAGTGGGTGTGTGTCCTTAATGATGGTCCCTCCAACAAGGTATCGTCAAGCAGTTTTGTTGTGATGTGAAATCCTGGAGGGAGGGGAAGCCTGCCGCACACCTGGGCTGCCCTAGGTCACGGCCTGGAACAGCGTGTCACTGTGCTGACAGCTGTGGGCAGTCATGTATCTGAGCATATCTAATACAGAAAAGGTACAGCAAAAGGGTGGTATAAAAGGTTTAAGAAAGCACTTACCATGGATGGAGCTTGTAGGAGTGGAAGTCGCTCCACTGCACACGTAGGCTGCAGTGGGTTTAAAAAAAAACACAACTTTCTTCCATAATAAGTTAATTTTAGTTTACTGTAACATTTTTACTTTGCAATTTTTTTTTTTTTAGCTGTCTGACCCATTTGTATGAACCCTTAGCTTAAGACACAACATTGTATGGCTGCATAGAAATACTTTCTTTATATCCTAATTCTGTAACACTTTTTCCTGTTTAGTTTTGTCTTTGCTTTTTAAACTTTTTTGTTATAAGCCAAAACACAGTGTGCATGTCAGTGGAGGCCTGTGCACCAGGTCTCTGTCTTCTGCTGCATGCCTTGTCCCACCAGAAGGCCGTCACTTCCCTGGTGACAGTGTTGTCCTTCAGCGGGAGGCTCTGAAGTAGAGATGAGAAGCGTGGTGCAGACAGCAGGCACCGTTGGCTGTCCTGGTCTCAGGAACCGTGCAGGGCCATTTCCACAGCTCCTGCGCATGCCTGGGCCGCACCCAGGCTGCAGCACCGTAGCCCTGACTTGGCCCTGGGCAGTTCTCAGCTCCATTGTGATCAGGGCCACGGTCGCATGCGCAGCCCAGCGTGGCGCCTTCATGGGACGTGGCCTGTGCTTCCCTGGTCTTGTGCTCTCTGTGCCTGGCCTCACACTGCGGGGAGCGTCCCTCCTCTTCTGCTTCTGCAGGGCCTGGTGCGGGATGGTGGTGCTCTGCTGCCACCAGGGCAACCACTCGGCCTGGAGCTCTCTTTTATGAGGCTCTTAGCTATGAGTTGTTATGCAGAGTGTGGCCCTAGCCCGTTCTGTCACCTCTTGTGTCTTGGCTGCGTCTGGGAGTGGGCTTGCGGAACCGGCGTCCACCCCGTTGTTGACTGTGTGTGTCCAGCGCTCCTCTCCCTCCACTTGCTGATGCTCTGAGTCTTCTCTCCTTATTTCTGTGGAAGTTCATGTTTCATTGCTTTGATGTTTCCCCAGAGAACTACTTTTGGTTCACTGAATTTTCCCCCTCCTATTGTTCTTCTCTTTCCAATTTTACCCATTTCTGTTCTTACCTTGGATCACTTCTTCAATTTGATTTTGGCCTGTTTTTCTCTTTTTCTAGCTTCTTCTGGTGATTTGAGACCTTTCCTCTGTACTAATAGATGCATTTGATTCTATGAGTTTTCCCCCAACCACTGCTTTAGCTGCATCCCTCAGATTTCAATAGGTGTATTTTCATTTTCATTCAATTCAAAATATTTTTAAATTTTCCTTAAGACTTTCTTTTTTGGCCATGGATTACTTAGAGTGTCTTGTGTTTTTTTTCTGAATGCTTGGTGATTTTTCTGTTATCCAGTATTGATTTTCTAGTTTAATTTCATTGCAGTCAGAATGCCTACATGGTATGATTTCATTATGTTTACATTTGTTGAGGTGTTTTCCGTGGCCCAGAGTGTGCTTTCTCTTGGCGGCAGATCTGGTGTGAGTGAGGAAGTGTGTTCTGCTGGGCCTGGTTGGAGTGCACTGCTCACGTTGGAAAGGTGGTGGCTGGCACAGCTCCGCTCTGCACTTCTTGGGTTTCCTCATTGCTTGTTCTATGACTAAAGTGAAGAGTTGTGGAGTCTCCAGCTGTAACTGTCTATCTTTGCCCATGTGTTTTGAAAGTCTTGTTTGATACACACACATTTGCAGTCATTAGGTCTTCCTAGCAAGTTGGCCCTTTCACCAACAGGTGGTGCTCCTAGAAATGTCCTTGGCTATTGAATTTATTTTGTCTGGTGTTAATGTAGCCATTTTAGTTTCTGTTTTGTGTTTGCATGGTATGTATGATTCTATCCCACCATGATTGTATTTGAAGTAAATTTCTCATAGACAGCATGTGATTGGTCAAGGTATTTCTTCAGTCCAGCCTGACAAGCTCTGTCACTTAACTGGTGTGTTTAGACCATTTACGTTTAGTGTGATTTCTGATGGGCTTGAATTCAAGCCTGCCACTTTATCCTGTTTATTGTTTTGCCCTGGGTTTTTTGCCGCAGTCTGGCTGGGCACAATTCAGGAGCCACTTGTCAAAAGAAACGAACTTTATTTTTAGCACCACACACGCCAAACAAAACAGCTCCTCAGGAAAAACCCTCAGAGCCCAACTGCCACCACCGGCTTCCCACAAGCCTCTCCACCTCCCCCACTCCTCCTGCTCTTGAGGCCGATTGGCTGGGTCACGTGGGCGGAGCCAAAAAAAGTGCCCCAATGAGCAGCTCCATGGTCTGAAAGGGCAGGGAAACAGCCCAATGAGCATCGCTGCAGAGGAGCCAATCAGCTAGAAGTTGCTGGGGCCGCTGTGAGCCAATCATCAGCTGGCAGTCTGAAAGTTTGCTGGGGCCCTTCGGCTGTGGCTCTCAACAGTTTTTCATTTCTGGGCTTCGGGGATAAGAGTGTAGTTGCTCATTTTCCACAGCCTACTTGGAATCAACACCATCATGCTTCCAGAAAACTGTAGAGCCTTGCCACATGCAGGCCACAGCACCCCACACTTGTCTGTGGCAGCTTCAGGCATGACTGTGCTAGAAAGTGTAAGAGTGTGCTTTCAGCCTCAGAAGTGCAGAGAACTCAAGAGGCAAGGGTGAGTCCTGTTGCTGCACCCAGATGTTCAGTTTCTGTTGCTTGTGCTTTATCCCTGATGCCCCAAGTCTCCTGCTGCTGCGTTCCGTGTCTGAGTACAGTCTTCGGCGTTACTGGAGACCAGGTCTGCCTGCAACACACTCTCTTGTCTCTCTCCGTCCGTATTCCTGGATTTGGAATTCTGGGTTCATAATTATTTTATTTTAGAGCTTTAAAACTATAGCTTCACCAGGTGTGATGTGATCCCAGTGATTGGGAGGCCAAGGCAAGAGGGTCCACTCAAGACCAGCCGGGCAACCTTGAGACCCGGTGTGAAAATAAAACATAGAGCTGACCATGGATCTCAGAGGTAGAGTGCCCCGGGGTTAATCCAAGGACCACACCCACCCACAAAAAAGTAAAGCATTGTCTTTTTCTGACCGCCATCAAGATTCTTTCTTTGTCTTTAGTTTGAGTCGTTGATAATTGGATCAGGTATATGCAGACGTGTACTTCTGGGGGTTTGCCCTGGGATCCTCTAAGGTTCTTGAATCCACAGATTTATGTTCTCACCAGATTTGGGGATTCTACCCAGATTTCACCCAACCTCTTGCTTTTTCCTCCCCAGCTCTCCTCTGCCATTTTTCCAGGAGTGAGAGCTGCCCGCTGGGTACCACCCAAAGGACTGCTGCTGTGGTCATGCTGGACCCTCTCCACTGCGCCCTTCGGTTCCCGGTCCCCTCCTGGGGGTCTGTTCTGTGTTGAGCCATCCATGGCCCTACTCCTGCTTTACATCTTCATGTCCTTGCTGAGACGTTCTGGCTGTTTGATCCATTTCCAGAGTGTGGTCCTTCATTTGTGGAGCATTCTCATCCCGTGTGCTGTACGGTCTTTGCCAGGCAGTTCCCACCTCTGTGCCACCTCCGTCTCCCACTTGCTGATGCTTCCTGTTCCTTTGTGTGCTGACTCCTGGACATTCTGGACCTTATGTTATGAGATTATGGGTCTCGTTTGCACCTATAAAAATAGTGTTCTTATTGGCTAAAATCCGCAAGTCCCAGCCTGCCTTCTCTGGGGTCAGCTTTGTGTGCACCTGTCTCAGGTGTACCACCCGGCGCCAGTCTGTCCACAGCAATGGAACACATCCAGGCCAGCAGAGGGAAATCAGCAAGTTTAAATAGTGTTTGCGGTTTGACTTAAAAGCATAGCTCCCAGCTCCAGAATGCTGCACCCCTGAGCCACTCCAGCAGCCCTGGACAGGAGTTTAGTTTGAGACGTGCCCTGGGGTGGGATTTGGCACAGCCTTTAGAAGTGGACAGGCAGCTCACGTCCAGCTGGGGCCCTGAGTGCTGAGCCTGGGCCAGTCCCGTCTCCAGATCTGGAGAGCTGCACGCTGCCTGGGGACTAATGAGGTGGTCCCGGGCTGGGCAAGGGCAGGGCAGGAGGGTGGCCCTGGCGGGACGGAGGTCTCTCCACAGAGGGCTGTGTTTCTAATTCCAAAAAGCACCTGGGCCGGGATGGGAGGTCCACAGCAGGGGGGACCCTCTCCGAAGGGAGTGTGCCAGTCCGAGCTGCCCGTCCCTCCCGCCTTCTGCAGGTGTCCCCGGGGTTTGAAGAGAAGGAAGGGGAGCTGCTGGTCAGGGGACCCTCTGTGTTCCGAGAATACTGGGACAAACCAGAAGAGACAAGAAGTGCGTTCACCTCGGACGGCTGGTTTAAGACAGGTAGGGCCAGCTCTGCAGGGGCTGGGGCCACCTGGTGGGCTGCTGTCCTGTGCCTGAGGACCCAGCTTCCCCCAGCTCCCAGAAGAGGGTCCTCAGGCTGACATCCCTCAGGAGACAGAGCCCGCCACACAACGCCCTCTGTCCTCTGGCACATGC
Organism: Marmota monax; assembly: GCF_021218885.2. NCBI lineage: Eukaryota > Metazoa > Chordata > Mammalia > Rodentia > Sciuridae > Marmota > Marmota monax. The sequence continues at coordinate 35,854,755 of NW_026695224.1, forward strand.
GTGTGCACGCCCAGTGGCCTAGCCCCACACGCTCCTTCCAAGTGGTCCTGCGGCCCCTGTCCGGCCACAGCCTTGCCTGTGAGTCCTCCACCTCGGTCAGGGCCACTGTGGTGCTCTATGTGGTCCTGCCCTGTTGCCCCCCACCAAGTCCCTCTGCCCAGTGGCCTGTCCTGCAGCTCGGGGTGTGGGCCAGTGTGGCGTCCTTTCTCCTGAGACACCACCCAGCGCTGAGCAGCCGCCCATCTCCGTCCTGCCTCCTCTGTGAGAAGCGGGCCTGGCCCGGGATCCAGAGTCCTGCAGGACACGGCAGGTATGGGTGTGCCCTGGTGGCAGTGTGGCTTTGGCAGGAGGACACACACAGGAGGAGCCCCTGCCTTCGGTGGGCGCTGGGTAGTTTTCCTCTTCGCCTGCCTTTAGTGTGAACGTGTTCATTTTGTAATTCTTAAGGCAACATTTTTCCAAAAAGCCATTTTCCCACATTGCAGTTTGCTGGCCTCTGTGACAAAGGGGCTTATTCCTTGCTCTTGGGGGCTAGCGGGTCAGGCAGGGCAGGTCTTGTGCGTCTGAGAGAGGTAGGGAGGAGGCCCGTGGCCTCACGAGCGTAGCCCTCAGCCTGGTGGCCCCAACGACCCTGGAAGCAGAGCTTCTCAGCCCACACAGACCCACATGGTCAGGAGGCCACAGGATCCAGCACCCCGGGGGCCCGAGTCACTGGGTCACAGAAGACGAGGACTCAGCCACCTGGAGGTGCAAGTGCAGTTGAGACAACCCCGGGTGAAATTTCAGACGAGGGTCCTCCCTGCTGAGGAGCAGGGACACCCAGGAGCTGCCCCTGCCCCCCAGCACCTGGGGCCTTTGGGGCCATGCACTGGCTCTGGCCATTTACCTCTCAGTCACCTTCCCGTCCTCTCCCAGTGACTCTGGCCCCACTGAGGCTGGGAGGGAGGCCACAGAGAGCACCACAGATGGGCAAGGATAGGGCTAGGCGTGCTGTGGGCAGGCCTGCGGGGTGCTGGAGATGTGCGGGGTGAGCCTTTCATGAGCCCAGAACAGGCTGCTGCCCCTGGGCAGGCTCCACACGGACCACCTTGCCGGGCGTCAGAGGTCGGGAGTCGCCAGCTGTGGTTAGCTTGTTATGTGCCCCGCGGGCCCCTCGGAGCCTCCCACTGGGCGAGCTTTCTGGTGGACACCAGCCTGCCCTGATCATCCCTCAGTGGCCACAGGGAACTCTGCTTCTGAACCGCCCACGTCCCCAGGACCCGAGCCCATGCAGCCCCGCGGAGGCCCTGGTTGGCTCATGGTCACCTCTTTTGGTTTCATTCCCTTTATTTTAAAATGAAGACAAAAGCTGTTGGTTTGTTCTTTTCCCCCCACTTAAAAGCATAGGAACCCAACAGTGTAGGTTTTGCCAAGGCCGGGACACCCGTGTCACCTCTGGGTGACATGCACAGGGTGTCCAGCTGAGAGGAGGGGCCCAGTGCCCTGGTGGCATGACAGGAGCAGCGCAGGCTGGTCGTTGGAGCGGTGTCCATGGAGAAGGTGATATCAAACTCAGCTAGTTTCACTTGGTGTACCGCAGACAGGAAGGGAGCCTCCGCCTGGGCTCACTGCTCTTGGGGGTGAGGCCTGGGGGCGCCCGCCTTTGTCACAGGCCATTAGTGATGCAGCCTGCATAACGAGAGCCTCAGTCAGCTCACAGCTGCCGGGGAGGGGAGCCGATGCTAAGTGGAAATCAGGGTAGGTTAGACTTAACCCTTTCCCTGGCCAGCCCCTCCTGCTGTCACCGTGCTTGGGAAGGGCCAGTCTGCCAGCTCCTCAGCGGCCTCCATGGGTCCGCCGGGACGTCTCTGCCCTGGGAATGTGCAAGGGGCTCCCCACAGGCCCCCACGGTCTCCATGTCTGTGCAGTCAGGAACAGAAGGGTCCCTGGAATAAGTCCCCTGAGCTTCTCCAGACTCACTGCACCCAGGCTGTTCAGAGGACCCCGACGCTTACCTGTCGCCCAGGCAGCGGGTGAGCCCAGGAGCTGGGAGCCTGTAGTAGGCTTCTGCCTGGCTGGTGCCGTGGGCAAATGGCAGCTCATTCCGGGGCTCATTCAAGAGTGACCTGGGCTCAGGAGAGAGGGTCCCTGCCAGTGTAGCTGCAGCAGGGTGGGTGGGATCTTAAAACCATGAATCCTGTTCCTGTGTGTAGCCAGCCAGGGTAGGGAGTGGACAGTGAGTGTCCCAGGTCCCAGCATAGTTACAGGGGTGCGTGAGGGGTGTTGGGGCAGGGCCCTGCTCAGGGAGAGGATGGAGGCATCTGCTCTTGCAGAGAGCAGCCCTGACCCCCAGCACCGAGCTGAGTGGCAGCACATGGAGGCTTGTGGGCACCACGTGCAGGTCCCCCTGCGTTTTCACCCTGTAGCGTGTGGCTGGCTGCTAGGCCACTGCTGCCCTGGCCTGTGTCAGTCTGCAGTGTGCTGTGGACCTTCACCCTGTGCTCTTGCCCGGAGCCATGGTGAGTGCAGACCTGGGAAGGTCATGGCCAGCACCATTGGGCCCACCAAGACCTGGGCTGGGAGTGAGGTTCTGCTTGGCACCTGTCCTGTCAGCAGGTGGGGGCTCTGCATGGGAAGTTCCCCCGGAGAAGCTCAGGCCGGGAGGAGACCACAGGGGAGTCCCTGCAGACAGACGGTGGCCCCAGGCTTCCCGAGACCCAGCCAGGGCCGCAGGAGCGGGCATCTGGGCCAAGGCTCCATGTGTGCTGGGCAGAAAGGAGCATGACCTCTGTGGGCAGCATGGACCCAGGTGGAGCCCCCCCCGGCCTGCAGGCCCAGAGGACATGGGATTTCTTCAGTGGGCAACAGGAAGCCTGGTCCTGCACCTGTCTGGCTATGTAAGCAGCAGCTGTGCCCTTCCAGGGGGGCGTGCCACCCCACAGAGCTATCACGCGAGAGCAGAGAGCCCAGGTATGGGCACCAGCACAGGTCCAGGCCACACCTCCCGCCCAAGCACCCTCTGACCACGGCAGAGATGTGTGCTACCTGTCACTGCAGGCCACCCCATCCCCAACCCGAGGGCAGGTGGCCTGGAAAGAGCACAGCAGCCACCTCTTCTGAGACCCTGCCCCTGCCCACAGCCAAGGAATTGCTCCAGAAAGCCTGAGCCCTACTCAGGAGACCCCAGGCCAGGCCCCAGCTCCACGTCTGACCCCACAGTGACCTGGCCGTTCAGCAGAACTGGGAAGTCCAGCTGTCACCTGAGGCTGCAGCCGTGTGGGCGAGGGTTGCAGAGGGTTGCCGGCCTGAGCCGTGCTTAGAGTCCAGCACTTGCTTGCCCTGCATGGTCACCAGGGCGGGTCACCAGCCACAGAGTATAGCTGAGTCTCCGACGGGGTCAGTGGAGGCCAGGCACATGCTTGGGCAGCTAGAGGCACGGGGCAGGTTGACACAGAGTGTCTTGCCAGCCATGGGAAGCTGTGACCCTGTGACCTCAGGGTGTACACACTGGGGACAGGTCTGCAGAAGGCCCAGCATGGCCCATGGCAGGGCAGAGGACCTCGCAGGTGCCTGAGAGGTCGGTAGAGGGTCTGACCCAGTCACTGGGCTTCCTGCTGCTCCCCAGCTCCAGCTCCAGGCAGAGCTGCCGCCCACTCCTGGCCTGGCCTGGCCTGGCCGCGGCGCACAGTGCGCGTCCCAGGGCCCTGCTCGGTAGCACCGCAGTGTCCAGGCTGCATGAATGCCAGGCTGCATCTGGCCTTCATGGCCCTCCTCTGGCTCCTGGCCAGCGCTGCAGGCATGTCCAGGAAAACCCAGAGGCTCAGCCCTGCCATCAGGCTGCCTTCTCCCTCAGCTTCTGAATTCTGGGGTCTTCGGAGGCTTTGAGGCTGATGCCTGACTCCTTCCTCCCACTGACTCCAACAAGGTGCGCCCCCTCATGGCCCGAGCCGTGGACCAGGCGCCCTTGCTCCTGAGGGCCAGGAGGTGCCTTGCAGAGCTGAGTCCTGAGCGTCCCCAATTCCTTTATTACGTCACCTGCGCCCGCCCTCATCCCTGTCCTGTGCTGCCGCCCCCTCTGTCCCTCGGTGTAGAGTGTTGTCCTGGTCCTTCCCCACACAGGGCCTCTCCTCCCTGATCCCAAGGCATTTCCTCCCTGGGGATATCCACCTGCCCATCCCCAAACCTCCGCGTGCCTGGTCTCAGAAGTGAGAGGCGGAATCTCAGGCGCTGGCAGTGTGGGGCACCCCCAGAGGGCAGAGGGAAGGCCCAGAGCCCCTCACAGCCCGGGTGAGTGGAGTGTGGGGGCCCTCGGGAGCCTGTGTGTGCCAGACTGTCTTTACCCAGGGGCTCAGCTGGGGCCAGGCTGTCCCAGCAGAGGGCACCAGGAGAGTCAGGACCTCACGGGGAGGTGTAGGTGGGGCCTCGGGGGCAGGAGGAACATCCGGGGAGGCCAAGTCCAGGGCAGGACAATGGCCCCCCTGCGCACTCCCCCACACTGGCATCGGGGTGGCTAGAGGCCCAGGGGAGCCGGGTCAGAAACCTACCTGCAGGGACCCCAGTGCCAGGCAGCACCTCCCTTGGACAGTGAGCAGCCTGAGGATGCAGCCCTGGGGCAGGAGAGCCAGCACTGGGGCATTGGTGTGCTGAGGAAAGCCATCGACCAGCAAGTGGCCATGCTTGGGATCCCAGTGACTAGAGGCTGAGGCAGGAGCATCGCAAATTCAAGGCCATCCTCAACAACTGAACACGACCTCGTCTCAGAAAAAATAAGAAGGGCTGGAGATGTAGCTCAGTGGTAGATTGCCCCTGGGTTGAATCCCCAGTAACCCCCCCCCAAAAAAAAGAAAAGGGGCGGGTGTGGCCTGGTGGCAGAGCACCCTTGGGTTCAGTCACCAGGGAGGCCGCCTGGTCCTGGGGGCATGGCTGGAGCCAGGCTACAGTGGAACTGGGGGCAGGAACAAGCCCAGGACAGGGTGTGTCCACCATCCCCTCAGCCCACCCTGCATCCTTTCCTGCTGGCCAGTGCCACCCACACCTCCTATGGAGGCCTCCAGGCCCGCCTCCTCCATGAACAAGCCTGGAGCCCCTCTGACACCCGTCCATCTTGCTTGGTAGATGGGAGCACGCCCCAAGCTGCAGGTCACAAACTAAGCAGGAGGTGGATGGTACCGGGGTCAGCAGTGACGTGCTGTGAGACATTCATGGCCCCGGGGAGGGGAGCCTGTGCAGACTGGGGGCAACATGCATCTGCAGACACGCAGCGTCCCCCACCCAGGAAGCCGCCTGGGCAGGGCGCAGCCTTCCACTGGCCCTGCACCTGTCCCCGCTGCCCCTGTGGCTGAGCATCCAGATCTCAGTGGTCATGGGATCCTGGGGAGGAACAAGTGAGTGGCTGGCTGTTTCAGGTGGCAGAGGTCAGGGGCGAGGGGGGAGGACCCCTCTCGTCAGGGAAGCGTGGCAGTGACCCTGCAGGAGGTCTGGGATGTGCCCGTTCACACCCAGCACCAGGCGGGGATGTCCTCAGGGGCCCACAACAGGCCAGAAGGGCGACGTGGGTTAGCCAGGCTCTGACGGCTTCACAGCTCTCGTCTGACTGCACAAGGCTGGGTCAGTGTCAGGGCTGTTCCTCACGCCTCCTGCTCAGGGTCAGCTGCCAAGCTGGTGTGCTGCCGTGTGCAGAAAGGCCCCTCACTAACAGTGGCCAGTCACCACTGATGGCAGTGGCAGGGACAGGCCCACGTGCAGCCTGCAGCGCAGGGTGTCACAGGCCTGATCCCCCTGGCTCCGGGCATGTTGTGGGCACTGGCTTGACCCTGTGGGGGCCGTGTCCGCGGTCCCCCAGGCACAGGGCAGGACAGTGGAGAGATGTGAGTGATGGGTGCCAGGGGCTGGTGGCCAAGGTGTCCACAGGCGCCCCAGGGTTTTCTCCTGGGGACTCGGCGCACCCAGGTTGCCCTGGGGATGTCACAGAGCCCACTTTTTCAGGGGACACTGCTGTGTTCAAGGATGGCAAGTACTGGATCCGAGGCCGGACCTCAGTGGACATCATCAAGACCGGAGGCTACAAAGTCAGCGCCCTGGAGGTGGAGCGGCACCTGCTGGCCCACCCCAGCATCGCAGGTGAGCACTTGCCAGCTGCTCGGGGACCTTTCCCTGCTCGTGGCAGGGGGGTCCTTCCTGCTGCCAACCAGGTGCCCCCTGAAGTGCACCTTCACCAGGACACAGGCTGGGGCCGGGCCTGAGCTACCGCCCACCGAACCCCAGTTTGGCTTCCAGGTGACGAGGCGCACACGCGGTCTGCAGGGCAGTATGGGGAGGCAGACCCCAGAGACAGCACGCGGAGCCGTCCTCACACCCGAGGGTAGCCAGTAGGGCTTTCCAGAGCCTGGACGTGGTTGGGCTGCCGTCCACCTTCTCTGCGAGGCCCCACTGCTGCTTGACCCGCGCAGTCACTGGGGACTTCCCAGGTGTCCCAGCCTGACCTTCTGTTCCAGATGTGGCCGTGATTGGGATTCCAGATGTGACGTGGGGCCAGCGGGTCACAGCTGTGGTGACTCTTCGAGAAGGACACTCATTGTCCCTCAGGGACCTCAAGGAGTGGGCCAGGTAGGGCAGGGGCCCGGGATGGAGTGTCCTGGGGACTAAGGGGCAGAGTGGACTGTCCTGGGGTCTGTAATGACAGGGTGGACCATCCTGGGCAATGAGGAGATGGCCCTGGTCTTGGCCTTGTCCCTTTTAGAGGTGGACAAGAGGGCAGCCAGGCCAGCAGTGAGGCCTGTGGGCGGTGCTGTCTCTGAGCGCAGACCTGGAGAGGACACCCCTGCCCTGACAGGAGGGGGCAGAGGGGCACGTCCTGGGCCCTGGGCTGTCCCTGCTCTAGGGTCAGTCTCAGGTCGGCAGCAGGCTCTCCCCTTCTAGACCTGCGGAGCCAGGCCCCGTGTCCTGAGCCCCCCACCCCTTCCCCTTCCTGTCCTCAGGGTGGCCCCAGCTGCCTCGTGCCATGCTGGCCCCTTGCTGGCCTGCAGCAGAGCCCTCCCCAGGGACCACCCGGGCCTGGTGGTCCCGCCCAGACTAGGCTGAGCTGTCCTTCAAGGCCAGGCAGGATGATGGGGACCCTCTGGGACCTTTGGGGCGGAGCCTCAAGGGGCCAGCAGACTGGGCTGCAGCTGCGGCCCAGCTGTGTCCCGAGCCCTCCCAGACCAGGGCCTCCCACTCTCGCGCTCTGCCCAGCCCGTCCCCTCCTCCTCCGGCTGAGGTGGCTCCGGCTTGTCCAGAACACGTCTCCAGCAGTGGGAGCCTGTGCTGCGTCGGGGCAGTTGGCGTCCCCGAGGGCAGCACATGGGAACGCAGGCGGGTGGCTTCGGCTTTGATGAGCAGCGGTGCCCCGCGCTGAGAGCTGCAGGAGCGCCCGTGGGGGTCTCTCCAGCCTCTGGCTTCTGTGCGCTTGTCTCTGGTTCTGGTCAGCTCCTGCCCAGCACCCGCAGGCCCCTGTTGGTCGTTGGGCTCACAACGGTGCCTGTGAGGAGGGCCCGAGACGGGGAACTGCGTGCAGAGGCCCGGGCACACTGCCAGTTGCAGCCGCGCAGAGCCCGGTGGGGGTCCAGAACCACTGGTACTGCAGACCCTGTCCCCTGATGGCCCAGAGCCATCCCCTGCAGCTGGAGGCACTGCGGGGGGCAGGCCAGCCTGGGGAGGAGTCCCCTCATGACGCACAGGTCTGCCTGCCGCTAGGCCCCGGCCCAGCACCATGGGGACGTGGAAGGGCTGCCTGGACAGGTCACTTATGGGCACAGAGACAGTCGCGAACATGACTCACCCAAACACTGTTGAATGTAGACAGCACACTTCAGTGACAAGGTGGGCCACGTGGTTGGGCCTCAGGGTCTGCGGGCCTCAGTGGTCTCCTGGTCTCAGTGGTCTCCTGGTCTCAGTGGTCTGCTAATCTGCTGGTCTCCTGGTCTCGGTGGCGTGCTGGTCTCTTGGCCTCCTGGTCTTGGTGACCTGCTGGTCTCTTGGCCTCCTGGTCTTGGTGGCCTGCTGGTCTCAGTGGTCTCCTGGTCTCAGTGGCCTCCTGGTCTCAGTGGCCTCCTGGTCTCCTGGCCTCCTGGTCTCAGTGGCCTCCTGGTCTCCTGGCCTCCTGGTCTCAGTGGCCTCCTGGTCTCAGGTCTCCTGGTCTCAGTGGTCTCCTGGTCTCATTGGCCTCCTGGTCTCCTGGCCTCCTGGTCTCAGTGGTCTCCTGGTCTCAGTGGCCTCCTGGTCTCAGTGGCCTCCTGGTCTCCTGGCCTCCTGGTCTCAGTGGCCTCAGGTCTCCTGGTCTCAGTGGCCTCCTGGTCTCAGTGGCCTCCTGGTCTCCTGGCCTCCTGGTCTCAGTGGCCTCAGGTCTCCTGGTCTCAGTGGCCTCAGGTCTCCTGGTCTCAGTGGCCTCCTGGTCTCAGTGGCCTCAGGTCTCCTGGTCTCAGTGGTCTCCTGGTCTCAGTGGCCTCCTGGTCTCAGTGGCCTCCTGGTCTCCTGGCCTCCTGGTCTCAGTGGCCTCAGGTCTCCTGGTCTCAGTGGCCTCAGGTCTCCTGGTCTCAGTGGTCTCCTGGCCTCAAGGGCCCCCTGGTCTTGAAGGTCTGCATGTCCTGCCCAGCCTGCCAGGCTTCCTGGTGTCTGCTCAGGTCTCCACGTGCCCTGCAGAGCCGCAGCCCCCTCTGCGCTGCCCCTCAGGCTCCCAGACCTCCTTGTGGCACAGCTGTGCAGGGAACAGGCCCCCAGGGGCAGCTCTTCCCAGCTCCCGGGCGGGCCCTCAGCCTCTCGCTGTGTCTGCTCTGGACCGGCCCATCCCCAGGGTGTGACCTTGTCCCGGAAGCCGTGAATATGCCGTGGTCTTTGTGGTGTGAGTGACAGTTGGGCACTAGCCCCTTCCTGTGCTCAGCCACTCCCAAGCTCCTGGGGAAGAGATGGGGCAGGGTCACAGGCCCTGACCAGGCTGGGGCCCAGGTTGGGTCCGTGTTGCTGGGTGCTTGTCTGGGCCCCTGAATCCCAGCCATGGGGATGTCCCGTGTCCCAGATAGGGCCATGCAGTGGCCTCAGCTGCACTTGTCCTGCAGAGGCATGCTGGCCCCCTACGCCATCCCCTCGGAGCTCCTGCTGGTGGAGGAGATCCCACGGAACCAGATGGGCAAGGTCAATAAGAAGGACCTGGTCGGGCAGTTCTACCCGTCGTGAGCAGAGGAGGCAGCGGTGGGAGCTGGAGGACAAGAGGTGGCCCACGAGTTCCTGCTCCCCTGCCCCACGCCCACGGCCACCCCAGGCTCCCCAGTCCTCTGTGTCCTTGCCCCACAAGGTACAGCCTCACGGTCCTAGCCCGCCCCCGCCCCCCCCCGGACTGCTGGCCCTCTCCAGGGCAGGTCCCAGGAGGGTCCCGAGGTGCCCTAAGAGAAGAGGTGACGTGAGATGAACACCCGCCCGTGCTGTGTCACCACCTGCACCCAGCGCCTCCCCAGAGCCACCCAGCCGCCCAGTGCTTCCGGGTGGAGACAGTGTGCCCTGGGCCCCGGGCAGCCTCGCGCAGCTCTGGGACAGCCCGTCACGGCCGCCAGCCGAAGCACTCCTACCACGCAACTCCTGCCACCGTGGGGCCTGCTGTGTGCCAGGTGGGAATTCATTCCTGAGGCCACAAGCGACCATTCCGATGACGCTGCTCCTGCTCGGCCTCCCTGGCCCCCGCTGTCTCCTCCATCGCCTTCTCCTTCCCAGCCCCACTGCTCCGCGTGCCCGTCCCCGTGGGCAGCACTGAGCCCTGGGAGCTCCTGGCGCAGGCCCTGCTCGCACCCACCACACCTGCTCTCCCAACCTGGGGCTGCTGGCAGAGGGTCAGTGCCCCTGCCCACCCTGGCCGTCGGCGGGCAGCCTGCTGCCATGGAGTCGCACCAGGAGCAGGCGACGGGAGCAGGCTGCAGTTTACATTGTCACAGGAAGCGGCTCGGGCTGGGCTGGGCTCGGTGGCAGAGCACTTGCCTGTCATGTGAGAGGCACTGGGTTCCATCCTCAGCACCACGTGAAAAATAAATAGAAAAATAAGGGTATTGTGTCCATCTACAAGTAAAAATTATTTTTTTAAAAAAGGGAAGTGGCTCTGACCCAGCCAGAGACCCAGGGCATTTGGGGAGCTGCTGGAGGAGTGGGCCCTGGACGGTGGCTGGGGGCAGCAGCAGGACCTAGAGCCAGGCCACAGCGCCTCCTGTGCCCAGGGCCCCATGCAGCCTGTGGGGCCACCCTGTCCTTCCCCTCCCTCATTAGCACCTGCAGGTGGGCTTCAGGCCACTTAGGAGACTGTGCTGCTGCCTCCTGGGAGCAGGGACAGGCGCCAGCAGCTCAGGGTGGCCTGTGGGCCAGGTGTCAGACCCAGTGCCCAGGAGGCCTCCGCCTGCCTCTGCACAGGGACACAGAGGTTCCTTGGGTCGGAGCCTTGCACAGGCCACCAGGAGCCAGGAGCCCTGCACCCCCGGAGTCCTGGTTGGGACCTGAGAGCATCAACCCACTTGGGCCGGCATCATCTGACCCTCCTCCCCAGAGTGGACGTGTTACAGACTTGTCCAGCCCAGACCTCCTAACTCTCAGACCCCAGCCCCACAGGCCGCCTGGGGTTGAGGTTTCCACCTGCTGCCCTGGCTTCTGGCCAGCACCAGGGAGCAGGACCATTCCAGGTATGGGGGCCAGCCGGGCACAGCTCCTAGGAAGCAGCAGGTGGGCAGGAGGCTGGGCAGCCAGCCCTGCAATGCTGTGTCCTGGGCCATAACAGGTTCTGGAGACAGCAGCCCAGTGTGTTGGGAAGACGTCCTGGGGCCACCGGGCAAACCTCAGGTGGCCCCGCCCCGCCACAGCTAGGTGGCCTTGCAGAGAGCATGGCCGACCAGGCCCAGTGCAGGCCATCTCTTTGAGTCTTGCACAGACGCCTGGTGTGCACGTCCACCCCTCCCTCCTGGTCTGCTCTCTCCCCCACCCACAGGCTGACCTCTGCTGGGCCCGGTCTCCTTCCTGGGCGCTGCGTCCCTGGCTGGGCTGGGAAGCGCTCCGTCACCTTCGTCATCATGGTCCTTGGGTGCTGTCATGCAGCTCTCGGTGCCCCTTCTAGAACCTTCCCAGCCAGAGCAGACTACCTCATCCTGCCCTGGACACTGGCCTGGGTGGGCTTTGGGTCAGTGCCCCCTCACCAGCCATGGGGCAGGTCAGAGCAGCCTCATCCCATGGGGTGGAGCAATCACGCTATTGCCACAGGAGCCACAGCATGGCACGGTGTCAGCTGGCCAAGGAGGCCAGCACCAGATGGCCACGCTTACACTCAGCTCCTCATGGTGGTGGGTGGGGGACACAGGAGGGGTGGGAGCAGCAGGGTAGGAGAAGAGGTCCATAAAACACTGGGTCGACCCCACGTCTTTTCCAAGAAGCAGCTGACCTGCAGCCCTGCCTGGCCTCAGTGGACAGGACGTGTCACAGTCCTCAGCAAACCACCTGTTCCCTGCAGGAGAAATGCAGGCCTAGGGTCATGTCCATGGGAGGAGCCCAAGTTACCCTGAGGGGAGACTTCTGTGAGCAGATCCTGAACCTCTGAGAGATAGGGTAGTTCCTCCTAGCCACGAAATCAAGCACATATGGTCACGACTCCAATTAGGACCAGTCGGCATGCGCCAAGGGGACCTAGAGTGGTCATGGCAGTGGGGCTTAAAAGTCTGATCTGTCAGTCAAAAGTCAAGAGGTGGACCCTGGTGGGACTCTCTGGAAATGTCTGGGATCCCCAATAAAACTGGAATGCAGGAGGGGCACGCTGTCCCCTCTCCTTTCTGAGAGGACCCCTCTCTCCCTTGAGAGTGTCCCCTTCCCCTTTTCTATCCTTTCAATAAACCCATTGCTATTACTCTGAGTGACGTGTCTGAAACCTCTCTGACTTGATTGCAAGAATGGGGGTTTGAAGGGGGGTCCTCACGCTGCCTCGGTCCCTCGGAAGGCCCCAGCTCCGTAACCATAGGGATAGCCAGCCACAGAGCCCCTCCCGCTCTGTCCCCTGACACAGCTGTTGGTAAGCCCAGGAGCACTGAGGGACAGCCACAGGTAGTGCAGGGCCCTCCTCACACTGGCAGGGCAGGCTGCGTCCACCAGAGGGCGAGGGTTCCCTGGGCCACGCATGCCCCCCGAGCTCTGGGCCCTGCCAGGGTGAGCAGTGGGTTCCTTGTGTTCTGCACAGACCTAACGGACACCCTGCAGTACCTCCTGTGGGGGCCCCCCACCTCCATGGAATGGCCTTGGTGTGTTTTGCAGATGAGACGGCTGAGATGAGTCAGTGAGTGACAGTCCCTGTCTGTCACAGGGCCTGGAAGAGAAGGGCTAGGGTGGAAGCCATGCCGCGTGGGGCCAGGGCCCTTCACCTTGGCTGAGACTGGGAACAGGTGGCCTCCTGCGAACAGGGAAACCGAGCCAAGGCAGCACCCTCGTGGGGGCTGGGGCAGTGGTCAGGTGTCCTGGGAGGGAGGGGCATCCGGCACAGGAGGAGGGGAGCCTGACGTGAGGCGGGCGCAGGCAGGAGTGCTGAGGACCACCTGCTGGAGCCTTCAGGCGGTCAGGACTGAGCCCTGCCCAGGGGTCTCAGGAGGAAGGACTCTCCCCTGCCTCAACTAGCAGCTCCACTGGCCAGGCCCGGGTACCCTAGGCGAGCTGACGGCTTGCTGCCCTGTCTCCCCACAGGGGCTGACAGTGGCTTTGGGACATAGCTGAGGGGCAGGCTGCTCCTGGTGTGGCCTCCCACCCTGGTGCTGGTGCCCCCGCCCTCTCTCTAGCATGTGATGCAGCCTCTCGGCATGGCCCGGCAGCCCTGGGCCCCAGGCACCAGGCAGTGACCCCTCGTTCACCTTGGGCCTGTCTGCACACTGCCCCTTTGGCAGTGCACACCTCAGTCTCGCTCCTCCGCAGGGCCCTCCTGGACCTGTGAGAGCCAGATCCGTGCCCACGACGTCCTGTGTGTCCCTGCTCCTCCTGACAAGGCCTTTCTCAGAAGTTCTGGACACCCCGGCCCAGCGGGACAGTCACACAGACAGGCGCACGCACACCTTTATGTGCAGACACAGGCGCTCCACAGACCTGACACTTAGGGTCCCCAAATCCACCTTCCCTGGCCGGCTGCCCTGGGGCCCAGCACCCTGGTGGGTAGAGCAGGGCCCTCAAGCTCCAGAGGCCAGAGCTGGCATCAGCTGGGAGCAGGTTGTTCCTAGTGGGCAGGCAAGCTCCAGGGCACCTCCGCTGTGCACGGAGCTGTGTCGACCGTGCACTGAAGAGGGAAGCAGCTGATATGGGGCAAGGGTCCTGTGATAAAAGCTCTTAAACACCATGGGCACAAGAGAACAGTGGCCACCCCGTGGCCCCAAGTGCATCTTCAGCAGGTGAAATCCAGCAGAGTTGGTGCCCAGGCTCCTCCCAGCCCCCAGGATCGGGGCTCGCCACACAGGCCTGTGGGGGATGAATTCAGATGATGCTGGCTTTCCTGATGGCCGGGAGCAGATGCTGGTCACAGTGGCTGTAGAGCAGAGGTCTCAGCAGAGCCGTCCCTTACCCTCCTTGCTGTCACCAGAGGGGCTGAGAATGAAGGACAGAGGTGGAACATGGGGGCGTGGGGGACACAGCAAGAGGCTGGGGTGGAGGAGAGGGGCAGACACCCACACGGGGCACAATGGCCCCCTCCCTGGGCACAGCTGGCTCAGACCTGTGGCTTACTGGGCAGCGGGGGCAGCCCTCTCCTGTAGGGCTGGGCTTGCAGGCCTGTAGCCATCCATCCCCCCACCTGCCTTTTGGGAGTTGGCCCAACAAGCCCAGCCCCAGGATTTATAAGGTAGCCCTGGCCCATCTTGGAGAGCATCCTGGTGACCTGTCTTCTCTGCCCACCCGCCCCCTCATATCCTGTCCCTATGGCTAGCCCCACCCACTGGACTTCAGAGCTGGGACACTCCTCACTGCCCATCTGGTCTGGCCTACCCCTCACCCCAGCAGCCATGGCACATCCAGGCCAGGGGAGGAGCTGGCTGGCTACAGAGCTGATGCGCAGGTGAGGCAGGTGGGCCATCCACCTGCGGCCCTGGAAAGGAGATGTGTGTCTCCACGTCTGGAGAGGCATTTCCAGGGCCAGTGTCCTAAGATGGGGGCAGCAGCAGGAAAGAGCTCTTGACCCCTGCCCAGCTCAGCCCTCAAGTTCTGGCAAGCCTCCCAAACCAGGGACACCTCTGCTGGCATCCCTGGAGCCACACTGTCCTCGGCTGCTGGGGGTGGGTGCAGCAGGAGCTGCTAGACCTGCTCTCTCAAGGGTCCTCCTGGCTGAGCTCCCACCGCAGCCACCTTGGTCAGGAGTGTGGGTATTACCTGGAGGTCACTATCAGCTAGGACATCCAGGAAACCAGGTGGGCTCTTAGAGATGGACCTGGGCCAGACCCACCATCCCCACGAAGAGGGCAGGCGAGGCTAGTGTCCGGCCATCCGGCAAGACCCCCACAGCAGTCAGAGGCTTGGAGACCAGGCACTGCCTGGCAGGAGGACTGCAGCCCCAGGGCCCCCTCTGACCAACCCCCTGTAGCAGCAGGACTGAATGCCAGGCTCCAGGCACAGGCCATCCCCATCCTTAGGCCCACAGTGGCCTGTCAGGGCTGCCAACACCATGGGAAGGCTCTCTTGCCCTCTGTGTCCATCTGCCTGTCCATGTATTTTGAACACTCACTACTCTTAAGCCGACTTGGCAAATGATTCTGATTTTGTGTTTTTGGGGGGATCGTGGGTTTTGAACAAGAACAGAGCCCCCACCCTCCCTGGCGGGCATTGCTCTGACCCTCCTGCACTGTGTCCTGTGGCCAGGAGAGGGCGGGCAGTGCCAATGCTAGGACAGTGTCACCACCAGTCCCAGTTCTACCCCCACCCACTCCTGTGTCCTGGGGCCAGGCCAGGGCTCAGGCACTGCGGTCACTGGGCCACCCCACTCTTCCTGATCAGCCTCTCCTCCACTCCTGCCCCAGCCCCGCTGGCTGAACCCTGGCCGCGAGGGCCTCCCAATAAAACGGAGCTTAGCGGCAGGGCTGCCGGGCACACCGCACTAAAGCCCGGGTTCCTGCCCCTTGGGATGAGCCGCCCGCCCGGCGTCGCCTGCTGTGAAGCTGCGTGTCTAACTGCGCCCTCACGGTGTCCGTCCCTCGGTTCTAAAGCAGGGCAGCAGCGCTTCCGTGAGGGAGCCGCCGCGGCCCCATTTGGTCCTGGGGAAGTGGGAAACCTGCACCACGACCCGAGCCCCAGGTTGGCCCGGGCATGTCTGGCTGTCCTCTGGGCCTCTCGGGGTCCGGCTGGCCTCGGCCGCGCTCTTTCCCTGCGCAGGGGCACCTCCTTAGCCCGAGGGCCAGCGGGCGCCCCACTCTGCCTTGGGGAATGACACAGGAAGAGGGGTAGCGGAGGCCGAGTGGGAGGCCCGGAGGCCGTGTGGGAGGCCCGATCGCCAGGGCCGAGGAGCGCGCGGACCGTGCCCCGACCTGCGGCTAGAGCAGGCGCGCAGCCTGGCTGACCTACAGCCCAGGTCGGGGGGAGGAGGGAGGGTCCAGGCTCGAGCCGGCCCCGCCCCGCCCCGCCCCGCCCCGCCGACCCCGCCCTCAAGCCCCGCCCCGCCGACCCCGCCCTCAAGCCCCGTCCCACCCGTCGACCCCGCCCTCAAGCCCCGCCCCGCCGACCCCGCCCTCAAGACCCGCCCCGCCGACCCCGCCCTCAAGCCCCGTCCCACCCGTCGACCCCGCCCTCACGCCCCGCCCCGCCCCGCCCCGCCGACCCCGCCCTCACGCCCCGCCCCGCCCTCAAGCCCCGCCCCACTTACCCTGCCGTCCCCTGGCTGCGGTTGGAGTGGGGACCGTGGTGGGGAGGCTGCAGAGATAAGAAAAGGGAGGGGGCTGCCCAGCGTGGGGGTCAGAGCTGTAGTCAGGACGTGGAAGGAGGGCTGCATGTCCCCAAGACCACCGGGAAGAGGACTCTTCTGGGGTTGACCGTCCCCACGGCCTGAAGTGGAGTCGGCAGAAAGGACCTCTACGCTGCAGCCCAACACACCTCTTCCCCCTGCTTGGGTCCACAAGAGCCCCCCTGGGCCTGAGAAAAGAGCTGCCCAAGGCCCCAGCTGGGCTTGCGGCCTGGTCTGCTGTCTCGGCTTCCCACGAGGGCCAGACTCCTGAAAGGATTCAGGGGCCTCCGCCTCGCTGGTCTGTGTACAGCTCGGGGACCCCTACTCCAATGGCTGAGCCCCTGACTCTGAGCCCCTCCTTGCACCAGGGGCTCAGCCAGGACCTGTCCCTGAGAGCCCCCTCCCAAGGAAGGGCTTCGCCTGTTTGTCTCGCCTCTCTCTGGGAGCTCAAAAGCAAGACCGAGGACCAGTGGAAAGTGGGGAGGGACTCTCAGAGCGTGGTCAAGCCTCTTTCTGGGTGGGCACTCCCTTCTGCCTATCCTAGAAACTCAAAGTTTTCAGCTTTGCCCCCATCTCTGGGGCCCCTAATCTCAGAGGCAAGGTCCCCAAGGGGCTCCTCCCCCACCCCCATTCAGCGAACTCCCTACCTTCCTCCCTCTTATTTGGAAGAGATGAATGCCAAGGACAGTGCCGGCTGTGCCTGCTGGCCTCCCCCAGGTGGCCAGTCCTCCTCCAATAGGCCAGGGCACAGATGGTGCTCACCTGCACAATCACCAGATCTATGAGCAGCCCCCGCTCTCCATGATGTCACTCCTGTGCGGGGGCCCTCCTGCACAGACGTCGAGGGACACACACTCCCAGGTCCAGAGGACAGCAGCTCTGAGCCATAACAAGAGCTGCCACACTGCACAGGAGGTGACGGGAGGACAGAGGGCTTCTGGCTGAGGTGGGGAGGGGGCTCCCTAGGAGGAGGCAATATGGGAGCTGGGCCCTGAGGGCCTAGTGGGAGTTCTGTGGGCAGAGCAGAGGAGGGTCTTCCTGGCAGTGAGCTTCACGGGCCCCAGGGCCTGGAGGAGCAAGTCGGCAGGAGCAGGGCCAGCAAGGAAGATGCTGCCCTGAGTTGACAGTCTCCAGCTTCTGGGTGTCATTAAAGACTGGGACTGGGGAGTTCCAGGGGAGGGAGGGAGGGAGGAAAAGCCAGTCCTGGAGCCTGCTGGCATCCAGGGCAGCTGGGGCAGGACACCAGGAAAGGACCTCCGCGCTGCAGCCCAACACACCTCTTCCCCCTGCTTGGGTCCACAAGAGCCCCCTTGGGCCTGAGAGGATGTGAGGATCTCCTGGGCAGATGCCTGGGAGGCCTCTCCAGCCTGAATAGACCCTTATTCTCTCTGCCCACTCATAGCCCAGGTGGTGCCAGGTCCTGGGGGCCTCAATAAGGCAACCCTAAGTCAACTACAAGTCCCTCCTACTGCACGCTGGAGTAGCCCAGGTGACCCTGCCCTGCAGTCCCTGAGCTTTAGACCCTCACCTGTGTGTGGAGCTGTGATTTCTCCAGCCCCTCCAGGCCACCACGCCCCTTCCTCCACCCAGAAACAGTGGGATCTGCCACCCTTGCCCTCCAGGGTGCAGAGCAGAGCTGCGGCAACTTGGGACCCCACTGACCACAAGGACTGAAGGGGAGGATGCACAGGCCAGCTGAGGAACAGTGAGGACCATTAGTGCCTCACAGTGTGCCAAGCATGTGCACCACGCAGGAAGGCTGGTGCCGAAGGAGACTGCCCACGGGGGTGCAGACAGGTCCAGGGAGCCAGCCAAGGACAGCTGAGTGGAGGCTGGGCAGCTCGAGCTGCAATTAGGGCGTCTCTGCAGCTCTGTGGGGTGAGACCTGGACTGAGCAGTCGTCTGCACCACAGGCCCTGTCCCTCTGCAGCCTCCCTCCCACTCCATCCAAGCCTTTCATGGGATAGCGCCTCTGCCTGAAATGAGCTCCAAGGTGCCCCACAGCCACCCCTCACCTCCCCAGGGGGCCTTTCCTGACCAGTGCTGAGGTCCCTGCCATTGGCCCAAAACCCTGAAGGCAAGGATCAGATGGTGGAGGAAGGAGCCTTGCAGGCAGGGGGAACAGGCAGGAGCATCCTGGTGACTCTAAGTGCAGGAAATGAAGACGGCTTGAGCCCAACCCCAGCCTTCCCGACAGGCTTCCCGACAGGCTTCCTTCTCCTTCCACTCATTTTTTTAAACATATTTATTTATTTATTTTTTAGTTATTGGCAGACACAACATCTTTGTTGGTATGTGGTGCTGAGGATCGAACCCGGGCCGCACGCATGCCAGACGAGCGTGCTACCACTTGAGCCACATCCCCAGCCGCTCTCCTTCCACTCTTGAGTCCTTTCCAGACAGCTGTCAGAACCCCTGCCTCTCTGGAGCTCAGGCCCCCACATGTCATTCAGGCCCTGGCTCCGCCCTTTCCGCCGCCAGGCCCCGCCCACGACCCGCACGGTCACTTAGGCCCCGCCCCTCTCCCTCCAGGCCCCGCCCCACCACACCCGTGCTGTCACTCAGGTCCGGCCCTGCCCTCTTCCTGCCTGGCCCCGCCCCACTGCACACATGCTGCCCCTCGGCCGGCCGCCCGAGCACTTGCGCTGTCACTCAGCCGGGCCGCGCTCTTGGGTCTGGAGCCGGAGGCGCCACCCCGGCCGCCGCCGAGCCGGACACTTTTGCCTTGGTAGCTTCTGGCTGGCCCCGATGGACGCCACGTTCCTCCTTGCCCTCGGGCTGCTGACCCAGGTAAGGCGGCCCACGGCAGGGACCCTCCTCCCCAGCGTGCGGTGCAGTTTCTCTCCAGGACCACTGGCCCTGGCCATCCTCTAGGGACTGAGAGCTGCCGGCTGGGGGTGGGTGCCCAGGTGGGTCGCACTCTGCAAGGCCCTGCGGGAGGTGGGATAACCCTAGCCAGGGGTTCCCAGAGGGAGTGCAACCTGCCTCCCTTGGAAAAAGAGTGGACTGGCCAGTACTGGGGAACCAAGCTGAAGGGCAGGTGCAGACCACCTATCGGCCCTTCCCTTTGGAGGTGCAGGGCAGAGACTCCTCCAACCTGCCCCCTTGTCGGGGTGGCCGTGGCCAATCTTCTGGGAGCAGCAGGAGTCCCAGTCAGGTGTTGGTGGGGACTGAACCCCCCATCCCCATAACCCTGGCCAGCATCTGCAGGCTCTGTTCTCCAAACTCTGGCCTGGACATTACCTCTCCTGCAGGAGTGCCTGGGCCAGGGAGCTGGGTCCTAACACAGCCTGTCCACATGCTGTGTCCCACCATGGGACAGCTGGAATGCCTGTTGTCTCCCTGGAGACTCTGCAGCTGCTGGAGTGGATCAGGCCTGAGGGCCACAACCTTCTGTCCACCCATGGTACCTTGGTCTCCCCAACTTGGGCACAGGACAGGTGGCAGGCACACAGGCCTCTGGCCCGCTCTCCCCACTCTGGCCATTCCCTCCACTGGGTCACCTCTTTCGTGTTCTAGGTTGCTAGTGGCACTGGGCTGAGCCTAGAGCGAGGATATGGCTTCGGTGGCCCCTGCCAGAGCCCAGGGCCCAGCATGATTGGGACCTGGCTGTGGACAGTCTCTGCCTCTTAGATGTGAAGGGTGTGAACACAAAGGGCCAGCACTGCTCACCATCAGTCACTGGGGTTGCTCTAGGGTGGTCCCGGGTGCTGGACATGGTGAGGAGAGTAGGTCCCTTCGCAGCAGGGGTTTCCTGGCTCCCTCAAATTCCCATAAGCCTTGCAGTTTGGCTGGCCAGCTCAGGTTTCAGACCCTGACAGCTGACCAGGTGCCTGGCCAGTCAGCCCCTCCAGCGGCTGCTCCACAGGCACTAGCCTCTCAGCTCCAGCCCCCTCCCCGCTGCGGGCCCTCACACCTCACTGCGTGGAGACAGCAGCCCAGCACAGCCTGGCTGCCTAGACCTCACCCTCCAGCCTCTGTCCAGCCCTAGGCATGGACACCCTGCCCCGCTGCAGGCCTGGAGGCCTGCACACCCTGGAGTCTCCTCACAGACAGCTTCCTGCTCAGTGCCCACACCCCGCTTGCTGTAGGGGAAAATCTCTGCTGGCACCCAAGGCTGGAGCTGGCTCGGAGGACCCTGGGGGTCCAGCGCCTTTGGGTTTGGGTATCAGCCTTTCCAAGGCCCCAGGCCCCAGGGGAGAGGCTGGGCTGGATTCCGCTTCCCACTCCAGAGGCCTCGTCCCAGGCTCCTGCTGCAAACCCCCTGCTCAGGAGCGGGAGGCCCCCAAGCAGGTCGGGGTAGGGAACCAGTCAGTGGGGGCTAGGCCTCCTGAGCTTCCTGCAGGGGCAGTGGGCAGCGTGGCTCATCAGCTCTTGTTGAAGGGGTGGGGACCCTGTCCCTCCTTCCCTCAGCTCTGTGAGCCCCAGGCTGGCCAGTCCTGACCCGCAGGGCTGTCTCCGGTGGGTCCCAGCTCTCTCCACACAGAACCCCTCTAGAACCTGAACTCTGAGCCCCAGGGGACAGCAGGGGGCTGGACTGTGTGTTCACACTGGCCCTTGTCGGCCCTGCCCACTGCATGCTGTCCCTAGCGACTGGTCCTGCACCTGGGACCCTACCCTGCTGGGGGAGGACAGGGAATGGGGACAAGCTGCCCGGGACGCCCTGCCTGAGTCTGGGCATGGGGCCCCGGGGTTGTTAGAGTGACAGGCCCCACCACTGGCCTGTCCACCCAGCTCCACATGGCGCCCAAGGCAGGCGGCTCTGTGGTGTGGGCCCTGCAGGGTCTATGCTGCCGGGGGCAGGGCCATGCTGATGGGAGAGAGCAGCTGCCAGCCCTGTCACCCCTCCTCACCCTCCTCTGAAGCCTGCAGCAGCTGGAGAGGTGGGGCCCGCAGGGGAGAGGCTGGGGCCACCCTGGCCGGGCCAACAGCTGGGCCATTCCTGACATGCTGGCCCTCCAGGAACAGGATGGCCATGGATTCCAGCCTGGAGGGAGGGGCTCGGCCCGAGAAGCTTGTGGGGAGGCAGGACCAGGGTTTCTGTTGCCTTTCCCAAGCCCACCCACCCGTGCCCACGCTAGGGCATTCAGCTGTGCAGGGTGGGATGACTGGGCTGCCCCTCCTCTGCTCCGCCAGCGCACACTGAGGAGACAGCCAGACATACCAGGCAGCGTCCAGCCAGCCCAGGCCCTGTCCTCCCTTCCTGTCCACCACTGGGCTCCTGACAGTGGCTTACAGGAGCCCAAGAGGCCACTGGCTCTGTCTACTCTGCTGAGAGGGAGGGGGCATCCGGCTTCCTCTTTTCTCACTGTAGGTCCGACTCCCCAGTGCCCAGCACCTCTGTCCAGGCTCAGGGCCTGGCTGGGCTGGACACACTCCCCTCAGGTCACCAGGAATTGCTGGTGTCCCTGCCTCTCAGCAGAGTTGCCTGCCCAGAGCAGACACTTGGCACATGGCAGGAGCTTGGTCATTTTTGGCTCTTTGAGGTCCAGGGACGGACCCCAGTAGGGACTTGACCCAGCAGCTAGGACTGGGGCAGTGGTCCTGGTGTTCCCAGGGCTTCCACACTGTCCAGGGCTCTTGGCTAAGAACAAGGTCAGAGCTTGGGGGTATCGTGGGCACCTACTTGGGAAGGGGTCCCTGATGTCTGTTGACCTGGTTTGGCATGGGGAACAGAGGAGTGGGCAGCAGTCCAGGAGCACACGTCCACAAAATGTCCCTTTTGTCCCCTGCCCCAGGTGTGGGGTCTCTGTGAGCTGGCTGTGTCCATGTGGCTTTGTCCTGGGCACCAGATATGCTGAGCTGCCCGGGCGGTGCCCAGGCCTTGCCTTCAGCCAGCCACGTCTTGTGGGGGCAGGGCAGGGAGTAAGCCACTCGAATGCCCCTGGGAGCGGGCGTTGGCTGCCCACTGGTCACCCACCCACACCCATCGTGGCTTCTGATCTGAGCCAGCGGCCCTGCCAGGGCTCTGTGGTTCTGCTGACCTTGTGAACTTGGGCTGTGGACAGGCTGGGGACCCAGAACTCTGGGTCCAGCCTCTGACTTGACCATACCTGGCCAGGGCAAGTCTGTGGGCATTCAGCAAGGCAGCTGGCGGGGTGGGGCACCAGCCCAGGTTTGGCAGCCCAGGCAGGGCCGAGTGTGCACAGACCTTGAGCCCCTCGGTCACCAGGTTCCTGCTGAGTGTGCCCCTCTGAACCAAGGGGGTCAGACTTATGGAGCTGACGTGGGTGGTCACCTGCTTTATGGGGGTCGTGAGGACCAAGGCGGACAAAGGAGAGGAGGGCCCACTCCAGGTCCCAGCACTAAACTGGTCCAGGGGGGCTCTGGAACAGCCTGTGCCATCGAGGCTGTGACTGAGACCCCCATGCCGGGCAGGCAGGTTTGCGCTTGGCAGGAATGTGGCCCTGACCTGGAAGTGGCTTGTGCTTGGCCAGCTTTGGCAGGCTCAGAGGCCAGCACTGCCATCTGTCAGCCTCAGAGTGCCTCTGGGGCGGGAGAGTGGCCGACAGGCCTCAGGCCTGAGCACCCTGGCCTGTCCCCGCCAGCCTGCCGTCTACGAAGAGGGTCCACTCCTCTCTGGACTCCCAGGGGCAGTGGGTGCAAGGACCAGAACACTGGCAGCTCTACTGCCCCGAAAGGGCCTTGGAGGAGGGGCCTGAGGTCCTGCCCGTGGGGGCTCAGGCCTCTAGGGAGGCTGCTTCTGTTGGGATATTGCTGCCACGTGTCACTCTGCAAGCACAGGGCAGAGGCAAGGGCTGCTGAGAGCGGGATGGAGCCCCTGGCACTGGGTGGGGACAGGTTGCCGCCGGGGTGGGCGCAGGAGGCACGCAGGAGGCACAGTTGGGCCTGGCTCTGCAGGGTCACCTGCAGTTAGGTCACAGTTAGGTCACCTGGCTCTGCAGCTTCTCCCTCCTGACCTGGCCCTAAGGCAGCCCCCAGGCACTGACGTGGTGCTGTCCTCCTGAGGCCTCACCCTGTGTCCCAGCCCCCACAGACTGCAGTCCTTTGTGAGGGGAAGCCAGGGTGCCAGGCGTCCACCCCACCCAGAGGATGGCAGCAGGGAGCCACTGGCCCCTGTTGTTAGGAGGGAGTGCTGGGCATGGTGGTCCTGCAGGGAGGAGGGTGACCTTGGTTTGGCCCACTCTGCCCCACGCTCCCCGCGTCACAGAGGGAAGGGGGAGCAGGTCACCTGTGAGTCCTCACCAGGGCTGCTGACGCCTCTGTCACACACGGCAGGAACCTCCCTGGGTGCGGGCCCAGTTGGAACTCCATCTTGGCTATGGCTGGGCACAAAGTGGAAGGGCCTAGGAGGTCCCTGCCCTCTGCCACCCCAGGAAGGGCGTTGGGGCAGGCACCCCTCCTGCACTGGTGGAGGCAGAGAGCCATGTTGGCAGTAGCCTGGGCCTCCTCCCACCCAGGGAGGCCTCAGGCTCCTGCAGACAAGGGCCGAGGCTGGGGAGAGCAGGTGTGGACCCCAGGTCTCAGCCACCTCGCTGAGGCTGGGCATGCGAGCGCTGGGCACCTGTCCTGGTGCAGCCGCTTCTGCTGAAGAGAGTGGAAACCACAGCACCCGCTGGCACCGTGCCCCAGCCCAGGGCTTCATGGCCCTGCACAGCTGTGGTCGTGGGACGCTCACACCCAGGAAGTTCCAGCATCAGGGAAAGTGCTACTGGACTGGGAGGGGCAAGCAGAGGAGAAGGCCCAGACCCGCAGGCAGGGAGGCTGGCAGCTGGTGACCTCTGCGGGCCCCTGCCCTGCTGAGTGCTTGGGGAGGACAGTGCCAAACCCAGCCAGCCCCCACCTGGCCAAGCCCCTCTGCACCCACCCACCCTCCCTGCCCCTCAGAGCTGTGGGAGTATGGGAGGGCCATGTCACCCCCCTGACCCCTGCCTCTGACGGCCAACCTTGTGGGAGGGTGCCCGGCCCACCCTGCCATCCAAGCTCCATGCCCACGGGGTTCCTGGGGAGGCTGAGTTCCAGTGCTGGGTCTCCAGCCCACCCACTGCTGCTCCTCCCCTTCTCTCCCAGCCACGTCCTCCTGGGGGCAGCTCCATCTTGGCTGTGGCTGGGCACAAAGTGGAAGGAACTAGGAGGGCCCTTCCTGGGCCCCACTGAGCCCTCTCCACCCCAGGGGCACCTGAGTCTGCTCTGGGCGCAGTGGGGTCCCTCATGCCCCCACCCTCCTACCAACCACCTACCAGGAAACAACCCCCAGGGGCCTGGGGCCACCATGAATGTGGCCCAGATTCCTGGGGGTGGGGGCTCAGCACTTGGGGGTGTGCCTGCTGGGGCCCCCCCACCTGTGCCCTCCAGGGATGCAGCCAGGTGGTGTGGAAGCCACCATGGGGCCAGCTCCCACCAAGAGCCTCCCACTTGACCATGGCTTGTCTTGGTTGCAGAGCCTTGGCCTGTCCCAAGGGGTAGCTGGGCTGCAGCCCCGCACCCTGTACCCCTGGCGCCCCGCGTCTGCGCTGGGCCGCGTCCGGAGAGCCTGGGTCATCCCGCCCATCAGTGTGTCAGAGAATCACAGACGGCTCCCGTACCCCCTGGTGCAGGTGAGAATAGAGGCCCTGGAGGAGACTGGCTCATCCTGGTGGGTCCTGGAGGTGTATGCACCCAGTGTCCCCATTCCCGAAAGGTGTCCTGCTGATAGGGCCCAGCAGGCAGTGGGAGAGGGCTCGGGAAGGCCCTCCTCTCTCATCCAGGCTGGAAGAGTGGCCTTCGCTCACCAGGCCCCAGGAGTCCCAGAGACCGGGTCCCCAAAGACACTCAGGGGCTGTGCCCAGGACAGGGCTCAGTCAGGACTGTGGGCCATGCCAAGCTGCCCTCCCAGCCCATCCTCTCTCCCGTGGGGGGATCCTGGGGGTTTGGGGGCAGTCCCCGCCGGCCTCTCCCAGCCTCTCCTGCCTGCAGATCAAGTCGGACAAGCAGCAGCTAGGCAGTGTCATCTACAGCATCCAGGGGCCTGGCGTGGACGAGGAGCCCCGCGGCGTCTTCTCCATCGACAAGTTCACGGGACGGGTGTTCCTCAACGCCATGCTGGACAGGGAGGAGACTGACCGCTTCAGGGTGGGGCCTGCCCCTCAGCCTCTGCCCAGGCCCAGGCTCCAGTCTGGCAGGGCCGAGGCTGGCTGGATCTTGAGCTCTTTGGGGGGTGGGTTGGGGACGTAGTCCTGCAGCCTGAGGTGTTCCCACTTCACAGAGGGCTGTGCCCAGGGCCTGTGGGGTGCTGGGTGGGCCTCCAGAGGGTGGACAACCAGTTTGCCCAAGCCTTGTTCCATTTGGCGAGGTGGACATGTTCAAGAATCCCAAAGAGTCCGTCCTCGCAGCGGTGACTGTTCTTGGGGATGGGATTGGCCAGGGGCCACCCCTGCAGAGGAAGGTGAGGAGCCTCCTTCAGGTGGGCCGGCGGCCGGCAGGTGAGCCCAGGACCACACTCAGCTTCCTGCAGACGGCAGCTTGCCACCCCTGCACCCCTACAACACCCTGCGGGGCTGTCAGGGGAAGGGCTTCCAGCCGCTTTCCTCCTGGACGCCCTAGATCCTTCTCCAGATGTGAGAACTAGCTTGGCTTCCCACCCAGGAGGTCGTGGGAGAGTACTTGTTATTTGGGGGGACAGGGCCTCTCTCTGTTGCCCTTCTGGCCTCAAGTGCTTCCCCTCCTTGGCCCCCAAAGAGCTGGGAGCGGTGCCTGCCACGGGGCCAGCCTGGAGAGTCCTCCTAACCTGGGAATCACAGCATGCCCTTCTCCAAAGGACGAGAGGCGGTGGCACACGCGTGTGCGGGGGAATTGGAAGTCATTTCAGGAGGAGAGGACCTGGAGAGGGGGGGCTGGGAAGCCTGGTGGGGCGCTGCTCCGGGCACACGGGGGCAGCTGTGGCTTCCTGGAGTCGGGCAAGAGGGGAGGCGGGTGGTGGGGACGGCAAGCTCCCTCAGGGGACACTCACTGGCTGCAGCACGTGCCTCGCCTGCGTGGCCTCACTGCTCCAGAGGGTGCCAGGCTGCATGGCCCGAGGCCTGCAGCGCCAGCCCTGCCCTCTGTTTGGACAGCTAAGGGCTTTTGCCCTGGACCTGGGAGGATCTACCTTGGAGGACCCCACAGACCTGGAGATCGTGGTTGTGGATCAGAATGACAACCGGCCGGTCTTCCTGCAGGAGGCGTTCACAGGTCACGTGCTGGAGGGCGCCGCCCCAGGTGAGGCCGGCCAGGTCCCCGACAGCCACCGGAGGAGAGGCCTTCAGGAGGCCCTAAGTGCAGGGTCTCCTTTAGCTGGCATCTCAGGCCTGTGCCTGGTGTGCACCAGGCCCTGGGCTCAGGCCCAGCACTGCCTAAAAGGGACCTCTAAGGGTCGGTTCAGCCCGGGTAGCCTACTGCCCATGTGCCCAGAGGCTCCCCAGCATGGCCAGACCCCAGGGGAGCCTCCTGCCTGCAGGAAGTTGGAGGTGCTGATTGGCGTCAGCCCACGTTGATTCTGTTTCACACCATTTTTTGCTTTTCAAGATTCAAAGTGACAACTTTTTGTTTTTTTTGAATTCTGGAACAATCTCACACCTGCAGGAGAGTTTCAGGGAATCCCTGTGCACACATCACAAGGACGTGCAAAGCGTTTCAGCTTCTTCCTCTTTCTGCCCTCCGTGTCCTGAGCTGCCCAGCAGACCTGGCACCGGGCATTTCTGCACGCGTCAGTGTGCGATCAGTAATAACGCTCGCGGCAAAACCAAGATCAGAACCCAATATTCTCCATATAATATCTGCTCTACAGCCTTCATTAGGTGCCCCTTCCCCGGGGATCACTTTTTCTCCTGAGGCACTGAACCTGGGTGCTCACCACTGAATCTCACTCCCAACCCCCTGAGCCAGGGTCTCCTAAGGTGCCAGGCTGGCCTCAGACTTTTGTCCTCATGCCGGGATCACAGGTGTGACCACCATGCCCTGCAAAATAATGCCATTCCTGACAAGAGGGTGCTGGCTCACGTCTGTGCCCCGGATGGCCCTGGGCCCTGGCTTCCTTCCTCTCCGTGCTCCGCACCTGTGTGCGGGCCACCCTGCCTCCACCAGGCCCTGCAGAGAAGGGCCACCAGAGCTGCCTGCCAGCCTCAGCCTGGTGGTCACCTGCGGACACTGACGCAGTTGCTGGGTGGGTCCTGGGTGAGCCTGGGCCTCCCAGGCCTTGGCCTCAGCTCAGACCCCTCAGTGACTGACCAAGGGCCTCAGCACGCAGGGCCTCCGGGCGCTTCCCAGGGTGCTGCGCGAGGTCCCCACGCCCCGCTGTCTGTCAGTGGGCGCCCTCGCCTGTGTGCGTGGTGGTCTCGCCCTTGCTGTGTGCTCAGGGAGACCCCGCTGGCAGCAGGGCCGTGCCCTGTCCTGGGAACCCGTCCAGTGTCCCCTTTGTCTCTTTCTTCGTTGTTCCTTTTTTTTTGGGCTATTTTGGTCTGGTTTTTTGATTGTTTTTGTTCCAGGGTCTGAACCGGGGCGCTCTACCACTGAGCCACATCCGCAGCCCTTTCTATTTTGAGACAGAGTCTCACTGAGTTGCTTAGGGTCTTGCTAACTTGCTGAGGCTGGCCTTGAACTTGAGATCCTCCCACCTCAGCCTCCCCCATCACAGGCGTGCGCACCCCACCTGGCAAGTTCAGCTCTTTTCTTCCCTGTGTCTCTGTGGCTGTCTTGCTCCTGTTCTATGGAAAGAGGAGGATCAATGTACCCCAGATGCCCTGGGGGTGAGTTGCAGGGTGGGCTTGGGTCCCCAGGCCCTTAACCCCAGCAGCAGGCAGCTCAGGGTCTGCTTCTGCAGGACCCACCAGCAAGCTCCACCCTGGAGTCCAGGGCCCATCCTCTTAATGGGAGCAGACTCTCAGCCTCTAGTTCCTCTAGACACTGGCGTCTTGGAGCACGGGGTCGGGGTGGTGATGTGACCTGGGCCCTGTGTTCCTGAGGGGTGTCCTTGTGGCTACTTGGGGCACAGATCTACCTGTCACTGGGTGCAGGTGTGTGCCAGTTCTTCTCTGTGTGGAGCCTGTGTGACTCCCAGCTCTGTCCTCCACTGGAGGCCCCTGAACCTGGGGTGGTGGGGAGGGTGGTTTGGACTCCCCTCCCACTTGGCAGGCGGCTCCCCGCCATCTGGGCGCTCCCTCCAGGTGTGTCCAGCTTCCCACGTTGCTTCTGTGGCCCGAGGAGCCCTTGTTCTGCACACCCCTCCCCCAGCACTGGTGTCCAGATGTGGTCAGTGGGCCATCGAGCCACTTGCTGTCTGGGCCTCTCTAACAGTTGTGGCTGGGAAACATGCCTGTCTGTAACACACGCGGACGGGTGTGAGGCCATGTGTGTGCAGAGCACACACAACACGCCAGCTCCCAGTGGCCCCGCTGCTTCCAAACACAGGGTCCTTCTAGACCCTTGGCCGTTGTCCTGATGTCCTGATGGGAGAAACCTGGCTCCCCGGTCCATGATGTGTCCACCCACTGGCTGGCTGGAGAGCACACAGGCCTTCCAGGATGCCAGCCTGTGCTCCAAGACACCTGCCCAGTGCTGTCCATGGCTTCACCAGCGTTTACCTGGTCAGGAGCTCTGTATGCTCAGGTGCTGGCCCCTCCTGGGCTGGATGGTGGCTGACATCTGCCACCGTGCATTGAACACGTGGATCTTGAGACACGCACAGCAAAGATTTGCTGGCTGAGCTGCCCCAGGGTGTGTGGAAGCCTGTCCTTGTCACTCTGCCTCCCTGGCTTAAGGCTCATACACCTGAGCTGCAGGGAACTGTGGGTAAATCAGGAAGCAGGGCCCTGCCTCGGGCCACGGTCTGTCCGCAGCACCTCAGGCCCTGGCGAGCTAGCGCCCCAGGGCTCGTCAGTGCTGGCTCTGCTCGGCACCCCTGTACCCACGTCTCCCTGGGGCTGGGCTCCTCAGGGTGCTGCTCTCACCTGGCACCTGAGCCTCTGCGACCACCCTGCCCACCGCTCCTTCAGTGGTGGAGTTCACAAGTCCAGGTGGGCTGCAGGGCCAGCGGGAGCATCCCGGATGTGAGGGCTCGTGTGTGCAGTCAGCCTCAGCGGGCAAGTTCTAGGCCTGATCTGTGGCCCCCACGACAGCCCTGGGGGCATCCGCCCAGGCCTTCCTGTCCTCCCCAGGCACCTACGTCACCAGGGCTGAGGCCACGGATGCCGACGACCCCGACACGGACAACGCCGCGCTCCGGTACTCCATCCTGGAGCAGGGCAGCCCTGGGCTCTTCAGCATTGATGAGCACACGGGCGAGATCCGCACCGTGCAAGTGGGGCTGGACCGTGAGGTGAGGTGGCCGGGCCTCTGCTCTAGCCCACCCCCAGCTGCCCCCTCTGCTTCCTTCCAGCAGAGGAAGGGAGCTGCCCAGACCCTGTTTGGAGGACTCCTGTGGGTGCCTCCTGGGGTGAGGACCCCTGCAGTCTGCTCTGTGCTCCCACGCAGCAGGGTTCCAGCACAGTGCGGCCCCACCGTGCCGAGGGCTCCCTGCTCGTCCCTCACTCTGACTGACAGCGTCTGTCCATCCTTCCTCTGTGGGACCCTGCTGCCCTGGCAGCCAGGCTTCTGGCCTGGGACCCATTCATTAGTGCCCCTCTGTGCCCAGTGGGTCCAACACCAGAGCTGACCCCTTGTCCACTCACAGGCTAGGGCAGAGGTCAAGGCCAATGATGTTGCTGAACCCCATGTGCTGGGGGTACCCAGAGCCAGCTGGGACTTCTGACACCACCAGGTCCCTGCACAGGCTGAACCTGTAGGCAGCCTGGCCCCCGCCCCTTCCCGTCCCTCTGGTAGCCCGCCAGATCTTCTAGCCCATGTCACATCCTCAGGTGGTGGCCGTGTACAACCTGACGCTGCAGGTGGCCGACATGTCTGGAGAGGGCCTCACCGCCACGGCCTCCGCCATCATCTCCCTGGACGATGTCAATGACAACGCTCCCGAGTTCACCAGGGATCAGGTGCTGCCCCTGCCCCATTGGCCCTGGTGTGGGTCGGCGAGGGGATGGAGGCTGGCCTGCCTCTCAGGAGGGTCCTGAGCCAGGAGCCCGGACCAAGTGTGAGGGTCCACCAGGACAGGCGCTGAAGTGGGAGAGGGGCCCAGGGAGAAGTGGCCATGTGTGACCGTGGCTCAAGCAAGGAGCGTCTCCTGGGGGAGCAGCCAGCCGTGTCCTTTGGGGGAAGGTGGCACACATGGATAGTCACTCTGGAAACAACCCAGGACACATGGTGGTGGTGGCAGAGCAGGCTTGAGGGAGGAAGGGGGTCCCCAGGGAGGTGGCATGCCCTGGCCAGCCATGGGTAACCAGCTGGTCCCCCTAGTTGTCCATGGAGGCTGCAGAGGCCATCAGTGGAGTGGATGTAGGACGCCTCGAGGTGGAAGACAGGGACCTACCTGGCTCCCCCAACTGGGTGGCCAGGTTCACCATCCTGGAAGGGGACCCGGAAGGACAGTTCACCATTCGCACTGATCCCAAGACCAACGAGGGCGTGCTGTCAGTGGTGAAGGTGAGAGGCCCCAGTCATGTGCACACCTTGCCCTGGCAGAGGTGTGGACCACGCACCCTGCATGCCCCCATTCTGAGCTTCTGGCAGAGGTGTGGACCACGCACCCTGCATGCCCCCATTCTGAGCTCTCCTGGGCTCCTACCTGCAGCTGTCTGCTGACCTCCTGGGGTCTCGCATGCGTCCTTGGGTGAGAGCAGTGGAGGGCAGAGCATGCAGGGTCCAGGACACCCTGACCACGGGGCAGCAGGGCCAGAGGGAGCTGCCAGTTGTCCTGTCTCCGTGCTTGTGATCCATGTATGTGTGCTGCCTGTGTCAGTCCCAGTTCTCCCAGGCAAGCAGAGTCAAGCAGGAGCCACACAGAAACACGCGTGCACGTGCACACATGTATGTGGACAGGCACATCTCAACGTTGATGCAGTAGAGAACTTTCTGTGAGACTGGGGCTGTAGCTCTGTGGTGGAGCATATGCAGGCCCCTGGGTTCAATCAGAGGAAGGAGAAAGAAACTGCTTTGCAAGAAACTGACTTGTGCATTTGGGGTTACTGGAAACTCACTCAGGAAGCAGAATTTCTTTGTCCTCAGAGACAAAACGCTTTGCTCTCAAGGCCTCACCTACACAGGGAGGGCCCACCATGAGCCAGGATGGTTTCTCTGCTTAGCATCAGCTGATCACACCCACCAGGTGCCTGCACAGAGAAGTCTGCTTGGCCTTGGGCAGCTGTGGTCTGTTCTGACACACAAGACGGACACACCACCCCCAACAAGTTCATTTTGAGTGATGGGTGCTCATTTTGTTATGTTTGTATTATCCTTCGAGGCTTTTAGTCCTGCATAGTTTTGACCTGTCAAGGTTAAAAGGGGATGAAGGGGACACATGCTCTTGGGACAGGCCCAAGGAGTGCCCCCCAGGAGCCCTGTTAGGTGCCTGGACTTGCACCCAGAGTGGGTGGCCTCTGCCTCCTTCCACAGCCCCTGGACCACGAGAGCCGTGAGCACTATGAGCTCATGGTGACGGTGCAGAACGAGGCCCCACTGCAGGCAGCTGCCCCCCGGGCTCAGCGGGGCCAGGCCAGGGTCAGCGTGAGGGTGCAGGATACTAATGAGGCCCCTGTGTTCCCGGAGAGCCCACTGCGGACCAGCCTGGCTGAGGGGGCACCCCCAGGAACCCCTGTGGCCCTTTTCTCTGCCAGAGACCCTGACACACAGCAGCTGCAAAGAATCAGGTGGGCCTCCTGGGTCTTTGGGGACAAGGTGTGAATGCGCTGCCCTGTGAGGGTGCCCTGGCTCTGAGGGTCAGAGGCGGAAAGATTGTCTGTGTGCATTCCATGGGGTCTGGGGTCCTGCTGTGCTGTGTCCCCTGGGGCAGGGCAGGGCTCTAGGTGTTCCTGTGGACATGGCCACAGACCTCTGAATGTCCACTCTGTCTGTGCTGGTGGGCCCTAGCTCCTGCAGGCCTGGTTGGGAGTGTTTTAATTTCACCCCCTGCTGACCTGGCCCAGTGTGCTTGTCTGCCACCACGGGCTTCTGTACACACCTGGCACTGACCAGGACTGAGTTTAGGCTGTTGCGCCAGGCCCTGGGCAGCTGCTGGCCTTCTCTGAGCTTCAGCTTCCTCATCTGGCTGGGGCAGAAACACCCCTCGGGCTGTGGAAGGGACTCTGCACCGAGGCCCCCAGAGTGCTGTTGTGGGTGCATATGCACGGCCTGGGGGTGTGCGTGTGTGCAACTTGAGAGGTGCATGTGTGCATGGCTGTGTCGTCGGGTCTGCAGTGTATGTCTGCGTGACCCCGTTCCAGGATGTCCTGGTAGGTTCCACTCCTCTCCCACCCACAGCTATTCCAAGGACTATGATCCTGAGGATTGGCTGCAGGTGGACAGAGCCACAGGCAAGGTCCAGACCCAGCGCGTGCTGAGCCCCGCCTCCCCCTTCCTCAAGGACGGCTGGTACCGGGCCATCGTCCTGGCCCTGGATGACGGTGAGTGGGACCCTGTGCCTGGCTTCAGGGCTGTCTGGCCTGGCTGGGCCTCTCTCCTCCCAGGGCTCCACCCAAAGGGTGGGTGGTGGGCTGGGGCAGGGCACCCAGCCTACTGCCGCCATGCCTGCAGGCTCTCCACCCAGCACCGGCACAGGCACCCTATCCATCGAGATTGTGGAGGTCAACGACCATGCACCTGTGCTGGCCCCTCCATCGCCCAGCAGCCTGTGCAGTGAACCGGACCAGGGGCCGGGCCTCCTCTTGGGTGCCACAGATGAGGACCTGCCCCCACACGGGGCGCCTTTCCTTTTCCAGCTGAGCCCCAGGTTCCCAGAGCTCAGCCGGAACTGGAGTCTCAGCCAGGTTAACGGTGAGTCCCCTAGCTAGGGCCTGGGACCTGGTGGTGCATGGAGGGCATGCGACACTGGCCACATCTTCAGGCTTCACATGCCCAGTGGGTGGACGGGAAACCGAGGCCTAGGGATTCGGATGCTGTTTGGACGTAGGGCGGCCCCAGGGTCTCTGCTGACAGAGTGGCCCTCTCCAGTGAGCCACACGCGCCTGAGGCCACGGCACCAGATCCCTGAGGGCCCGCACCGCCTCAGCCTGCTGCTCCGGGACTCTGGGCAGCCGCCCCAGGAGCGCGAGCAGCCACTGAACGTGACCGTGTGCCGCTGTGGGCCCGACGGCGCCTGCCTGCCGGGGGCCGCTGCGCTGCGGGCCGGGGGCGCGGGCGTCAGCCTGGGCGCGCTGGTCATCGTGCTGGCCAGCGCCATCCTGCTGCTACGTGAGTGCCCCGCCCACGCGGGCCCGCCCCTCCCCTAGATCCGCATGTGGGCCCCGCCCCGCCCCCCCTCGGGTGGCCTTCCACTCTCCCACCCAGCCCCGACGTCACCTCCCTCCGCTCGCCCCAGTGCTGGTCCTGCTCGCGGCACTCGGCTCGCGGTTCCAGCAGCCGCCGCGGGATAAGGGTCTGCTGCGCGGGCTACAGGACGACCTTCGCGACAACATCCTCAACTACGACGAGCAGGGAGGCGGGGAGGAGGACCAGGTCAGTGGAGCAAAGGTGGTGGCTCAGAAACGCTGAGCCCCGGCCAGGGGCTCCCCCAGGAACGGGGCCATGGGCCCTTCCCAGCCGCGGGACAGCACCCAGAGCCGCCTGGTGCCTCCCTAATCGCACTTCCTGTGCTCCCAGGATGCCTACGACATAAACCAGCTGCGCCACCCTACAGAACTGCCGGCTCTGAGCCTCCCCTTGGGACGGCCACCCCTGCGCCGTGATGCTCCCTTTGGCCGCGTGCCTCGCCAGCCACACCGCGTGCTCCCCACCAGCCCTGCTGACATGGCCAGCTTCATCAGCGATGTAGGTGGCCCTGGGGAGTGTGCAGGTCAGAGGGGAACTGTGCATGCCCACACGCACACCCTTGAGTGAGCACACATGCACAGGTACATATGTGTGAGCTCACGGGCCTTTCAGTCTCCACACTGTGTGTCCACCTGGGATATTAGCCTCCGGGCTGCAGGTGATCAGAGAGGACTCACTGGTGGGACCCTGGACATGCTTTGGGGAAGCCTGAGGTGCAGCAGGGCCTGCAGGCTGGGTGGCACTTTCCAAGCTTAGCATTAGGGGTGGAGTGTGGTGTCAGTGTCTATGTGGCAAACGGAGATTGGCCATCTATTTGCCGAGACTTGGATCCAGGTGGCCCTTGGCCTCCGTCTATGAAGCTCATTGTGTGGGTTAAGAGGCTGGACTTTCCCTGGCTCACTACAGTGGTGGGTTGGGGTGGGTGGGTATCAGTATCCCTGGGCCTGCTTTAATGGTCAGCTGAGACATCACAGTAGCCATTTGGATACTCCCAAGCCAACATGCAAGATGCCCAGAACATGCAAAGCCACGGGGGCCATGCAGGGAGACGTCCACTATTTGCTGTCATGCAAAGCCCCAGCAAACTCAGTCACCCTGCAGCAGCAGGCACAGTGCTGGTGCTGTTAGAGGAGTGACTCCCTGCAAGGTGGTGGCAGCTGCTCGTGGAGCAGGGCTGGCTCCTTCTGCCTGAGGACTGCCCTCTCAACCCTGCTGTGCCCTGGGGGCTCTGCTACTGCAGACCTCCCCTGGCTGCGACAGGAGTGTGGCAGGCTCCCAGCTGGCCTCTGCCGTCCTAAGCTCTGTGGGCCTTTCTGCAGGGCCTGGAGGCGGCGGACACTGACCCCAGCGTGCCACCCTATGACACGGCTCTCATATATGACTACGAGGGGGACGGCTCTGTGGCAGGAACGCTGAGCTCCATCCTGTCCAGCCATGGTGACGAGGACCAGGACTATGACTATCTCAGGGACTGGGGCCCCCGCTTTGCCCGCCTGGCAGACATGTATGGGCATCCATGAGAACCAAGGCCAGGAGTGGAATGTGCTGTTTGGATGTGGCCACCTGACAGGGAGGGCGCTTTCTGGGGGCACCTGCACCCAGAGACCAAAGTGTAACCTAAGGGCCTGATAGGTAGCCCATTCATAGCAAAGGCGACCTCACCAGGACCACTTCCTCTGGCCTTTCTCCAAAGGCAGGATGAGTGTGAGGGGATGGCACTTGGAGTCTGGAGTGAGTGGCAGGAGGTGGCACCCTCCTGCTGGAGTTGGGGAGCTGCTTCCTATCCTTGCTGGGGTCACCCCACCTTTGCCCCCCTGGAGGCCATCTCCTCTGTATGGAAGCAAGAGCCTCGTGGTGAATCAGAGTTAAAGTCTTGCTAGTTTATCCCGTGCTCTGTCAGTGCCCGCACCACAATACCCACGAGGGCACCAGGGTCCCTGTCCCCAAGAACAGGGCTCTGCCAGGCAGGCTGTGCCTGGCAGGAAGCCACAGCCTGGGGCCGGGGGGGTGGGAGGCCTGACCTGCTCTGGCCGTCCTGGTGAGGCCAGAGTGTGTGCCATGTGGGACAAGGCACCAGGCCAGCCCTGCCCACCTGGTGGATGCCACACTCCATAGCTGCCTCTGTCCTGCCCATCTGGTGGCATGGCCACGGAAGAGATGGAAGCCAGCCCCCCAGACCCAGGGGCCCATCCAGGGCCCCTTCCTGCTGTGTCCACCGCCTCCCTGCCCGCACTGACTGGCGGTCTTGGTGGGATGTGTCTGCCTCGCTGTGGCAGCTCTGGTCAGCCCTTGGGGGTGTTCAGCTGTGGCCCTTGTCCTGGCTCACAGTAGTGCTGCTGGGCGGTGTGGCTGCTCATCCCGAATGGGAGGGCAGCAGCAGAGGCAGGTGGCCCTGAGGTGGACACCCACGCAGGAGCAGGACACAGAGCAGGATGAGGATGGCCAGGGAGGTGAAGACCACGTCTTGTAGGAAGAAGCCATGCCGGCCACGGATGTCAGTGAGCGGGGCAGCAGCCCGGCCCAGGAACCCGGCCCCCAGCACCAGGCCTAGCCCGGCCCCCCTGTGGGAGAGAGCATGCGGGGTGCAGCTGGGTCCCCAGTGTGCCGTGGTTCCAACCACTCCCATGGGCAGGGAGTGGTGTGGCCCTCTCAGAGCCTGAGGTGTGGCTCCAGGAAAGCAGATGTGACCAACTGTTCTCTTCTCTTCTGCCCTGATGTCTGCCACCCTCGAAGGCACCCCACACCTCCTTCCTAAGCTGTGCCTAAGTCCTCCTGTGGATGGCCCCGGTCATCCAGGAGGGCAGCGCTCAATGGCCCTATTCAGGTGCAGGATGGTGGGGGCATAGGCCTCTGTCCAGCTGACCCTTCCATGTTGCTGGCCAGCTCTGCACTCACCTGATCACGGTGGGGAAGGCCTCAGCTGCAAAGAGAACACTGAGCACCGACACAGCCTGGGAGGCCAGGAGCCCCAGGACAGAAAGGGACAGTGCGGTCCAGCCTGGCAGGTCTGGGGACAAAGGGCAAGGTCCTCAGGGGCTCTCTCCCAGGCCTTCTGACCCGACTCCTCAGGGCCCCTCCGTCCCCAATGCCCCCCCCCACACACACACTGGGGCATATGGGTGTCCAGTCCCTCACGCCCTCCTGTGCAGACAGCTTGGATTCTAGAGAGTCTGGCCAGAAACACAGCTCAGGGACTGTCCACCTGTAGCCTCTCTGCTCATGCTACTTCCTTTGCAATTTGAGAACTGTCCCCAAAGTCTGAACTATTTCCTTTCTGTGCTAGATTAGATGGCCCTGTGGAGATGATTCTCCCATGCCAGCCCAAACCGGCCCTGGCTGCTCGATGCTGGCAGAGCCTACTAGGCCTGACCTCTGAACTTTCACCTACACTGTGTCGGGCACAGGTGGCCAGGCCCAGGCAGGACAGCAGTAGTTGGCCGTCATGAGGGATCTTCTTGGTCCCTTAACTTTTTCAGGCCTTGATTTCCCCTAGTATACGTGGGGGATGGAGGGAACAGGAAGGTAGGAGCTGTGCCTCTCCCCTTGGGCACCACGAGCAGGACAGACCTTTGGCCCACACCCAGGGACCCCTGTGTGGCCTGCTTGGGCCCCAAGCTCACACTGAGCCCCAGCGAGGAGTAGCAGGGATACCAGGCCTGCAGCCATGGTGCCCAGCAGCAGGAGAGGGCGACGTCCACAGCGATCTGCCGTCAGGAACAGCAGTACGGTGGCTGCAGCCTCCAGGCCAGCTTCCAGGAAATAGGGCAGGTAGAAGGCGGGCTCGCCTGGGGCCAGGCGGCGGAGGAAGCCGGCCCTGATGCCCCCACCGATCAGCCTGGAAGGAAGCAGAGCTGTATCCACCAAACACCCTCCCCTGGGGTGGCTGCAAACCCTGGCCCACCCCGGGCCTTCTCCTCCTCACGAACTAGATCCCAGGATGAGCCCGTTCCTCCAGGTGACACGGGTGTGCAGGAGGCCCAGGATGGAGTGGTACTGGGGCTGCGGGTTGCCTGCAGACAGCGCGGCTAGCTCTGGACCAGGGAGAGGAGGGAGCAGGTGAGAGGGGCAGGGGGCCTCCCAGGCCCTCCCTCCTCTAGCCCCTGCCGCGCCACTCCCTGGCTAGTGCGTTACCTGTAGCCAGGGAGTTCTCCTCTGAGGAGCTGTCATCAGGGTCCAGGCCGCTGGCTTCTGCAAAGTGCCACAGAATCCTGCCTGCTTGGGTCACCTGCCCCGTGGCCAGAAGCCAGCCGGGAGACTCAGGGAACAGCTGGGAACCTGCAGGGTTGTCAAGGAGGCCTGTGGCCTGCTCACCTCTTCCATGATGCAGCAACAAAGCCAGTGCCCTCCCTGGACCGAAAGGGGTTGGGACATGGATGTGGCTTCCCGTCACCCTGTGCTGTGGCCAAGTAGCAGGTGTAGAATAGAAGTACAGAGAAGGTATCTACTGGCCCCCAGGGCGGCCCCTGCCCGACCCCTGTAGTACTCACCCCCAAAAGAGCAGCAAGAATCCAGTCACCAGGGCGTTCAGGCCCTGCAGAAGGCGCCAGTCCTGCACCAGCATGGCCAGCCCAGGCAGCAGCAGGGTGCCCACCACTGAGAAGAGGCCAGCTCCCATGGAGAAGGCCAGGCGGTGTGGGGGGTCACACAGCTCCAGGCCTGGGCAGACAAAGATGGCTGAGGCCAAGGCCTCTTGGAGTACTGCTGTCTGGAGCTGGATTTGGGGGCCGACTGTCACCAGCCCTAGTTGGGGGCCCTGGAACAAACACCAGTGGCCACTGCCTTCCTGAGGAGGGTCCTCAGTGAGTGCCAGAGTGGTTCCCGTGCTGCCCACTGCTCCTCCCTAGGCAGCCCCTCACACTACTCACGAGCTACATAAAGGGCAAGGAAGGCCCCTGCCAAGGTGCCCCCGTGGAGAAACCTCAGGGCCAGGAGGGTCTGGAAACTGGCAGCCAGGGCTTCACTGGCCCCTAGGACTGTGGCCAGCACCAGGGAGACCACAAAAACAGCCCGGCGGCCAAACCTGGTGGGCAGGGGGACACATGCTGGTGTGGGTCAGGGTGCACCTTAAAGGCTGGGAGCTAAGGGCAGAGGAAGGGCAGGGTCTCACCTGTCACACCCTGCACCCAGAAGGACACAGCCTAGCAGCCCGCCCAGGAAGTGGCACGTCTGCTCCAGCGGAACCTTCCAGCTATCTTCACACACCAGGTCCCACTGTGGGGAACACCAGCCATTGTGGACCAGCCCAGGACTCTCCCTTGCTGGGGGTACAAGATGCAGGGAGCCCCAGAACCCCTCTCTGGGGACACGAGAGGGCAAGGAACGTGGGAATGAAACAGCAGCTTTTTTGACTCTGGTGGTCTTTGCCTAGAATTGGAACAACCTCTGATTTGAGCCCTCGATGGCAATGCCTTGGGGTCCCCAAGATTCTACATGCAGCCCCAAGTCTGCTGTGGGGGGATCTTCCCGCCCTAAGGTTTTGCTTTTCTCAGAAGCGCCGTCCCACCCTCCCACACGACTGGCCCTGTCAGCCCTTAAGTGTCTCAGTGATACTCAGGGCCTAGGGCCTATGAAACACAACGCCACCTCAGGCCCAGGGGCTTCAGCTCTGAAACGGGCTCCACGTCCTGCCCACCCTTCTGCCCTCGCCCTGCCCAGCTCTCAAGTGGAGAGTGCTCAAGGCTTTGCCTTTCCGGCAGCCAAGGGCCCTTGACCTGCTGGGCAGGCCGCCTCCCCTTTCCTCATCCCTGCCTCTTCTCCCCAGGTTAAACAGTCCTGTGGGTCCTGCTAGGCCGTTTTTATTTTAAAACCCGACCCTTCTGAAGGTGAGGGGCATGGATCCATCAGGAGCCAGCAGGAGGGACGCTGGGAGGCGGGGGAGCAGAACCCCACCAGTTTCAGAGACCCAGGCAGGCCCTCAGAGATGTGGCCACTGTTCCCTCCCACTGAGGCCTCTGCTCCCGGGTGAAGACGGGCTGCCAAGGGGGAGGCAGGCTAGTGGGAAGGGCGCCCCGTTTCCCAAGTGCTCTCACCCAGAACCCTGAGCCCCGCTTGGTCGTGGCCTCCAGGCCAACGCCCACGCGCAGATCTCCCTCTGAAATGAAACCCACACGCCATTCCCTCCATTCAAAACCGCCTCTGTTCTGGAAACGCAGTCCCAGCACCTACCTGGCCCAAAGCCATTAGTTGCTCAAAACGAGCCTGGAACTTTGAATTCCAGGCCCGGCTTACCACCCACGCCCACCTGCCCTCGCCTCCAGCCTAAATTCTCCTGCCCGCAGCCCACCCATAGTGGTGGCCAAGAGTCCGGGTATACCTGCTGCACCCGCATGGCGGGAGGGGGCGGGAGGGCCCCCAGTGAGAACCCCGGCAAAGGCACAGGGAGGGACCCGCAGCAGGGCGGAAGACCCCCAAACCACCTACGTCCCTGCCCGCTCGTTCCTGGGCAGACCCCTTGGGCGGGCGCACCTGGGTGACCGGGCTGTGCATCAGGCCGGCGGCGGGGAGCGTATAGAGCCAGCCGCGCGTGCAGGACCGCGTGCCGTTTGGCGCGAGCGCGGAGCTCGGGCGGGCGCCGGCCACCGGGTAGCGCAGGAGCAGGCACGGGCTCAGGGCGCGCGCGGGACCCAGGCGCGGCACGCTGGCATCGAGCAGCGCCGGCCCGCGCAGGGCACGCAGCGAGGGCGGTAGTAGCGCGAGGTCTGGACGGCAGTGGTGCGCTGGCCGCGCGGTGAGCAGCGGCTCCGAGCTCAGCGCCAGCCCCAGTGCCACGCAGGGCAGCCACGAGGCGGCGACCAGTAGGCGCCGAGCCCGGCCGAAGCCTCCTGCCGCGCACAGCACCCGCGCCTCGCGGTCCATGCGTGCTTCGCCGCCGCGCTCCGGCTCCAAGCCGGGGACTGGACCCGGAGAGTCGGAAGCCGGGGAGGAGCCCGCGGGGCGGGGTCGCGATGGGCGGAGGCAGGGGCGGGGCCTCCGGGGAGGAGCCCGCGGGGCAGGGCCGCGATGGGCGGAGGCAGGGGCGGGGCCGCCGGGGAGGAGCCCCGGAGGGGCGGGGCTGCGGGGCGAGTGGGTCTGGGCGGGACTGCGGTGGGCGGAGACACGGGGCGGGACCTGGAGCCACTCGCGGGCGGAGCCAGCTCCAGGGTCCTGCTGGGGGCGTGGCCGGCGGGCGCTCAGGTGTGAGCAGCGCACAGGTGCGCTGGGCCCGGTGGGCGTTCGGACGCGGGCTCCTGCTGAGGTTGCGGGGACCTGCCTTGCGACCAGTGAGCCCGAAAGACCTGGAAGCCGAGGGCGATGTCTGCCCGTTGGCTCTGCGCCGTCCACTACATCTTGGCAGAGTCACTCGTACCTGGGGTAGCGCTGGGCGCCATGGATGCTGCCGCTCCAGGAGCCAGGTAGG
The DNA here is from genome assembly GCF_021218885.2 of Marmota monax. Lineage (NCBI taxonomy): Eukaryota > Metazoa > Chordata > Mammalia > Rodentia > Sciuridae > Marmota > Marmota monax. Next base: position 35,895,419 of record NW_026695224.1, read on the forward strand.
GCTTCTTTATTCTTTTTGTTTTTTTAATCTGTAGGTGGACACAATACCTTTACTTTATTTTTGTGTGGTGCTGAGGATCGAACCCAGGGCCTCGCATGTGCTAGACGAGCGCTCCACCGCTGAGCCCCAGCCCCAGCGGCCCCCCCACACCCGCTTCTTTATTCTTAGCTCTGGTTTTTCTCAACAGTGTTTTCTCAACAGTAGATCACAAACTAGTAAAATCTGTAGAATTTTTTTCACGTTTGTTTTCTTTTGCTTTGTGAACGGGCTCTGTGTTTTCATAAAAATTCACAATTGGCTTTTTTTTTTTTTTTTGGTACAGGGGATTGAACTCAGGGGCACTCTACCACTGAGCCACCACAGCCCTATTTTGTATTTTATTAGAGACAGGGTCTCACCGAGTTGCTTAGTGCCTTGCTGTTGCTGAGGCTGGCTTTGAACTGCTGAACTCCTTCTCAGGGCCACCACACCTGGGCACCTCATAATTGGCATTTTTGCATTTAAAAGAACAACATTAGCTTTTTTTTTTTTTCCCCTTGTGGTGCTGGGGTTTGAACCAGGGTCCTGTGCATGGGAGGCAAGAACTCTACCAACTGAGCTATATCCCAGCTCTGATAGTAGCTTTTTGAAAGTCTGTGGGAGGAAGGGCTGGGGTTGTGGCTCAGAGGCAGAGTTCTTGCCTAGCATATGTGAGGTGTACTGGGTTGGATGCTCAGCACCACATAAATAAATAAATACATTTTTAAAAAAAGTCTATTGGGGTGGAATTCACATAACATAAAGTAAGCACCTTAAAGTGTACAGTTCTGGGATGGGGATGGGGTCCAGTTGGTTTGGTCCTCAGCACAGCAACCACAAAGTAAATCTAAACATCGAAGCAGGCAATCAGTGTCATTTATTTATTTTTTTAAAGAGAGACAGAGAGAGAGAGAGAGAGAGAGATATTTTTTTAATATTTATTTTTTAGTTCTTGGCGGACACACATCTTTGTTTGTATGTGGTGCAGAGGATCCGGGCCGCACGCATGCCAGGCGAGCACGCTACCACTTGAGCCACATCCCCAGCCCCCAGCCAGTGTCATTTAGTCTTACAGTGTTATCCTGGGCTGTTAGACTCCCCCTCCGCCAGCCCCTGACAAGCGCCAGCTGCTCTGGATATTCCAGTAAATGCAGTCACAGGTCCCGTGGTCTTGTAGGTCTGGCTTCCTCCCGGGGCAGTCAGCACCGCAGTGTTTATGACTGGACATGCTCCACCTTTCCTTATCCGCCCCTGGCTGGTGGACTTGTGGGTTCTTTCCCTTCTGCTTGGCACCAGGTGGCCTGCTCAGCTCTGGTGGGCACACCCCTGGATTGGACTGTGGGGCATGTAGTGATTCTGTTCCAGTCTCTGTGGAGCCTTTTCCTTCTGTTTTGTTGTTTTAGAGTAGTCTTTAATTTTTAAACTGATGGTGAAGTACACATAGCATAAAACTTACCATTTTAGCTACTGTTTTTTTTTGGCATGGTACTGAGGATTGACCCCAGGGGTTTTCTATCTACCACTAAAGCTACATCTCCAGCCCTTTTGATTTTTTGAGACAGGGCAGAAATTGCTGAGGCTGGCCTTGAACGTGTGAGGGAAACCCTCACCACTCCTACCCACTGCTGGTGATCTCTGCTCCGCCTTCCGCTGTGCGCTTGCCTGTTCTGGGTGCTTTTCCAAGTGGACTCCTGGAGTGTTGGGTCCGAGGCTCCCACGGGGTATGGTGGCATCGGTCAGCAGCTCATCCTGTTTTGTGAACACCGTGTACTTGGAGCACCTGTTTGCACGAGTGGAATTGCTGGGTCTTCAGGGAGTGTGGTCAGCTGTTGGAAGGACCCTGGTTTTCACAGCAGCCGCCCTGTTTCCCACCCCAGCATCAGGACACTTCTTTTTTTTTTTTTTTTTAATATTTATTTTTTAGTTCTTGGCGGACACAACATCTTTGTTTGTATGTGGTGCTGAGGATCGAACCCGGGCCGCACGCATGCCAGGCGAGCGCGCTACCGCTTGAGCCACATCCCCAGCCCCAACATCAGGACACTTCTGCCAGTGCTTTCCTTCCCGGATGTGTGATGCATGTGGTCAGACCCATCATCTCTGAGTGTCCAGGTCAGTGGTGGCAGATGCAGTCACGATGTGCAGCCATTGCCAGGTCCACCTCTGTGATTCTGCATCTTGTGAAATGGGAACCCTCCCTGTTAAGCAGTCACTCCCCTGTCTCCCTCCCTGGCCCTGGTAGCCACCGCTCTACTTCTGATTTGGAAGACTCCGTTTCTTCTACGTGGAACCACCCGTGTCAGTCTTTCTGTGACTGGCTTCTCCTAGCATAAAGTGCTCCAGGTTCACCCAGAGTAGCATGTGTCAGAACTTATTTCCTGTATTTCCCTGTTAGCTGGGTGTGGTGGTGCTCACCTGTAATCCCAGCTACTTTGGAGGCTGAAACAGGAGGACCTTGAGTTCAAGGCCAGCCTGGGCAACACAGCAAGACCCATCTTAAAGAGAGAGAGAGAGAGAGAGAGAGAGAGAGAGAATTTGCTTTTTAAGGTGAAGTGATATTCTGTGACACAGCCAGGCCATGCTTGGCTCGCTCACTGACCAGAGAGTGGACTCTGGTCACTTTCACATTTAGCTATGGCGCTCAAATGCTGCTGGGAACATGGTCACAGATCTCTTCAAGACATTCTTCCTGAGGGTCGTAGTGGCAGATGCCTCCAGAACGAGTGTCCCCAGAGGCTGAGGCAAATCTGAGGCCAGCCTGGGCAACGTGGTGAGACCTGTCCCAAAATACATCAGAGGGCTGGGAGGGGATCGGATCCCGAGGTTCAGTCCCCAGAACTGCCAAAGCCAGTGGGACTCCTCTTTCCAATTCCCGTTGGTGTGTGGACTTCAGCTTTCCGAGGCCCCTCCACACCATCTTCTGCTGCCGCTGAGCCACTTCCTGTTCCCACCAGCTGTGCCCAAGGGCTGCAGGCCACCACAGCCTCCGGGCATCATTGTGCAGTCCTCGCAGGGAAGGCTGCTGGTGGGCAGGAGGCGCCTCCAGGTGGTTCTGGTCTGCGTTTCCGAATGTGGCGGCTGGCATCGTCCACCGTGCGTCTTGGCATCTTGTGATTCTTGGAGGAATGTCGACTCAGGATTCTTGCCCATTTCCAGATGGGATTGTCTGCTTGGTTACCGAGCTTTAGGGATTCTCTGTATGCTCTGGATATTAACCCCTTACCTCCCATTCTCAAGTTGCCTTTTGACTCTTGACAGGGTCTTTGTTTTGTGGTGCTGGATGGAGCCCAGGGCCTCCCACCTGCTACCAAGTGCTCCACCTAGCATGAGTACATTCTCAGCCCTTATTTGAGCCTTGCTAAATTGTTGAGGCTGGCCTTGAACTTGTGATCCTCTCGCCTGTCTCCTGAGTTGCTGGGATCTCAGCATGCACCACTGCACTTGGAACATTTGAGTTTTGTTTTGTTGGTGCTGGGCCTGGAGCCAGAGCCTTTGCATGCTAGGCGAGCCCTCTGACACCGGCTCTCAGCCAGGTGATTTCTGTATGTGGAGTGAGACAGGGGTCAACCTAGTCATGCTGCGTATGGACCGCCACTTCTCTGAAACACGTGGATACCTTCCACAAAGCCGGCTTCTGCGTGGTCTCCGGGTCTGTTCCCTGAGTGGGCACCCTCCTGGGGCCTCCCGTGCAGGGTTCTTCTTTTTGCCATAGCCAGGTGCGGAGTCTTGAAACTGAGGAGTGGGGGTCCCTCGGCTTGGTTACTCTTTTCCAAGACAGCTGGTTTATTTTGGGTACAGGGGATGGAAATATCTTCAGGCTATCTTTCAATTTATTTTTAAATTTAAAAAAAAAAAGTTTTTGTCGATGGACCTTTATTTCATTCATTTATGTACATGTGGTGCTGAGGATCGAACCCAGTGCCTCACACATGCCAGGGTGTACCATGCTTCTACTCCACTGGCTAACTTTATTCCTAATTATTTATTCTTTTATTTATTTCCTAAATAGCCTTTTCAGATTTTTAATTACTAATGTGTAGAAATGTAACCGATTTTTCCTTTATTTCAAAATATATTTTTTAGTCGCAGATGGACACTATACCTTTATTTTTTCATGTGGTGCTGAGGATGGAACCCAGTGCCTTCCCTGTGCTAGGCGAGCGCTCCACCACTGAGCCGCAACCCCAGACCCGGTTCTTCTTTTTTTTTTTTTTTTAAATATTTATTTTTTTTAGTTTTCGGCGGATACAACATCCTTGTGTGTACGTGGTGCTGAGGATGGAACCCGGGCCGCACGCATGCCAGGCGAGCGCGCTACCGCCTGAGCCACATCCCAGCCCCCCGGTTCTTCCTTTTTTTTTGATAGACATATTTTTATTTATTAAATCGTGATTCTGGGGATTGAAACCAGAGAGCTCTCTGGCTGAGCTGCACCCCTGCTGCACGTATCTGTAACTTGGATGAAGTCTAGCTTATTCTCTCATGGCTGGTGCCTTAGGTCCTCAAACCCAAGGCCGTCCAAGGGTCCTCCCAGCTGTCCTGAGGGGTTTTACAGCTGCGAGGCCTGGGTCTGCGTTAACTTTCTGCAGCACTCTGGACAGGGCAGCTGGCTGCCTGCCTGGCTGCTGGCCCAGAAGCCACTTGCTGATCTGCAGGTCCTTTCTGTGGGCTGTGCTGGTCTCTGCTGCAGTCAGGACCCTCTCCCTTTTGCCTGGACAGTTCAGCCATGATGTGTCCACACACAGGTCTCTCCCTGTTGGCTTCGTCTTGTCCATGAGCTTGGGTGCCCTGGCCGTCATCCCTTCACTGGTGCCCCCTTCTCCCTCCAGCACGGCCTCACCGTCCTGCACACCTGTTGGCACCCAGCAGCTGGGTGGCTCCCTTCCTCAGACTCCATCTCGGCTCACCTGCCTTGTCTGCCAATTCTTTCTTCTACCAAGTGAAATTCAGTGATTCCATTTTCCACCAATGAAATTTCCGTCTGCTGCTTTTAAACTCATCTCCATCTACTGGCTCTGTTTCTACTCGTCACTTTAATTCTTCAGACACGGTTTCCGCTGTGCTCTGGACATCCACTTGCAGAAGCCGGTGTTAGACATTTTACGTAGTACAGGAGGCAACTCCGCACGTTACTCCCCCCAGGCTTGGTGTTTGGGGGCTGCTGCAGCGTGCAGCCAGCTGGCTTGGTGCTCAGCTAGTGGCCCTGGCCCCGTATGTCCTCGGTCAGTGCTTCTTGGCGCTCTGGTAGGTCACTGCTATGCCTCAGCCTTGATCTTGCACGAGGCCTGACGCTCAGGTGAGGGGCTGGAATGTGCTCAGCTGCCCTGGGTATGCACAGGCCTGCATGTGTACATGGACTTCTCTAGCCCCAGGCGCACGGAGCTTCTGGCGTCCACACAGGCATCTGTCCCCAGGCAGCTGTGATGCTGAACAGTCACTGCTGTCTGCTTCTGTGGGAGGAAGGCTTCCCCCCTCCCCAGGAGTAGATTCCAAGCCAGTCTAGTCACACCAGGCCCCGTGGCTTTCCACGGAGCCATCAGGCACAACATCGAGTCACAAGAGTGGCCCTGGGCACAGGCAGCCCTTGGCTGCAGGCCGCTGGTTCCCAAGGTGTCACCAGTGAGAGAGGAGCAGGGCAGGCTGGAAAGTTCAGCTCCAGTCAGCCCACCGCGGCCAGCACACCCCGAGGCTTGGCCTCGGCTCTCCCACATGCTGACGGTGGTCTCAGCAGCCTGACCCACTGTGGGTGTGGAGAAGGGATTTTCACAAAGCCCTTGCTCTACTGCCCTGGAGGCCCTGTCTGACTTCCTGTCAGCAGACAGACCTGCTTGATCTTGGAGGCGTGGGTCTGACAGGGCACCACCGTACCAGGTTGTGTTGGACTGTCACTCACCACCCGTTCTGGGGGCACTCTGGGAGGTTAAGCGGCTCTGACTGCCACTGTAGTTTTGCACGCCACATGCTTTTCAGCATCTCTGGAGAAATCTCTTCCATCCCTTATTAAAACAAATAAACCAACTTCAAATAGCCACTGGTCAATGGCAGGTCAAGGATAGGATGGTGCCAGTGCCCGGGGGCCTCTGCTCAGGCTACCTTTCCCCATTTCAACCTCACGGAACTGGAGTCACACAACGCAGTACTTTGTGGAGACCAGCAGTTCTGTCCCCAGAGCACATTGGGCAGTGCCTGCAGGCCTTGCTGACTGTCCTGCCTGTGGGGAGGGCCCAGTGGCATAAGCAGCGAAGGCCAGGTGCAGCAGGGCCGGGGCTGAGCATGCCATGCAGGTGACCACCAGTAGCTCCAGGTGTCTGTGGCAACATGCTGCCCAGGGGCTTCCTCCTCTGGGCCCCTCCTCCCGTCCTCCCCGGGGGAGGAAGTGGGGTGGGAGGCAGCTGCATCTTGGAGCCTACACAGGGCAGTGCCTGGTCCCACCCGCAGGGGACCCTTTCTCCTGCCGAGTCACACATGGGACAGCCCTGCCTCAGGAACCATCTCCGGAAGAAGAAAACTCTTCTTGGCTTTTCCAACCCCTCACCTACTCCAGGCTGCCGATGAGCCAATGGCTCTTCTCGTTTCTTCCTGTCTGAGCCCAAGCCCCAACGCTGGCAGGGTGGCTGTCCCGAGAGAACCCTGTGCCACAGGATGCCCTGCAGCGCCAGCTGGCTGGCTGGCAGGTGAGGGATCCCGTGGCCTGAGGGGTGATGGCTCACCCAGCTCAGCTCACAGGACACAGGGACTCCTCCTTGCTCCCTTGGGGGGCCCTTTCTGTAGCTCCCCCTACCGAGGCAGGTAGCCTGCAAGGGCCCACAGGTCAGGGATGAATGGCCTGTTGGCCCCTCCCAACAGCAGGATCACCAGTTCTGCTCGGGGGAAAAACACGAGGTGGAGGGCCCACCCTCAGCAAGCCCACCTTCTGACCACTGTCGGCATCTCCCAGTGGGGCTCCAGCTGCCCGGTCATGGGAAAAACCCTGCGCAGGCTCAGGTGGCGGCGAGAGCCCGCTGTCTCCAGCTGATGGGACGATGGGACGGGGAGGCCTCTCCGCCGAGGCCACGGTCCTTTGATGGTGGGACGGGGAGGCGGGAGGAGCGGGAGCCCCGGGGGATGGGTTTCCAGGTGAAGCGACCTCCCTAGCAGAGGCCGGACCTCCTGAGGAACCACACAGGGGGAGAAGCATTTTAATTAATTTATTTATTTCTTTACACATAACTGAAAGTGATGTTACAGTACATAAGTTATTTACAACTGTGCAGTAATGTGTTGCAAAATAAATTATCTAGAAGGCAGCAAAAGTACATTGTGAATGTATATAAAACTGTACAGCGTTCGTTCGCGGATACTCTCTATAGGATTATTGGCTCTGTAGTGTTTCAAGTTACGTTCTCAGAAAGAGAAACAAAATGCCCAAGATTAAAGGAAAAAAATATACAAACCACGTGGATTTGACTCCATTAAAAACACTATTGGAGAGTCCTGGCTGAGTCCCTCTGTGGCCGGCAGGTGGCCCTCGCCTGGCACTAGCAACCTCAGTGTCCCAGCCTGTCCTGAGGACCGTGGCGGGGGGACACTCCTGCCCCCGACCAGAGGTCACTGTTGTGCGAGGTGGACGCCTCAGTCGTTTCCTTTAGTTGATCAGAAGGGAGCAGGGACTTCAAAAGCGCACTCTCCTGCTCCTCGGGTGCCTGCGGCTGGCTGGGAGGGACCCAGGTGCCCCTCTGGATGGGCCACGGTCTCCTCCTCCCGCTGGGGCCAACGAGGCACTGCAGCGTGGGGGCCCGTTCTCCCTGCCACCGCTGGTAAAGACTCTGGTCTCCTGGCCTCCGGGCTGGTCTGGCAGGCGAGGCGTGTGGCCAGGTGCAGTCTCTGGGCTCCTCCCACCTGGCCGGCATGGTGCCCTCCTGCACCGCGGGCACGTCAGCAGCACTGGTGACTACGGCCCTCGCCGGTGTCCTGCGACTTTCCCCTGGTGTCACGCTGGCAGCAGCACAAAGTCATCGTTGACATCGACCATGGGCACGTAGAAAGAGGGCACCTCGTTCACACACAGCGACTTGTGCCCTGCGGGGTCCAGCTCCTGTGCCTTCAGCTGCCACTCCATCCTCTGCACGGCATTGAGGGCTGCGGCCTCGTGCTGCTGCCGCATCAGGAGGCAGGTCTGCAGGACACACACGGGTGAGGGTCCCAGATGCCACCCGCGGCCCCGGCTGCCTCTGTAGGGCAAGACGCACAGCAGGCTGCGGCCCGGACCTGACTGCCCATGGCCCACTGCCCTGGCAAGACACAGACCTTTCTGTAACTAGCCACGGTGCTGCTCATCGGGAAGACGGCCCCTCAGGATGGTCTGTGCCCCGACTGCCCTGCGTCCACCACCCCGCCCCACGGCTGTGCTGCACTGGGGGTCTGCTAGGGCTTGAGAGCCACCACAGCAGCCCCTGAGGACTGGACAAGGCTGTGGCTGCAACATTCTTTATTTAAATAAAATATTTTTTTAGTTGTTGATGGACCTTTATTTTATTTATTTGTGTGAAGTGCTGAGAATCAAACCCAGAGCCTCATGCATGCGAGGCAAGCGCTCTGCCACTGAGCCACAGCCCAGCCCAGCCCATCCCCCCATTTCATCTTTCTAGTGCCCAAAGTTCCTCCTCTGCCTTCACAGCCCAAACTGAGCTACTGCCCAAGTGCACGTGCGGGCGGGGACCTGCAGGGCCACCCTGACGCCTTTTGGGTTGTCAGTTGCTGGACTTAAGGTGGACCACACCAGCTGACGCTCCCAGAACCTGCAGGGAGACGGCAGCAGCCCAGCCCCTTGCATTCTTCTAAAGGTCATGTCGTTTTTGGTTGTGAAACTAATGACTACACTGAACATCTTCTCACCAAGTTTGGCCATTTTATCTCCCTTTTCTTGGGCTACCTCCTTTAGATTCTTTTTTCCCAATCTACTTTTCTTGCAAAAGTTTGCATTAATAAAAAGTGGTGTAGAAATGCACAAAGCCTAATTCTCTTTCAGGTAGGGTCTCCCTGGGGTCTTCTCTCAGCTGAGGCACTGGCAACTGAGAGGACACAGGTAGAGAGGGTGCAGCAGCCCCCCACCCCACCCCCAGGCTGTGTAAACCGCAGTGGCCTGTTGTGACTGTGCCTCCCACTGAGCCAGGTGATGGCTGGGACCCAGGGCAGCTGAAACTGCAAAACTGGCAAGTCACATGGCTGCTAGTAGTGGTGTGCTGGTGGGGGGCGGGCAGGGCTGGCAAGGCATGCACAGTGTCCAGCCACCGGCCTGCGGCACCCACCTTCATTCGGTCGTACTTGTCATCCACGTCCTGTAGCCAGGAGATGAACTGGCGGGCATTGAAGCGATCTCGAACGGACTTGTTCTCGTCGCCCTGTCAATCAAACGAGGTGTGTCTGGAGGAAGAGGGCTGGGGAGGTGACCAGCAGAGGTGTGGTCACCTCAGGAGGTGACCCTGGTCCAGGGCCAAGGGGATGACCCCCCCCCCGCCCCCATCTTCCCTGGAGAGGCTGTTCCTGGGCATCAGCAGCCCCCAGCAGCCCCCAGCAGCCACTCGGGACCTGCCCTGGCACAGCAGTGCTGACAGGGGCTGTGCCTCGGTGGGGCTTTCCAGTGGGGTGCTTCGTGTCCTGGGTGGGATGGAGTAAGGTCCCTCGACCCTAGTCTCCATTCCAGAGGCTCAAACAGATGGCACAGGGATCACACGAAGCTGCTGGTGGTGCCCGGGCAACCTCCCCACTTTCCAGAAACACACCTCCCTTCTCTGAGGTGGGAGCTGCAGGCCCTGGGCAGCTTGGTTCTGCCCTCCCCACTGGCTTCCATGTCCTGTGGTCCTGACCGCTTCCTCCTCACACATAGCCCCACTTTCACCCCAACAAATGGGTCTGTACTTGTGGACCAGGCACAGGCACCCTTGGGAAGGAGGTGCCCAGCCTCCCCTGCATACCCTGGAAAGAACATGCCAAAGGCTCTGAGAACAGAAGGTCGGTGGCCTCTGTGCACCTCGTGCCCAGACTGTCAGCAAGGTACTGCAGAAGAGGCCTCAGCCTGACCATCAGGAGACTGTCTTTTAGGCTGGGGCTGTGGTTCAGTGGTGGAGCGCTTGCCTAGCATGTGTGAGACACTGGGTTCTATTCTCAGCACCACATAAAAATAAACACATAAAGGTAGTATGTTTATCCATACTAATAAAAAAAAAAAAAGAGAGAGAGAGAGAGAGACCGTTTTTTCCTTTGGACCTTCAAGAGACCCAGGAAATTACTTAGTGGTTTTTTCTTTTTGACGCAAAGAGCAAAACTTCCAAATATTCACAAAACACTCCTGCTCTGCTTTAAAGAAAACCTGTGTGTAACATATAAATGGGAAAGCATCTACGTCCTTGGGGTAGGGGAGCTTTAACACACTAGGAACGTTTTAACTGGAGCCCACCCAGGCTCCGGGGCTCGTGGGACCCAGGGCATCCGTCCAGAGGTCCCAGCATAAAGCCATGGACACGGAAAGGTCAAGACACTGGAAACGCTCCCCAAGGCTGGGAGTCCCCAGGTGAGCTCCGGAGTATTGCCACGCAGTCAGTGACAGGCCACGGGCTCGAGGCTAGCACTCGAAGTGGTTGTGGGAGGCAAGGCAGTCCTGGGTCATGCAGCTCCAGCCTGCCCCAGGCCCCCAGCCAAGCACTGCTCACAGCAGGGGAAGGGCGGGCTGGCTGGCACAGCCTGGGCTGCACAGGTCCAGCTGGGAAACCCCGACCCGCTGGGGCCTTCAACGGGGAGGGCAGCGGCTCACCCTGGCTTCGCAAGTGTCCCAGGGGAAGTTTAGGACTCAGAGCTGCACACTGGCTGAGGCCCTGTCCAGCAGTCTGGGGGACACCTGGGTCCCAGTGTGCCAAGTACGGGAAGCTGGGGCAGTCCTGCTCCAAGCGTAGCGCTTGGATCCGTGCTTGCCATGCTGCCTGGCGTGTGAGGCCTGCCGGCTCTTCTAGGAAGGAGAGGTCCTGGGCCCCTGGCCCCGCTGGGTCACCCACCTGGCTCTCCAGAGGCATGTTGTAGACCTCAGAGTCCAGCAGCATCGTGCAGGCACTGAAAGGCACTGCCTGGTTGGCGATGGTCCTGGCCGCCCGGCAATGCACCCGCAGGATCTCCTGCTCACACGACACGATCAGCTTCTCCTGCGAGGGGGAGGAGGGGTGAGCGCAGGCCCCCAGCAGTGGCCCCCGTGCCTGGACCTCCTCTTACCCGCTCGATGCTGTGCTGTAGACGCAGCTTTCCCCGCACCGTCTCCTGCTGCTTGAACAGCTCCTTCAGGGGCTCCGCCAGGGAAGGGGGGGGTGCAATCTGCATGCACAAGGGGAATGGGTCAGTGGGGTCGGAGCCCTGCCCAGAGCACCCACCCACCCAGGCACCTCCTGAGAAGCACCTCTGACCCTGCACAGCAAGGAGACGGTGAGGGAGAAGGCAGGGCACACAGCACCTGCTGGCAAGGGGGAGGAGAGAGAGGTGTGCGTACCCTATGTGCCAAAGCAGCACAGCAGGAGTAGGGAGCCCCGTGGGGTCCAGTGAGGGCCTACGCACCCAAAATGGAACCTGGACGCCAGTGCCTGAGGCTGCCTGGCTGCTGAGAAGGGAAGAGAGCCCACCCCAGTCCCCATGGGGGAGGCTCTGAGGCTGACCATGGTGGCCAGACACCAGCAGGCAAAGCGTGTACACCACAGGTGACGAGGAACAGGCCTCCGCTCTTAGGAATTGGAGGTCAGGCTCCCAGAGCTGGCACACAAAAAACCCGCAGTGTGCATAGGACCTGGGCAGATGTGTGGTGCCTGCTCCGACCATGGAAGGAACTGGCAGAGAAGGCAAGGCTGGGGCGGGCCGGAGGGCATCTGCAATAGACAGTGGCAGCCGCAGGCCCTGGGCAGTCTGGTGATATGTGATGATGCTGAGATCAACCACAGGCCCACGGAGGCTCCTGCGGACAGCAGAACATCGAGCAGCAAGACCCTGAGGCATGGACAGGGTCCCCGGCTACAGGAAACACAGCAGAGACACTGCTGCAGGGCGTTGTCAGGGGCAAGATTGTGAGAAAAAAAGGATCCACATCCAGCCCTGAAGTCTTCCCCGAGACTGGAACAAACGAGAAGAAGACAGCGTTTCTGGCAGAGAAGCCAGGCCCAGGCACCCGACCTAACGGCTTCAGATTAGTCCCAATGACCAGAAGAAGCCAGACACCAGAAACCCTCCAGCTGTGCCCACCAGGCCGTGACTATGGGGATCCAGCCCCTGACACGGGTCTCGGTCCCATCACGGGACACTTGATGATCAGCACTGCCCAAGAGGGTCTTGTGCCCACCACAGAACCAGATATCCCACAGACAGCACCAGGATGGCTCTACAAGCATTCTGAGGCTCTGAGTTGTGGGCTTCTCTGTGAATCTAAAATCATTTCAAAACAGAAGATGCAGCTAGGTCTCTGCAGCCTTCAAACCTCGCCCATCTCGTCCCCTGATGGGCCCAGATGGGTTGAGGGACTTGGATGTGCCAGGATACCCGACACAGCGGCAGGCGTGTGCCCGCGTCACCCAAGGGTCTGCAGGATGAGGTGGAGACAGGGAGGAGCCCACACTGAAGGCTGGGCTGTGGGAAGGGCTAGCACAACCTTTGGTCCTTTACTTTCCCTCCAATTTCTCACAGCAGCCCCGTCACTGTTTGGGGACATAAATGCAGCCACAGAAAGTAGGAAGAGGTCTTACTGAACAGACACTTCAGACCTGACTTTTCTGAATGCAGGGGCCCACACCATCATCTGTGCAGTCCTCCTGCAGGGCTCAGGGCTCAGCGCTCCTGGATGCCCCTTGGGGGAACACATGGCTCCAGCATGGCCTGGCCCTGCTGCTGCTGAGCTCAGCCCCTTCCAGGAAAACCCAGCAGAAGCCCACGTCCAACACCCACCCTCGCTCAGAGGGGACACCAGGCAGCTGTGCTTCCTGTCCAGCAGCAGCCTGTGAGGGAGCAAGGCCCTGCAGCACCGTCTTCCTCATTCCACCTGCAGGTCAGAAGGCCTCTGCTCCGCAACCAGGACGGAGTCCAGCCAGGCCCAGAGAGGAAACAACAGAAGCCCTGGCTTTTCCTCCACGGGTAGGTGGCCACACAGAAAGTCAGCTATGCAGTGAGGGGAGAGGCCCCAGGGGCCTGGGGGCTCATCACGGCCAGAGATGGAGAAGAGCTTCCTTTGCCTCTGCAGTTGAGAAGACCCCAGAGGACAAGTGGGAAGCAGCCTGTCTAGGAAGGCCCAGGCCCTGGTAGGGCCTGACATGCTGTGGGGAGCCTGCTGGAGGCGCGCAGGGGAGACGGGCAGAGCAGGTGGGACCCGCTGAGGTGCTCGAGGCTCCAGAGAGACACAGCGACGGGACGGGAGGGATGCAGGTGAGACTCTGCGGAGGCTTTCCATGTGAAGGGCAGTCCCAGCAGCGAGCCACAAAGATGGGCTGTGCAGGGGTGCCCACCAGGGCCCCGCCGCTCAGAGAAAGCAGCTGCAGAAACGCTGGGGCTGGGGGCCAGTGGCCATCCATCCATGGAGACACAGACCCTGGCAGCTCTCCTGATCCCGGAGGCCGTGAGGTGGCCCCAGAGACCTACGCCAGGGTGTGCGCGTGCAGGCAGGCAGGGTGTACTCACCACAGGGATGTGCAGCTTGCTGAGCGGCTTGCCGTCCAGGAGGTAGGACCCGGTGTAGGTGACGTACTCGGCGTAGCACTGGGGTGCCTGGGGCGTGATGTAGCAGAGGATCTTGCGCTTCTCCTCAATCTTCTTTCGGATCTGGAGGTACTCGAAGTAGGGGTTGGACCTGTCACTGTGGTAGGGCTCAATGTCATCCAGCTTGATGGCGTCCACAATGGCGGCCAGCGTCTGCTGGATGACCTCCCGCGTCTGCTGCGTGCTTGTGTTCAGCTGCTGCTGCAGCTGCTGGCTGGAGCGCTGGAAGCGGCGCTTGCGGGGGTGCTGGGCCTGGGCATCCTCCTCCTCAGAGGCACGGCCTTTGGCCCTGGCAGCTGGGGTGGGCGTGGGGGCGGGCTCCTTATCCGTAGGAGGCGTGCTCTGCTTGCTCTGGCTGGCCAGCATCTGAGCGCGGTTCCTGGTCATGCGCTGAGGGACCTCCTCCACCTTGGGGGCTTTCGGGGGCTCGGCCGTGGGCTTGGGCTCTGGATCCGTAGCTTCTGGCTGGAGGCTGCCTGGGGGCCCCTCCACGGGGATGGCAGCAGGGGTGACCTCAGCACTGTCAGGCGTCTGTGCCGTGCCATCAGTAGCAGGGCCGTCGGGTGCATGACGGGGAGTGGTGGAGGGGTCCTCAGTCTTGGTCTCCTCAGCTCCGCCCCCCAGGGGACACTGTTCGGGAGGGCCAGGGGCCAGTGCCGAGCCAGAGTCCAAGTCCTCGGGGGTCCTCTCACCTGCCACAGTCTCTGCCTCCACCGCGGCTTCGAGAACCACGTCCAGCTTTGGCTCCTCTGAGGGCTCAGACTCGGCGGGAAGTGGGGGAGAGGCCTGGTCAGGAGGCAGTATGGGCTGCCCCTCAGCCCCAGGGGCGCTCTCCTCTGGTGGGACGGGACTCCCTTCCACGGGCTCAGTCTCGACATCTGAGGCGTCTTTGGGCTGGAGGGGGAGATCGGGCAGCGAGAAGGGCCCCAGGTCCAGGTCATCCTCGGGGCTGGTGAAGGCGTCATGCCAGGGCACTGGCTCGCCCTGGCTGAGGGCAGACAGGCTGTGGCCACCGTCCAGGAAGCTGCTTTCCAGGGTCCCCAGAGCCTCCACTTGGGTCACCGTGGTGACACATGTGGGCTCAGGGGCCACGTCAAGAGGTGCCTCAGGGAGTGACTTGCAGCCGCTGAAGAAAGACTCCAGTCTGGCAGGCGTGGCATACGCAGTGGCCCCTTCTGTGGTGGAGACGGCCACGGAGATGGCTGCCGCCCCATCGTCTTTGACCTCCTCCAGGCCCGGTTCGGTGGCTGGCAAGGGGTAGGAGCTGGGGGACACGGGGAACGGGGGCTCTGAGGTGCTGAAGGGTCCTGGAGCAGTGGGCTGCAGGCTCTCCGCAGGACAGAAGTGCTTGGGGGACTCTGGGAACCTCTGTGGAGATTTCAGCAGAAGGTCGGAGCCCACGGGCCAGCTGACGGGGCTTTCAGAGGCACTGGCCATCAAGGCGGAGGGAAGGGCCTGCTCCGCGGCAGGATGGGCCCACTCGACTGGCTCCTCGGTGATGACAGCGTTGAAGGGGCCCTCGTCCAAGGGCTCCAGGTAGCTGGGCTCCGGAGGGATGATGGCTGCTGTGGCCTGCTGGTCCTCTGTGGCATCCAGAGGAAGGCCCAGGTCCGGGGGCAGGGCCCCCTCGATGGCTGGGGCCAAGAGGTCGCCCCTAGTGGCAGGGGAGGGCTTGGCTGCTAGGCCAGGGAACACGGCCTCTGGGGAAGGTGCGCTGCTGACCGTGGCAGCTTTGGGTGAGGGGAGGCCATAGTCAGGGGAGTAGTAGCCAGGGGACAGGCAGGCAAACTTCTCTGCTGGAACAGGTGGCAGGGCAGCCTTGTCCTCCATCAAGTGCTGGCCGGGAGAGTCGAAGCTGGAGGCGGCAGGAACACTCTGCTGTCTGAACAGCTTGTCCCCCACAGTGAACTCCTCCTCAGGGGTTCTCCTGATGTCCACGGAGATGGAGCGGTACAGGTTTGTGGGGACGGGCCTCGTGGGCGTCTGGCCCGGGTGATCTGAAGTCCCGCCCGAGGCCACAGAAAACCTGTCGTAGAGCGGGGGGGAGCAGGCGCTGGTGGTGGGCAGCGGGTGCTGGGTGTCGGTACAGTCGAACACCAGGTCGGGGTAGTCGTCGGCACTGCAGGACGGGGTCCTGGGCGTGTGCAGCTCCTCGTAGCTGGGACCCGACACCAGCGAGGTTGGAGTGGGCACCCCGGCGGGCCGGCTCTGCTCGGGCCGGGGCGAGGCGGGCAGGGCCTCCTTCAGGGGCGGCCCTGCTGACCAGTCTTTGGCCTCGGCACCCAGTCCCGGAGGGGGCTTGCTTTCAGGAACAGGTGGCGTCGCAGCTGACTCCTTGGCCTTCTTCTCTTTGAAGGGCGGGTCCAGCCCCAGGGGCTTCTTGGGGGCGGCATCCAGGCCCTTCTTGCGCGCGTCGTCCGCGGGCTTTGCCTTCTCCCGGAGCCTGGGGTCCCCAGACCTGTGCCGCAGCTTCTCCATCTGCCGCATGCGCTCCTTGTGCCGCTTGTGCCGCTCCTCAATCTCCAGGTCCTTTTGCGACAGCATCCGCTCAAAGCTGGTCATCATCAGGTCGCCGTCCCCCAGCAGCTTCTCCCGGGGCCTGGCGTCCTTCTTGCCTGGGTCTCTGGGTGGCGGCAGCTTGTCCATGCCGTTGCTGATCTTGGTGGGGTCTCCCCTCTCCTTCTCTGCACCCTCTCGGGGCTTTTCCTTGGCCTTGGCCTCACCCAGCTTCAGGGCCTCCTCCCTGCCCTTCTCCTTGTCCCGGACGGTGGGCCGCGGCTCCTCCTTGTGGTGCCTGTCCCTGTGCTTGTCCTTCTCCTCCCGCCACCGCTCCCTGCGCTTCTCCCTCCTCCTCTTCTCCTTCAGGGAGCCGAGGGCACTGGACCCGAACGGCTTCAGCTCCTTCTCCACCTTCTTGGGAGGCTCCCTCTCGGGCTCGCTCCTCTCTCTCTTCTCAGAAAACCCGTCGGTGGCCTTGTCCAGCTCCTCCTCGCCGTCCACCTTCGCGGCGTAGGCGATGCCGTAGGCCTCGGCGTCCAGGAAGTCCTTCTCGTACTGGCCGGGCTCCCTCCTGCCCCCGTCCTTGTAGTCCTCGGCCTTCTCCTTCCTCTCGGCCTTCTCCTTCTTGGCCCGCTCGCGGTCGTGGCTCTTCTTGGAGGAGGAGGAGGAGTGCCGGTGCCGCTCCTTCTCCCTCAGCCTCTCCGCGAGGCCGGGGCCCTCCCGGGCCTTGTCCTCCAGCGGCTCTGAGAAGGACACCTCTAGGAGGGCGCTCAGGCCGGGCTCGGGGCCGCGGTCGGCAAAGCTGTCAGAGGAGCCCTCGCTGGCCTTGTCGTGCGCCTCCTCCCTGCCCTCCTGCAGCGCCTCCTCCTCCAGCCGCTCCAGCAGGCTGCGCTCCGCCTCCGCGCCCCGCGAGGCCCTCCGCTCCCGGTCCGGCTTCTCCTTGTGCTTGCCCTTGGCCCTGTCCTCCCCGGGGTGCTTCCTCTCCACCTTCTCGGGTGGCCTCTGCCTGCTGCGCCTCTCCTGGGGGGCGTCGGCCAGGACCCGGTCCTTGCGGTCCTTGTCCCTCTTCTCTCTGTGCTTCTCCAAGGCCTTCTCCTTCTTGTCTCTGCCGGCTTCGGGGGCACCCCTGTCCTTCCTCTTCTCTTTGGGCTCCTTGTCCCGGGGCTTCTCGTGCGGCCTGTCGGAGGGGCACTTCCTGTGCCTGTCTGCCACGGGCGGCTCCCTCCCGTCCTCCCTCTCCTGGAGGGCATCCGCCCTGGGGGCCTCGCAGGCCTCCCCTGGCCGCAGCCCGCTGGCCAGGTACTCCTCCTTCTCCTCCTCGCTCTCATCCGTGAAGATGTCTGCGATGTACCAGCTCTTCTCCTTCCCCTTCTTCTCCTCCCTCTTTTCAGAGGCGTCCTCGGAGGCGGCTGCGGGGAAGTGCGCCTTGTCCTTCCTCTCCCGGGCCTGCTCGAGGCCGGCCCTCCTGTCTCGGTCTCTGCCGTGTGTGTCCTTGTCTTTGTGCTTCTCCTTGCCGTCTTTCCTCTCCTTGAGGCATCTGTCAGAGTCTCTGTCCTTCGGACACTTCTCGCCTCGGTCCCTGTCGCTGGACTTGTCCTTGTGCCTCTCGGAGCGAGCCTTCTCCTTCTTCTCCTTCTCCCGAGCTGCGTGGTGCCGCTCCCAGGACTCCAGGCTCTTGGCGAGGTCGCAGTCGGCCTTGTCCTTGAAGGCGCCCTCGCAGCCGCACTCCTTCAGCTCCTCCCTGTGCGGCTCCTCTGGCCGCAGGCGGACCTCCTTCCGCTCCCTGGAGCCCTCCAGGGCGTCTCTCCGGTCCCGTGGGTCCCGTGCGCCTTCCAAGGACTCCCTCCTCTTCTTGTCCTTGTCGGGGAGGTAGCTGGGAAGGCTCCGGTGCTTCTCCACCTGGTCCCTCCTCTTCTCCGAGCTCTTGTCCAAGTAGTCCCGGTCCTTCTTTCGGAAGAAAGAGTCTCTGAGATCTCGTTTTTCCCGGCCCTTGTTGTCCCGCTTCTTCTCCTTACTGTCCTCTTTCACCGTTTCCAAGATAAGTTTGGCCACAGAGTCACTCTTGATGTCCCTGTAATCTGTCACTGGGGAGTCCCAGCTGTCCTCCCCTTTGAAGTCAAAGGAGGAGTCGGAGAGGTCTGAAAGCCACCTGTCCTGCTGGTCGTCGGACAGGCTGAGCTTGGTGTCCTCGCTCTCCAGGAAGTGGCCCCGGTGGCAGCAGTCGTCGAAGGCTGCGTCCTCCCTGTAGGCCCTCTCCCTCCGGAGCCTCTCCTTGTCCTCCTTCAAGGCCTTCTCCTTGGCCTCGCCCTTCTTCTCCGGCTTGGGGGGCCGGTCCCGGGCCTTCTTCTTCCTCTCCTCCTTGTACGGCCGCAGCCTCTCTTCCTTGGGGGACCTCTCCTTGCCCAGCCTCTCCCGCTCAGCCCTGCCAGCCCGGTCCTTTTCCTCCCGGAAGGCCCTGCCGCCGTCCCTGCCCACGTCCTTGATCCTCTTTAGTGGCTTCTCGTCTCTGAAGAGCCACTCCTGCTCCTCGGGCTTCGTCCTGCCCAGCCTCTCCTCCCTCTTGAGGTGGTCTCGGTCATGCTTTAACAGCCGCAGCCTGCCCTCCGTGGAGACGTCGCTGTCCAGGAGGGCGGCCTTGTCGGCCTTGGGCCTGGGGTCCTCGTACTCATAGGTGAAGCTCTTCAGCTTCAGCTCCTGCCCGGGGCACGGCCCCTTCTCCTTGTTTTTGTGTCTGTGTTTCGTCTTGTGCTTCTTGACGACTTTTCCCTCCTTGTCTAGCTTGGGCACGGCGCCGTCCACGCTGGGGTGGAAGCCGCCCCTCTTCTCGGGAGCCATGCTCTGTAGGCTGCCCCTCTTGCGGTGCTCCTGCTTCCTCCTCGCGGGCTTTAGGGACTCCACGCTGGAGCCCTCGGAGGAGCAGTCCGACTCGCTTGTCAGGCCGGTGCCTGATGAGTCCGACAGCGAGCTGACCTGCGACCAGGCAGGGGAGGACACGGCCTTCCAGCTGTCCGCGCGCCAGTGCTTGCTGTGCTGGTCGGCGTGGCTGGTGCCATGGGATGAGGTGGAGGAGGCCGACAGGGAGCTGAAGAGCGACGGGTCCTTCAGCACCAGTGGGGAGCCCCTGCGGCAGCCCGTGCTCCCCACCGAGTCCCCGTCCTCCTCGCTCTCGGAGGATGCACGCTCGGACCCGGAGGAGCACAGCTTGTCGCTCCTCTTCCCAGGACGCACCTCCTTGCCCCGGGCCTCCTTCTTCCGCTTCTTCTTCACTTTGCTCTTCTCCTTCTGCTGCCTGGGCGCAGGGGGCTCGCGGGCCTTCGAGCCAGGCAGGACTGTGTGCGCCGAGAGCCTCAGCTTCTCCCCCGCGCCCACAGCCAGGCCGGCCTCCTCCTCGTCTGAGGTGTCGGACAGGATACGATGGGCGGCTTTCTTTGGCGCGGTGGTGCTGTTCTTGGCATAGCTCTTGACCTCCATCTTGGGGATCGACACGAAGCTGCTGGCCTTGGGTTCTTTCCTATAGTCTTTCTTCAGCAGATGCTTGTCGTCCACGGGAGGGACCCTGTCCTGCTCATCGTCCTCATCAAACTCATACTCGTCCTTGACAGGCGTCACAGTCTTCTGAGGCTCCGGGTTCTTGGCCTTGAGCTTCAGGCCCTTCTCAAACTCGGAGTCTGTGTTGTTGCCATCAACTGAGCTGGAAGGTGCAAAGGATGGGGCGTCCTCCTCCTCGGAGCTCTCTGTGGGGACAGGAAGGGAGAGGTCAGGCAGGCTCAGAGCCACTCTCCCAGATCAGGGTGGGGCAGCTCTGCCGCTGCAGCAAGGAAGGGCCTCCCCGGATGCGTGGTCACCCAGGAGGGCAGGGCTGGCCAGCCCCTGCTTCTGGAGAAGCACGTCATTTGATCTATCCCATCTGAGGCCAGCCACAGCAGAGGGAACCGAGAAGTCTGCTCAGAGGTGGGGCTGGCCTCCCGGCAGAGACCGCGGCTTCTCGACAGCCAGGCCCCAGGTGTGGCTCCTGCAGTCCGGAGTTCCTGAAGGCGCCAGGCCCCCAGGAGGCTGGGAGACCCTGCGTGGCCATCTGCAGGGAAACACCACATGCAGATGCTGCAGGGCTGCCCGTGGCAGGGGAGGCCCGCCCCGCTGTCCGCCCACAGCCAGGCTTACCCGTGGAGCTCTCCTCGCTGGAGGTGTACGTGCCTTTGCCCAGCAGCAGGTTCACCATAGTTGGGGAGTTGGCAACTTTCAGCGGGGTCTCCCCTTTCCTGTTGCTCTGCTGAGGGTTTCCTCCATACCGCAGCAACAACTTTACCACCTGCAAGACACGACAGCCACGTCAGGGAGCCTCTCGGCCAACACAGGATTCCCCTGGGGGACCGCTCCGCCCAGCAGCCGGCCATTAAGTGCCCTTCAGCAGCCGCTGGCCGTGTCCCTGGGTGCACCCTGCTGGCCGTCCTCTTCCACAGGAGGCTCCTCCGCCCTCACTGCCTTCCATTTTTCTCTGGTGCTCCTCTGCAAGTTGTGCACCGCTTCCTGGAATCTTCTCAGCAAGACCCCCCTCCCGCCACAGTGAGCCCAGCAGCGGGCGGGGTCCACAGGTGCGCAGCTCTGGCGGATGGAGGAGATCGTGGGGTACAGAATAGAGGGAACAAAGACAAAGTTTCTGCAAGCTGGTTTATTTATTTTCATTTACATTAGAAAATAAGGCCATCTCTTCCTTGCTTGGAGTCACATGGAGGGTGGCTATGAGGGACGGAAGTGCTCTGGTGGTGTGCGACAGCCTGGTTCAATCATTACGATCAGCAACCTGTGTCTCATCTGCCTGCGCCCTGCTGCGGTGGGGGTGGCTGTGGCCACCAGGTGCTCACAATGGCTGTCTCCTCTCTCAGCGTCCCACTGGCCGCAGGTCAGCAGCACCTACACATCTGCGTTTGCAGCTGCGGCTACGACAGAGGGCACGACCCACCTCAGGTCTGGGGAGCCAGTCTCGCTGGCTCGGCCTCCTTCCTCAGGTGGCTGATGGCCAAAGTGGGTTCCTGGCTATATCTTGCTGGTGGAGGTCACCAGGTGCCTCAGCCTTGGGCCTACCCTAAGGCCAACACAGGCCAAGTCCCTCCTGTCCCTTCTGCCTCCTGTCCCCAGCAGGCCTCCCCAAAGGGCCACCATCCTGCCAGCCTCCCTGTTTCCACAGTGGCTGACACATCCCAGGAGTGCAGAGGTCCAGACTGTGACCCTCTCTACTCTTAGCCAGGTTCACTACAGACTCACACCTGCCCACCCCCAGAAAGTTTTTCTTAGTAAATCTCAGATACTGTATTTTCTACTGAAGTCCCTTTCGCTAAAATGACCCTTTTGAAAAAAAACAAACAAGCTGGGTGTAGTAGCTACACCCAGAGTCCCAACTACTAGGGAGGCAGGAGGATCACAAGTTCAAGGCCAGCCTCAATAATTCAGCGAGGCCCTATCTCAAAATGAGAAGAGCTACGGCTGTGGCTCAGTGGTTAAGCACCCCTGGGTTCAAGCCCCAGTATGGGAGGAAAGAAAGGACACAAAAACAAAGCCCCCAAAGCGCGCTATGACGCCATCCTCTCACCTACCACTGGAACAGCAGCTCCTCTGTCAAACGTGGGGCCAAAGTCAAGACCTCCCTAGGAACCCTCCTGGCCGCCCCTCCCCTGCAGCAACCCCTCTCCCCAGAGTCATGGCTTCCTGAAACCCTTCCAGAACAGCCAGGCAGGGGCTGCTCTGTAGGAACACCAAGAACTCGGCAGATGTGGTATGTGCCAAGGCACCACCATCCTCACCTGCCAGGACTGTCCTGCCTGTGGCTGTGGCTCAAGGGGCTCTGGCAAAGGTGTCCCCTCAGCAGGAAGCAGCACAGCCGGCTCATCCTGTGTGTATCTTGCCTCAGAGCTGGAGGCAAGCCTGGCCCAGGAGGCAGAGCCTGGGGTGGGCCTGGCCTCAGCCTCCCATGGTCCAGACCTGGACCTGCCCTCCCTGTGGAATGGACCATAGTGAGGACGACGGGATTAGCAGCACACACTGCCATCTTCCTACTGGGGACAGATGTTCCTGTGCAAGATCCAGCCTGGCCAAGGGTGGAGGGTACCCCTACAAGCAAGTGCTCCAGGCAGTGCAGCCAAGCCTCAGGGTAGCCTGCAGGCTGCAGGCTGCAGGAGCGGGGGGGGGGGCAGGAGGTGCCAACCTTATAGTGCCCGTTGTTGGCAGCGTCGTGCAGTGGTGTGTCGTCGTCCAGGCCCTTGGTGTTCACCTCTGCGCCTGCGGCCAGCAGCTGCTTGGCGACGTCGTAGTAGCCACGGTTGCAGGCCTCGTGCAGCGCTGTCCAGCCTAGAAGCAGACACTTAGCACGTGTGTCACTGAGTCCTCAAGAGCCACACTCCTGCACCTGTTTGCAACTGACACCCAGCTTGCCAGCCTTGGCCCATGGGATAGAAGTTGCGCCGGCACAGCTCTTGTTAACTAGCACCAGAGAAACAGGCTAAGAAGGCAGTCACGGAGGGCGTGAGGCCCTGACTCGGACTTGCAGGGAGGCCCTCTGCCAGGGAAGCCGAGTGCAGCATCCAGCACTGGTGTGCCAGCAGGGCTCACCCGCAGGGAAGCTGTGGAGCCAGGCCCCCCACAGGGCAGCTAGGTAGCAGGCAGCATTAGACTCTCACCACGAGCCCGTGCCAGGTCTGGAGAGGCGCCTCTGCTCTGTTTCACTTAAAAGTGCCTCCCAGTGTCCCTAATAGGGCAAGTGGGGCAGGCCGAGACCCGAGTGCCCAGTCACAGTATAGAGGCGCCCTCTGCTGAGGTGTGCACGCTGCATCTAAAAACAGTGGGCAAGACCCCCCCCAGGAGCCTGGAGCTGTGCCTGGCAGACACAGCAGCAGGGAGATACTTAAAAAAACCCCAGTTCTCTTAGAAATAAAAAAACAAAGATTGTATTTTGAAGTCCTTCCCCAGAGAATCCTCCCTCTCAGGACTAGCCTTGTCCACATACACACAAGGGCCTGGCGGCGTCTGCTTCTGCCTATGGGCAGGGCATGAGCACCTACCTGCGAAGTCCTTGACATTGACATCAGCGCCCTCGCTGATGAGCTCCTTGATGCGCCGGGCATCCCCCCTGATGGCAGCACGGTGCAGGCGGGTCTCGCCCCGCTCATTCCTCTTGTTGACTTTGTCTTTGGTTTTTGAGGCAGAGCTGGGCGTTCCCTTCTGGCACACTGCAGACTGGGAGGGGTGCTTTGGTGTGGTGTCTACTGCAGGCCAAGGGGACAGGTGGGGCGTTACTGGAGGAGGCGCCGAGTGGTGGAGGCCTGGAGAACCTGGCCGCTTCCACAAGGTGAAGGGGTTCTGCACGGGGCCCCATACCAAGCAGACCCTGTGCTTCCCAGGCCCAAGGCCCCAGGGCTCACCTGGGCTGTTGGCAGACTCCTCCGCTGTCATCTGCATGAGGAGAGCCACCTGCTGGCGCTCAGAGAGTGGGTAGCCTGCTCGGATCCCAGACAGCCCCATGCCGAAGAGCAGCCCAGACTTGCGGGCGACAGGCTCCTTCTTGATCCTCTTCCGCTCAGGACCCTGTTTCTCTGTGCAATGGGTGGGGGAGAGAGGAGAGGAGAGGAGACTTCATGCCAAGTCCTCAGAGCCAGGGCCTTGCCTGGCATTCCAGAGCCCCTGCGTCCCGCCCAACAACTCACAGAGCAGTAGGGAGGCCTGCGAGGGACAAGGCACAGTGGCTGGCAGCGCCGGCACCGCCCCACCTGAGAGCAGCAGCTGTGAGAGACACAGTTGACACCCTGTTGCCAGCCCACCGGGTCTGCTGAACCTTGGCCTCCACCAACGTCTGCTCACCGCAGCCGCCTCCGACCCGCGGGCGGGAGCAGCGGACGGTCGGCACTGCTGCCCTGGCAGCACACGTGTCTGCAGTTTAACGCCTCTTTCCCAGCCCTCCTCCAAACAAACAATGCAGATGTAAAATGGCAGACACAGTTTAAAATACATAAATAAATCAAGGCCAACTTGTCAGTACTGTACCTTTCTTCTTGCTTCTAGGAACCTCCATTTCATGCCGTGGTGCTTCGAGGAGCGTACCAGCCTTGCAGTACCACAACATGGACTGAGCTGGAGGCATCTGAAGGTATCAACACAGAGCACTAACGAGATACGGCGAAACAGCTTTCTCCTTCCACCTCTGCCTCCTCCTGACAAGCAAGTCCTGGGCGCCTCTGACCCATGACGCAACACCCTGCAGCCTCCAGCACGGAGACTGTGCTGCTGCTCCTAAGAGGTGGGGTGGGGAGCAGACACCCCAGACTCCATGACTGCGGTGAATACCCCACACTGTTCCTTGCCCAGCACCTGCTGTAATGGAGGCCAGGAGCAAGACCCTGGCTGCTCAACACCCTGCTGTTCTGGAAGCCCGGTGCAGGGCCAAGACGATTCAGGGATCTCTGTGGCCATGGTGGGGGGTGGGGGGTGGGGGGGCAGCCGCAGTAGCAGGGAGGACCGCTGTGGGAAATGCAGGTCTGAGCATGCCCTCTTTCTCTCCATCCCTCACTTCCACGGAGCCCCTCTGCAGGACTAAACTGCTTCCTTGGTGACCAGAGTCTGCCCCTAGGGAGTGGGTGGCAGTGAGGAGGTGGCCTGAGTGGACTGCACGTCTGGGGTCCCGCAAGATGCTGGTCTCCAGAGGGCTGCCTGCTCAGCTCTGCTCCGCCCCACTGCTCTGCCACCAAGGTGTCCTGTAGAGAGGTTAGGCTGCCTCTTTAAAAACCCAATCTGTGACTCACTGGGAATGCAGGCTGCGTGTTTCAGCATGTGCCTGAGGGTGCCAACCGCTCAGCAAAGCTGCCTGAACCCCAGATGCCCAGCAGTTCTAGAGCCAGCCGTGCCACACAGGTTGGAGAAAGGAAGGTCCTCCCAAGGGGGCCTGGACCAGGCCTGCAGAATATACAGCTCCTCCGCAGGCTGGGGCAGGGCCACAGCTACTCAGCGCCCTCAACCAGGGAGGGAAGGCCATCTTCTCAACCCAGCACGCAGCCTCAGGAGGGATGCATGTGGAGTGGCTAGGGCAGGGGCACCTGCCACACCAGCTGGAATAGCCAAGTCAACTTCAGTCACCGACGAGGTGACAGGGGCGCAGCCAGATCACCCTCCCATATGTCTAGGTCCCCGTGGAAGCAACAGGGCCACAGTGACTGAGTCAGGGCATTAGGTTTCCATTTGATCTCTCTGTGCACCTGCCTTCCACCTTCTGTGTCCCTGCACTGACCTGCCACTGAGCTGGCCACACACACGCCTTTACATGTCCTGTGGCTATGTCCTGACAATGACAGACCCAGCCCAGGCAGTACTGGGTGCATCTCCTGGTGCTCCAGGACCTGCCATCCCTATGAGGTGGGGGCTGAGTGCCCACCAGTTCTCCTGTCTCCAGGAGGAGGGGTCCACATGTCGTGGAGCCATAGGTCTGCCCAGAACCTCTGTGGAGCCAAGCCCTGTCCCTATACCAGGTACCTAGTACAGGGGGACAACACCTCTGGGGGCCATGAACCCCCACACCCTGCCCCATAAGGACACGACGAGAGCCTCAGTATAGCACGATACAGCAAGATCCTGCTTGCAGGCGATGTCTGACGATCACATTCAGTGACTCCACAGGACACAGGCCAGGGGACCACCCTCCATGTTGTGAATGGACGGCGGGGTGCTGCCCAGGCTGGCCTTTCACTCCTGGGACTGAGTGACTCTGCCACCTTAGCCGTGCAGCAAATGGTCCTTTTAAGATGGCCAAGGAGTCCAGGGAAGTGCACCAGTGGCTGGCCTGAGGCTGGCTGGGGCTGCTCGGTTCCAGGCCCACCTGCACTTCCTTCTGAGGGACAGAGAAGGACAGCACACAACACTCGCTCCAGACCTGCAGACGGTGGGCCACGCAGGTGGGCGGGAAGCGACAGGGCCACAGTGACTGAGTCGGGTCTGGGCTCCAGGGACAAGGAGACCCAGCTGTCCCCCTCTGTGGCCCACTGACGAGCAGCACTGTCCCTTGGCTTCTCCTGAGCCCCAGTGAGGGCAGACAGAGTTTACACCTGTGCTTAGCCACAAGAGCTGCCCCTGTGGTGCTGGGGGAGCATGACGCCCTTCTCGGGGGCCCTGTCCCACCCCTCAGGAACAAGACTCTCCCTGACAGGAACACCCCACACAGCTCTGCCCAACCTTCAACAAGGTTTGTCCTAACAGGAAAAAACCCAGTCTGATAACCTGAGAGCCACTGTCTCCACAATAGGCAGCTTTCTCCAAGTAGCCATGGCAATCAGCACCCACAAGGATCCACTTTCTGTCCCTGGGTTCAGCGCCTGGCTGAGATGATGCCCACAGCAGAAGACCCAGAGTGGCCACAGCCCCCTCACCCACCTCCCACAGGCAGCCTCACAGCCTGGCCCCAGCTGGGTCGTGACCAAGGGTGAGGAAGTGGGGCGGGGAACAGGAGGAGCCACTCCTAGATGCTGATGGGGACACCCACAAATTCCATTATCCAAATGGAAGCGAGTGAACTTTAAATGGTCTTTTCCAAGTTACAAAGTAGAACACTGGCAGGTCCAGGAAGACAGGCAGCCTACAGTGCAGCAGAGGGGGCACTTGAGGTCACTGTGTGTCTCTGGCTGTCCACGGGCCCTCACGTCCCCTCAAGATGTGCTTGACAGGCTGGGTGCACTTGGTGTAGAGCCCAGCACAGAGGCCAGGGAGACAGCAGGGGACAAGCCAGGCTCTCCAGCCTATGCAACTGGTCCCCATTCCCAGGCATTCCCTGTTTTCCCCCGACAGATGCTAGCGTGGCACTTCTCCAGGGATGGCCCCGGCTGGACGGCCCACGCACCTCCTCCAAGATACAAGGGATGTGGCAGCACCTTGTGCTTCTGCGGTCTTTCTCTGCCTCTGATGTAAGTCGGGACACCACCCTCAGCCTGCACCCGTGTGCCTGGGACCCCTGGCTCCTCCCACTGCCCAGCACTGCTGGGTGTGGCCTCCCTCCGAGTGGGTGGCAGGGGTGGTCTGTTCTGAGGTTGCCTATTTTCAGGAGTCCACTTCCTGCCATTGTGTCCAAAGGGATAAGACCTTCCTGAGGCCCAGCGTGCTCTGATAACAAGGAGAGCTGGGGTGGCCAGGCTGCGATCGGAGGCCAGAGCTGTGCAGCGTCTCCTCCTGGCTATTCTCGCTCCTGGGTCTCCGGGACGCAGGACAACAGGCTTGCCTCTGACTGCTTTCTTCCTTTTACGTTCACTACCCACTGCAGATGCAGACTCCTTTCCCAGGAACTCTGGAAAGGTCTCAGCCGCCAGCCTTTAGATTCTGCTTCCTCCCGCTTTGGCCTAACCTGAGCCCATTCTCCCCTGCTTCTCTTCTCCCACTTCGTCCATACCTCCTATCCCGTCTTTATTCTACACCTCAGTCTACGACATTTCTTTACTTACAACTTCGAATTAGCTCATTCTTTATTATGTTGTGCCTAACTAGCTACACAGTCTGAACACTGGTTTTCAATTTCAGTGTTTATAACTTTCATTTCCATTTGACACTTTAAAACATTCCATATGATACTTACAACCATAAATCTGCATAATGTTTTATAGTCTTTTATTTCTTGCTTCTGTTTTTAATTCTTCTCTTATAATCCACCGGTGTAGTTCCAGGGTGTGACGTCCCTCGGGCTGCAGAGCCTCTTGGGACAGCAGGAGGCCTTGCAGTCTGCCATTCTGCCTGGGCACTAGCACTTGTCCTAGCTCCAGTCAGAGGCCTCAGGTGGCACATGGCACTTCCAGGGGCATAAGGAAGCACAAACCAAAATGCCAGCCCTACAAGAGGAAAGGGCATGACTCTCCTTCCTTTTCAGAACCTGCCAAAAGGGACTGAGAGCTTGGCTGTGGACACAGCCCCTCCCAATAGCCCAGTGAGTCACAGTGATGGGGCCTGCTGCTCGGCCCTGAGGGACAGCCTCAGGGTATGGGCCTGGATGCGAATAGGTGCGTGCACCTTAGCTCACAGAGAGCACCTGCAGCACTGAGCTCCAGGTTCTTCCAGAGAGAGAAAGCTGTAGGGCACACAGTATACTTTACTGCCAAGATGGGAACATTAGGGAGACTAACGCACCATTGCAGAACACTCTTTATTCTGCTCTCCAGAGGAGCACTGCTATGGTGACGTTCTGAAACAGGAGATCCCTGTGCACATCAGCTAAGCATGCTCTGGTCAGTGCAGTTCCCTGTCACAGACAGCTCCCTTCCTTTTTCCTGGGCCTCAAAACCCTAACCTGCCATACCAAGCACCGGCCCCAGTCCACATCTGGGGTCATGTCATAAAGCCCCAGAGGTGTACAACCTATGCACCAGATCACTGGTTACAAAAGAGACCATAACCTGTCCCTAAGCCTGGGCTGAAACTCCAGAAGAGACCAACAGAGACCCACAGGGCGTGCCCTCGGCAGCCAGGCTACAGCTGGCACCCACACTAGATCCCATTTCCTGACCCCTCTTTTCTTCCTTCTGTCACTGCCAATGATTGTTTAAAGAAAAAAGACCCTGAATCCATGTGCTGTACCCTGCACCGTGCGCTAAGACCCCCAGCGCCATATGCTGTGACCCAGTCTCCAGCCTCAACCTGGCTCCTCCCTCTGGGCAGGGGCTGGGTCCTCTCCCCTTTTGCCTTCACCTGTAGCATGGTGGCTCCTGGCTGCCTGACCCTGCATCTCCAGACTCACATGAGGCACAGGACTACAGGTTGCAGCAGCAGATGGGCCAGAATTGAAAAGTGACACTGGCACCAAGAGCACAACAAGCCAAGAAGCTATGTTGACGTGAGCAGACCCAAGGTGGACATGCAGCAAGGCCTGCACTGTGCCCACCCATCCCACCTACATGCCCTGCACCTCTGCAGCTGCTCCCCGCACAGCTAACAGGGCAACTCAAGGTGGGCAGGTTGCCCAGAGCCCGCAGTGGGGCACCAGGATGAGGCAGCCTGGCCCAGTGCCTGCCTAGCCCCATGTGGTTCCCCTCCAGAAGCTGTAAAACTCCCAGCAGAGCACTAGGCTGGGTGTCTGCTGGCCCCTGACTCACTGTGTCATGCTGTAGACCCAACTACCGGCCCCAGGGTTCCTTTGGTGTTCATGCTCTCCTTGGTTGAAGAAGAAACGGAACTGCCCAGGTCTAGATGGGAAGAATGGCCAAGAAACAGCAGGACAGAAGCTGAACATGGCACCTCAATCATGGAAAACACTGCACCTGGACATGTCTCATCCCAAGTGCCCACAGGTGGTTCTTGGGCCAATTCCAGAATCCTCCCTGTGCAACCAAGACCTGGCCACTCACCCTCACCCACCAAGGTCTCAAGACAGTGGGAGACTCCTCCTCCCTGTAATGCCTTGGGGAAGCTGGAGGGGTCCTGGGGCGACCTGGCAGGGTGCTGCTGGGAGCCTGTCAGTACCATGCTAACGGGACTGGGGCCCGAGGCTGCTGTCCACAGCCACATGGTGAGGTGGAGAAGCCCGCCCTGGCTGTGCTCCCAGCCAGCGAGCTGGAGGCCTGCACACCCTGCTCTCCACCTAGGGAGCAAGCCACGGATCAGTGTCCTGGCTGGCACAGCCTTGCCACCCCTCCTAGGGTGCAAGAACAGTCCTTTCCCAGCAAAAGCTAAAGGGGCCGCGACCCCTGGAAACACGTCTACCACTGACCATACATGGCAACACGCTGTAGATATCCAGGGGCTGGTGCCCTGCTCAACCAGGAAAGCCAAGCAAGCAATGTTCCCTCTTCCACAGAGCCGCCAGCTGCAGACTTCTCTGACACGGTGGCTTCTCTTCTCAGGTGTGTCCCTCTTGGTGTCCCAGGCAGGAAGAAGGGAGACCAAGGGTCACAGCTGATGGAGTGGCAGGCTTGTGTGGAACTCCCCCATCAGGGAATACCTAACAATGTTCACAGACTTTTAAGACATGGGGAACATGGGTGCACAGACAGTATCATCTGAAGCAAATGCAGGACATTAATTCCATCATGAGTTCTTGTGGTGACAAAGCTCTTCCCACTAAAACTGGACCAAGGCAGTGAGGGATAGAGGGCCTGAACAAGTCAGAAGGAAGCAGGTGAGTCTCCTTGGGCTGACCTGGTCTGAGGAAGGGCTGTCTGCTGAACCCTAACCCTTCTTCTGAGCCTATGGCAAACACCATCTCTGGGCAGCTTCCTTTGGCTACGCAGACAGCCAGACCTGCTTCCACAGCTGTGCTTCCTGCTGTGCCCAGAGGCCTTAGCAGAGGTGATGGTGCTGTGCCGCACAACCTCAGGGGCTGGTCCTGCTCGTTTTGCTCACAACAGGCCCAACTGTACTGCTCCTGGCAAGTCATCCAGCCTGACTCAGTACCAGGGGGCTGTACCTCCAGTGGGCTAGGCCATGCACACTGGGGTCAGGGAGCAGGAGACCACTCCTGCAGCAGCTTCTTGCCTCTCAGGGCACAGCCAGAGAAGCTGTCTGTGGGAGGCGGATTCCCTCCTCAGCAGAGGGCGCTGGAGGAGCGCTGTAAGAGGAGGCTAGTGGGGTTGGGGTGCAGGCTCTGCACCTGCCTGTCCCGGCTTCCTCCAGCCAGGGCCGAGCCATATCCCTTCAGGGAGGGCAGACTCCTCAGCTGAGAAGACCAGGGGGTGCTTTTCTCAATCACTCTTTCACCAGGATAAAAATCCTACAGATGCAGTGCTTTCCCAGCCTCCAGAGCCGTGAGCCAAAACAAACCTTTCTTTATTTCAAAAAAAAAAAAAAAAAAAAAAAAAAAAAATCACTGCATGAATCTCCCTGCTCTGTGCAAATTTTCCTTCCTGAGGGAGGCGGCTGGATGCCACCCCAGAGCCAGATGCGCCTCTCACTCCCGCTTCCTCAGCAAGCACTGTTCCTCTGGGTACAGTGAGCCAGGGCCCAGCTCAGAGCTCAGCTCAGCACCCAGCTCAGCAGAGAAGGAAGGAGATAGGTAACAGGTGAGTGCGGGCAGAAGGTGTGGAGCAAGACCAAGAGTCACCAGCTGGGGAGCAGCTCAGGGTGCCAACATGTGCCAAGCATATATTTGGGGCCCCGGGTTCCATCCCCAGCACCAAAAGAATGAATGCAGGATGCCATCTGCACACTCACAGTCGCATCGCCATCTCATGGGAGGTCTAATTCTGTCACAATGAGGAAGCAGAGGTGCAAGGAGGCCATGTCAGAACGGGTCCTGGGAGAACCCCGCCCCAGAGCAGGAGGCACATTGCACCTGCAAATCCTGCCGCACAGCCCTGGCGGGAATCCACTACAAAACTTCCTTCCCTTTCCCCTGGCCGAAATCTCCCCTGTGCCCAGCTGGGCCTCTGCCTGCTGGAACCAGGATGCAGTGTGAACAACAGAACTGCATGGACACTGGGTACAGGCTAAGGATCTCTGCAGGTTCCACAGAATGAAGGTGCGGTAGTCTGAGCCTCACAGATGCTCACCATCAATGAATGGGCCCCTGAGACCTCCTGGAGCCCCTGGGGAATGGCCTCCTTATACCAGTATATCAAAATGTGACGAATTGGAACGGGATACATTCTAGACCAGCAGGACAAGGCTGCTCAGCAGGGTCTTGGGCATGGGTAACCCCTTCCACAAGCCAAAGGGCTCTCCCAGGCTGCAGAAGCACCAGTACGTGCACGTCAGCTCTTCTGTCAGAGGCCTCCTTCCAACCTCACACAATCTACGTCCAAAGAGCTAATAACCAGCCTGGGGATGTGGCTCAGCAATGGAGTGCTCACCTAGCTTGTGCGAGGCCCTGGGTTCCATCCCCAGCACCGCAAAGAAGAAAAAGAAAAGGGATACAAAGCCAATAACCAACTGTGAACAGCACCCCTGCTACAGCCATGCCATCAGGGCACCAAACCAGGACTAGGATTTCCAGGCCTGGCCTGACCTCCTCCAGGTGCACGCCATGCACACGTCCACCAGGCCCTGACCCGTGCCCCACCCCCGCGTCTCTGCCCAAACATGTCTGTCCGTGCCCAAACATGCCATAAATCATGTCTGCCAATCTTGCCACTTGCCTGCTCTGAGGTGGAGACCAGCCCCTCTGCTGGCCTCCAGCTAGCTAGTCTCCCCCAGCTCTTGTGAGCTCTGTGCTAGAGTGTGGGAGAAGGACCTGCGACCACCACAAGAGCCCAAAGGCAGTTCCTTGGACTCTGCTGGTGAAAACTGTGGGTGGACACTCATTTCCAGGCTGCGGCGTCAGCCACCTCTCCTCCAAGCAAGTGAGGATGTTTGTTCAGTCTCATGTTCTCAGTGTGTGCCTCCCTTCCTGGTGCCAAAGGATGCCAGAGGGAGCCCAGGGCCCTCAGCCAGTTCACCTCAGGTCTTGGGGCCATCTTGGTGTTCTGCTGCCCCTCAGTCCTACCTTTTAGGGCTATAGAGAACTCAGAAGACCAGCAGGAGGGGAGGCCATTGGGAGAGACTCTCCAGGAGCAGCTCAAGATGGCCAGCCTGGACGCACACACTGCACGCTCCTGCTCGACACCCTCAGACCCACCTACGCTTAGGAAGAGCACAAGGCACTTTCAGAGTTCCCTCTGGCTTTCACTACAAGCCACAGAGCGTAATCTATGTGGGAAACCACATCCCTGTGTGTGTGGCCCTCCAGGAGTCCACCCGGAGCAGGGCAGCTGCAGCCCCACAGAGGAGCCTGGGGAAGGCTTTCCTACAGCTCCACATCAGCCCGATGCAGGGAAGAAGAGGCAGTGCCTGGATAGGCCCGTGCGGCATGGAGCCAGGAGGGGCGGGGCTGGGAGGAGGGGCCCAGTGTGGTACCTGTGTCCGAGTCCTTCTGTTCTCCATTGGCCCCCACAGTAAAGGGCAGCTTCCGCTTGGTGGCTCGCTCTCTCACCTCCTTTCCTCCATCACTGCGGTCCAGCTTTGGGGTCTTGGTCAGAGAAACTTTATCTTTATCCTATTGGGGGAAAAAGAGGTTGCTTTCAGAAATCACTTCCAGATTAAATCCTCAAAATACTCAAACTGGCTACAATCTCACTTCATATGCCAGGAAACGTGAACCTCTTTGGGGGGCCATCAACTACTCCTCCTGGCCCAGGCCACAGTGCAGAGCCACACGGGTACTGGAGTGTAGAGGACCCACAGCTGAAGCCTGACTGTGGCTGGGTACTGAAGGTGATCAACACCCACCGAGTGCCCAGCTCCCTGTGACTGGATGCCATGCCTTCCTTCCCTGTGCCCACTGGATGCTGCAAGGCTGCAGTTTTGCCCTTCTGCTCTCACCTTGGACCCTCAGCCTGGCTGTAAGGAGCCCAGGCTGACCTCCTGACTGCGCCCTCACAGAGGGGCTGGCAGGAGTGTCATTCACAAGGTAAGGACCCAGCAGCTCCAATTCCACCTCCTCTACCAGTTGGCTGACCTTGGGTAAGGCTCAGCGCACCACTACAGAGTGGGCACAGTGTCCACTCCAGAGGAGGAAGCCGGGCACAGCTCACACATACACTCAGGCCACAGTCTCCCATAGTGTGCCACATGAGCCAGGTGTCTACCTCAGGCTCTGAGGTCACAGAAGGCACGTTCACCTAGTAGAAAGTGGAGCTTTGCAGCAAGGTCAGGAAGGAGCAGCTGGGTCCTGATGGTGAGGGCGGAGGCCACTCACAGTGACAAATGTGCCCCCTAAAAGAGCTGGCAATCATTCTGAGAGGGGAAGCTTGTCCCCTGAGGCAAAGGTGGCTCTGAGGTGGCTGCGGT
This sequence comes from Marmota monax, assembly GCF_021218885.2. NCBI lineage: Eukaryota > Metazoa > Chordata > Mammalia > Rodentia > Sciuridae > Marmota > Marmota monax. Next base: position 35,929,451 of record NW_026695224.1, read on the forward strand.
CAGTGCCAGGAGGGACCCCTTGCTCCAGGCTGGGCTGGGTGGGTGCACAGTAAAGGCATACCAGTTCTGCACAGCTGCAGCCAGCTGAAACCTGGGCCTCTTCAGCCCACATGGAGTCACAGGCTGTGTCCTCCCTCAGGGCCAGCTGCTCTGCGGCTGGGTGGGAGGCCGAACGAAGGCACTGGCACACTGCCGTTTCAGAGGAGCAGGCACAGTCACTGGAGTTCTTTGGGCGTGTCCGCAGGCCAGTTGCTGGCAAACAGCACAGCTGCAGGGCTGCCCTCAAAGCACTGGGGTTCTGAGAAGCTCCTGGCTAGATGAGGTGGGGTGCTGCCTGGGGCCGTGCCAGCAGTAGGTCTCCCTGGCCCTGCCTCCTGCTGACTGCTCCACCTCTGCCTTTCCCAGCCCGGCAGTTAAGGAGTGCTGTTCCTCCAACTTAGCTGTTTGCCCCTAGTGCTTCAGACACAGCCAGGGCAACAAGACCAGCACAAGGAAGGGCGTCCAAGAGGTGCTGTGTGCAAGCGCAGCACCCAGCACCAGGCACCATACCTCCACACCCTTCTGCATGGGCACAGGCATCTCCCAGCAGGAGGCACCCGTGAACTGTGCCACCCAACACCAGGGAAGAGTGGAACAAAAACTCTAAGTCTCTGATTAAATACTTTCATACCAAGAAATTGCCTGGTCTTTAGGTGGACCTTACCAAGAACTCAGAGAAGAAATAATGCCACTCCTAGCACAAACTCTTTCAGAGAAAAGAGAAAGAGTACACGTTCCCAACTCACTCTTGAGGCTGCCACAGCCCTGGCTCCAGAACGCAACAAGGGTGTTCTGTGCATAGTGTGAGCCATGCTCCTCCTGAACAGAGGGCAAGCGCTCACCAGGCACCAGTGATGGACGGATGGGTAAGAAGGCAGCACACAGCCAGGGTGATGGAGTCAAGAATGCAGATGTAAAAAAGTTGATGCACCAAACACATTAAGGGGCTCGAGGAAGAGCCAGCCACAGCAGTGAGCAGGAGGCCGCACAGACCCAGCACTGCAGGACAGCTGAGGGCAGCTGCAGAGCAGAGACCCCGGCAGGGACACTGATGCACACACCTGCTGAGAAATCAAAAGCAAAGCGACCTCTCAGAAGAGCAAAGGGCTGCCCAGGCAGCTGTGGAAGACAGTCCTCCTCAGGAAAGAGAGGAAACAGGCCCAGGACACACAGTGTGGGTGCAACACTACCAGCCAACCCTACCTGGGTAGAGCTGGCAAGGGTGTGTGGCAGCTCAGGCTCACGCCTTTCCCTCATGGAAGGACCATGAGCACTAACCTCAAGAGGGCACGTTGCCTCAGGAAAGACCCAAAGGGTACACAAGTGAACTCTGCAAACTGAACTAGAGGGACGGCTGGATGCAGGAAGGAGCTGGATGTGCCCTGTACCATGAACGCTTGGGCATGGATATTAAGAATATCATGCACTAACAAGACACATTAAAACCTAGGGACAAATCCAGAAACAGATGTTTGAGCCCACTACATAAAAAGTTACCAAATAGTAACAAGAGAACATAAAGACATAAGTAAGATGCAAGGCTACATCATGTTCAAGAATTTAAAAACCTCAAAAGTTATGATATTTCTCCACACACTGACATTCAAAGCAATCCCAACTCCAGCTTATTAGAAAGTGTATATGGAAGTAGTTGGACATGGTGGCGCACACCTGTAATCCCAGCAATGCAGGAGGATCACAAGTTCAAGGTCAATCTCAATAACTTAGGGGGACTCTGTCTCAAAGTAAAAAATAAACAACAGGGGCTTTGGGATGAGCTCAGTGGCAGAGTGTCCCTGGGTTTCATCCCCAGCACCAAAGAATGGAAGGAAGTGAGGCAGGGAGGGAAACAAAAAAAAAGGGAAAGAAAAGTACACAAAAGACCAAAAGTAGCAAATAGGGGCTGGGGCTGTAGCTCAGTCCTCAGCATCATATGAAAATAAATAAATAAAATAAAGGTATTGGGCCCATCTATAACTAAAAATATTATTTTAAGCATAACACCAAGGCAACAAGGCTAACAGCTTACACTGACAACATCAAGACTGTGAAACGATGGTACTCAAGCACGTGTCCTGGAGTGGGTGTTGCACTCTGGGGGCCTTGGGACACAGCAGAATTGACAGCCAGGGCTGCCTGGTGGCATGGCAGGTCTCCAGTGGCCCCTGTGCCACACCACATGACTAGTCCCAGATGGATCCCAGCCAGATAGCTCCTAGGAGGCAGCACAGGGCAAGTGCCACAGGACAGATGCATCCATGCTCCCTTGTGTGGCCATGTGTGTGGAGGGAGGAGACCGCCAACTCCAATGGGTCACAGGGACTGCTCAGAGGGAACCCACTCCACATTCATCAACAAAAGAATGATGACACCATCAGAGGTGCCCGCAAAAGGGCTATGCAACAGCCAAGCAGAGCCACAGGCCAGAAAACACTGCCCTCACATCACCACTTCTTATCTGTGGTGACAGAGACAGAACAGGGGCCACCTTTGGCATAGAGGGGGTTGCTGGTTAGGGACAGCAAGGGCAGTCCCAGAGCCCAGAAAACACTGTGCATGTTCCTCAGAATGCAGACTGTCCCTGGTTTTCAAAGTGGGAGAAAAGCTACAACTGTGCATTGTATTTCACCAAAAAGTATTTCACATAAAATGTTATCCCAGCCCCTCCCCCAAGTAGCACCGTGGACAACGCCACGTGGAGACACTCGGCACCTGGGCTGGCTGTGATCCAATGTGCTGGACTCCGTCATGAGGTGCAGACAGAAAGGCTGTCTTGCAGCTGTCCCAAGGCGGGGCTGAATCCAGGTGCTACCCCTGAGCCACACCCCAGCCCTCCGCCTCCCCTGGCACGAGGATGACAGGTGTGCGCCACTCCTGGCAGAAGAACTGTTTTAAACATCCACCACTCCATGACTGCCACTACAAGCAGCATAGCAAGAAACAATGAAGTCCTAACTGCATGATCAAAAAGGGTGCTGGTCTACCTGGTGCTAGTGCTGGGAACCACCCAAGGTTAGTAATACTCCGTGACCAGCCACGGAGGGACCCAGGAGGAGCAACCAGTACAGTGGGCACTGGCTACCTGTCAGAGAGCTGCCCCAGCCCTCTGCTGAGCACAGTCCTGGGAGCCACACCGCAGGTGGAGAGCCCGAGTGCTCTACGTGTGCTCTGTTTCTTCACAGTGGCCATGGTTGTTCCAGGTCCTCTGGAATCATGGTTTTCACGGTCCTACACTGAACCCACACATCCACTGAGAGGGAGAAGCCTGAACAGCGCTCAGCTTTCTCACCAATGGCACAACTCTCCACCTATTTAGGCCTTCCTAACTTCTCGCAGCAAGCAATCTGTGTAGCTCTCAGGGTTCAAATCGTGAAGCGTATCTTTTAAACTTATCCCCAAATAATTCATGTTTTTGATGCTTCTGACCATGTTTTTGGCTCCATGAACTGCATTTATGGCTCCACACTGCCGCTCGTGCTGAGCTGAGGGGCCTCCTCCATGGCATCTGTGAGCAGCTCGGTGCTGAGGGCAGGTTTTCTTTAGCACTGCATCATTGGCCAGCAGCTGGTCTTCCACAGGGTGCGTCAGGTAAGGGAACCCCCTCTATCCCATATACTTTCTGAGGGTTTCTGTAATGAGTGGGTCTTGGATTTGGCCAAGTGTGTGTGCATGCACACTCATCAACTGACAAAACTACAGGGTTTTCTGTTTTGGTCATAATAAACTGATTCTGGATGTCAGCTGAACCTCAAATTCTTGGTGTAAACCCTCCTTGGCCAATGTACACTATCCTCTTTAATGTCTGTGACCTTGCATTTGCCTATCATTAAAAAAAAAATGAATTCTGGAAGAAAAACAAATGGACTGGATTTACAGGGAGGTTAGGTGAGAATGAGGGAAAGCAGGACAGAGTGCCCACTACAAGAGCTACACCAGAGGAAGGCCGAGTCCTGGGGCTTTCTGAGCCTTTTTTCCCCAAACCAAGAAAGTTCTGCCTTATTTTATTAATTAAAATCAGAAAGAGGGGTCCAGGGAAAGAATGACCTAACAGGACTCCGCCTGCACCCAAGGTATTGTCAGGGGGGGACATGGGAGGACATGGTCCCTGCCTCAGAACTAACCCTCAGGGTCACTGGCAATGGCAGTGCTGAGGTGGCCCTTCAATGCTGCTCTATTTCAATCAGGGCAGTGGAGTCTGTGGGAGCTGTGCTAAGCAAGCAGAAACCATGAGGACGTTCACAATGACCCACGGCCCTGTCCTCAGCCCCACAACTGATTTGGGAGAAAAGAGGACCCAAGCCTGGCAAGTTCTAGCAAAAAGGACTGACAGAAGTCCCAGCGGCGAGCAGGGAATCTCCAAGTGTCCATCAGGGACCAAAAGACCTGGCCTCTCTCTATTGCCACCATGACAGTCTATCTGGAGCCTGAGAGGAACTGACTCCATCAAGGCTGTGGACCCCTTTCTGTTATCTCTTGGATGAAGCTGCACGCTCCTCCTTGGGACCAAACAGCCAAGAGCCCTGTGGCTTCAGAACATGCCTGGAAACCACAGGAGGAAGCAGTACAAGCTGAAGCCCCACCAACCCCATGGTGGCAGTAGCACGGCCACCTCTAGAGATGGCCTCATCCCTTAAGGAACGTGCCCACCAGCAGCATGCCAGGTAAGTGGACCTACAGGGCAGTCCTGTAGGTTCCACAAGGCTTCCTCGCTGTGAGCCTGCTGGTGCTCCAGCTGTGGCATGCACCATGCAGACACAGCTCACTCCAGAGCCCCTGCTGCCCCTCACAGCTTCCTGCTCACTGAGTGTGACCAGGACATGTTCCCAGCTGAAGCCATGGTCTAGAAGTCACTCTGAGAACACCCAGAAGAGGCTTGCAGTCTTCACTCAGAGTAGTGTGAGCTGAGCACAGCAGCAAGGGGCAATAGCCTGTAATGGAGGGAGTTCTGGACTGGGGATCAGGGATGTTAATTCTTGCTGGGCAGTCTCTGACACCATGACAGCCCTTGTCTTCTCTGGACCAGGACACACTCAACAGTACAGGGTTTCCTGGCTCCTGCCAAGGTTACTCCCAGGCTGCATATTCCAGAGACCACTTCCAGAGCAGGTCCTCACCTGCAAGGAGACCTGAAGGAACACCCGCTTCTCCATGAGCCTGCCCCTGTGCCTGATGGGTGCAGCTGGGAGTCTGCTACATGCCTGCCCCTGTTGTGCACACCCACCAGGTCAGTACTCTTCAGAACAGCCTACAGGCAACTGTGTCTGAGAAGAGGCTTTAGCTCTGATGGTTTTAAGAACAAACACAGGAAAACAACACAGCTACCTACTGGGGAAAATAGTAGGATTAGACCAGGCTCTCCTGCAGCCAGGGTGCAGACTTGGCTTAAGGCTCACTGGGCTCAGCCTGGTATCCTTGGCAGCCTCTAGCCATGTAGCTTCTCTCCACCATGACCTTCCATCATGATGTTCTGCCTCATCTTACTGAGTTATGGAGTTGGCTAACTGAGCCTGTGAAGCCGTGAGCTCAAAATGAACTTTCCCTCCTCAAAAAAACAAAACAAACAATGCCAGGCATGGTGGTGCACACCTATAATCAGCTGGCTGAAGCAGGAGGATCCCAAGTTCAAGACCAGCCTTGGCAAAGTAGCAAGGCCTTAAGCAACATAGACCCAGTCTCAAAATTAAAAAGAAAAAAAGGGTTAGGGATGTGTCTCAGTGGTAGAGCACCCCTGGGTCTTCCCCAGTACCAAAACCAAACAAAACCACCTGAACCAACCTGGAACCTGCTTCTGTGCTCAGCACCCAGTGCAGTGGCACAACAAAAGCTGCCTCAGGAGAGGGCCCTGTAAGGCCGATGCAGCCTGCTTTCCAAGGCTCAGCCCTCACTCACAGGACTGCCCTGGGCCTTCCTCCATGCCCAGCAGATACCAAGTGTCAACCACCCGCTTTGAGTTGGGAGGCCCAGTCACTCCCTCCACTGCTTACTCATCTTGGTCAGCTTGGGGGCCAGGGTCTCCTTTTCCCACCCTCCTGCACCCTGCCTGATAGTGGGGGCCTAGAGTTCCAGCTCTGACTTCCCTGCCTCCACACCTGTCCCGCCAGGTCTTCTGTGGGCTGAAGACCACACTCTGCTTCCAGAGCCCAATCTAAGTCTAAGAATGGTCCCAGTCTCTGATGGACATTTTGGGGTTCTGAGACTTGTGCTTGTGTCGACCACATGGACATAAGAAGCTTCTGATGCTGGCTAGGTAAGCAGAGCACACAGCTCACACCCTGCAGGGTAAAGTCTACCCTCTCAAGGTATGACACTGGCCAGACACATGCCTCAGCATGCCAGGTACCCACACTGCAACATCTGCCCCTGCACACAGCTCAAGGCGCTCTGGACAGAGCAAGCAGCGGAGGACAGGGGACACACGCCACAGCCAAGAGTCCCAAAGGCTCATTCAGCTTGTCCATGTTCAACCAAAGCTTAATGAATATATATGGCTCCACCCAGCCATTTCTACACAGGGCTACCTGCTGGCCTCACAGCAAGCACTTCAAACCCAAACACTGCCAGAGGCTGGGGTGACGGAGGGCGGGAGGAGGCAGTGCCAGTGCCCAGGGGCAGCAGTCTTAGGGCTGTCTTCACAGCTTAAATGCTAGGGTGAGGGCAGGAGCAGCTTGAAGTCATCAGTGCCCAAGGACTCACTGAGATGAGGCCCACTAACACAGGCCAGAGGGCTACACAGGCCAGCCACAGGACTCCTGTCAGTGGCCTGTGGCACCGCTGGGATGTGCACAGCACTCGCTGCACCAAAACCCTCCTGTTCCCAGACAGCAGGGGATGGGATGGACAACAGCCATAAAGCAAGCCCCCGTCTGTGGTTCAGGTCATGGGCCCACACTTGCCAACCCTAGCACTGCAGGACAGAAATGTTCCCCCGGAACAGAACAAACTGACTTGCAAGTGAAATTCTCAGTAGTGTTTGCAAGCGGGACACTGTGACACAGCTCATCCCTGGTGGCCCTCCTCAGAGCCACAGGAGAGTGGCTCTCTGCCCACATGCAGGGGGCTTTCACTAGCACGCAGCGCCCAGATGGTGGAGGTGGGGGTTACCTTTTTCCCAGTTTGTTTCTCCACCATGTCGCTGCTGGGAGAAAAGTCTTCCTGCTGTGGAGTTCTAGAGCGTGCGCCCCTGGGCATCGTTCTGCTCCCGCGCCTCGTCTCCTCTAGGCCGCCACCGCGTCATCGTCACCAGTCTGCTTCAACAGAGAGTACACAGGGTTAAAAACCGGCCACACTACACCAACTAAATGACCTCTTCCCAGGGCAGCAGTGGCCGTACTCCATGTGGGGAGTGGGTCCAGGCAGACCCCTACCAGGGCCACCAGCAGTGATGAGAAACAAGGTGGGTCACACAGCTGGGCTTGGGCAGAAAGGAAGCAGACGGCCTGGTCGGGCTGCTGGCCCTTGGCACAACCACACCTGGGCCTGCGCCCTGAGGTTGGAGGTGGCAGTCCCCTCTCCTTCCCTCTGCTGAAGGCCTGATGGCTCCAGTCTCCCAGGCTCAGCCTCTAAGACTTGCTTGCCAGTTGCAAGCACCCCAACAGAAGGCTGGAGGAGAACCATTTTGCTTCTCATCAAGCCCCAGGCACAGGCACAGGCACAGGCCTGTGGCACAGAGGAGTCCCGAGGATCCCCATGGTTTCATGACCCCACTCTGCCCACCTGGGCCCAAGCTCCAGCCTGTATTTCCCAGGAAACCTGGGACACACACTGCATTTACTGTGCATTTTCCCCCCTGTGTTTTATGACTTCCTGGCATCTTACAAGGCTTGCTGGCCAGGGGCTGGTTCCTAGAGACAGCGAGGGCTTGATGCAAACCACCCACCTCCTGTGTAAGCCTCACACTCAGCCAACGGTCCCTACCCCACCACACAACCAGAGTCCATCCTTATGCGGCAAAGCCTGCAGGACAGAGCACCCTGAATAGCCAGGCCTGCCCCAGTGCAGAGCCAGGATTCGTAGACCCCAACCTACTGTGTGCAGACCCATGGCCTCTGGATTCTCACTGCAGCCCTTCACTGATCTTGCCTGATCCCCAAGATGGCTGACAGTGGTCTCTCCGTAAGCACACAGGGAAAAGACAGAGCCAGAAACATCCCTCGTCAGACACTGGCTCTGCTAGGCCTTCATCTTGGGGTCCCCGCCTGAGGGGACTCCTGACCTCTAGAGATCACCCAGTGCTGCTCCTCAGATTCTCTCTGCCACTCTCCAGGACACAGCCTCACACCCCCCAACACACTCCTGGTGCTAGGTTTGAGCCCAGGGCCTTGCAGATGCCAGACAAATGCTCTGCCACAGAGCCCCATCCCAGCCTCACACCAAAGAATTTCTGTCTTGATCTCAGCTCCAGGTGGACACGAGGCACTCGCTGTCAGCACACACTCAGCCACTGTGCCCTGCAACAGACAGCTCTGTGGCCCAGCCATCCCAGAGCTACCCACCCCAAAACTAAGATGCAGAATAATCAAACAGTAATTTTCTAGCAGCAGGGGAGAAAGAGTCCCAAAGACAAAGGGTCTGTGGTGGACGCTCCAAAGACAGACAGAAAAGCACTCGGGCACACGTTGAACCAAATGGAACAGCACAGACGGTGACAGTGTCAACAGGGGCAGAGGACCCATGCGCATTGCACAGGAGGCTTTGCCCAGTCTGTGTGTGGCCTGGGAAAGAAGCCCCTAAGCAGCTTGGACACAGGCAAAGTCTCCAGACACTGGCCTGCCCTCTACTGACAGGGCCTGCAGGGTGGGAGCAGCCAGCAGCTGCAGCACACTGCAGCTGGCAGGCCCGAGAGCTAGGAATGGGTTTCACAGGTTTATGCTTGAGGGAAGGAAAAATAAAAAGGCTAAAGCTTCATGGTACCCCCCAAATTACATGGAACTAGGATTTTAGCGTCCATAAATAATTAAAGCTCTCCGGGATGCAGCCCCCCCACTGGCTCATGCTCCTCTATTGTTTCTGCGCTGCTGGGGTAAACTCGGGGCCTGGGGCATGCACAACACACACCCCGCCACTGAGGCGCACCCCAGCTGCCATGTGCCTTTCTGTCTGGCCAGCTTCACTGCGCAGGCCCTGGGGCTTCACATGTGTCCTTACTGGTCTCACATGTCGCAGTGGTTCTTGCTGGTGTCCCTGGATGCCTCTCAGGGGTCTGTGAGGTCAGCATGTGTTCATGATGATTCCAAGATGCCACAAGCCCTTTCCACAGCATTGATGCCAGCACTGGGGGTCACAATGACTTTACTATCATGTGATGGCAGCAGAACCTGGCACTCAGTGCTGGGCATGGTGAAACCCTGAACTCTGAACCTCGTGGCCGCCAGTCCTGCCCTTCCAAGGCTCTGGCAGGGGGAGGCCTGTGTGTTGAGCACCCTGGGTGCTTATCACAGGGAAAGTGTCTGCTCGTGGTGCTCCTATTCATTTGTGTAATTGGAAGGTGTTTCCTCCAGTTTTAACTCTGAACAGGAGTTTTCCCTAAAGGGCTGTCTTTCCTGCCCAAATCTCAAAGTTACTGTGAACTGGGTGCCTGGCAGTTCCTGTGTCCCACGGGGTCTCTAGGAACTGGTTCCAGGGCTCCCACAGATAGCAAAGCCCACAGCGCTCAAGCTCAGGGTATACGACGGAGTGGTGTTTGCACAGGACCCATCCCTATTCTCCTACACATCAAGTCCTCTCTGGATAACTCTAGTGTCTGAAGTGTCATAAATGCTGAGTGCAGCCCATGCAGGAGGGGTGCTGGAGAAGTCTGTGCGTGCTCAGTACAGGATCCACTTCCCACCTAACTTTTTCAATCTCTGACTGGTTGAATCCGCAGATATGGAACCCACAGAGACAGGGCCCGACTGTTGTTTTCTCTAAAGTAAACGGAGTAAGCTGATCACTTCAAGGAAAACTGACAGCAGTAATGTCTGAGCTTTCAAGTGAAAGGAAATATGAACTTTAGAAAACCTGCACCCACCAGCATTGGGCTGATGCCTCTGCACAAGGGAAAGGTATTTCTATGAGGCCAGCAATGTTATCAAAGGCATCATTAGTAATGTACAATGAAGCACCTGCACAACTCAGTGAGCCGGGCTTTCCTAAAGGACCAGGGTGGAGTGCTCACACATGGGGCAAGAACTGGTCCTCCAGACTAGAACGAAGACCTCAGTAATGCATGTGAAGCACCAGAGCATGTCTGTCCTACTGCGCCCTGTGCAAGCCAGACCTCCCATCCGCCTGTGGCAAGGCAGCCAGTTGCAAGCAGGAGCAGTGGCCTGCTGTGAAGGAGGTCGGCCAGACAACAACAAGGTGTGGGCACTGGAACAATGCTACCTTCCTCCACCCACCAAATTCTTTTGTAAGATGGTTATACTTCAATAGAAATTAATGTATCTTAACACATGATACTTGATTACTTTCAAATGAACAAAATATCTAAATTTTCTCAAGCTACCCTTTTTAATAAAATAACATCATAGGGGCCTCACATAAACAGGAGGTCTGTGGGCCCCTGGAGCCCTCGTCCTGTGAAGGGCTGCAGTCCTGGAAGCTAGAGCCTCTGCCCATCACCAGGCCAAGAGCCCAGCCTGCAGAAGAAGACTCGCACCAGGTGCAAGAAACAACAGCCCAGACCCCCAGAATGGTGCAAGGACCCAAAGGAGAAATGGGTCTCGAAAGGAACAAAAACTCATGCAGAGAGTTGAAACTGGAGGAAACACCTTCAAATTATACAAGTGAATATTAGTTTAAAAAAAAAATAGCTGGGTGCAGTGGCGCATGTCTGCAGCTTAGGACACTGAGACAGGAGGACGGCAAGTTCAAAGCCAGCCTCAGCAATTTCACAAGGTGCTAAGCAACTCAGTGAGACCCTGTCTCTAAATATAATAAAGAATAGGGCTGGGGATGTGGCTCAGTGCTTTTCTAGCATGCATGAGGCCTTTGGTCCCATCTCAGACACCACCACACCCAACCCAACCCAATCAGGGACAGCAGGGGCCAAAATAGCAGACAGCCTGGGCCTACCTCGGTTGCCAGAGAAAGACAGTTTTGTCCCTCTGAGGCAAGAGCAGAGCTGGACACCGTGGGAAACAATGCAGCCCCACACCAGCCACCCCAGGCCACAGAGCAGTGTGCAGGAACACCCAGGACCACCTTTGCAACTTGAGGACAAGACAAAGAAACACTCCATGAGAATAGTCAGAAACTGAGTCACCAAGGCTCATGACCATTAAAGGCCACTTCCCCCAAAGCAGGAGAGTATTTCCTGCACATAACTGAGGAAAAGTCCTTGAACATACAAAGAACTCCTGCAAACCTATGAGAAAAAAACAAAAAACAAAAACAACAACAACAAAAAAAACCATCCAAAAAAAAAAAAAAAAAAAAGAAAAGATGCCAAATGGAATGGGCACTTCACAGAGCAGGAACTGCAGAAGACCAGTGAGCAAGTGGAAGGCCAATGCACCCCCCCACACAGAAGAACAACAAGGCACCATGCTGTGCAGCCTCCGCCCAGGTAACTCTGAGGTACAGGGCACCATTCCTGAACTTCTGTCTGGGCAGGGGCCTGGGCGGGGCTCTAAGTGAGCTCTCACAGGTGTTGCTTTAGGATCAGGATGCTGTGCATGTTTACTCTGTGAACTTCGGGACGCTGACACATTTCACAATAAATAGTTTTAAACGCTGGTAAGTCAGGTTCAAAACATGGCACACGGTGTACCCTGGCAGGACCTGTCCTCCCCCAAGAGTCCCTGGCTGGTGCAGTCAGAGGGACCCAACGCAGAGCAACAGCTCAAGGCTGCCTGACCTTGTGAAGCAAGCCAGGTGAGTACAGAGGATGGGCAGACTGACACATGCACATGTGCACTGAGTGTGTGTGCAGGACAGAGATGCAGGCTAGGCGCTACAGGTGCAAATGGATGGCCCAAAATAGCAAGCATAGGGAAGCACTGAAGGTGTTAACACAAGCAGTGAGTCAGCAGAGGCCCCAGGAACAACAAGCAGGGGGAAGGAGGCCAGCTTCTGGGCACTGCTGCTGTGAACACCAGGCCAGCTCCTGGGGAGGGACATGGTAAAGTGTCCCAGAGAGCAGCTCAGTGCTGTGAGACCCAGAACAGGTCCTGAATCACAAAGCCCACCACTGTGACCTCCATGCAGGAGAAATAGAAGAGAGATTGGGCACCTTGGAGGCTCTCCACAACACCAAGGGGAGGAGTACACAAGGCTGGTCCAACACGGAGCTGAAGAGCACCACACAAAACCACAGTCTCAGCAAGGTCAACAGGAGCACTCACAGAGCCACACAGCAGGAGCTGGCAGCGCCCCTCCTGTGGCGGTGCCCTGTTGCCACTGCTATTCCACTCTATGCAGGAGTCCTGGCCAGGGAGGGAAGGGAGGCACCACGTGGCTCTCAGATCAGAAGGCAGAGGCACTGTGTGAAGAGGATGCACGTCCAGAGAAGCACCAGCATTCCACCAGGACCTCCCAGAGCAGAAGAACACAAGAACACAGAACCCGAGAACACACAAACCCCTGGTGCTGCTACGAGTGTGCCAGCGCCCACACAGACAACCCAACAGTTGCTCCAAGCAAAGAAAAAATAATCAGATTCAAACAACAAAGCTAGAAAAGTCTGTGAAAACTTTAGGGAGGGATCTTTAAGAATCATGGCTAGGCAGAGTTCTTAAGACACCTGAAGCAGAGTCCACTAATGAAAAAGATCCATAAACCATCTCAACAAAATTTAAAATCCACACCCTGTTAAAGACGTAAAAGGTGAAAAGACAAACTGCAGACAAGAAGAGAAAAGTGTTTGCAAGTCACAGCCAGATACAGGATTTAGCAGGGCAACCTTGATTATTTTCAAATAAACAAAATATCTGTAAATTTTCTCAAGCTACACTTTTCAGTATGATAACATCATAGGGGCCTCACATAAACAGGAGGTCTGCGGGCCCCTGGAGCCCTTGTCCTGTGAAGGACTACAGTCTTAGAAGCTGGAGCCTCTGCTCAGCACCAGGCAAGAGCCCAGCCTGCAGAAAAAGACCCGCACCAGGGGCAAGAAACATCAGCCCAGACTCCCAGACTTGTGCAAGGACCCAAAGGGGAAATGGGTCTTGAAAGGAACAAAAAACTGGAAAAAAATCTTCAAAGTATGCAATTTGGAGGATGGTCTGCAAACAACACTGTCAGAAATGGACTTACTAGGGACAGCGTGATGGCTTGTTGCTGGCAGGCAGGCAGGCAGGCGCAACCACCCTCAAAACAGCCCAAAAAGCTGCCCGCTGCCTGCCACAGGCACAGAGAAGCCAGGTCTCCACCTGTGCCAAGGGAGTGCAGAGTGGCACAGCCACCTCCACAGCTGCACTCCTTTTTCTATCCCAGAAAAGGAGGTTATTGTACAGGAGTCCAGGCGCTTCAGCCTGACTCTAGCCATATCACCTTGCCTCCTTAACAGCCAAAGGAAGTTAACCATTGGTACAAAGGTCGATAAGGTCAATCTCTAGAAAATTCTGATAGGTACAAAAAGCCAATCTCCAACAGTCTCGTCTTCCAGTGACAAACCACACACCTGATCAGTGGTGGCCAGGTGATGGAAATAAGGTGAGGCAGGGCTGGTGGGGCCCTGGCACTGTACACAGGGTAGCTCTGGGCGGGGCATGGTGTGGCCCTCTGGTGGCTCCTGGTACAGCATCCATGTTGCAGTCACCCTGTAGAGGCACAGGGAACAACCCAGGATGCTACTACTCTCTAACTTCTTGGAAGTCTACAATTATTGCAAATGGAATGTTTTTGAAAGGGGAAAGACAAGGAGATGAGGATACTTCTAGCTGTGATGGCAATACTCTAGGCAGACTTCTTTTATTTTATTTTATTTTTAAAGAGAGAGAGAGAGAGACAGAGAGGAGAGAGAGGAGGGGGGGAGAATTTTTTAATATTTATTTTTCAGTGGACACAACATCTTTATTTTTATTTTGTGTGGTGCTGAGGATCGAACCCAGCGCCCCGCGCATGCCAGGCGAGCGCGTTACAGCTTCAGCCACATCCCCAGCCCCAGGCAGACTTCTTTTAAAAGCCTTGTTTTGGGCTGGGGTTGTGGCTCAGTGGTGGAGTGCTTGCCTGGCATGTGTGAGGCACTGGGTTCGATCCTCAGCACCACATAAAAATAAATAAATAAAGGCACTGTGTCCATCTACAACTAAAAAAATAAAATAAAATAAAACTTTAAATATAGAAAGATGATCTCACAAAGGAAAAGGGAACAACACACTTTGCTGTGCACTGGTCAGCGGTAGGACTCAGGAGGATGTGGCTGGCCATCAGCTCCTTGTGACCTCCTCCTCTGGGTTGGAGCAGCTACTTGCCATACAGCCTCTCACAAACCTGGCAAGGTGGTGCTGAGTGCTAACCCAATGGATGTGAGTGTCCTCACAGTGGGGTAGCAGCTTCCCCAACAGAGTCTGGCAAGGGAGCAGCCATGGTGCACAGAGATCTGTACCAGAAGCTATAGCATCACTGCCCCACCCTAGTCCTCAAAGTGAGTTGCAAGGCCAGTCCACACCTGCGGGCAAGATGAAGCTCCACCGGCAAGGTGCCAGGCCTGGCATGTTCCTGAAGGACTCCTCCAGCACGCTTCATTACGACGTGGTCATCTGACTGCACAGTGTGGATCTCACCTGCCTTTTCATATCAAAAAGCCTTCCTATCCTCAGGAACGACACTGTTGGTGGGGTGTCGTGTGGCAGGAACCAAGTGAGCGCTCAGGAGTACCGCAAAAGGAAGGCAGACATGTGTAATCCGGCAGGCAGAACCGGGCAGTGCTTTTCTATTCCAGCTGGAGCATCAGTCTTAAATCCTGATGTACCTGGTTTAGTGCTTCTTAGATCCCAGCACAGACAAGGCCTTGAAACCCAGGACTTGCTAGGATCCTGGAGCAGGGGGAGAAAGGGCCACGGAGCTGTGTGCCCAAGTGCTCGGAATAATAAGGGGACACCCCTGGGCAGAGAGGCAGAGGGCCTATACCTGTATGTTGACAAGGACAGTCGTGGTGAAGAACCACAGCACTGACAGCAGATGTAAATCCATCACCTCTGAACAGGAAAAAGCTAATGACTCAAAACCCAGAACCCCAGCCTTTGAGCAGTGCTGGAAAACCGTGTCACTGTTTTGGAAACTGGTGAAGGCGGCTAGCTGTTTATTCTCTCCTACAGGAATGGCACCTGTACCAAATGGATGTGGAAGGTGAATGCCCAGCTTACCAGGCTTAGCATTGGCCCCTGGCAGCCTGGTGAGTCTACCAGGCACATGCAGACACAGCCACAGGCCCTCAGGCCAGGCACTGTGCACATGCTGGTGTCAACACCGGAACCCTCCTACACAAGAGACAAACAACTCAGGCTTGTTAACAAAGCTGGAATGTGCTCTGTTTGTAGAACCATTTGCCTGGTGGTTCCAGACTCAAGCCCATCAGCAAAAACAGCCACACGCCCAGAGTAGCTGGAGCTGGGAATTAGGCCAGCCTACACCGGTAAGAGCTAGGGTGACTTAAGACAGAGGGAAAACGTAATATATTTCATCTGCAATTTTCATATTAATTACACACTGAAAGCAAGTACTCCGTATGTGCTGGGTTAAATGAAACACAATCCAGTATCATTTGTTTCTTTTTGTTATTTAATGAGGCTAAAAGAAAATTTTAAATTAAACACAGTTCACATTGTATATCTACTGGACCGAACAATTTCAAAGAACAAAGGACCCAATCTTTAATAAAAATGGAGAACAATCAAGAGAAAAACACAATGCAGGAGTTTAAAGATTAAAAATGACCAAAAAGACAAAAGACTCCGTGCATGGACTCTGCTTGGAGGTTGAGGAACGTGGAGCTCTGTGGCAACCAGCAGGGTGCAGGGTAAGGAACTTCCAGCTGCGTGACTGCCTTATTTTCTAGTGAGCTGTGTCATGTTAGCAGTCTTCTCCAGGTGAAATGGTGCAGTAGGAGGGTGGGTGGGAGGCAAAGAGGCCAAGCAGGCCGCTATTCCCTGCTCCAAGGGCGGACCGCATTCTGAATGATACTAAGCACCCAGACAAAGTGCCAGAACTATGTGCAGAATGAGCCTTAACTTCACAAGCAGTCCATCAACACTGAATCAAGCCACTCGTCCATGAGAAATGGCTGCTGAAGCTGGGAGGCAGTGTGTGTAACAAACACATAGTTCAGTGGTCCACTTTCAAAACACAGTACTCAGCCTACATTGGTAAGATCCAATTGTAGCCATTTTACTTTTAGCCTCTCCCTTTGCCTGCCCCAATTTTAAAATCAGCTGATCACATAGATGGTAACCCAGGCTCTGCTGCCTTGGGGTGTTCCCAGGATCCCTCGGGGGTGCACCCTTCTGCATCTCAGTATTTCTAACAGCATTTGCAAGTGGCCGCACTTAGTCCCCAGGCCGCCTGGGCGGAATGGGGACTGAGGCTGCTTCAGGAAGAAAATCCTGCTTGGTGAGCAAGAACTCCTAGTGCACTGAAATAAGAAAGCCCACTGATTCTAGACACCCAAGCTGTGTGGCCCCCAGAGGCAGTGCATCTCTCTGAGCTTCCATCTGCTTCCAGTGAAGAAGCAGAGGTCTACACTACTCTTGTAGAATCAATTATCACCCAGAAACGTTCTTTAGAAAATATAAAGACAGACCCACAGGGACAGAGTCTACTGAGAGAGTCACTGGGTCTGCTCAATGTAATTCACTGTCTACTGAGTATTTTATTGAAGAGTTTCAAAAACAAGAAACAGGTAGGAGTAAAATAAGAAGAGTCTGAAAGCACTGAGAAAAGTCTTACTACCTGTGAGACAGAAATAAACATTAACTCCAAGTGATGAGACTTTCGTAGGCACTTAACGAAAACAGCAGGAACCAGTCAACAAAGAATGAGTCCATCTTTGAACACTGTGAGCAGGACTCAGGGACACTGTCAGGACACCACTCAGAGATAACAGGACCATCTCAACCAGGGAGATGCTGGAGCTGCTCAGAATGGACACTGACATAAGGCCACCGCTGCCCTGCTTAGGAACATAACTCAGGCAGGTTCTGCGCCTGGCTGGGTGTGAGGGCACAACTGCAGCCACAGTGCTGGGAGACACTAGGGACGAGACACAAGGTCAAGGTTGACCCGGGCAACTCAGAGAGGCCCTGTCTCGAAATTTAAACAAAAGGGGGCTGCGAATGCAGCTCCACGGTAAAAGGCCCGTGGGTTCAATTCCCAATATTGCAAAACCAAAAACAAAACCTGTTTGAATTTCCTCCATGATAGTGACATGGACAGCTGCCAGCACTGTCCCCTTTGCCCTGGATCACACTGAAGATGCCTCTGTGGGCTGTGTCACCATCTGTCTCTCCCACCTGGCTCGGGGTCTGGAGTGGCTGCGCCTATCTGGTGGAACCCAAGTCCCTGAGGACAGCACATACCTGCTGTCAGGAGTGAATGGGCAGCAGAGAGAGAGAGAGAGAGAGAGAGAGAGAGAGAGAGAGAGAAGAGCATTTGTAACCCAGGGCAACCCAAGTGCCCACTCAGGCCTGCCGAGCTCACCGACTCCCATTTCCAATCTTCTGCAGAAGGAGGAGAAGATGGTTCTCGTGAAGGAGTCTACAGGGACTGAGGAACAGCAAGGCTCTCTGCACCTGAACCACAGGACTGCTGGGGCTCCAAAGAAAGGAGCTAGAAAAGTGAACAGAGGCACCAAGGCCTGGCACTGCCTGCCAGGTGCACAGCCTGGTCTAGAGGCAAAGCCTCAGTGAGCAGGGTGCCCCGGCTTTGTCCTGCTTGTCTCCCAGTTGGCTCCCACGGCACAACTGTCCCTTCCTTCTCTCCCTGGGAGAAAAAGTGGTCTGCACAGAAGCTGCGGCTGCTTCCTCTGCCAGTCACATTCCAAGAGGACTTGAGCACTGCTGTTTTCCTGCCCAGTGCAGAACACAGGAGCTGCATGGCTCCTGTGGCCTCCCACTACAGCTGATGAACCCACACTGACACAGGAGGATAACGAGGGTCCACAGACTGCGTCAGGGCTCACTCTGAGTTTGGACAGACACGCAGTGACATGCATCCACCACCGTGCTGTCACAGACTGTTTTCACTGCCCTAGCGGTCCCTGGTGCCCTCGGATCTTCCTGCTGTCTCCACAGCTTTGCCATTTCCAGAACGTCTTGAGTCGTAATCCTACAGCAGGTGGAATTTTCTGACTGGCTTCTTTCACTTAGCAGCATGCATTTAAGGTTCCTCTGTCTGGTTTTGTAAACAAGCTACTTAATATTATTATTATTATTATTATTATTATTATTATTATTATTATTATTTGCAGTACAGGGGATGGAATCCAGGGGCACTTTACTACTGTGCTACATTACTAGCTTTTTATTTGGGGGGGGGGGGGGGCGGCGGCGGCGGGAGACAAGGTCTCACTAAACTGCTGCGACTGGCCTGCAACTTTCGACTCTCCTGCCTCAGCCTTCAGAGCTGTTGGGATGACAGGTGTGCACCACTGCACCCAACTATCCTCATTAGTTTTTAGCCCTAAATAACATTCCTTTGCCCGGCCTTGCCACTGCTGAGGGAAAAGCCTGGTCACCTGCAGTTCTGGCAATTATGAATGAAGTAGCTTTTTTTTTTTTTAAAGTGAAATATACAGATCAGAAAACATCATAAATCACCACCCTGATATGTCATCATGTGAGAAAATAGCACTGCTCTGTGAATGTGCTGCCCGCGTGTGTGCACATGTGCTGTGGACAGAGATGTAAGCAGACCACTTCACACCACTGGCCTACCTAGCTATGAGCCTTCGATGTGTAGCCAGACACATCCCAGTTTCTCATCTACAGAAGACAAAAACAAAACGATCCTTACACTGCCATCAGGACCACAATTGGCACCTAGGTAGCCGATCCTGAACTCTCCCTAGGTGAAGACAGGATGTGGACAGCCCCTAGTGCGTCCTGGTCAGTTCTCAGCCTTGCCTTTACTGCTCTGTGCCCTCTTCCAACCATAGGGTGCACAAAGGCACCATGGCACAAGTGATAAAAAGACTGCTGTCCAGGTGGACCAGGCTGGACCTGGGCATGTAGGGTTCAGCACAGGCTCTGCCCACACTTCACTGCAAGAGGACATGGCCCACCAAGGTAAGGCCACATACACACTAATTGTGCAAAACAGCCCCAAACTGCAAAAAGTCCCCAGGGCCACCAGCAGGAGAAGGAATGAGCCATGGCAGTGGCCCAGGATGCACCAGTAGCAATCGCTACAGCACGCCAGACTTCAGGTAGAAGTGATTGGGGAAAGCTCCACACTATGGATGGGTGACGGTATAGGTGCAAAGGTCGGAAAAGCACCATTGAGCACACCTGAGATGTGTGCCACTTCCTACACACAATCACACTTCAAATATCAAGACCAAAACCAGTCTCTCTGACGACCTCACCAATCAAATAGCAGGCCAAGTTTTGCAGCCTGTGAAGGCTCCAGCTGGAAGAGGCCGTGAGTCCACCCCATCTGTTCCTCTCCACCCTGTCACTATACACAGGGTCAGAGACACAGGGATGGATGGGGACAGCCTCATGCTGCCCCTAGTGTCACCACCGCCACAGCACTGCTCACTCTGAGGACTCTGCGCCCTGGGGTCTCTCTGAAGCACAGCAGGAGAGGACCTGCAGGGCCACATACTCCCAGCCTGAGCGTGCAACCTCAGCACTGCCCTGCAGAACCATGCACGGTGTGCACTGGCAGGAAGCCTTTGGGCCTGCAGAGCTCTCTCACACCCACACCTGCAAGTCCAAGACTCACCTGTACATGAGCCAGCACTGACCCTCCCCAAGCCCTGGCACACAGAACTCAGAGGTCTGCAGAGCATGGTCAGTTCACTGCAACAGTGAGGGGCCCAGGCTGCTGGCTGGTTGGACACTAGCCTTTGCATGTGTATCCTGCAAATAGATCACACACATACTTGGAGGCACCCTGACACCCTTATACAGGTCTTTTATTAGGGTTTCTAAACTAAGAAGCAAAGACCAACCTTACAAGAAACTTGACCTAAGACATTCCTGCCATCGGTCTGAAAAAGCTTTAACTATTAATCATGTGCTCCTTGGTCACGGAGCTCTCTACCATGCAGACATCACAACCCAGGACTCCAGCCACCTGTCTGGACAGGTGACAAGCAGGAGCACATGGCCAGCAGGCATAACCCAGAGCTTTAAAGACACAGAGCTTGAGAGGTGTCTCACAGGAAGGTATGTGGCCTGCCAGGCACCACCCACCACCACTGGGCCACAACGGAGGACACGAGTGCTCAGGCTGTCCTTGCATGGATCTGGGCAGGAATCGTCCCTCCTACAACTGTCCCCTCCTGGCAACTATCTATTTGAGGCATCTTACCAGTGGCAGGATGAGCCACGGCAGAGATGATAAAAGGGTTCTGTGCAAGTACAACACCTTAAACGTAAATAAATTTGTCTCCGTTAAAAAACAACCGCAGTTTCAAACACCAAAACAGAGAGATGAACAGATAAAGATATTATGCGAAGAGCTCACCATGAAATTTCAAAAAGGAGAAGACTCGGCTCATGGCTCAGACTCTCATGGCCATGTGAGCAGATAGCATGCAGCCTGGGTCTCCCAGGGCTGGCACAGTTTTCCTTCTCTGTAACTCCACAGCTCTGCACAAGCATGCTTCAGACAGTACAGGAGACGTGTGCCTCTCTCTCTTCAGCGAGTCAGGCAGCCATGCAGGTGGGACATAAAGCAGGAGTTTGATCCCCTCCCACTGTCTTCTGATGGCCAAGTATGCTCTGACCCCTACACCACACATCTGCTAAGCGGGAGAATCCTGCGCATCCAAGCTCACTGCCATAGTGGGCTGCCACAGTGGAGCACGAACAACTCAACCGTCTCATGTTTACCCTCACTGCTGCTACCATGGTGACCCCCAACAAACCAGCCCACCATGCCACCCTCCCTCTTGGGAGCCACAGGTGCAACTGCCATGGCTGCCACCTTCTGGCTGGCTCCAAGGACACTGCCACACACCCAACTGAAGTGTGTGGGACTCCTCGAAATCCACCCTCTCTGTGCCCAGGGCATCTACCCCAGGTCCACACTGCAGTCCTCTAGCATGCAATGCCTACCAGCCCTCCACTCCCTGCCACCTGTTTACAGGGTGCTGACAAATGCTGACATCCATTTGGAGAGGTCTGTCTGTGGTGGAGATTCTGTACTACACACAGTTCTGCTCTTTTACAGCACAAAAGCAATTGGGGAAAAGGGCAAAACCTGTCCTCTCCTCAAGTTTAGTGAATCAGGCAGGGAAAACAATAACTTCCCTTTCTGACTTCCAAGGTTTGCCACACAGATGCTTAGAAACAAGTCTAATTTAGTAACCACATGTCATCAGAGATTGGCTGGTGACAGTATCCCCATACCTCCTTCTGCTGGGCACCCCACCATTCTGGTCTGTAGGATCCTCCTCTCGCTTGGCCTGGGACCAGGAGGAAACAGCATGCCCATCTGCTCGGATGCTGGCCTCTGAACCAGGCCAGACACAGGGTTGCACAGCACCACCACAGTCTCTCACACATCCCAAACTGGGTTGCTGAGCACAACACCCCATCTGCACTCACTGTCCTTGTGGCTCGAGGAGGATAGAAAACTGACTTTGCCGCTGTGAAAGC
Organism: Marmota monax; assembly: GCF_021218885.2. Taxonomy (NCBI): domain Eukaryota; kingdom Metazoa; phylum Chordata; class Mammalia; order Rodentia; family Sciuridae; genus Marmota; species Marmota monax. The sequence goes on from NW_026695224.1 coordinate 35,951,236, forward strand.
ACGTGGGGGCAGGGTCAGAGGTGGGCACAGCTGGTGACGCTAACATTGCAGGTGTGCTTTGTACTTCCCAGGCTGGGCGTAGCATGAGCTTAAGCTCACTTCTCAGCACACACAGAGCTGACAAGTTAGCCGTCCCACTCAGGTCCTGTCCCTGCATCCCTCCCCCAAGTCCTACAGTGAGGAGACAACGAGGGCAGCTCTTCCTTCTCAGTGACTCCAGTATCATGAATACAAGGAGCAAAAACACATCTTCTAAAAGCCTGGCCACATAAAAACCCACATTTCCTTGTTTTGTAGTGGAGTGCAAAGTAAAGTGAACAGGGGAACTGGGCCCAGCACTTAGAGGTGTGCCAACAGAAGAGCTTGCCTGAGAACCCCGATCCCGCCCAGCCTATCACTGTGGGGACCAAGCCAGGCAGTAGCAAAACCTTGATATCCAAACAGGGGCTCAGACCCATGTGTGGTCACAGTCACCATCAGCATTTATCAGGGATGTCCATGAACTATGCAGGGACACAGCTGCAGGCTCCCCAGCTGCCCATCTCCAGACCCTAGGCCTGCGCACCCTTCACAGCAAGTGAACGCTCCTGAGAGCGAGCAAGCACCTGAGAAAGTACCGCTTAACCCATGACGTGCTGCGTCTCCACGAGGCCACCATGAGTTCAAAACACCTGGGTGGACATACTCAACATGCCCGATCTGCCCACCTCACGCTTTACAGTGTACTGTACTGTTCTCTGCGCTGACGAGCTGGCCCACCATGCCATCAGCCTGGGACAGCACCAGAGTTCAACATGTAAAATGTGGCACCCACTGAATGCACATAACTCACATTCCACACCAGGGACCCTGTGTATAGTCAACACACATTTACCCACTGCCTTGGTCCCCTGTGGAAGGGAGAAGCCGCTTTACTTTTAATAGCCAAAAGATGGAAACAACCTGAATGTCCACCATGCTGCAGAAGACAACTCAGCAACAGCACGATGGACACACCCCAGCAGAATGAACCCTAAAGAAAGCACATGGAGAGGACTCCCTCTCAAATAACCTAGAGAATGCAGACCACGGCAGCAGTGCTCCCCCCTGTGCAAGAACTGTTTACACGAAGCTAAGCTACAACGGGCAATGCTGTGCTACAGAGAGACCTAATGTTTGGGGAGGGCTCACTGGAACATTTTCTACTGCAAACAGTGGTTGTAACCTTATTTGGGAAAATGGTCTGGGCAAACGTTAACTAAGTTAAGGATCTGGAGACAAGGCCATCATGGATTATGGGGTCAGAACCTAAATCCAGCAGTGATGGGAAGCTGGAACAGAAGGCGATGTGGCAGGAGGTTAGGGCAGCCACAGGCCAGGGGCTGCCAGGAGGGTTCCAACCTGAGACTTGGCAGAACCTCAGCCTGCCTGCAACTCACTTCCAGACTGTTGGCCTGCAAACCTGGGAGGCCACACTTCTGATGTTTAAGCCTCCAGGTGTGTGGCCAAGTACTTATGCTTGCACTAGGAGCTAACACAACTTCTAAACAGAATAGAGAAAGGAGAGGATCACCTCCCTTGTCCTCAGCTTTAGTCACACTGCGTTTCAGTGGGACCCCCTGGGACCACTAGACTGGCTGTCAGAGTAGCTCCATAAGAGAAGGCTCCACATGTATGCGCCTCTTAAAAACTGGAGCATGTTAGGGCTGTGGCTGTGGCTCAGCAGTAGTGCACAGAGAGAACGCAGAACTCCAAGGCACATAATGACAGAGCGCTCATGTGACACTATGTTTACCAACCATTCATCCCTGGTGATCTGGACGGGCACATATGCCAGAGGCAAGAAATCAGAGTCACACAAAGCAGATGTTGCCCAGGGCCAGAGTCGGGTGCAGACAGAGTCAGGACCTGTCAGAAGGTCCTTGCAGTTCACTATCACAGCGAAGGTGAATTCTACTACGCCCTACAAGTTGGGTATAAGGAAGTGAAAAGGCTCTGGAGGCTACTGCCCAGGAGGCAGACATAACCAGCTGAGCCTCGAGGCCCCACTCGCCAGTGGGGAAACAGGGGAAATAGGTGTGTTGCTGTATGATTTCCACCTAGGTCATTTTACAACAGTACAAAAGCTAATGGTTTTTTCTTTAAAATGCACACACAACTGTGTAATCTGAGGGACTGCTAATGCCCATACCACTCTCCACTCTGCCACTAGGGCTCCCACGGAGCAGTTTAGGGCCCTATGGATCTTATCCTGGCCCTGCTCCTATCCCAAAGCATTGTGACTCCAAATTTTGTAGTTAATCACTCCCAGAAGTGGTATTTCTGCAGGGTAATACTGTGTGAGTCTCCATGCTTCAGGATTATGAAAGCTGACACATGCAGTTGTGCTTTTTTATAACTGTAGTATGGCATTCACTGTCTGAAAAACATCCATTCTCTTCTTAACTGGCATTCATTTTTATCCAACTTTTTGCTACTAGAAACAAGGCCATGTGAATGTCTGTTTACAACATCTTTATACCTGTGAAGTTTAAAATGAAACTACAGCTGATGGGAAGCACACACCTGTCATCTCAGCAACTGGGGAGGCTGAGGCAGGATCGGAAGGTACAGGTCAGCCTGTGAAACTTTGTACGAACAGAGAGGCCCTCAGCAACTTAGGAGCCTGATCCTATGAGGTTATTAAGAGCCTCTGTCTGAACATGGGGAGGGGGACTTTGCACATCACACACTCTCCTGTGGAACAAGATCAAGTTCTTACAAAAACAGTGGCTAACAACTTTCATTTAAATAAAAATTAAATGAAAAATCAAGTGCTAATATGAAGCTCTCCATAGCAAAATGACAGAAACCAGAGAATGTGACAGGCGCATGTGTGCTCCTTGGCAGAGGACTTATGGCTTGTACCCAGTTTTCAGGGAGCCCACATCCCCAAATGCTATTTAGTATGTCATCTCTTCTTCCTGAATGTGTGTAGCAAAGTGCTGGGTGCTAAACGACAGGCCAGTGAAGCACAGAACGAATACTGTGCTTTCTACATTCAACTTCCAAATAGATTAGAAAGTTACCAGTGCACAGAAGGAACACATTTATACTATAAATGAATTCAGGCTTCATTAACATGTACCCAGAAAAAGTTCCTGACTCATAACCCACCATGGATGAAGGTGCTGGTTATGTGCCCTATCATAAAAGAAGCCACTTGAGGCCATTCCAGAGCACAATCTGAGGGCCACAGTTGTGTCTAACACACAGAGACAGGGAGACTGGCTGAGGCACTGGCATTTTGCTGTGTCACAGGAAGAGTATGAGGCTTGCGAATCTCTCTGCACTACATGTACCAAAGGGTTCTTTTAAAACTCCGAAGTAAAATAATCAGACAATCAAACAAAAGACAGCAGACAATTTAAGGTGGAGCAGGGCAACATGCAGGTTCCCCCAGGTCAGGACAGTGCCCTCATGTGAACGGATGCCAGCAAGCAGCGTCCCAGCCTTCCAGAAGGACTGTGTGGGCTGGCAGGCTCATCGCCATGGCAACAGTTCCAAACATATGTGCAGCACACCAGCTGATTTCTGAGAGCTGTAAATAGAGGATAATGGCATAAAAAAAATCCCAAAGTACAGTAAGGACCACCCATCCCACCTCTCTCCAGCCTGCTCAACGCCTAGATGCCAATGTTTAGCACAGAGCAATGGCATGGACATGTGGCTTTGATCCCTTCACCACACCATCTGTGTGATTATATACCTACGAAGAGCAAAATAAGGTCGTTGGATTCATTATCTTTGTGCAAAATTACATACAGAAAAGAATGGCCAATATACAGCAGAGTCTGGTATAGGTGATCTGCCTACAGAGACACCAGGATCTGGACTTTCCCTGGTCTGCTCCACACCTGCCTCCCATGTGGTCCTTTCCTTGGGGCCCTTCAAGCTCTCGGTACCTGGGTATCAAGGCCCAAGGGAGGTGCTGACAGAAAAGTTTCCACAAGCCAGGAAGTCACAACCAGAAAAGAGGAAAAGGTGTGGCAGTTGACTGCCTGGGTAAGGGTTCCAGAGGAAACCCACAGGCCTCTGGTAAAGCAGATCCTTGTTCTCTGAAGAGTGAGTCCATTTCTTCCATGGGCTGGGGATAGGGAAACATGGTATTCCCTGGAGGTGCTGAGGCCTTGGAGAGAAAGTGTTTAGTCCAGGCTGAGCTAGCGGTATCCGCACACCTTGACTAGGTGTGCAGAGATGGCCCAACAAGGAGCAAACCAGGGGTCCCAGCAGGGCTGCACAGAAGATGCCAGCAACTCCCAGTACTGCCTTCATAACACCACAGAGATCTACCCCACTTTCTTCTTCCAGCATATAATGTGGTTAAAAATAATGTTTTTTTCCTTATTTCTTTTCTACCATGTCTTTGAAGCTTCATACAGAGCAATAGGCAAATAAATCCCTAAGTATGAACTGACATTCTTAAGAAAAAACAAACTTGATTATTTCATGTTGATTTATGGGCCTCACAAATATAGTCCTCATTACGCACCAACTATTCTAAGGCAACACACAATTGCATGTGAAAACGTGAGAAAATGATTGCAGAGCAAACAAACTTATGTTCTCTGCAAGTATCTCTCTGCAGTGATCCACCCCTCAACTGCATAAAGGCTGAGAGAGGGGGGAAAAGGTGGAAGAAAAGAAGGCCCATCAAACACTCCCAAAAGATAATTCCCTCCCCTCTGAGTCTGAGTTCAGGATGTGAAACCAACAGAAATCACACACTTGTGTATGTTCCCACATCTAAGTATGCTTTGCTTAAACACTAAGGCTCCTCCAAAGACAAAAGAACCATATTTTATTGTAAATTCCAACACTTTGTTTTAAAGATCCGTACATTTAAACTGCATGTCTGGCAAATCCTTTCCAAATAAAAATCAGCTTAAATTCATCTTTTTAAAGCAGGACATGAGCATGCACATGTCAAAGTGCATGTGTGAGACGTGCACATGCGCAGAAAGATCAACTGGAGTTAGGGAAAATGTGCACAGGAAACCCAGCATCTCCTCTTGACTGACAAGATGCTAGAGAGCCAGCCTGGTTCAGATTTTCCTCTAGCCAGAAAACATAAAGCGGCAGCTCCTCTGAATTCCTGAAAAGGAGGGTCACAAACCGAGTACCACTCTCAGCAACTGACACCTCTGCACTCTGAAGCAAGCTGGCTCAAGTTTTTCTTGGAAATGCCTAGAACTCTGAGAACAGAACCAACGTGCAATGCAGAGCCTCCGTCCCTGCTCTCTGCATTGTGTCTGAAGTGGCTGTGCTCTGTGGGGCCACGAGACCCCCTCCATTGCTCCAACTTAACACAGTGACAGCAGCAATGTGGAAAGTAGAGAGTATGGGGTTGTTTCAGGCAGGGGAGTCTGTGAGTCCAAAGCGTGTAACATCAGCTCCAGCATCAACGGCTACCGGCCCCTCAAAGCCTGGCACGGTCACCCCACCATTCTCAGTCTCTTCATCTGTAACCTGGGGGAGTCACCATGCTTCACACCCTTGGGAGGGTTCTGGGGTCTGTGCTCTGTGAAAAGCAAGTGGCACACAGTCAGAACACATGGGCAACTACAATGAATGAAAACATGTCCAACGAGGCACTTCAGATTACACTTGCTCAGAGTTTTACTTCTACATGATGCTATACAGAGCCTCTGACCAGCCTCAGCTGAGCACACAGCATTATTCCTCATCACAAACCAAGAGCCTGGAGCTGAGAGAATCCAACGACGCCCCCTCACCTCCAGGCAGGGCCACAGCTACAGACCTCTCTCTCCAGGGCCACGACAGGCCACTTTTGGAAAAGCACTCCCCGAAGAGTGCCATCTTTCTGTCCCAATGGACACAGGTTTTATCCCCAAGGATAAATCACTCCATCTGCCTACACCACCCACAAATGAAGGAGACCCGCTCTTTCCTTGTGGGAAGGCTGCCTCAGTGTCTTGAAATCAAGCTCCCAGAGTATATGCAGGGCTGAGGAGGACAAAGAGGGAATGGCAGAGGGTCAGACAGGCGGGCCAGAGAGGTGCCTGGAGCAGCATCTCTCACTAGGGAAAGTTGAGAAGGGCAGCAAGTCCAGAAAGTGGACCTGGAGGTTTTCACCAGCTTGAGAACGCCAAGCTATATGCTCTCTGGTTTCATTCCAAGGCTCCTTGAGGACAACAGTGGTTGGCAGCACCGAGAAGCACAAGGAAAACAGCACCACACAGGCACAGCCAGGACACCGGAGGGACCTGGCTGAGGGTCTGAAGAGCTGCTTCTCTCAAACTGCCTCTAGACCTCAGCAGGCGTGAAGAGCTGGGTGCACCCACCACAGAACAGAAAAGACTAACTCCCAAGGAAACCACAAAAAGAAATGCACAATTTCCAAATCTGCAGGCCAAAAATAACCTCAAAAGGATAAAAGAAAAGAGCGAAGAAAAGACAAGTCTTAGAGACTGGAAGCTTAACAAACACACAACAGAACTAAACGCAAACATTTAGTAAGGGCAGGGACAATGGCCCACAGCACTCGCACATCAAAAGTGATTCCCAAGCGAGTGCAGGGAGGGAGCAAGGCTCTCAGGCCTAGGGGCTACCCTGAAAAGGTTTCCATTCTTTATGAAAAATCTACTCCCTGTCTCTTCTTACAACCGTACCAACAGACCAGGATGAACAGTAAATGGACTAAAAGATCCAGTTAAGAGACAAAGTTTGTCAGGCTGGAAACGTAGGTGAACTTGAAGCACCAACGCCTAGAAAAATCCAGGACAAAGAAGAGTTAGAAGAGCCATCCCAGGTGAACACACCTGGGACAGACATCAGGTGGGTTGCTTTATTGACTCTGTGTGTGACCTGGGACCAAAGGCATGTGGAGAGAGTGTGAGTCACTGCAATGAGGCAGAAGTTTCCTCTCACCAGAGGTCAGAACTCAGTTCCAAGCTTTTAACGCACACAATGAGAGCCTCCATGAAAAAGCAAGAGCAGAGACCAGGTGCAGCAGCAGAGGGCACAGCAGGATGTGGGGGTAGGGGGCAGCCTCCACCCAGAAACCCACCCAGAGGCAGCCATCCAAGGAGCAAGAACAAGGCCCACTGTATTGTTCAAGAACACAGGGACCGGCCATCAGGAATGCTGATCACACACACAACTATCAAAGCCAGACACAGCAGAGAGGGGAGCAATGGGGGCTAGAAAAGAGGACCACAGTTCTGGCAATCAGAGAGGAATTCACAGTAGCTTAAATATTCAAAATTCAGAATGACAAAATGCCCCTTGGTGAGCTGAGAATTTAGGTACAGTTTCTTGGACAGAGATGTGTTTATTTCTAAAGGCTTCCTAATGAAGAGATTCTAAAAGAGGGAAAATACCAAAAGAGTGATTGGCAGAGGATGAACACCCACAGGTGAGTGCCTGATTCAAGTGACTGATAACGTTAGACTTTACAACACGAAACCAAGAAGACAAAACTGGCAAGGGAGGGCTTGCAGCTCACCCAGTGGCCCTGGCTCCACAGGGCACCTGGAGTCTGGTGAAGGACCATGACCACGGGAGCACACCCACGCCAGCGTCTGAGCAGGCTAGCATGCAAAACCAGCCAGCAAAGACACAGTGAAGACCTGCTCTGCAGGTGGGACGCTGTGCCACCTGTGTCTTACTCCTCCTTGGGCTTCCTAATTTTCTCAAATTCAGAGTAATATGGATGTGATAACGGTTATTTAAGGAAAGAAAGAGATGACCACAACCACACATCTTGTAATTTACAGTAGGGAGTATGCACTCAGGCAGCTGTCAGCATCTTGGGGGCAGGGGTGATAATGGAGACGGAACCCAGGGGGCCCACCAGCTAGACAAGCACACTACCACTGAGCTGTATCCCTAGCTCTTTGTACTTTTTTATCCTGCCTCCACTTCCCAAGTTGCTGGGATTCTAGGAGTGGTCACTGCACCCAGCAGTTGTGGGCATTTCTTAAAATGTCCTTCACTGGGCTGAGGAAGTACCTTTCTGTCAGTAGTCTGCAGGCAGTTATTTTTGGATTGGAGGTATAGCTCCATGGTAGAGCAACCCTGGGTTTAATCCCCAGTGGAAAGGAGGGAGTTTCATTCTGATAAGAGTTCTAAAACCAATAGGAGGGGTTGGACACGCCTGTGAACATCCTGCCATTCAACAGTACAATGTAAATTACATCTCCAGAAAGCCATTCTTTCTAAGTGGGGGGTGGGTGGGTGGTGGTGGCAGTTGACCAGGAACTGAATCCAGGGGTACTTTACCACTGAGCTATATTCCCACTCTTAATTTTTTATTTTGAGGCTGGCCTAAAACTTGCAATTCTCTTGCTCAGCCTCCCAAGTAGATGGGATTAGAGGCCTGTGGCACCACACCCGGCAAACCATTACTTTCTTTAAAGCATGCAAATCTGCTGTGAAAGAAATCAGAAAAATAATCCTATTTGTGACAGCCTCAAAAAACACAAACCAACAAAAAGAACATACATAGGGATAAATACAAGTATGGGAAACACCTGTACAATGAAAACTATAGAACACCTAAGAAAGAAACTGAAGACCTCAGAAGATGGAACAATCTCCCATAATCATGGATAGGCAGAAGACACAGAGAAAAACCTACACGGACATCTGATTCTCAATAAAGGTGTCAAAAACACATTGGAGAAAAGACAACCTTTTAAACAAATGGTGCTAGGAAAACTAGTCATCCACATGAAGAAGAATGAAATTGGACCCTTACCTCTCACCCTGCAGAAAAGTCTACTCAAAATGGATCAAAGACCTCAGAATTAGACCAGAAGAAAATGTAGGGTCGACACTCCAGCTTTTAGGCACAGGCAATGACTTTCTCAATAAAGCTCAGGAAAATGCCAAGAGTTAATAAACAGGATGGCAGCAAATAAAAAAGCTTCTGCACAACACAGGAAACAAGAAAGTGAGGAGACAGCCAGGCATGGTGGTGCACGATTGTAATCCCATTGACTAGGGAGGTTGAGGCAAAAGGATCACAAGTTCAAGGCCAGCAACTTAGAGCAACTTAGGCCTTAAGCAGCTCAGAGAGACTCTATCTCAAAAATAAAAAGGAACTGGGGATGTGGCTCAGTGGTTAAGCACCCCAGAATTCAAGTCCCAGGAAGGGGTGGGGAAGAGACAGGCAAGAGAGGCGGGGGTGGGGGGGGGAGTGTGTGTGTGTGAAGGGTCACGTTTTCCTTCATATGTGAAAGCGACAGACAAAAAAGGAGAAGGAAGCTGGGGTGCTCTTCCAAGAAAAGGAGATCAGCAGAGTAGAGAGAAGGGAGGACCAGGGGAGGGAGGAGGGGAGCAGGGCCACACTGGGGAATGCTATTGTCAAATCACACTGTTTTCTATTACAAATCTGTAACAATGAATCCCAACATGATGCACAATTATAATGCACCAACAAAAAACTGTAGGGGAAAACATAAAGGGCACACAGCAAGACTGTCCAGGATGGTGTGCTGGACAGATGACATTATGTGCCAGGCCAGGCCACTCTGTGGGTCAGAACACAGCATGGTGTTCACTACAGGGCCTGTGCCCAAGGCCACAATCAGAGAAGCCAGGTGTCCAGGCCGGTCAAGTCCCTGTCCACAGCTCATTGACAGGAAGGAAGGGTGAGCAGAGGACTGCAGCGGACAGGGCTGTGCCTAGCTGGACACAAAGGGGCACCTGGCAGGAGTCTCTGAACGTACACTCAATGGACACCAGAGCTGCTCAGCAACCTCAGGACAACAAGCCATTGGCCTTCATGCTCTGAAACCTCTTCCAACATGGAGACCCATGGTCAGGGCTGTGTTCTCTTGCCGGAGCCCCTCCAGGCACACACACACACTGCGGCTCACCTTCTGAAAGCCAAGCCCTGGGCACTCCATTCCTTGGTACCAATGCTTCCTGGACTTGGCACCTGTTCATCAAGTGAACCAGCTTAGCTTCAAGTGCAGACCTAGAAGGGCTTAAGGTACTCTCCCCTGGTGCCGCATGTGACATGTGGCACTGAGCTAGGGGGCCACAGCACCTTCTCTGGGCACCCAATCAGGACACCACCTGTTTTTAAAGTCTGCCTTTCTCCTTTTTCTCAGTTTCTTCTAAAAAGTGACATGTTTAAGTGGAGACCATTAAAGCAAAGTGATTTTAAAACTAACACATTTGAGAATTTGTGGAAAGTGTAAAAAAAAAAAAAAGCATTAAATATTTAAGAATTAACTTTGTAGGGCCTATTTACTTCCTATTTTACATCTTAACACTGATGTAAAAATTTTAAGAGAAAGTAAACAGGAAGTTCCTGCCTAATTCTGCAAGACTCTCAAAGGGGGAGTTGGAAAAGATTTACCACACACAGATGAACACAAGCCACAGCAACGGGAAGGACCTGGTCATAGTTTTATGTAATGCACCGTTTTTTAATGATGAACAGCCCCTACAAGAACGCAATACCCATCAGCACTGAGGCACCCCAAATTAGACCAGGGCTGCACAGTGACCAAAACACCAGGTGTTCCCTGCCTTGGGCAACTGGAGGACAGTCAGGACAGAGCCACACAAGGCACAGAGCTGGCTTCCAGCCATGTAGACAACCCTGGCTGGGGGTTTAGGGCTTAAATGCCTAAAAGGACCCCACTCAGTGGCCAGGCTGCCTAACAGCCCCTCCCTCAGGCTCCAGCTCCAATGCCAGCTCACCTTTCCTGAACAACATACGGCATGCTGGGCGTGGTGGTGCACATGCCCACAATCCCACACTGGCGAGACTGAGGCAGAGGAGCGCAAGTTCCAAGCCATCCTGCGGGACTCAGCAAAACCCTGTCCCAAAATAAAGTAAAAAGGACTGGGGCTATAGCTCACTGGTACACTGCTTGCCTAGCACATGTGAATTCCAGGGTTCAATCTTGGGGTAGGGAGGGGGTTTACCCATTCAAATCTTCTAGGGCACGGAGCTTCATAAATAAGCCTTACATGTGATAAACCAAACTTGCATTAAGCAGAAAAATTGTCCTGCGTTGAGTTATTCTTCCAACATAGAAACTGAAGACCTCCAATCCCTGACTCTCAACTTCTGAACAAGAGCCATGGAGATGCTGGGCACTGTCTGGAGCCTGTAGATCTGTGCACACATTCCGAGTGCCATGCATGCAACCCTGCTCAGAGAGGGTGGAGAGAAGCACTACAGGAGCCTGGTGTGCCCACTGACTAGCCTGTGGTCAGTGTGCTTCAAATACGGGAGGGGGGGTGCCTAAGCCCAGGGGGCTCACAGAATGGCATGCTGAAGGCACTAGTGCCAGAAGGGAATGTTGAGACGACAGGCTTGGAGTTATCTCAAAACAACAGGGAAAGAGAAAAAAAAACTAAACGTTGCTGACTCTCCCCAAGCAGATGGACACAGCTGTGCGAGGAGTTGCCTTAGAACTTCCAGTCAGCAGAGGGCCTGAGGGACGAAAAAGTGGCAGTGGAACCTCCACTTAAAGCTGACCCATGCTTTTAGAAAAGGGGGAGGCAATGAAATGGAAGAACCGACAACACTTCCTGACTGCTTCTGCCCAGAAACCATCTATGACGGCCTCTGCTTGCCTCTGAGAGAGACCTCCCCCAGGGTGGACGGCACAAACCCTGCGGGGTGTCTTCCATCTGACCACCTGACAGAACGCACACTGTCCAGCAGAACTGCTTGGTGATCCCATGAAATAAGCAGGTCTAAAACACAGTGTCCTCGTTCCCTAGACAGGGAGACCAGGTTTAGAAATGTCCACTGACTTGCCCAGGATCACAAGCAGAACCTATGAAGAGCCAAGGTACCCCTGGCTCTTAAGGGGCCTGGGGCGGAGAGGAAAGGTGAGCAGAGAAAGACAACAGAAGAGAGGCACCCATGGGTGGCTGAGGCCAGACAAGGCAAAGGCAGTTGTTGCAAGGAGGCTTCATCAACCTAGGGAGTGCCATGCCACCAGCAGACTGTGCCAGGACAAGAAAAGCCTGCTCTGGACAGAGCGTCAGAAGTCTTTCCACCCTAAACTTTCATCCTTCCCTTTGTTTAAACACAACAGGTACAGCTTACAAACAATGCACAGTCTACCGTGAAGGGACTTCTTTTAAAATTTAATTACTGATCTCAACACCAGGTCCAAAGGAGAGGATGGTGGCAAGTTCCAAATGTGAGTACAGTTCTGGGTGACAGGCTTCTTTGGCCCTGATTGTCAACGGAGCTGTGAGGACATAGAGGCCAGAAGGCTGGAAGGAGCAGAAGGACACACAGAGAAGAATCTCCAACCAGACACTGCCTCAAATGTGCTCTATAAAATAGGGAGGCTCCAACTCAGGGGTGCCCCAATGGGAAAGTGCATACAACAAGAGCCTGTGTGTCAGTTCTGTGAGCCCAGGAGCCCTGAAGCTGGTGCAGGTCAGCTCCTAGGCCAGCTCTGACGTCCTGAGAAGTAGATTGGTTGCTCTGTGGGCAGGACAGGCCACAGTGCTAAGGGTTCAACATCATAAATGATTTGACATATTTTAATCCCAAAACTTGGTACAAAATAACCAAAGGGCAGAGGTAGGAACGTAGGCGAGGTGGCAGAAAGGTTGGCTGCACAGCCACAGGGCACCGCTGAGAAGGGGCTTTGCTAGACCCAGGCCTGCACTCCTGGGTGCCAGGTGGGCTGGTGTCAATACACTGAGTGTTCATCTGTGTTCAAGGTCATAGTTTCCCAGGAAGACAAGCAGGGGCTGAGTTGACCATGCCCTGACTGGCTACAGCATGGGAAGTGGTGGGGATGTGGAGGAACGAGAGCCCTGCAACCTGCCAGGAACTGTAAAATGGCGTGGCTGCTGTGCAATAGGGCAGAGGTTCCCCAAAGGGCAACAAGCCAGTGTGCAGTGGCACACGCCTGCCAATCCCAGCTGCCCAAGAAGCCAAGGCAATTTAGGGAGACCTCGCTTCAAAATAAAAAGAACTGGGGGTGTGGCTCAGCACCCCTGGGTTCGATTCGTAGTACTGAGAGATTGGGGGGTGGGGGTGGGGTGATAGTGCCAACATACACCCAAATAGAACCAAAAGCAAGATCTCAAAGAGACACGTTCCACACTCAAAGTTCACACAACATGATTCACAACCACTGAGCCAGGTAGTCCACCGTTGGGGAATGGAGAAGCAAATTGCACCGAACCCAGCAGTGGACACAGCCTGGGGAAGGAAGGGGTTCTGGCGCAGGCCACACCTGGGTGGTCCTGGAGGGTGTTATGAGCAATGAAGTAAGCCAGTCACAAAAAATGCTTATGGTCCTATTTCTGTGAGGACCTAGAGCGGTCAAATTCAGGAAAGACGTCAGGTATTAGGGGCAAAGGCCCCTGGAAGGGGTAGGCATGCACCCAACATTTATTGTCCTCTCGTGAACGCCTCAGAAGCCCACAGGAGGGGACCAGAGCACTGGGTGCCCCATTCTGGAGGCACCTACCTCCCTGTCTTTCTTTCTTTTTAAAATAGAACACTGGGGTAAAAGATAATGAAAAGCAGTAAATCTTCTAAGTCCTAAGCACAAATCAGACACCATTGCTAGACAGGAATCTACCTTCAAAACGGCCCCATAAAAGTTTCCTGTTTTTTACTTTTTTTTTTTTTAATTAGTTTGTAGTGCTGAGCATTGAACCCAAGTCCTCACACACGCTATGTAAGTGCTCTACCACTGAGCTACACTCCAACCCATTTCCTGTTCCTTTTGACCCCAGCAAGACAGACTCTTTGCTGATTTTAGCAATGGAGAAACAGAGGCACCAGATCAACTTGGCATACAAAGCACAAGGAGAAGGTGTGGGTCCAGTTCAGCACCAGCCTGGGCAACACAGCCAGACCTTGTTTCTAAAAAAAGAATTAAAAACAAAACAAAACAAAAGATGTCATTAACAATGCTTTCTTGTATCTCACAAACTGCTTTCCTAAAATGCCACAGAGAATTAAATACAACATATCAAGGTTCCTGTTGACATTAGTGCTCCAATGAGACATCTCTCCAGTACTCCAGTACTTCTATACCAGCTTGGCACATGCTAACTGCAAAGGCAAACCAATCATCAAGCATGACTCCAGACCTCCACACCACCTCCTACTATCTGAACCCGAGTGCAGACAAGGCTTGGCACCTTCTCTTCCTGTAGGTCTGAACGCTGTACCCAACAAATGGGGGGCTCTCAGCCATCCTAAGCCACCACCTCTGCACTTTCCTTGAACATCTAATTGAACCCCATTTCTCCTTCCCAGAGGCAAACCACACAGGCAGGAGGAGTTGGAGCCTGGGTCTTGGCACGGGGACTTCCCAGTTGCCCTTCTTGGAGGGCTAGCAAACACCATGGAAGAGAGTAAGCTGCCTGTTTCCTGACTATTTTCATCACAGTTCAACTTTGTAGCTAAGGGCTTGTGCCAATTCACCATGCTTATGTTCCACAATTGCATCTTGCAAACCCCACCAAGCATTATCTTACTTGGTATAATAAACTCTGAAACAGCATCCACCACATGAAGGACCTACCTGTTGGGAATGAGCCTGCCCCGAGTGGAGGACTGACATACATATCACCAGATCACTACCCAGAAACATCACTCCCAAACTCAGAGAGGACCCGGTGTCAGAAACCCTGGAGACTCAGGGACGGAGGAAGTACAAAGGCACAAATCTAGGGAATCAACCATATATTGAAACCAACCCACTCTGGACAAGACCTTCAGACCCCCATGCCTCACAGAAAGAAAGGGTGTTGGCGAGTGCAAGGGCAGGACCTTCACCACCAAGACTGGTGAGTCAGAAGTGCTCTTCACCTGCAGGAAGGTAAGTCAGACTAATCCCCCAGTGCCCTTCAGATCTGTCTGAACCCGAGTAGGTGCACCTAAAATTTTGATAGAAGATGCATGTTTCAGCATGGTATCAGATCTTTGGCCAATTTAACATGCAGATTAACAAATGAGTGTGAACTAAGGAATTTCTACTTGAATCTCCTGAAGTGCCAGCTCCTTCCCCTACTGAAACAAGCACTAGGCCAGCCCAAACACATGCCTGCTTTCCAGGGCCCCAGGGCAAGGCAGCCCAGTGCTCTGGAGGAGGATGCCAAAGTCACTCTGGGCTCCAGTGCTTGCAAAGTCAGCCTGGCTTGGAAGCAGAGCAAAAGCCAAGCAGGAAGAATGCCGAAGTTCTGTTAGAACCAAGCTTGAAACGTACAGCTGCACAAAGACGTCCGCCCTACAGTCTGAATGTAACATAATGAGTGCGGCACCAACACAGCCCAGCCTACCAGGGAGCTCCCACAAAGCTCGCAGTGCCTTCAGAAGAAGGACGCACGTTTCATTTCAATTTTCTTTTTCGCTGTAAACTGTGAAGTCTTCTCAAAATGCATCGTAAATCTTACTAATACATGTGAACTCCTACATATGCTTAAATGCCAGCTAAGTATTAGTGGTACGAAGTTTTGAAACCCCTATAGGAAAAAACAGGTAGCTCAAATCCATGTCAAAATTTTAGAGGAAACAACTTGAAGTCTTTTTCACTCTATTATTGGGTACACCCCTCCCACAGACCTACTACCCCCACCTGGGGCCTCCTGGAACACGCTGTTTCCCTCAGGAAGTCCAAGCCAGACCAGATGAGAAACCCCAGGAACCACTGAGGTATGCCAGCAGAAAACTACCCAGGCCAACAAAAGACTGAGAGAAACAAATTGCTGTTGTTTAAAACATTACATTTTGGGGTGCTACGCAGCAAGAGATGGCAGACACATCTCACTCAGGATCAAAACTACCTGAAGCACAGTGCAAGCAATGCTATTTCCACACACACTGCCTCAGAACCTCAGGGGCCTCACGTGCATTTTCCCTCTCCTGCTGCCCTGAAAGCACCCCATGCTGGCTTACCTGCCCCACCCCTGCCTGCTGCTAAGCTCAGCCTGCTCAGGGGAAGACCTGGACAGGCAGTAGCACTCGCGGGGCACTGCGAACCAAAGCAGCCAAACTTTAGCGTGAAAATCACATTCCAAAATCTCCCCCCAAATTCTGGAGGATGCTGTGAAATCTGCTTCATAAGTAATGAGTCTGGAAGGCCAAAGAAACATTCTAATAAAACAACCTCAAAGTGACAAGGATCCCCACGACCATCCCTGCAGTCCTTCTTCGAGCCAGGGAGGCGAGTTCTAGACATGGATCAGAGACCCGGAGGAAGGGGACATTTCAGAACAAATCACAGGTTTACGGAGGAAAAGACATGCAAGTGGAATTCCAGAAACCTCACAAGAACCCCAGAGGCATCCCATACCTTCTAAAGCCTCGGACCTAAGGCACCACACAGGGGCATGAGCATATGCATGCACACACAATTAAGTCTACTACTGCTAATGTCCCCCATCATAACTCAGCAGATGAAGGGTTCCAGTGCTAGAGAGCAGAGGGCTGAACCATTTGTGGAGGACACTGAACACAAAACATATCCCATGGCACAAGAACAGTGACCTCTGAGAGCTGCCCCAGGGCATGCTGCAGAACGCCCAGGAGGGGAGCCCCAGGTGAGAGGATCAGCTTGCACTCACCTAAGCCACAGAAGTGGCACTCTACCCATACTGGAGACTGGCCCAGGGTTGCTCCACCACTGAGCTACATCCCCAGAACTTTTTACTTTATTGTGAGGCAGAGTCTGGCTGAGCTGCCCAGGCTGGCCTTGAACTTGGAATTCTCCAGCCTCAACCTCCAGAGGAGCTAGGATTCAGGTGTGGCCACCATGCCCACTGGCTCCAAAGGTTTCTCAGCTTGGTTTCAACCTCTCCCTGCTCCTGTCCTATGCCTACACCCATGACTGAGAAGCAGGTGTCCTTACTGCACTGCTAACCTCAAGTCCTACGCTGTGCTCAGGCCAACAGGACCTGGCTCAGGAACTGTCCTCCACACAAACTGAGTTCAACCTGCCTGCAATCAGCAGACGCTTCCTAAAAACTGCAGCAGTCCTCTCCTTCCTAATCCACATCACCTCTGTGTTTGTGGTGTGAGTGCTAAGAGCTAATCTGGTCAGGGACATGACCATGGTTTAACAGAAACAGTCCCTCTAGAGCAGGTTCTGCACAGTACTCTTCTAAGGGTACCCAGAACGGGATCAGCCAACATGGTCTAGCGAGGGCCAGATGACAAACACTAGGCTTTTCAAGCTGCACGTGGTCCCTGTCCATCATTCCATCATCTTCACGACTGTGAAGCAGTCTAGTTGTATAGACAGAGACCACACATGCTGACCCACAGCCTACAGCTAACTGAGTACACAGGGGCAAGGTGCCACCAGAGATTTGCAGGACACCTGATGCTTCTGCTCTGGGATGAGGAGTGGCAGGCCCTTCTGTGAGAGGGGACAATGAATCCCCATGTCCCTGTTGTCTCACACTACAGCACAACACAAAGGTCCACAGCATGGAAAGTGCCACAGTCTTCAAGCGGTGGGGGAGCACCCTGGGGTACCAGCTGGTCTGTGGAGTGAGAAGGCTGTGTCCAGGACCAGAAAGCTTCCACCATGCTCCACTAGGGAAAGCTGAGACTACCCAGTCTGAGCAGCCCACAATTCGGGGAAGCCTCCCAATGGCCCCTGTAAGCCCACAGCAGCCATAGCAACCCAAGGCCTCCCAGGCCTCCATTGGCCCCTCCTCAGCCTGATAAGCCAGCCTTGCTCATGGGCCTCCAGAAATCCTCCAGGGCACAAAACCTCTCTGACAAGGCAACTCCTACCACAACAGTTATCTCCTCGCACAGACTGATCAGGTCCACAGATGCCATCCTTGCTACCAGGGTGACCAGTACAGAAACCAGGCCTGTCCCGAAGCAGTGGGGCTTGCTGCTTCTTACCTCCTGTTCAGGTTAAAATCAGGTGTTACAAGGACCTGGCATTAAAATTACTTCTTGCTATTCCAAGCAAGAAATTCCTTTAAATCTTCCTCTTTTTGTCTTAATAAATATAAAAGAAAAGAAGAAGACTGTGTTCTGGTCAGTCTTCATGTTGCTCATTTGCTATTGCTGTAGCTCTTCAGGATTTAACAGGAAGCTTCGCTTGTAGAGAACTACTGAATTCATCCAGAAGGCTACCTTGATGGGTTCTGGTCTTGTTCTCAATGTTCATACTGTTCAATGGTTTGAACATTAAGTCCTAAATCAGTCCAGATTCCAATATCTCTGCCCAAACTAACCAGATTTCCAGAGCAACTTTGTGCAGCATTTTGTCTTGTTCTCAATTTAATTTTTACTCTAGGGAAAATACAGATGAGGTGAAAATACACTTATGAGGACCAGAAAGCCCCACAGGGTAAAGGGTTGGGGACCTGAGGAAGCCTAAGCCTCAGGAACAGTGGAGAAGGGAATGAGCCACTTCAGTCATGTTTAGTGAAGATTGCTGGGTAGGAAAAAAGAGCACTGGATTTGGTAAAACTAGCTTTTCTTCCTCTCCCCAAATTACTGGACATATGAGGACTCAGCTCCCAGGAAGTATAGAAGCATCTGGAAGGCAGGGGAAGCCAGGGTTCAGTCTAGAAAGTGATGCTGGAGACCAAAGGTCACAATCAACACCTTCTCCGGTGCCATTAAGTCCCAGCAACATCCTCCGCCCACCCACTGTGGATTCAGCAAGTGAAGAGCCCTGAAATTTCCCTGTGTGCAAATGCCAGGCAGAAGCTCTGTCACATAGTGCCCAGGGGCTGTGCGGCAAACTCCTCCAACCACAGAAAGAATACACAGCAAGGTCCACACTGGAGTCCCACCTTCTGTAGCAGCTAGGCTAGAGGAAGAGCAGCAGCAGTGACCCTAGAGCCCTTCCCCATGCTACATGTGTCTACCCTCGTTTGATGGGCAATCAACAGAAGCCCAGGTCACCTCCATGTGCATGGCAGCCCCACCCACCGACCTGCACCCACCTGGCCCTTCTCTCTTCCACGGCAGGACACAAAACCAGAAGTGAGACTAACTAGGGAGACCCTTGAGCTGAGGAAGGTCCACAGTGTTGACGCTAGCAGCTGAGCAGGGCAGGGAAGAACACTTGCCAAGGGCCATACGCCCCACCCCCTTACCCCACAGTTCCGAGGACAGAAGAGAGGGGAGCCCACAAGGGCCGGTGGTGTCTGTATCACTAGGTGGGAAACCTCCACATGGCGGTGGAGTTGCCATCTGCCCACCCCACCTAAAGACCAATGAGACCTTCCAAGGCAAGACCTTAAACCTTCACTGGAATAGACACAGCAGGCCAGCACTGCCAGAGCCGAGTCTCTGGTGCAGTCTTGCTTGCTGTCCTCCTGAACAGGCAGCCCCCAGCTGGGGCAGGAACAGCGCAGGCGGTGCACAGGAAGATGTGCAAGAACCAGCTCTGCATGACCAAGCCAACTCAGATCCCAACAAAGGGTGCCATAAGGCCAGGGCAGGGCTGCAGTCCCAGCTCACCCTGCAACACAGGACACAGGAAGCGGGGTGCAGCATCAAAAGCCTATGGCAGGGGCTGGAGCTATAGCTCAGCGGTAGAGTACCTGCCTCACACCTATGAGGCACTGGGTTCAATCCTCAGCACCACATAAAAATAAATAAAGATATTGTGTCCATTTACAAAAAAAAAAAAAAGCCTATGGTCAGATGTCTTCTCCACAGGCACTAGGACCAGGAGATGGTCCCACCAAGATTCTGCCCTGTGCCAGGACAGCTGCATCACTTATCCCTGAGCAGAAGGAGCTCTTCCACAAAAACAAGAGGAAGTAGTCCAACCTGGTACACTGAGGGCAGAGAAGGCTTGCCTGGTGGCCATGATTCTATGGGCATTGACAGGGTTGCCTATGAGCCAAAAAAAAAGTTCTGTGGGAACTATAAAGATGAAATTGGCTCCAGATCCTGAAGGCAGGTGTGGGGTCTACAATGCCTGCCCAGAGTTTCTCCCACCAACTCCTGGTAGGAACCAAGAACCAGAAACCAGAGCAAGAGCCAGAGGTGTAGCTCGGTGCCAGAATGCCTGCCCACCACCTGTGAGGCTCTGGATACCACCCCAGCATCGAGGTAAAGGGAAGAAAAGACCCAAATGACAGGCCCTGTGTCTCAACTAAGGTACCAATAGAGTTTGCTATCTCAGGAGAAAAAGAACACAGTGAGATGCTCTGAATACCCAAACCGCTAGGAAGAGAGGCCCTGTGTGGCTTTCTTTGCAGAACCCTTTTCTCAGGGGTGCTGACAGGTGAGGACTCCAGTCATATCCACCACAGCAGTACTGTCAGCCACGGGGGCCTGGGCTACAGGAAGCCCCTGCTCTCTGGTCCCACCTGTCCCTCAGCAAGGAGGGTGGGAACAGAGCCCAGGAGTGCCAGCTGCTTGGGCAGGCAGCTGCAAAGAAAACAGAGGCCAAGGGGCTGAGGTTGTGGGTCAATGGTAGAGCACTCGCCTACCATGTGCGGGACCCTGGGTTCGATCCTCAGTACCACATAAAAATAAAGGTATTTGTCCATTTACAACATATATATACACACACAATGAAAACAGAGGCCAAGGCTTTTCAAAAGTATGTCAGAGCTATCACTGGAACACTCACTGGTAAAGTGACATGATGGCTGAAATTTACTTTAAAATGCTCACATTTTTAAAATTTTATGAGAAAGAAAATGAAATCTTTTTAGTTATAGATAGACACAATACCTTTATTTATCTTTGTGTGGTGCTGAGAATCAAACCCAGGGTTTCGCACATGCTAGGCGAGCATA
Source organism: Marmota monax (assembly GCF_021218885.2). Taxonomy (NCBI): domain Eukaryota; kingdom Metazoa; phylum Chordata; class Mammalia; order Rodentia; family Sciuridae; genus Marmota; species Marmota monax. The sequence continues at coordinate 35,971,966 of NW_026695224.1, forward strand.
ACTCTATCACTGAGCCACAAACCTAGTCCCAAGAAAATGAAATTTTAAAAGAACAAACAGGTTTTTTAAAACCATGCTGGCAAAACACTGGTTATTAATGAAACTGGGTATGCAGGGAATGATTTCCTCAGATTTGTGGGTATTTGAAAATATTCCCTGAGGAAAGCTAACCAAACTCTTGAACCAGAAAGTTGCTTTGTCTCACGGCTCTCTGCAGGTCAATTTGAAATGGTTCCTGGTCCCCCACAGTGGCTGCAACCTGCATGACCTGCCCACATGGGAGGGCCATCCAGAAAGCAAACCAACAGAGCCTGGGCAGGCCCGGGCAGGCCAGTGAGCCTACAGGAGAACTCCCAACAAGAAAGGCACTTTCAGATGGCCCTGCCTCTGTCCTTCCACCCCTCCAGGTCATTGGATGTCAAATGAAGTGCTCTACAGAGAGGGCCTGCAAGGACAATAGAAGGAACGGGAGGCCTTTGACAATCTTCCCTGCAAGTCAGAGAGCTGCAGCTGCGTAGCTTTCCCTAGAGCTCACAGCAAGTTAGTGCTGGACCTGAACAAGACATTTCCCAGATAAGTGGTGTGGCTGTGGGCAAGAGGCAATGTACAATCAACACTGGTACCCGGTAGTCGAGCCCTTACATCTCTCTGCACTGCTGTCCACTTGGTACCCAAGCCTCAATTCCAAAACATCTGCTTTTAACAAGCAAGAGAACCTGCAGAGAAGACCAGGCTGCTACTCGCCAGTTGTGCTGTCCAGGGCCCAGAGACTGCTGGGCCTCAGCAGGAGTGAAGCTCTGCATAGTGAGTGGGTAGCTGGAGGGTGCTAAGGACAGCTGCCCCATGGGCAGAAAGCAACGACTCAACAGAGCAACACTTGATTAGTGACTCATCTGACATGTGAGGTCCACATTCCCATGAGCTGCTCTGCTTCACAAAAATCAAAACCTTGTGTGTAGCTCTCAGTAACGTGTAACCAAGACAGCCCTCCTTCGGAGCACACCTGGTAGGCTTTGTGTCTACCAGGACTACTCCATGCCCCAGTGCACAGGACCATCTTGTGCATGCAGCCGACAGCACAGCTCCCTACCAAGTTACCAACACAGTCAGGAGCAGGGCTACTGGGAACTACAGCTGTCCTCAAAGCTACTTCTGAGACAAGGAAGTGGGCCTGAGTCTCTGCACACAGTGCCCGCTGGACAAGGTCAATTACCTCTTTTCTCCACATGTGATCCTGCAGCAGGACAATATCACTATTCATTAGAGGACCCCCTCTTCATCCCACAGTAGTAAGTCCCACAGGGAGCACAGGGCAGTGCTGAGATGGTGTATGCACCCATCTGCCTCTGCTCAGATCCAAGAGAGTCTTGTTTCCTGAAATACCCTATGCCAACATTGTCAAGGCCTCCCCAAAAGCACACTACTACCCTTTTGTTTCCCTTGCCCCATCCATCCCCTTGGGATGTGTGCTTTCCCCTTATAGGGCCCAGACCTCTGTCCAGAAAAGTCTCCCTATGTCTTCCACCCAAGTTTCAGACCCACACATGGGTCAAAGCCCAAGTCCTTTCTTACTGCCTTCTCTGGCTCCTACCAACCACACATACCATCAAGCTACCAGGTCTCATTCCACGAGCTGATCTGCAAACTCTGAGGACCTGAGACCCTAGAAAACACTAAAACAGCACTTAATGCCAATCCAGTAGCCCAAAGAAAAGCCCAAAGACAGCTGGGTGGGTGTCATCCTGGCTGCCACTCAGGGTCTGCAATAGCACCACCCCCTCCTACACTGCCCCTGCCTGGATGCCAGTGCCCTGACTCCTCTGTGCTTGGGAACAAGTCAGAAGACAGAGAGCAGGAGAACAGCTAAGGGTAAGCAAATGGCCAGGAGAAGGATGTTGCCACACAGAAAGTCTGAGTATTTATGCACAACAACCTTCTTTCAAACACTAATATCAGGGCTGGGGCTATAGCTCAGTTGGTAGAGTGCTTGCCTGCATGCACAAGGCCCTGCGATCCCCAACACCCAAACAAACACACACACACACTAATATCAGATATTGAAAGTTCACAGTATTAACAGAAATTAACCAGATTTCTTGCTTCTAGATCCTTGTTCTCCTATTCATCTAAAAGGTACTCAGAGAGCAGGGTCAGCTTGCTAAAGCCCACCACCTGCCGGTGAATAAAGGGTTAATGGTGCCTGGTTCCACTCCTTCCTTCCAGCATCAGCTTCACTGTTTCTGTTCCAGCAGCAAGGGGGACCACAAGTACAGCAGACCTCAAACTTCTACCAGGGCACACTGTGCTCCTGGCTCCTCCCCCACTCACAGGCATGGAACAGTTTGCCAATTCCTGCTCTAGAACAGCCGTTCTGAACAGGACTCACTGGAATGCAAGGCCTGCGGTCTGAGGAGAGCTGCTAGGCATTCTTGCTGACATCTCCCTCACACAGGTCTGCAATACAGCACCCCTGGAGACCTCAGAGATACTCAATCACTTCCGGGAGTCCTGTGGGCAGACAACAGAAGATCCTCTAGACAGCTTCCCAAAAGCCTTTGACTTTTACAGGTTAGGAGTATAGAAAAGACAAGGATTGAAACACCTGAGTTCAAGCACTGCACGAGTAGCATGTGTGCATGATGGTTTTACGAACACAGGCATGCAACATACTGATTATGATTAGGTCAACGATTATTACCATCTCCCAATTCTAATGTCAGAGCATGACATCAAGGCTCCACCACCGTTATAAGCGTCACAGAAAACAGCAAAGGTGTGGAGCTTACATGACATCACACTGGGTATATTACAAAAATTGCCAGCAAAGCAGGCTGAGATTGCAGCCACAGCGCTGCAGGGTGGCAGGCGTGGTGACCGAGCGGCCTGTGTTTGCTCAGGCTCTCCTCGTTTCCATCACTGATGCACATGAGGATTCTGAGCAGTATACACATACAAGTAGGCACCCAAACATACCCCTAAGGCCCACGTCCAGGAAGGGCAAGAGTGATCAAAGTCTCCCAGTGGCCAGGTGAGAAAGGGTCAGTGAAAACTAACTCCACCACTGTTCTACATCTTCCCTGCCTGTCCTACACACACGCGATTGAGAGGCCCAAGTAGCCAGTGGGCTCTCGGGATGCAGCCAAGCCCACCCCAGGCCTGATGGGGCTTAAAGAGCTCACTTGTGGGTGGGCAAGGGAAGAACAGGCTGGCTAGGGACACAGCCAGAGACAGGGAGACTGGGAGCCTGCACTTTGGCTTCTTATGCGTGTGTTTTTGAGTAGGGTAGAGAGGGCTTTCCTAAGGTTGAAATGTTTTTGGACTAAATGACTATGAAGGCCCAATGTCAAATTAAGGAGTATGGAGGGCTGTGGTGTTTACTGTTGCCAATCTGGGTGACAGGACCACATCATATGCTTCCTGAGTACCACACATAGGCTCCCCACATGCCCACTAACGTCCTGTCAGAGCTTGCCTGAGCAGATGTAGCTGGGACTGCCCGGGAAGGTCTGTGCAACTGGCTGCTGGGAGATGAGGTGGGCCCTACACCTGCCCAGCAGACACACAAGAATCCTGTGCCATTTGCATGCACATTCTAAATCCAGTAGCCCAAAGAAAAGCCCAAAGACAGCTGGGTGGGTGTCATCTTGGCTGCCAAATAAAAGATGGGCTTTTATTTTGCCTTCAAAATCTGAGAATTTCTGACCCATACCTTCTGTCATGGAATGAAAAATTTGCAGAAGAATTTTTTTTTTTTTTAAGCAGCTCAGGCCAGGTGTGGCTGGTCACTTCTTGACCCTAACTATTTGGAAGGCTACAGCAGGAGGATAACAAGTTGGGGATGGGGGACAGCGCTAGGGCCTCAGATCATGTGTTGACATGATCTGGGACCAGGAAGCCTTAGAGACCAGAGGCTCCGCCTCGGAGAGATGCTCATGTACCCTGGAACCGACCCACTTCCAGGTGCCCAGCTGAAGCCTGGCAGTTCCTCACTGCCTCTGGAAAAGCCACTACAGAGCATGAGCTGCACAGGCACCTTCCTGCTTGGAATGAAGAGCCTAGACAGAAATGGAGGGCAGTGGCAAGGCCAACTCCAGCACTCTGGTTTTTAGCAAGGAGAACGTAATTGATAATTTCCCAAGAAATATTATTAATCTAAAAAGTTTGAGAATATAGAAAGAAATAACCTGCTGCAGAAACTTTCTGTTTCACAGTTTCCTGACACTTCACTTCTCAAATTCACTGGACACCTCTCTATTCACTGGACACCTCCTTCTCCATCTGCACAGCAATGATGCCACCATTAATTGCTCTCCTCCTGAGGCAGGCAGAGCTCAGGAGCCTGCAGTGGATTCCACGCAGGCTACTCCAGAGCTGGACTCCAGGTGGTGCACCTGCATCAAGAAAAGGATGCCAACAGGATCCACTTTCAGCAGCACAATGGAGGGAGGTGCCCACTGAAAATTCTGTATCTTGCCGAAGGGCCAAGCAAGTCTTGGTTGAAAGACAAAAACCCAACGCAAAACAGGTAATCTGCAGGAGGCTAGAGAAAGCAGAGGTGCCTGTCTGTGCTCCAACAGGAGACACATTGAAGGACAGGGAGTCTCTGTGAACTGGCTATTGCTGGGCTATGAATGTGACTCAGTGTGGGGTTTACAGGGGCAGAATCTGGCCCCCACAATGACTACCTACACCCAGCAATATTTTCCCAAAGTACAATGGAAGCCAGTCACCTGTCACCCAGTGACTCTACGAGGTCCTGGTGTCCAAACCCCTGAATACACAGTAACCATCAACCCAAAGGGAGTAAACAGAGGAAGCAAGAGAGCAAGGACCTCGCAGCACCACAACACCCATGGAGAGTGGCTACACACAGGGCAACAGCCCTGACCTCCATCACAAGTAAAAGGCCACATTTAAATACTCTAGTTAAGGACAGGTTATATGAGTCCCTAGGTATTCAAGCAAGGAACCTTGATAGAATGACATGCTTTCCAACAACAACCAAGTTGAAAGGTCCATTCTCAGATGAATCACAGGCTGAAGCAGATGGGAAGAGGATGGTTAGCATGAAAAGAGCCACACATGCCTTGCCACCGTGCTGATTTTAGGAGGTCAAGAAGCACTCCTGTTCGACCACCGCAGTGTGCAGGGTGCGCCACCCTTCTGTGCTCCCAAGAAAAGCTGCACAGAGGCTCTTTGCAGCCTCTCCCGGGTACCCACAGCCCTGGGCAGAGCAACCACACCATGGATTAGTAGGCCAAGGCAAGAATAAGCCATCCCCATGGGACCATGGCCTTGGCAACCAGTGCCAGGTGGATAGGTGTCCTCAGCTGGTCCAGAAGGCAAGGTCTCAGGACCCTTACAGAAGAAACCTTATCAGCACAGAGGAGAAATGGGAAGAGCTGCACTTGAGCTCAGACCCAGACGCATCAGGTTCTGTACCTCTCAAAAGCACAACCGAACAGTGTGGGACCCTCCTCAGGCACCCACCTGCTTGAGTCACACTAAACACCCGCCAGCACTTCTGTAAGGCAATGAGGTTCAAGAAACAGGCCTTTAGGACCCTTATTGCCTTATTTTGTCCTATCGTCCCAGACCTTGTATTTGTCCAACGTCCTAGTAAACAGTTTATAAAAGACACAATATTGTCCCAGTGTCCTATTTATAGGAAAATCTGTGTTTACATTCTCAATGATAATAAAGGATATATAAGCTCTAGATTGTGATTTCCAACATATTTTAATGAGCCTGTGTCAATTTCAATGAAATATTAGTAGAACTGAGAACCTGGGGCTTGATGGGTTAAGAAATGGACATGATTCAGTGACTCACATGCTTCACTACTGAATTTACTCACATTGCCACGTGTTAGCACAAATGGATGGGGGAGGCCTCATGAGATCTCAGAGGGACAGCATCCAACACTGGCCATTCATTGGTGGCCCTGTCTGGCCACTCTGGCTTGCCCTAACACTGGTGTCTGAGACTGTATAGAGTGTTTGGAGTGCCCTGCCATCTGCAGCCTGCTGGGAAGGCAAAGAAAGGCCATGAGCCAGCTGTGCCCAGGCCACTGCCCCCAGGCAAGGCTGGGGAGCAAGGCCAGCACCTCCCGGGGGGGGGGGGGGTGTGTGTGTGCACCAATTCTAACATGCTCCTCTTTCCCTAGACCCTCCAACCATCAAAAGTGCTAGAGCCAGGCACTGCAGGGGTGTCCCACGAAACCCAGAAACCATGTTAGCCCCTGTGCGGCTCACCTAGGCTGCCAGTGTGGAAATAAACACTTCAATACCTTACCTGTGAAAGAAACAGATGATTTTAATAGCAAAGGCATTTAGTTACACCGTGTCAAGTACCACTTTCTCTCCGACATCACCAAGTTGTGGAGAATAGCAGCCTTCGACCTTCAACGTTGAAACAGGGCTCGCTCCTCCACCCCTGGGTGAGCTGTTTCCTTCCTCAACTGACCATATAATGTGAAAAATAAAGCACAACAATCTACTGTGAAAAATTAATAAGACAAGAGCTGGATGCAGCTCTGAGGCACAGCTCCTGTCGCGCGTGCATGAGGCCCTGGGTTCCATCCCCTATGGACATCACAACATATTTTCAGGCAAAAACAAGAGTGCACTGAATCTAGTTTTGTGACTTGTTTTGTCAGTCAACATTCTCCACTTTTCCACCTAAGACTATGAGTGTCCATACAAGCAGGCTTTCCAGATGGTAACACTGAAACATGTGATACCCACCTCTGCTGCCATGGTTCACGCCAGTTTATAACCCTGCAACGACCCTTCATCCTAATCTACTTGCCGCCTTGCTCAGGTTTCCATCAGACAAGCAATTCATCCCGAAGTGCCACAGGAGGAATGGTGGTCACCTCCCTCCTGAGCTATGCCAACAGTGTGCCTGCTACACCACAGGGCGCAGGCTGCACTTGTCAGGTGCCACCTCACAGGACAGGGCTTAAAGGATGCTGTGGCATCAGGATGCACGGGTAGAGTCTAGGAGAGTGGGTGGTCTGCCAACGGGAGGTGGGGGGATTAGGGGTTCTCAGAAAGAAGGGGCTAGCAAAGGCCTCTCTCCTTGGCAGCCCTGTCTGCTGTACCACCCTCAGACACAGCTGCCAAGAGATGACAGAAGATTCTTGTCCTGAAATGAGGACTTTACCTAAGGCCAAAAGGATGCCCATAGCACTAAGGGGGAAACAGGTGTGGGGGAAGGTCCCCTGGGGGAGACGGAGACAGGAACCACAAAAGAAAAGTCACTGCTTTGGGGTTAACAGTTACAGAATAATATAAATTCACCCAAAGGGATGAGATTTAAGGTTCCAGGGAAATCTAAAGTTCCCTCTCAAGCATGACTTCTAGCTGCTCTGGGGTACAACGGCAGCCCCCGCGGATCCACCTCCCAAAGGAACAAAGTGGGAAAACTACCTACACAGCCCTCCTAAACTCTGGGGGAGCAGGAACCCTAACACCATGCACAACACCTACTGTCTAGCATGCTTGACGGAGGAGAGGGTGTGGTCACCATGAGCAAGCCACAGCAAGAGGTCAGGAGGGCTGAGCCTCCCTGTGTGGTCAGGAGCCCTCAGAGAAAGCTGAGGAGGACAAAAGCCAATGGAGGGCTGGGGTTGTGGCTCAGAGGTAGAGCACTAGCCTGGCGTGTGTGAGCCACTGGGTTTGATCCTCAGCACCACGTAAAAATAAGGATATTGTATCCGCCTATAATTGAAAAATAAAATTTTAAAATGCAGGAATTTGTCAAGTTGAATCCTGTCTGGAAGGAAGGAAGGAAGGAAGGAAGGAAGGAAGGAAGGAAGGACAGACGGACCGGCCAATGGAGCCAAGCAGGCACAGCTGTGGCCCTGGGACAGCGGCCACCTTTCCTGTGACAGACATCAGACATCCATGGTTGGCAACACCCGCAGCACCTAGGGACACTCTGTCCACATGCCTGTCCCCCTCAGCTCTCAGCACCTGTCAAGAGAAAGAACCTAAACCTCCTGCTTCCCAGGGCTCTACTCAGACCGTCAGAATATTCTCTATGGTCTGCTCTTGGCTTCGAGCTCATCCATCTAGACAGAGGGCACAGGGGAAGGGCCTGGCCATTCCTGTCTTCCTTCAAGCCTCCAGCACCCAGGGCTGAGTCTGCTGGGTGGAGAGCCACATCCACACACACCTGGGAAGAAGCTAGACTGGTCTGGGCGCAGGCTCTTCTCCTCCCCCACCCCCACCCCTGTGCAGGCAGGCACTTGTTCTAGGTGCATTCTGTGCCAACATGAGCAAGGTGTCAGTCAAAACCTTCTACTACTAGCAGGCATCAAAACAGCTGTCATCCAGAGTAGGACACCTACCTCCACACCCTTCCAACAAGAGAAGACAGAGACCAAGTGGTTCCACAATGAGAAACAGGCTTTTCAGGTTGGGGTGGTTGGTCAGGGATTGGGTGGGGGGTGTCTAGGGATCGACTGCAGAACCTCACAAGTGCTAGGGATGCCCTAGCCCAGAGAGAGCCTGTGGATGGCAGAACACTGAGGCTGGCAGAGGAGTATATGGCAAGTTTGCTCATTTGAGAAGAACAGAGAACCCCTCTATCCTTTTCCTCGACCAGGTAGTCTTTGGTGCCACTGCATTTCACACTAGGACCTCAGATGGCCACAGCTGCCTGTGGGGCCATGGGAAGGCAGAGCTCACACGGCACATGAGAACATACCCACTGCCTTACAGGCTAGTCTGAAAGGCAGGAGGGAGAGAGCCCTCCCAGGCTGTTAAAAAAACAGAGTCATGGGCAAGGTCCTCAACAACTCATGTGCTGAAACCCAAAAGCACTGTGGTGGCACTGGGAAGTGAGACTGGGGGAAGTGACCGTGGTGAGGGTTCTGCCCTCCTGGGCATAACACTTAGTGAGGAGCCAGAGGGAGCCCGTGGGCCTCTCTGCTCTCCTATCTCCCGGCAGAGGAAGACCCCTGTGCTTCCCCAGCAGACAACAACAAAGCACCATGTGGGAAGGAGTGAGACAAACAGAAACTCTGCCACCCTAATTCTAAGGTCAGCCTGTCTCAGGCTATCCCGGAGACTGCAACCAGGAACTCCTCCAATCACAGTGAAAAGCAGCACTGCACTGGCTCAGAATATAAACAGCCAGACAGCTAGCCCAGGCGGCTTGCTAGTAGCCAAGGTCAGTCGTAGCTCTCCTCCAAAAGTAAAGGTCTGCCTTGCCCACACACTTTAGAGCTGGCATTTGATTTCTTGCGGCTGAGCAGATCTCAGCACACCCAAACCTGAGGCACTCGATCTTGGCCTCTAGCCTGCAGAACACTGAGAATACAGTTCTGCTCTTCATGATTGCCCAGACTACGGCGATTTCTTACAGCAGCACAAGTGGGCTAAGATGAGGAGTGAAAAGGCAACTCAAGAATTCTCTCCCTAATGCACAGAACCAGCCTCCCCAGCGTGGTTGGGGAGCAGCTGCCTTGGGTTCCCAGCAATTGCCAACTTAAGAGAGAAGAGGGCAGGGCGGAGAGCATCCAAAGCAATTTCCAACTCTGCCTTCAAATGTGTGATTTATCCCCAATTACAAGCCACAAACAAAACACGTTTTACACTATTTGTGAGCTTTTATCCTCTTCAGTGTTTTCTAATTAGACCAGAGTGCAGTTTGAGAAGCCAAACTATAGGATGCAGTTTGAGAACCATCCTACAGGTAATACTTCATGAACAAATCTCTTGATATTCCTCTGCTGTAACTTTTTTGAAAACAGGCTCCAAGAAATTCCCCAATCTCCACTGGAAACCTACGGTGGCAACTAGATTGCCTCCATCCGGAGCACGCCCACAGCAAGGATAGCCCACTGGCCACCAGCTGCAGGGCCCTTCCTGGCACAGGTGGCAGCGGCTGTGCTGGGTCTGAAGTGTCTACTTTCCCAATAAGCAAGACTGATGGCCACTGCCAACAGCAAGGGACCTTGAAGCAGCTCCACGGGGCATTCAGGCACTTGAGCAAACTGAGGGCCTGTTGGTACACTTCACTCATGTGGCCTTTTAAAGCGGCGCTGGCTTAGAACAACGGTTTTGGTTTTAAGGACAGCAGGACCCAGCTGAGGAAAAGTGCCCAGCAGCAAAGACCAGCAAAGTCTTCATTTCTGCTAGCAGGAAGTCACAACGGTGCGCCACAGAAGGATGTGCCTACCTAGGTTCTGCTGCTAAGCTCCAGGGACTGAGGGGACAGCAGGGCCACAGGTCCCAGGAGACACATCACAAGAGTACTTTCCCGGGCACTCAACTCCTTCAGGATGCATGCAGCCTTCCCGACTTATGGCAGGACCAGGCTTCTGACATCACCGCAACATCCCAGGAGGTCACCCTGGGTGATCTCACTCCAGCAAGGGCCCCTTCCCTCAGTGACCATAGCTGATGATCAAGTGCACAGAACCCAGCAAGTGCTGGGAGGACAGTGGTACTGCCCCTGGAGGCCTACTGCAACTGGTGAGAAGGGGCTCAGAGCTGCCAGCAGCCTTGGTGGCCTCATATGCTGGAAGACCCCAGGCAGGGGCAAAAGTACAAGTCTTAATCCAGTAAACTCACCTCTTCCCTCTGCAGGTATAGAAAGCAAGCATTTTTAAAAGGGGCTAGGCATTTTAAAGGAAACAGGAGCCTTGACTGAAACATCCATCAAGGCAATACCACAGAAGCACTTCCAAATGGCACGCTGGTTCTTCAAGCAGATCTGCATGAAGGGGGGGCTGAAGACAGCCCAGCTCCTACCAGAGCTATACCCAGTGCTCCAGCAAGGCACTGACACCTCCCCACACCATCACCACCTCCCCACACCACCAACATAAGCCTAGGAGCAGGGGCAAGGACCACCAGGGCCCTGCTGCCCACCAAACACCTTGAGGCTACCTGGGTAAAGTATCAGCCCTGCCGAGAGCCAGGGCCAGGAAGCCAAGAGGGAAGCGCTGGAGACATAGGCCCACACGGAGCTCTGGAGGAGGGAAGAGAAGGCAGCTGCGCTGGCTTAGAACAACGGTTTTGGTTTTAAGGACAGCAGGACCCAGCTGAGGAAAAGTGCCCAGCAGCAAAGAGCAGGGGAGACTCTGAGGTGTGGCACTGAGTCAGCAACACCAAGCCATACTTCCGGGTGCCCCACAACAACAGGAAGGCAGGGGCTGGGCCTGTGGAGGGGAGACATGGGCGGCCCTTCTGGTTTTAAGCTTACACTAAGACATTTCTAGGAAGACTATGCTCATCTATTAGGTTCCTTTCTCAAATTTTTTTGTTTTGAAATATTTCAGGCTTGTAAAATGTGGCAAAACTCATTGATGGATACCACGCACCCTTACCCTGATGTTAACATCATACACAACCAGGAAATGGTCAAGACTCCAGAAACCAGCATGGATGGCAGGCTACAACTGACCCAAGCACCTGATTCCAATGTGGCCATCTGCTCCAGTCCAGGCCCATACAGCCTGAAAGACACCCTCCTCCTCTTCAGGGTTCAGAATATAAGAAAAGGAAGAACACTGATAGAGGTCTACACGAAGCAGCAGGAAGGCATTTCTGCCTCTGCCTGCAGTTCAAACATGCAGGTGGCACACGAAAGCCACAAGAGGGGTAAAAACAGAGAACAGCCAGTGTAGGGCACAGCCTGTGATCCCAGCAACTCCAGGCTGAGGCAGGACAGTCCCAAGTCCCAGTCTAGGCAACTTTATAAGACCCTGCCTCAAAATATTTAAAAAGTATTTAAAATATTTTAAACATATATTTTTTAAAAAGATATCAAGGGGTGGGGAGTGCACGTACATGTCCACGTGGCTCAGTGCTCTAGCACCCTGGGCTCAAAACAAAGGGCTGCACAGGCTGGTCTCGGGGGAAGTACAGACCATGGGAAATGTTTAGGTCCCACAAGGCAGGCTGAAGGACATCACCCACAGCAGGACAGCTGGAAACCACTCCACCAAGGTCCCCACTCAAGGGTGAACCAGTGTCACTCGCTGGCCAGTTCCTGACCTGCAGATCTAATGGCAAAGCCAGAAGACCCTGTCTCAGCCAGGAGCACTTTTAGCCCAAAACTGAGATCCTGGCCTATTCCAGAAGTCTTTAAAGCAAGAGCCGAAAGGAGCCAGACATTTCGAATGACCTATCCGTGTCCTAGAACAAAGCTCAAGACACTTTAGGAATGAAAAATCACCCACACACAGAGAAGTAGAATTCATATCAGCAATGGATCAAATATCACCAGGCATAGAAACTACAACAATTTGAGACATAAATTCATTAAATTAATTAAAATGAACCATATGTTGCTGGGTTTCAACAAAACATAAAAGCAGCACACAAGCCCCCCACTCAGGAGAGCAGTGCCCCCCTCTCCTTCCCAGCAGCAGCTCCCCTACCCTACCCACAGTCCCCTGGGAAACAGGAGGGAAAGCACAACCCTGGCTCCACTGTGCAGGACAGGCAGACTCCCACCGGGCATGCAGGGCTACAGCAATACACAGCTGGCCTGAAGTGAGGAGGCAAACCAACCTGGGGAGAGCATACCAGGCAGAGCCAGGGGAAGGATTCCCCAGGACACCTGGCCAGTGCCCCTTAAAATTGTCACAGTCACAAAAGACAAGGGGACAGAAAGACCATCCCAGACTGTAAGAGATGCAGAAGACAAGGAGGAGACAAGGCAACCAAATGCTATGGGGCATACCAAAAGTGATCCTGTGACAGAAAGGGGACATCAGGTAAACAGGAAGGGACTCTGAGAAAAGGGTGTAGTGTCATTAACAACAATGCACTGGTGCATACCTGAGTTTTGACCAACATACCATGGTCATGTGTGGTGTCAGCAACTCAGGCAGGCTGGGTGAGAGGTGTACAAGAATTCTGAATTTTACAGCTTTTCTGTAAAATTTTTCTAAAATAAATAGGGCATTTAAAAAATATATCAGGCTCGTTAAGAAAATAACATGAAAAATCATCTGAAAGCAATTCAGAATTGACACAGATGTCAAACTCAGCAGACTCGGACTTCACATACCCTGTGTAATTCTCTTCTCCATAGTCAAAACTTAAGCCAGAGACATGGGAGTGGGGAAGATTCAAAACGAACCACAAGGGGTGGAAAGCCACACTGTGCGAGGTAACCAGCACACTGGATATGACTCGCAGCCACACAGACGTCTGAAACAAAGACTGGAACCAAAGTGACACATCACAACTACATAGTGCATCTGACACCACTGCAGGGAGAGCAGGGCTCACGGAGCATGGGACACAGCATATGCAGCTGGAGTGCCAAAGGACCTGGGCAGAGGTACAGGAAAAACATTGGGAAATTAAAAAGGCACAAAAGCTTTCATATTTTGATGAAGACTACAAACTAAAGGACCCATGCTCTGAAGAAAACCACACCCTGGTGCACTGCTGGCATCAAAAGGAAACTTCACTGCAGACAGACGGGAGAAAACAGGCAGAAAAGAACAAGGACAAGGTGACAACAGGTTTCCTTTGGAAGCAATAAAAGCACAAAGCCGCAGAGCACTGTCGTGGAGAGTGCTCACACAGCTCTGTGAATACAGCAAAAGCACTGCTTGGGCAGGCCAACTGCCTGAGTGGGAGTGAGACACAGGTGAGTGTGCACGCAGAGACGTGCACGTCCGTGCAGAGTGCAAGATCATCAGGCTGGACTCTTCTGCCCAACTCCAGGATGCTAGCAAGAAGCTCACTGAGAAACACAGAGCCTGGGTGCAGCTCAGTTGGTAGAGCACATATGGGGTACTAGATTCCATCAACGGGACCACACACACACACACACAAAAAAAAAGCCTGAAAAAAACACAATCACTCAAACTGCAAAACACGGAAAGAGATGCGGCATACCAAAACTAGCCAGAGGGAAGGTGGAGCAGCTGCTGCACCACCAAGGCAGGTAGCCATAGGCAGCTGACCTCAGGCAAGCACGAGTGTGCAGGGAGCACAACCCCCACCTCAGGCAGCCTCGGGGATGGCACTGGTGGCCCAGTCTAAAGGATGCTGATAAGCCATGGCTTAATAAGCATGAACCAATAGATACCTGGGTAAGGTTTTAGGCCACCCTCCACCCTTTTCATGTTTTCTTCTATTTTCATCAGTGAGTAATAAGTGGAAATAAGGAGCTGGCATTGGTCTCCTGTCCACTTGCAAGGTGAAGGGAGCCAGGAAGCTCCAGGGAGGCTGTCTGCCTGCCTGCGTGCTGGGGAGGAACACAGGGCCTCCCTTGTACTAATTAAGAGATATGCCACTAAGGCTGTGGTTGTGACTCAGTGGTAGAGCGCTTGCCTAGCATGTGCACCACATAAAAATGAATAAATAAAATAAAGGTGTAAAAAAATGTTTTGGTTTTTTTTTTTTTAAAGCACTCTGCCACCAAGTCTCTACTCTCTGAACAGCCTTCAGGTCAGAACCAAATCTGTGGCCAGGGGCTGGGGCTCCAGCTGTGGCAGTCAGCAGCTGGCCTGACCTGGCTCACACTGCCCTCTTTCCACAGACTCAGAAGCTGTACCTCAACAAGCAAATTCCAAGAGCAGAATCCCAGGGCTGCTTTTCTCTGACTACATTAGAACACAGATGAGTTAATGCCTTAATCTAGTCAACAAAACTTGTGTCCTGGGTCACAAAGTGGGCAGGGCCAGACCCAAGGTCTAGCAGGGTTGCCCTTGACAAGGGTCTGTGTCCAGCCCCACCCCCGCCCCCACTCCCCTGCCTCTGAAGGCAGTTAAGAGGTAGCTTGAGCCAGGCCCTGCCTGTCTCCTACCCCTAGGTGGAACCTCAGGCAAGCCCAGGTCCTCCCATCCTCCCCCACACTCCCTCCCACAGGAACCTTGGCCCACTATCCTACCATCCTGCTATAGCAGAAGTACCTGGGAGGCAGGATGCCAGCCCCCATCACCTGTGTGGTGTTCCCCCTGATACTTCAGCCTCAGGCACAAGCATGCCCTGAGGACAGGGGAGTTCCTACACACATCAGCTTCAGTGCTTCTTAAGTGGAGAACTTGTGCCCACCCCAGGGGACCTCCAAGGATCAGAGCAGAAGCAGCAGCCCAAGGAGGCCCAGCATTTTCACTCTAGAACCCAGCAGGGCTGCATATGCACCCTGCACATGAGAAATGCCAAATATGTAGAGCAGAAGGAAGCAGGTCAGTTCATGAGCTAACATTCTGATCTGCATGAGTGGTATCAAAAGATATGTGCTCCCCAAATCACCAAGTTCTTATGATGAAGACTGACTTGATTCTGAGAGTGACAACAATTAAGGAGCATAAGCAGCGTCTTACACAAAGGAAGGTTCCTGAACCACAGGTTTTGACTGCTTGATGCCAGCCACCTTAAGGATGCACAGGAAAGCTCTGTGCCACCTCTGGACCCATCAGAGATTGCACCCTCTGTAGCCCTCACACAAGCGAACTCCTACAGGCCACTTTGTGGGTAACAAGCACCACCTAACTGTGCGGTGAACCAAAGGGCCCAAGGGCATGGCAGGAGGTCTCAGCCTCGGTCTCCCTGGACACGGGTACACCCCTGGGATTGCAACCCCTCACTGAGCTTGCCTGCGTGGGAGACACGTGCCAGGTTCCCCGGTACCTGCCACACCAACCTCAGGAACCCAAGGTTTAAGAAGAGCCCATCTCTTCTGCCTCTCCCACCAGAAAAGACCAAATCCACATGTGGGGGTGCTCTTTTTTTGAAAAGGAGCTTACATGCCTGGCCAATCTGCCCACAATGAATTGCCTTACAAATCAGATGCAGGAAGTCCTTGGTCCAAGTTAAAGCCAAGAGGTTCCTGTGAGGTGGCCTCTCAGTCAACCCAGAGACAAGAACTTCTCCAAGACTGTTCAGCCCTGGGTTCAGAGAAGGTGCCAACTGCAAAGGATCTCCACATCAGGAAATGCATGACATTACATTTTAAGTCACTAAAATCAAGATCATCTTAAAAGATCAGCCAAATTTGGTGAAACCAAGACAGGTCACTAAAGCAAGCCACCAGGTTGAATGAACCACAGGACCAGATTAGAGTAGGCCAACAGAAGGCAATACCACCCAAGTCACCACCTTGAGGCCACCTGCAGTAAGAACAACACATACTTAAGAGTGAGCTGGGTGGGCCACTTCTAGCTCCAGGCTGTTGCGTAAGAAATCCATCCTGCACCACAGGGACCAGACCGCCTGTTCCTGGTATGCAGCAAACCACAAGATCAAAGAGAAGCAGCAGCTCTGGTGCCAGCACAGCTGAGGCTATGTTCCTTCAGTCTGGCCACAGCCACACTCTAACAGGAATGGCTCCATTCCATGGGAATTCTAGAAGCGGACTACCCAATTGGGAGTCCTCTAAAAACTGCACACAAATTTGCATGCATATGTATAGAGAGGTGTGAGGGGAAACAGATACAAACACATGCATCTAAGGGTGCAAAGTTTTTTAAAAGCTTCCAGTAAGCATTTAGCCAACTTGAATCCCTCAGCTGTGGTTCTCATGCAGACAGCTCTTTCAGGAAATCCATGAGTTTGAAACCATCATCACAATGACACTGCCTTTCAATGGGATGCCCTGCCCCTTTCAATGGCCCCATTCCCATAAGACACTCTCTAAGGAAGCAGTGACTTCTGAATGCATCAAATTCCAAGGCTTCCATCCACTTCTCGTGCCTGCCTTGCCCAGTGCATGGAGTATGTACACAAGCCATATCTGCACCAGAGGCACAGCAGGTGCTCTTTGCTGGGGAAACATCATTTCCATATCAAAGTGGCTGGTGTCCAAACTCCAGTAGTCAGGCATGGGCACTCCTGGGAAGTGAATAAGGAAGACATGGGGCCAAGCTGGCCAGTGCCAAAGTCCAAGTTTTAGTCGAAGAACAGTGTGTGGATCTCTACACTGTAAGCAGCAGCTTCAGATGACTCAGGCCTTTGAGAGTGGTTTTCTGGCTTGGCAACACAAAGCACATCAACATCTGGAGACACGGGTCTGCTCACACACCTGCTTCCCGGCAACCGCAACCTACACAGGTGTGGCATCACACCTGGGGAAGACCCTGGCTTGGTGCAGGGAACCTGAGGTGCAAGCACAGCATGGACACTTGCACAGTGCTGGTGGATCAGTGCTGAGGATCAGAGAAGATCTTCAAAACTATTAAAATACTCTTCCATTTTCCAGCTAGATATTTCATTTGTGCACTTCAAACAAAACTCACTGCAACAGACTCAAATACAGAAGATGATGGGAGAATGCAGCCATCTTCTATAGAGCCACATGTTGACAGGATTTGTTTTAAACAATGGCCCTCTAATCACTAACTTTTTGGTTTTTCAATATAATTATTTTTGTTTTTACTTACTTATGTATGAATTTATTTTTGGCAGTATTATTGACTAAGCTGCCAAGGGCCTTGTACATGATAGGCAAGCACTATACCACTGAGCTACATGATTTTTGAAAACTTTGGGATAGAATCTAAGTTTATGAGGCTGGCTTGAATGTGCAATCCTTCTACCTTAGTCTCCCTAATCACTGAAGTACAGGCTGGAAACAGTTAATTTTAACTACTTATAATAATGTTCAATGGGGTTATTAACCCTGTTTTAAAATGGAATTACTATCTAAGTATTCTACAAATCTTCCAGGGGCAGCTTGACAACCATGACAGACACACTTTCATAACCAAATGTCCTCTGAGATCCTCCATGTGTAACATATAAAGAGGTCTTGAGACCCTGTGGCCTAGGAACCAAGGATGTGAGACTAAAGCATGCAGCAACTGGACCTCACTTATGACAAGACCCTCAGTGTGTCCAATGCCTCAGATTCCACAGTAAATGCCAGTGGCTGTATGAGGAGAGAGGGAAAATGTTCATAAAGGAAATCTAAGTTCCTCCCTCAAAAGGCAGCAGCCATCTGGCTGCCAGCACCTTTTATTCCAGTCAGTGGCACAGAGGACAGAAGGACCAAAGGTGGACAGATGCCCTCTGTGGACAGGTGCCCCACTAACCCCCCGCATAAAAGCATAGTGTGCCTTAGTGAGGCACATTTGGACCACCTGTGTCACAGTAAGAACGCCTCTGACACCTTCCCACATCCCTCTGCAGGCCCTTACCAGCCTACCCTTCACCTCATCACAGATGAGGAGCTGGAATCTGGAGCGGGTGGTGGCCCAGAGAGGGCCAGCCTGCTCCCAGGCCCCCCAGCTGGCCAATAGACCAGATAGGAGCCCTTGCCCTGGTGAGCTCTTCACACTAATCAAAACAGGAGTCTTGGGCCACAACCCAGGACTGTGAGCAATCACATCAAAAGTGACCAAAAAGGGCCATGAAACACAGAATGTAACAAACAGTGTCTGGTGTTCTAAGCTGGGCTGGGCATTACCAGCCTCAGTTCAGAGAGCATGCAAGTGGCACAAGCAAGGCGGGCCTAAGTAGGCAGGAGGCAGCTACACAAAGCCCTCAGCTGGCTGGGCACCCCCATGTACAGGGACGCACACCCTCTCTCGGAGACACATCCACCTCCAACACCCAGCAAGTCTACAGTGTTTAACGATGCTTTACACACAGAGAGCTTTTGTGATAAATGGTCTCTGGATGAGGATCCCAAGTGCTTCCTGGGCAGATTTGGGGTGGGAGGAACACTCTCTCTCCAAGGCAGTTCACACAAGGATCACAGTTCCATTCTGAGGGGAGTATGGTTTTATTCACTGTTCACATCTCCATCAGGGAAGACCAAAGAGGCCCTCACCAGTTACCCAAGATATCCTGCAACAGGATAGGGCACATCCAGACATGGACTATCATTAGGCCTAACAGGAAACAAGCTGTGAGGCCATAAAAAGACATGGAAGAGTCAGGCGTGGTGTCATCCCAGCGACTCAGAGGATGTCAAGTTCAAGGCCAGCCTGAGAGAATCAGTCAGAGCAAAGACCATTGTCAGCCAGAACCCACAGTGCTTGCAGTCTCCCGCCTGCAGACCCTCCCACTCTCAACTCCTAGCAGCCAAGGACACTGAAGGAGAGTGCCCAAGTACCAGAGGCCTCTGGGGAAGAGGGAACATGCCTGGGGAAACCAACACATTTTGACATGAACAAGTCTAATCTGGTGACATCTAGCATTACCTAGGCTCTATGTAGTTTAAGGGAACCTAGGCACCCAAAATGCCTCGGAAGCCTAAACTGCAATAAAAACTGAACATTCGAAAGAGCACAGTAATTTATGTTGGAAAAATTAGTTCATATGTTTCCTTATGATGAAGCACAGTGTACTTTATCACCTATTTTGAAATCCCAAGAGACACTTATGTTAAACAAGGAGGTAGGTGAGCATTAAGACCTAAAAATCCCTCACATGCTGCAATTGCAATCCAGTACTACAGTATGTCGTCTGCCCCCATGCCAGTGACCAGCACCTGATAGCTGGCTAGTGTGCTTGGGCATCAGGGTCAGAGGGAAACAGCCATTCCAGTGGAGCAGGAAGCACAGCTTCTCCTCCTGCTCTCAATCCCAGGTGGAGAGACAGAGTCCCCAGAACAGCACTGCTGCCCCTCCCCACCTCCAGCCTTGCCCAGGCAGGGACCACCAGTGTCATCAGAATGAACTACAAGCACAGGGGCCTTGGCTCTGCTGCCAGGGAGACTTGCTCTCTACAGTGAGCACCCAGCCTGTTCAAAGACTGAACCTTTCAGGACTCTGGGACCTAGCTACACACGCCCTTCTTCAGCATGTCTTACAAATTCAACATTTCAGCAAATCGAAAAGCTTCTTTCTGTGTGTGTGTGGGGGGGGAGAGCGCACTGAAGCAGCACCCAGGTGTTTGTACACGGAAAGCAGACTCTAACTGAGCTCCATCCCAGCCCCACGCTTCTATTTTAATTAGAGGTGTTCGATCAAAAACATACAAGATGATATCTAAGCTTCCTTCCACATAAACAACACTGCCTTTATTATCCTGACACATCACTTTAAACACAAAAATATTTTTGAAAATATTATTCTAAATGCCCACTTCACTTCAGCATAATTTTTGCACCCTTTGTGACTCAGGTCAGTGCTGGGCAACCTTCCGTCTAGAGTTCAGCCCACTGGCTCTCCCTGCTAAGATACACCCACCAAGGGCTACTTCAACCTCATCACTTCCCTGGAAACACTTGGGCCTTCTACCCTGCTAAGAGAGTGAGAACTGCAGCAGCAATCAGCCCAAACCAGAGTTCTATGCTCGAAGATATTAGCTCTAAGGATGCTAAAGCTCGTATATTCTCATAACAAATTAGCTAGGTGTTTCATGGTCAGCAAACTGAGACACAGAGGACTGAACTGGTATGCCCATGGTCAAAGAATAGCCCGGTCCTGCAGCTGGACCACCACAGTTGACCTGGGAATAGCTCAGGCAGGAACACTGCAGAGTCCACACAGACGACCCAGGTCACACCACATCAGACCCTTCAAGACCTACAACCTTACATCTCATCTAAGCCACTCACCCTCTACCTTAAGGGTCAAAATGAACACAGTGAATGCAACAAATGTTAGCAAGAACCCAAAGATTACTAGAGAATTTTTAAATTGGGGTCTTTTAAAAACCCTGCATTTTCATGATAGGAAAGATCATGGGCGGCAGGCCTCGAGAGATGTCCATCGAAGGCCTGACTGCTGTGCAGCGAGGCAGGACTCCCTCCTTGGCAGTATGTGCATCTTTACTCCATCCAAACACTCAGACCAAAAAGGGTTATAATCAACCCAACTAAATATTTACAGCTCACAAACCTGACAGATGGCACTGAGTGCCTTGAAGTCCCCATGTCACACCATCACACTCACTATCCACCCAGTGTAGACCAAGTAGGCCAATCCCGGATTCTGCCAGCAGTCCTGATACAGGATGAGTTTGACTCACTTAATACTTATTAATAATCAAAAATTCACACTAAGATTAACAGCATTTGCTTTTTCTCATTATTCGTTAAGATCTACTTTGCAGACACAGATGTGGCTCAGGTGAGGGTGACTGGGTTCCCAGACACCACCCTCCTCCTTTTCAGGCCAGGTAAAAAAGCTTCCCCCCTCACCGCGGACACCCCCACACTGAGGCAACTCCTCCCAACTGCTCTCTAGCATCAAGTATCACCCCAAACACTTCTGTCAAGAATCAAGAGACTTGCAGGGTCCATTTCAAAGTGGCCTGATCAACGATGACTGAGACAAAGATCAACAGCTTCAGAATAAGAAAATTCACTCAGGAGGAAATAAGAAAGGATTCCTTCTCATCTGCTAGCAGTAACCCCACAAAACCAATCATCTACTTTTGGACTACTAACCTGAAAACAAGGAGCAGATCCCTGGCAAGGCAATGAAAAGCCAAAGCAAGCCATGCATCTTCTTTCCAACCACCAACCCAGCCATTAGAGAAGGTAAGTAATCTGTCACCTCACCACAGCTGCCCAAGGAGGACCTTGTCCTGGAGTCAGACCCCAGGCAAAGTGGGCCTCCATGGAGACAGATGTGCCTGTCACTACCAGGTGTCAGGGTGAACTGGCCTACACCCTAACCTCCCTATGGCCTAACCTCCAACTGCTAGGAACACCCAGTGGCTACAGCGCTGTCCAGCAGCACAGGGCAGCCAGAACACAGCCTGTCTGCTCCCTCCCAAGCTATTCCTCACGTGAACAACTAATGCAACCTGCAAAGTACTACAGTAATACAGCAACAACTGGTTCTCCAGACTCTCTGGGGATGGCAAGATATGATAAAGGAAGTGTAGAAGAATTAGCTTCTTTTGCAAACAAGGCTACTGACTTGTTTGATCTTTCAGCCCCATTCTTCTGATTGTGACTCCAGGGGTGCTACTCACTGACCCCAGGAAACCTGGGACTGCCATTCTGAACCACCAGAACACTGAACAATACCCCATGGAGCCCAAGAAGGCTGCAGGGAGACTTTGTATTGTGCTCCTCCTTTTTACAAACCAAGGTCTACCACACCGATGACCAGGGAACACAGCAGACTCACCGATTCCATGGTGGAGAATCAGCGTTGCTGAGGACTGCAATCAACTCCAGCAGGGCTGTGTACTCTGAAACAAGAGCAAATCAGATCCCATCAACACTGAGGTCACTATGGCTCCTTTTACTGGTATGTCCCCACTTGGACCATCCACACTGGCCTGCAGAAGGCTGCTGAGATGGTGCTGGGCGGCTCTGGGTTGTGAAGGCCTCACACCCTGGCTGCCCCAGGGCACTGTGCACTCAGTGCTCTCTGAAAACAAGGCCCTGCTGACCAGGCCAAGGGAAGGATACCAGAGGCATGCAAAGGCTGGGCTCATAGTCCCTGCTGAGGAAAGGTGTCCCAGGCTTTCCACCCACAGGCTTGGATGGAGCTCAACAGACTTCCTGTCACATACCCCTCCATCCCCACTCCTCCGGACACCCACCTCCCACCTGAGCATCTCCACGCCCCACTGGGGTCCCTCCAGAGCCAATCCTGATGGAGGCCACCCCATTGCCCTCCACTCCTTAATCTGCCTAGGGATCCATTCTCAAAAAGTCAAGACCATAATTCAGTCCAAAGGTCCCCTGCATGATTCCAAGTCAGAAATGCAATTCTAACACCCTCCCACACCCCAGTACAAGAGAGAAAAAAGATGGTGAATCCTCGAGTGCCTGCATGTCACAGCTGGAAAGAAAGGTGAGGCCTCGGGTGGGAATACACCAGCAGGGGCCTCTCTGGTGGATAAGCACATCGCTGACAGAGGCCATTCAGTCAAAGCCTGCCACTCACAGGGCAAAATCTACCAGGGAGAGACCCATGTGGAATGCAGGACCCCTCTGCACTCCAGCCACCCAGGTATGAGTAACATCTTTATCATTAAGCTGTAGCTACAGACACAGATCAGCAGTGCACAATCTCAAACACTGTTAATGATAAAGAAAAAAATCAGGTCCCAGAGGACAATCCCAGGTAGTTATTCCTTGGGATAGTGGGAGGCTGGTCTAGAATCCCCAGCGAAATGAGAACCCAGGATGCTAGAGCCCTTACATGAAATCCAGTAGTACTCACACACACCCTTCCATGTGCTTGAAAGCATCTCTATGTCACTTGTGACACCTAATATAAAGTAAGTGCTATGTAATCAGCTGTTACACTGTTTGTTTAGGGACTAAGAGACCAAACAAAGGCCTACACGTGTTCAGCAGGGGGGCTGTTCTTTCCCTGAATATTTTCAATTTGACTGGTTGGTTTCACAGATGCTGAACCAAGATCCAGAAGGCTGGCTGTACTTTTATCTTTCAAAAGCTCGGGAAACAATATTTACATTAAGACTTCGTTGGAAGATTCAAAACAAGGTTCCTTCAGAGGTAGGAAGGAGCCCCAGAAGCCAAGGGAGCTGGCAGGAGCTGGCTGCACACCTGCACCCCCACAGCCCTGCAGCTCCAGGACACACCCACAGCTTCATCAGAGGCCAGAGGCTGCTGCCCTCAATCCCCCCCACTGACCACAAAGAGGGGCAACAGGAAGCAACAGCCACACAGGTTCCTGTGATTACTCTGCAAGTAATCACACCTTGTGATTTATTTCTACTATTTAAAACTAGAAATTTTAAAAGTACACAGACAATTAAACTTATTTTCATTCACCAAACGTTTCTGCATCAAAATGTACAAATTTAAAGGTAAACCCAAAGTCTTATATCAAAAAAGATCAAATGACACTATGTACATCTTGCATAATAGCTACACCAGATTTCAAAAGGGTTTCCAAAAAAATTTTTTAATATTTATTTTTTAGGTGTAGATGGATACAACACAATGCCTTTATCTTTATGTGGTGCTGAGGATCGAACCTGGGTCCCGCCCATGCTCTACCGCTGAGCCACAATCCTAGCCCAGGTTTCAAAATTTCCAAACCTAATAAATCAAGTAACTACTGTAGTCTTGGCATATGATGAACACACTAACATTGCCAATAAGAATGCTTTTTAAAGCTAATTTTAAATTTAAGTAGCATATTGTTTTAGGGGCTGGGGTTGTGGCTCAGTGGTAGAGTGCTTGCCTAGCATGTGTGGAGGCACTGGGTTCGATCCTCAGCACCACATATAAATATATAAATAAATTAATTAAATAAAGGGCCACTGGCAACTTTAGAAAAATCATGAAGAAAACTGATTAACCAAAAACTGCATAATCTGGGCTTTGGCACAGTGGCAGAGTGCTTGCCTAGCAGGTGTGAGGCACCAGGTTTGATCCTTAACACTATATACAAAAATAAACAAAGGCATGCAGTCCATCTACAACTACAAAAATATCTTTTTAAAAACCTGAATAATCTGCCCAGAAAGCTCTGAGAACTTCAAGAATAAAACCAACCAGCACAAACGGGGCAGCAGGAGGCCAGAAGGGAGACCTACAGGCTGGGTTCCCATCCAACTCAATTAGCAGGAAACCCACAGGCAAGAGGGGCTGGCCTCAACAGAATACCTACTCTGCAGGGCGTGCAGAGAGTTGTTCTGTCCTCACAACTGGTGCAGAATTTCTCAAAGCTGCTCTAACCTCAAGAGCTAGTAACACAGACATGAATAAGCAGCTTCCAATCACCACAACTCTGGTTTCCGTGAGAAGCAGCAAGTGTGTAGCTAAGCTTTTCAACCTTCCTGTGGAGACCAGTGACCAGTTTGCCAAATGCTACATGTGCAGGAGAATGTCACAGATTCCTGAAAAAAGCCAGGAGACATCTTTAAACTGAATGGTGGTTATCTCAAAGAGTGGAACAATCCAAGATTCTAAATCTAACTTTCTGTCTACCATATCTCATCAATTCCTTTAATGGATTTTGTACCAAGTCAGGGGTGGAGAAAAACTTTTAAAAATATGCCAAAAAAATATGTGACATTTGGGCTGGGTTTGTGGCTCCCATGGTAGAGCACTTGCGTAGCATGTGTGAGGCACTGGGTTTGATCCTCAGCAACCCCCATATAGATAGATAGATAGATAGTCCGTCAACATCTCTCTCTCTCTCTCTCTCTCTCTCTCTCTCTCTCTATATATATATATATATATATATATATTTTTTTTTTTTTAAAGTGACACTCAAGCTGACCGACCTTATTATGCTTCTGCATAACTGATGTTAGAAACCAGCTCTCCTCTCTCTGCTGCCTGAGGGAATGCTGCTTCAGTGCTCCAGGCCATGATGGTGAGCACAGGCCACCCACCCTGTGACATGGAATCACAGCCCTGGAAGAGGCCTGGCAGGCTCAATTGCTCTTCAGGGGTAAAGAAGTCCTGGAGAACTAACTAATGCTCTCACCACCTCTCCCTTTTCTCCCCCACTGCAGCCCCAAGACATAGATTTTTATCCATACAACTACTTTCACCACTATTCAGTTCATGTCCATGTTTACTAATCAAAGACCACTAACTGCTGACCACAATTTCTGCTCAGCATAAGATGAGCAGTATAGTTACCCACAGGAATTTGGTTTCAATCCACACCAAGAGACCCAGACATCTTCAGCTGGCCTGCACAGGGTCTTTCAGATCAACACATTGCTCTCTGGCTCTGAAAGCACTGGACAGTGATCAAGGCACCTGCCTCCCTCTTCTGCTTTTCCACTTTCCTCTACACAAGGAGCCCAAATTAGTGAAGACTGGTCCTACTGCCCAGCCTTGCCCCACAGGTCTCTAAACACTGACAGACACAACTGTTTTTATTTTTTCCCCCAGTGTTCCCCCCCACATTATTTTATTTTTGAGACAGGGTCTTGCCAATTTGCCCAGGCTGACTTCAAACTTGAGCTCCTTTTGCCTCAGCCTCCCAGGCAGCTGGGATGACAGGGCTGTGCCACCATGCTAGGCTCTGTCACAATCTCATGCAGCATCACAACACTTTTTAGTATGAATTGGGCTGGTGAGTTCACACCCAAACTTTCCGCCAGCTGTGGATGCTCAGTACAGGGAACACTGCCTGGCTGAACCAGCACAGACCATTAACCCTGAGTTCTGAGTGGGTTCCAGGTGGTGTCACATGCAAACAGCCTAAGCACCAAGTGTCTCCTAAGTCTCTTCCCCAAGTGCCCTGGAGTCAGCTCCCACAGGGTGTTAGGGACCGAAGCTACCTGTTGACACAGGCATCTTCAGCAAGCTCAGACACAGAGAGGGGTCAGACATGATGGACTGCCTGAGGCATGGGGTGACAGGCGCCAGCAAAGGAGGCCCTGACACTCACAGGATCAGAGCAGCAAAGTGCTCAGAGCCGACTCCAGGACACTTGGCCACTCAAGGCCAGTGCCCTGTGCAGGAGAGTGCGAAGCAGGTTGGCCCAGGGCCCCGTCAGGGAAGAGGTAAAGGAGTGAGCTACCCTCACACCATACTCTGCTTGGCAAATAAAAGGTGGGACAAAGGAAAAGGCAACAGATCTGGGTGCTCTCAGGCGAACTGAGCTCAATCTGGAGCTCAGAGGTGCCTCCACTGTAACGCTTCTCAATCTAGGGCCTCAGACATTTGGGGCCAGAGCCAAGAGGGCCCACATGATGCCATGACCATCAACAGTGTCTCCAGCCTATATCCCAGGTCCCCCATAGGGCAGAATCACCCAGCAGAGAGGGACTGCTGTAATCCTACCTTGGCAATCCTAAAAAGTTACATTTCCAGGATTCCAGGTATATGACGTTTCTGTGTGACACAATGACACTGCAGCATGGCATACACATGCGTTCTCACACATCTGAACCAGTCTGATGGACACTCTCCATATCAACATCTGGGCTGCGACATACCACAGTTTTGCAGAGTGCAGCCATCAGGAGAAATGAATCAGGACTCCCTGAATCACTACTCCCACAGCACAGTATGTGCTTATTGTATTTAAAAAAAAAAAAAAAAGATTTCAATGCTGGTGATCTCATATGGTTTGGTTTTACCCATAATTAACTGACTTTATTAGTCTCCACAGGAACCCCACCAGGTAGGTATCTACATATTCCCCCATCCCCTCCCCCCGCCCTGCAGAGAAGACTAAAGCCCTGGGAGTATGGGGAACCTGAGTAGCCCACACAAACCCAGCTGGCTCTGATCACGTGCTCCTATCACCCTCCCTATAAAACAGGCAAGTTCCTGCTGCTCCCCAAGCTGGCTCACAGAGGAGACCAGGGGTCCACTGTGAGGTCCTCAGGCATTCCCTACAGTGCTGCAGGAGCACACCTGCACCCTGCCAGGCCTCAGGCAGCCCTGCCTTCTTCCAGGAAAGCAGGCCTCTCCCTCCACCCACTTTTTAAAGGACTGGGTGTCATCCGTTACTGTTTCCTTTGACTTAGCATAAATGAGACAAGGCAGGGAATTAAGGCAACGGAGCTCCCATACACCTAGCTCCCATGCCAATATGCTTTCCATTCAGGAGGATGAGCAAGGCCGGGTTAGTGTTTCAACACACTTCTCTTTATAGCCTCCATGGAACAAGTGCAGCAAGAGGGCAGAGGACACCACCCAGCCCAACTGCCCTGCCCCCCACACCAACTCCAGAGCAGTCACAGAACCTCCTGGTCCTCACTAAACTCAAGACATGAACAGGTATGCAGCTGTAAAGAAAAACAAAAAGGGAAACTGCAGGCCAGAAGTTGGGAAATGCCTTAAAACATACTTCAGCCAAAGAAGTGCGAGCACAGCCCCAGCTCACCCAGGAGGTGTTCCACAGGCCCTGGACCAGCAGTAACAGTATCAGCTGGGGAACCACAGCTCCGCCAATGCTCCTGTACAGCAGGCTGCCACCTCCCTCAGACCTTTCAAACACCACATTGGACAGGGGTGTGGGTCAGCGTCCCCCCCCCCTATTCAGACACAACTCAAAACATAAACCTGCCTTTTCAGAAGGCTACACCAGGAGAACACTACCGATCTACCTCTGGCTCTCGGAAAGCCACAGAACCCACCTTGACACACTACACATATTGTCCCCACCAGAATTCATACATGTGGCACTGCTAAGAAGGGCAGCCGGGCAGGAGGTGTTGGGGAATCTGACCAGGAATCTGACCCCTCTCCTCTTCCACACACATTCTGCTGCACTTCCTCTTTCCCTCCAAGCATGAGCAGTATTAGGCTTTCATCTAAAGCCAGGCAGATGCTGATGCTATGCTCTTGGGTTTCCAAAATTGTGGGCCAAAACAAACCTGTCTCCTTTATAAAATCACCCTGGGTCTGGTATTCTCTTATAGCAACAAAGAACAGACTAAGGAAATAATCAGAAAACTCAAAAGAAAACATGCATATGTTGTCTCTGGAGTTCAGTCACCCTCACTATTTTATGATCAGAGTCAGGGATGCTGGAAATACCCATGACACCCACAATGAGTGATGTGGCTGTCTTACTCCAAATGCATATTATTCTCAACCTCTCACAGCACCTTTCTGTCTTATTCCTACAAAATGAACAATATGCATAGGACAGGCTGCAGGAGAGTACCAGTCTGACTTTTGCTAAGTAGGAACCTCAGAATCAGATGCAGCTCCACAAAAATACTGTGTTCGTGCCAAAACTTTGCTCACAGAGTTCTTGCAAGTGTTTTACACCCGACCCCAGGGCGAGGTGGGGTCGGGGCATATCAAGATAGATCAAGAAGGGTGGTATGAGGCAGTGAGTGTAAGGGCTGGGGATGTAGTTCAGTTGGTAGAGTACTCGCCTTGCATGCACAAGGCCCTGGGTTCAATACCTAATGATGAGGGGGGGTGGGGAGGCAGTGTAGCAACCCACAGCAGGGAGCACCCTGAGAGACCAAAAGCACCATCAAGGGGACAGACCAAAAGCAGGATCATTTAAGAGCGTGTAGGTGTGTGTGCGTGCGCGCACGCACAGTACATGTTCATAAACAAGTTCAGCAAGGCTGCATGACCATATACCAGCAAACACCAGCAGTGAGCAATCTGAAAGGAAACCTTAAAAAACAATTGTTTATAATAGCTTCAAAAAATAAAATATTTAGCAATGAATTGAACTCAAGAGATCTAAGACTTGTACATTAGAAACTACAAATATTGACAAAAGAAATTAAGGATCTACATAAATGGGGGAAATCCTCACATCTGTGGTAAAAATAGCAACACTTGCCCAGGTGATCTATTGGTCTCAACATGATCCCTATCAAAAGCCCAACTACAGGCTGGGGTTGTGGATCAGTGGTAGAGAACTTGCCTAGCAAATGTAAGGCACTGGGTTTGATCCTCAGCACCACATAAAAATAAACAAAATATTGTGTCCACCTGCAAGAAGAAAAAAAAGAAAACAAAGCCCAACTTCCTCTTCATCCCCCAAACTTAACAAGTAATCCTAGAGCTTGCAGGGGATTTTAAACGCTTGCCCTTGAACAGATCATATTCTACACCTTATAGAACCCTAAGTTTCTTCAGCCTGTTTTGAGAGTGGAGGAGGAAGATAGTTGGTATAACTAGTACTCCTGTAATGCGAGATTTTTTTCCAAATTTTTTTTTTAATTGTTATCTCTGGAGTTCAGAGCACACCTGTAATCCCAGCAGCTCTGGAGACTGAGGCAGGAGGTCAAGCTCAAAGCCAGTCCTAGCAAAAGTGAGGTGCTAAGCAACTCCATGAGATCCTGTCTCTAAATAAAATACAAAACAAGGTTGGGGATGTGGTTCAGTGGTTGAGTGCCCCTGAGTTCTCAGACTTTTAATCTATAAAACCCTAAAACCACTTTCCATATCCAACATAACATTCTTTCTTTTAAAAATACATCCCTATCACAAGTCACAGCAGTGTGCACTTGTAATCCCAGCAACTCAGGAGGCTGAGGCAGGAAGATCACAAAATTCAAGACCAGCCTGGGTAACTTGGTGAGACCCTGTCTCAAATTTTATAAAAATTTTAAATGGACTCAGGATGTTGCTCAGGGGTAAAGCACCCCTGGGTTCAATCCCCAGCAGCCCCACCCCCCCAAAAGGAAAACACATCCCTGCCTCTATAGGTGAAATATTCTTTTCATTTAGACCGTGAGCCCTGGGCAGTAATTTGTATACCCTAACATCTGAGGTGTGATGGACACACTGTCCATGTGGAGTAAGCAAGGAAGGAAGAAGCACCCACTGTGGACACAGAACAGAAGTGCAGGGCAAGAGAGCCTCTGCTCAGACTCCAACTGCTGAGCTTTTCCTTTCCTAAAAGCATGCTTGGAGAAGGACAGGAACTGCACTCTGCGGCCCACCCGATATTGAGTCTGACCACGACTGCAGCACAGCACCTCTCTCTCTTTGATCAAGGCTCCACCCAACAGGTAGGAGCCTTCCTCTGGCCAAGAAGGTGAGCTTGTTCCTGTGTGTCATCTTCACAATTCCTATCTGGGGCTCACCTTCATCAGCTCTACCTGCATTCTGCCCTCTGTCCTGCTTCCGCCATCATAGAGGAAGAAGCCCCTGCACCCTTTGCAGGTGGATGTACAGGCTGAGAAACACCTGTTTATGCCACTCCCAGCTCTCCTTTCCATTTACTGAAAGCCTCTAGTTCCCAGAAGTGGCTCCACAGAAGCTGATACTTTATCAAGAACATTCAGGGACTCTATAGGAACAAAGATGAGATGCAGAGGAGGGGTGACAGCAAACTCCTGCTCGAGGGCTGCCTGCTCATGGTCACATGGGGGGCTAGGGCATCCTGGCACAAGCACGGGTATAAGAGCTTGTGCAACAGCCCTGCAGTCCCGGTGGGGCAGCAAGCACCGCCCCTGCACATGGTGTTACAGAGCCCTCATCACAGCACGTCAGAGGTGTCTCCATGTTCTTGTGAGAAACTAAGTTCTGAGAGACTGAATAACTAGCCTAAAGCCGGGGCCACGCTCCAGCTTCAGAGCCTGGGTCCACGATGGCCACGTGTCCTCTGCCAATCCACATGCTGCTGTCAGGGGATCCTGGAGAGCATTTTAAGGCTGTAACTGGCAAAGCCTCCCTGGCCCAATACCAGCACAATGCAAAGAAATAATTTACACCTCCAAAAGACAGGGCAGGCTCAGGTAACTCTCCACATAACCCAGGAACAAAACAGGCTCTGAAGGGGACTTGCGGCAGTGGTCATCCAACAGAATACTCACTGACTCCAGGCCACTCCCTGCTTCTCCTGCTTTCGCTCGCTTATGAGGGCTTCTTCTCACCTGCTCTTTACCTCTTGCTTTCTCCATCTCTTCAGCCTGTGTGGTTTTAACTACTATGCTATTTAATTCCTACTGCAGGTCAGAAAAATCCCTCCTGAATTCATGGGTCACTGTCCACCAGAGATGACTTCCTGGGCTGGGGATATAACTCAGTTGGTAGAGTGCTTGCCTGGCATGCACAAGGCCCTGGGTTCAATCCCTAGCACTACAGGATGTGTGGGAGTGGGGGGTAAGGGAGAGAGAAATGACCTCCCACTGCAACTGCCCTCCTCATAGACACAGCACATACCTAGCTCAGACCACTGTTCTTCCTGCACTCCTGTCCTGCCTCAGGTGCCCCTGTCCAGGCATTCTTCCCAACTGGAAATGGAGCCCCTTCTCCCTCAATACCAAAATCCAACATGCCCGCCATGCCCAGCTCCTAAAGATCACCATCTCCTTCCTGTTACCACACTGCCCTCACCTCTTCTAACTCGACAGCACCTCAATGCTCCTCCTGCATTACCTCCACCCCAACTCCACACACCACCTAACTTATCACCCACACTGCTGAGAATTGGGTTTGCCACATCTAACACACCTCTCGTCTACATTCTCTGGTCTATGGAGGCCACCGGGCTGACAAGGAATATGTCTGAGGTTTTCAACCTCCATGCCCACATGAGACACGCAGGACACATGAGGACGTGCTCAGGGGTACACAAACAGGCTGGAGCAAAGGGTCCTCCATGTGGTGGCTCAGTGCTTTTCACTGGTGGGCTGTGCGGAGGTAGGTGCATCCCTGCTGCAGCTCCCAGGACGGCCACTGGCGCATGTGACTTTGAACGGTCGGTCTCCAAACAACTTCAAACATCTTTTAATTTAGGAGAGACCCTCCTCCTACCCGGCCCTTTTTACCACTCTGCACACTTGGAAAACTCCTATTAAGTCTTCAAAATCAAGCTCAGATCTTGACATCCTTCTCTATACAGCATTTTTCACGTTGTATAAGGTGGACATGGGTGGCTTTTATATTTCTACCCTATGTCACCACTATATCTGGGAGCCCTTCTCCAAAAGCTCATAAGCACCTAAAGGTGGCTCCTGTTGCTGATCACTGCAGCCTCAGAGCCCAACACTGTCACATAGTCCCATGGCTGTGTGTACACACACAGTCACAGCACAGGGAACTTCCAGGTGATAAAGAACCAAAGAGTGCACAACTTGCTGGGCGCAGTGGCACAAGCCTATAATCCTAGAGGCTTGAGAGGCTAAGACAGGAGGATCACAAGTTCAAAGCCAGCCTCAGCAACAGCAAGGCACTGAGCAACTCAGTGAGACCATCTCTAAATAAAATACAATACAGGGCTGGGGATGTGGCTCAGTAGTTGAGTGCCTCTGAGCTCAATCCTTGATATTTAAAACACACACACACACAGTACAACTGGCTGTGTTAACAAACATGACACAGGCTGCTTCACACATACATCACCATCGGGAACCGTGCTCCACCCTCAGCCTCTCAGCACCCTGCACCCTTCTCATCAGTCAACATCTTTCAAAAAGATGAAAATTCACCACAAATAAATGTAGCTTAGACAGAGAATCAGAAATGGAATAATGCACACAGTATTATTAAGAAGCCCTCCTGACCTTGAGCTTCTTCCTAAACCCCGTGGTCCTGCCTTACTCATGAACCGTATGTGGCCCAAGCAGTATCCTTTCCTCCACTCCACACTTGCTGCTTCTGGAGCTCTCTGGCTGCACAGGCCAAGTTATATATCCTTTTTTGTCTCCACCTTGTACTAACAATGAGGCTTTCAAAATACTGTTCTGTCAACTCAAGGAAGACTAGACTATTAGGCTAGAAGCCCTCCTACAGGAACAACACAAACAAAAGTGCCACGAGCCACCTTGCTGGCCCCAGTGCTGACACAACCTAAGAGAAGAAAGCAGCTACATCTACGCACAAGATTAGCAACATTCAACTCTTTCCTTTAACCATAGTAAAGAGGAGACTCCACCAGGAAGATAAGTGAGGTGTATTACCCACAGGAAACTGAAGACCCCTACCTACCACTACCTAGCCTGCTCCACCCATAGAGAGAAGCAGGCCCAGAAGAGACAAAGGACTACACAGGAGCAGGCCCAAGGCATTTCAAAGACTCAAAGGATCATCACAGTTTATGTCCTGCACACTTCCACTTCCTCAGGATGCTCTGCGTTCTGCATTTCTGGGGGTGAGGGTCACAAAACTGTTATTTCTTTTTGTGCTTCCCAAAAAGATCTAATAAGCAATCAATGACCTGGCCCACAAAGACCAAACCTCCAATTATAGTTATGCAATAATCCCAACAAAGATAGTTCCCTCTAAACTGAAAAATCTTTCTTCCCTTCCCCACAAAGTAAGGCAGAGAAGCCTCACTTAGGAAAAGCCATAAATATGTGCAGATTCTACTAAAGGCATCACATCCAGGAGTACCAGAGCAGTGGGTCTGCTTCACTGCTGCAGCAGAATCCCCAAGGTAAGCATGCGCAGACACGAGGTGCCGTCCCCAGGGATCAGCTCAAGGACAGCTCAATATGCTGGCAACAGCCCTTTCCCACACATTCCACAGCGTGACTGCCAGGGCCCAGCACACGCTCTGCAGGGCAAGGCCAGGCCCTTCCGCACCAGGCACGGCAGCACCAAGCTCACACAGGTGCACCACCCACATGCAGTCTAAAAACCAAGGCCTCTGAGTCTGATGATCTAATGTCTGGTGAGCATCCAACAACTAAAGCAACGAAGCATGAGATGGAGAAACTGCTAGGACCCCAGAAACAGGACGGAGCCCCAAAGCTAGGGTCTAACTGGTACGACCACACAACTGCACAAGAACACCAAAGGTGATGGGAAATGCCCCTGAGGAGGGCAGATAAAGCAGGATTCGAAGGCAGGTGATGTTTCTCAGCAGGTAAGACCACGTACTTTGAGGACACACAGCCCAGTGGGCACGTAGCAACTACCTCCCAAGCCCCAGTACCCACCCCTGCACTTGTAAGTGTGCCTTCAATGTGCCGGCTCAAGGAATCAGAGGTCTTTTTTTACTTCACCTGCTGCATTTAATTCAATATGCTGGCAAGACTCCTCCTCTGAATCACCACAAGCTTGCGGAAGGATGGTCTGCGTTGCTGCCGTGGTTGTGTTGGCCCATCCATCAGCCAGCAGGCACAGCTGTGAGCAGAACCTGTGAACATACACATGTCCTCCCAGTGATGACCGTAACCCACCCCCAGCAAAGGGACACTCTCCATCTCGAACATGGAGTAAAAATTAAAATGTCTGTTGCCCACGAGGGTCCATACTCTTCTTCTGGAAACGCAACTCTTCAACAACAGCAATTCAAACAGAAGAGGCACATGTTTCCTAATAGCCAGCATCACACATAGCCTCAGAGAGCACTGCCCACGGACTGAGGGGCAGCCAAGTGTGGTTTATTTTTAAAGAAGTGTAGTCTTTCGGGAAGGGCCGTAGCAACAAGGCTGACGGGAAAGTGATGGTGCAGACCCAAAGTGCATGTACACCACAGTAGTCACGGCCTCTCCTTCTGCAGCAGGATCAAAAGTCTGGGCAACTAAGGGCAACCAAGCAAGTTCCCGTCTCAAAAGGGAGTGGGGGTGGGTACTGGGATGTAGCTCAAGGGTAGAGCACTCATGAGGACCTGGATTCAATCCCTAGTACCACAACCAACCAACCAACCAATGTTCATGAACACTCATTGTTGCTGGTATCTAGAAATGTTATTAACTTCAATATCTTCATCTTATATTTTATACCTAGGAACTTTCCGTCATACAATTGACAAACTAAGAATACTAGAAGCCATGCCTATAAGTCAAGGCGGCTTGGGAAGCTGAGACAGGAGGATTGCGAGTTCAAAGGCAGCATCAATAATGGCGAGGTGCTAAGAAACTCAGTGAAACCCCGTCTCTAAATAAAATACAAAATAGGGCTGGGGATGTGGCTCAGTGGTAGAGTGCCCCAGAGAGTTCAATCCCAGTAACCCCCGTCCCCAGGGGGTGGGGACACGAATACTAGCAGCTATTAGAAGGTACCCAAGATCACCCAACCAACATGGGCAAAGTCCGAATCATAACAGCCATCAAACTCCGTACCCTCTGGTATGTCCTCGCAGTGTTGCCTCCTCATTTTGAAGGTAAAGTAAAGTGGCCACAGCATGACAGTGAATCAGAGGCAGAGTCACTGAAAGGAGTGGCAACAGAAGAGGCCAGAGAGGGCTCCAAGGGTCATACAGATCCCACTCTTCTTAGTAAACAGAAAAAGTTTTTGAACGATTCACTTTTTTTTTTTACTCTTCAATATTTTTTATTTCATTTTCTGAGCATGTAATACAATGAGAATTTAATTTAGTGTATATTATGTTGTAGGCATACAATCATTTTTACACAAATACTTAAGCAGTTTGTCAACATCATTTATTGAACAACCTGTTCTTCTTTTACTGATTAGACATAAACCCTCTTTCATGTGTAACCATCTATAAATACTTGGATCTATTTCTGCTTTTCTGTTCTTGACATTTGAACGATTCACTTTTTAAGCAGAGATAACTATGGGCCTCTGAATATATAACCATTTTAAAGCAGGCAACAGTAAACTAAAAAATTAAAGTGTTTACTTGTATGAAGATAATAATCAAATGTGCCCTCTTAATATTAAAAACCGTACCAAAGGAAAAACTCTAAGTGCCCAAGTTCTCTGTGTAATAACAAGCTGAGTGGAGGGTGAAAAAACCACCTGAAATGGGCCTAGGCGCACCCCTATCACTCCAGATGAGGCAGGAGGGTCAAAAGTTCCAGGTCAGCCTGAGCAACTTAGGGAGACCCTCCCTGCCTCTAACCAAGAAAGGGCTGGGGTGCAGCTCAGTAAAGTGTCCCTGATTCAATCCCCAGTACACCAGAAAGAGGGGAGGGGAGGAGGGAAGGGAAGGGAAAGGAAAGGAAAGCCAACTGAAAAAGCACTGTGACACATCCTTGGAGCCCTCAATCATCCAGGCTTTGAGTACAGCCACAATACGAGCAAAGAGAAACACACTCTGGCCTTCAACTACACTGATGCTACAAAGACCACAGCTTTCTAGCTATCGTCCTTAGAATCTTCAGGGCACTCGATCCAAATCACTA
This sequence comes from Marmota monax, assembly GCF_021218885.2. Classification (NCBI taxonomy): domain Eukaryota; kingdom Metazoa; phylum Chordata; class Mammalia; order Rodentia; family Sciuridae; genus Marmota; species Marmota monax. Next base: position 36,008,277 of record NW_026695224.1, read on the forward strand.
GACACTATAAGCTGTACTCTCACCAAGGTCTAGGTAGTGCCAGCCCCAGGGGAACAGGCTCCACCCTACTGCACGAATTTTCTGAACATAAGGCCACCATGGATGGCACCTTGCTCCTCTTGGCTTTTAGCTTTGAACTCTGTGATCTACAACTTATTGCATGAAGAGTCTAGTAAAGAATCAAGAGACACACAGGCAATTATAGCACTTCGAGACCAAAGTCTAAATCCCAGAGTTGCCCCCACATCCAGACAACCTGCCTTTTACTCTCTGGTAGTCTAGGGAAAATGGGATGATTCACATCACCAGGCTTCCAGTTAAAGAATTCGGTTGTTAAACTATGAACATCTTACAACTTTTATCAGTACAAAGTGGAAATGTTCCCACAGGGCAGAGGCAAATAAAAGTGGAACTAGGAAAAGCAGTCTACCACAGACAACATGAAGTACAGAATAAGGGCCCTGTTCTAACATCCATGTGGGCAAAGGCCCCGGAGAGCCTGCAGAAATTGTCCTGGCCCCACCTGGAGAGGCATGAAAACAGAGGGGCCCCACCTTCCTCCAGACAGCACCAACAGTAAGCCTATGTATGCCTGGGCTGCAATGCATGTATGCTGATGCCAGTGTGGCTGTTGGAAGATGGAAGCAGAAAACAGAGAATGTGGGTCTGGGGTCGTAGCTCAGCGGTGGAGCACTTGCCTCACACATGTGAGGCATTGAGTTCTCCAAACTCTCAGCACCTCATAAAAATAAATAAATGAAATAAAGGTATTGTGTTCATCTATACCTAAAAAACATTTTTTTTAAAAAAAGGAGTGTAGATAGCAATTACTTAAAAATAAAGTTCTTTCTTAGCCAGATGCAGTGGCGCACACCTATAATCCCAGCAGCTCGGGAGGCTGAGACAGGAGGATGGTGAGCTCAAAGCCAGCCTCAACAATGATGAGGCACTAAGCAACTCAGCAAGATCCTGTCTCTAAGTAAAATAACAAAACAGGGCTTGGGATGTGGCTTAGTGGTCAAATGCCCCTGAGTTCAATCCCTGGTACCAAAAAAAAATAAAGTAATTGTGCTGCGCATGTGCCAACATCTAAATGTGTGTTCATTCTGAAGATGCTAAATAAGTTCTCAAAACACACTCTATTACACAGACCTTTTTAAGGTCTTGCAAACCCCAAGTCAAAATATATTCTGCCACAGAGTAACAAATGCAAAATCATTTTAAAAAAAAAATCCTTCAAAACAAAACAATTATTTCAAAGGACAGACCTGATTGTACCTGAGGATTAGCTCAGTTGGTAGAGGGCTTGCCTTGTATGCACAAGGTTCTGGGTTCAATCCCCAGCACCAAAAAAAAAAAAAAAAGTGCACACACTCTGCACAATTAAAAATTAAATGGTGGGGCTGGGTTTGGGGTTCAGTGGTAGTGCACTTGCCTAGCACATGTGAGGCACTGGATTTGATCCCCAGCATCACATTAAAAAAAAAAACTAATAAAATAAAGGTATCGTGTCCATCTACAACTAAAAATTAAATGGGGGCTGAGGTTGCATATGGCAACCTACTTCAGACCCCAAAGTGCCAGCCAATCACAGCCACTCTTTGAAAAGGCCACTCTTTGAAAAGGCTCCTGTCTCTTTGCTGTCCTGTCTTTGCAAAGAGCTCTCCTGAAGTCACCCAAGATCTCAGCCTGACAGTGCATTAGCTGCCAGACTTCAAACCAATATCTAATCTAAACAACTCCAAGCTCAGTCTAGAAGTTAACAATCCTTGCAGTAGAAGCAAAGTCAAGATCAGGTGTGATTAAGATCCCACCAAAATGTTTTTTCTAAAAAAGTAATAAACATGAATTCAACAATATGAGAGGGGTTTGAAAGGCCTGAAATTCTCCTCAGGGAGATTTCATAATGTTGAGATTCAGTACAAACTCTGCAGGAGCTGTCAAGGACAGAAAGAAATGCATACACGACAGAAGCATGCAGGTGTAGGGGTACAGCAAGCTGAGGACAACTCTCTTCAGATAATGGTGAGACATAATCCACAGACAGGAGTACCGTAAAAAATGCCAGTTTGTGTCTTCTCGCCAAGGACTCAATTCCAACATTCTACACAGTTTTCTAAAGTTAATGAATGTAAATAAAAACTGCTTTTGGATGTGATGGAGGAGTAGAGAACTCTGGAACATTCTTCTTACATTTCATCTCAGAAAGTCATCTTATGGTTTAGATATTAGGTGTCCCCCAGAAGCTCCCGTGTAAGTCAACACAAGGTTTAGAGGAAAAAAGACTGGGTTTCAGACCCTTAACACAATCACAGTGAATTAATTTACCTGATGGGATTAACTGAGTGGTAGCTACAGGCTTGTAGGGTTAGCTGGAGGAGGTGAGTCCCTGGGGGCATGGATTTGGGGTGTATATTTTGTATCTGGCATGCGGAGAGAGAGTGTGTGTGTGTGTGTGTGTGTCTCTCTCTCTCCTTCCAGATCATCATGTAAGCTGCTTCCCTTCGCATGATGTTCTGCCTCATCTTGAGCTGCGAGGAATGGAGCTGGGCTGTCTATGGACTGAGAACCCTGAACCCCCAAATAAACTCTACAATTGTTCTGGTCAGGTCTGCCGTAGACAGGCTTCCTTCTGGAGAAAGTCTGCCCAAATCTGGTCCTGAGTAACAATAGTTGTAGAAACCTCTCTCTACTCACAGCTCCTCCGGACACAGTTCTGTCCACCTTGATCTCCACCTATATCTCCATATCTCTAGGTTTTAAGCCAAAACAAATTATTTTTCACCCGCTGGACTATACGATGCAGGACTCTCCAAGAGCCAAGACTCTCCAAAAGAACTTCAGGAGGGTTTTGACCAACAAAAGGTCAGCTCTTTTGATCTACCACTCTCCTCCCCACTGTCCACCAGGAATGCAGAGTCTCCCCAGCAGCAGAGAGGTCTGTGCCCCACTCCCTTCTGCAGCCCTGGTCAGCCTGCAAATGCTCCAAACCTCAAGGCTTGGCCTGAGTGCTCCTGATTGCATGTGTCACCACAGCTGAACACTCCAATGCAGCATCACTGGTGCCTTCTTTGTGACAAAGATAAATATTAATATCCCCTCTAGCCAGAAAAGTTTTCATATGTGAAATACTGCAAATTAAACTTATCTATCATCAACACAAATAAGCACCAGGGCACCGGGTGCTCTCTAGTCAGTGAAGACACAGCAGCAGAGTGCTCCAATCCCACTGCACACATCCTCCTCTAGCACAACACACTTCAACACCACCCACACATGTGGAGACTCTAAGCAACAGGCTCCCCCAAACCAAGCTCCCCACTGGGTCCTGCAAGCAGGAGAGCAAGGTGCCAGGGACATCACTCTGAGGATGGGGAACACCCCGCTCTGCATCGAAACATATGGAAATGGGATGAATTAAGTGAATAAAAGGCAAAGGTCTGTGATCAAGGCACATGAAGAGGCAGGTGTGCGCATGAGAGGGGTGGAGCGAGAGTCCAACGGCCACTAAAAGCACACTGCCAGAGAACAGACTGAACAGAGCCATGCAGACCGACCACAAGACCCCAGGGAGCAGACCATCCACAAGTCCCCAGGGATGGAGAAATGGGAAGACAGGATCCCCGTCCACTCAGGGCGGTCAGGCTGAGGTCCAAGGTGCAGCTGCGAGACACTCAAACTCAAGGCAGCTGGGACAAGCGGCATGAAGAGTCCAAGTGTTTTGCCAAGGAAGGCAGCTATGTGATTTTTGTGCTCCTACATAAAGTAGCAACAAGATGCCAAACAGGATATTTTGCTATGCAATTTTTTAATGATAAGCAGAATAAACAACACTCTGTATTGAGACCCTACGTTTTGAAAGGTAGCAAGCAAAAGTTTTGATCTTTGTGATAAGCTTCCGTACCCTGAGTATGCTCTGGTTATAATTTCTCCCTGAATGAGAACTGTGAACAAACTCACCCAAGTTTCTTGTATAGGAAAGACTTGCTGACAAGAGAAGCTAAACATGGAGACATTCTTTCTTTGGGTTTCAGAAGGTGCCAACAGCCTTCTTGAGGAGTGGGTGTCGGAAGGGTGAGCTGTCAACATCAGCAACCCTACTGCCTACTGAGGCCTGGCCCTCGGCCATGCCTGGACTACTCCTGAAACCCAACCAGAGCAACAGGACAAGACGGACAAATTGCTACCACACTCCCCTTCTCCATGGTCCCTCCACAACCAAGGAGGATGCAGCCATCCTGTACCACCTCTGGGTTGACCAGAATGCAAAACTACTTCTGGAACCTCCAAACAGAAATCCACTGTTATAAACAAGAAACCAGTAAACCTACATTGTGGGGCTTAAGCTCAGGAACTACTGTTTAAAGAAACAGGCAGAACATACAGAAGACAGCACCCCATCAGCAGCCAATGTACTGATGATTCACTCAGGTTCACATTCAGTCCCTGGAAAGCTCAAAGTCCTGGTCCTGTGGGCCTCCAAGTGCTGGGTAGGTCCAGGCATTCGTGGTGTGTGGTCACATGTGTACTGCACTCCCTGGGGTGGGCTGGCAACAATCAACAGCAATTCCTTCAAGAGAACTAAGGCCTGATATGTCTGGTCTGACTGTGGTGCAGCATTAGCCAACACAGCAAGGAGAGTGCTTTACCCACTTAAACATGAAGCACCAACATGTTCAAGTCATCCCACTGATGGAGAAAATCAAGCTTATCTGGATTCCAGGGAAACTAAGAGATCATCCCCAAATACACCAGGAATCAGTGCCTGAGCCTGCAGTATCCAGCTCCCGCTCAGCCACCATGACAGACAGTGACAACCCTGCCTTCCACCTGAAGCCTTGCTGTGACAGCCCAACATCTCCTTCACTAAAATAGAGTGCTTTTTTTTTTTTTATAACAAAGCTTTCATTGGGGAGTGGGGGGGAGACTGGCCTAGCATACACCCTTGAGCAAAGGAGCAGCAGGCAACAAGGGAGTTTGAGCTTGTGTTGTTTTGTTTTTCAAAGGGGATCACACTGAGAATCAGTCTCAGAGAAAATGCTCTTTAAAAATGTCCCACTAACCTTAAAAAGGCCTCTTTCTGATTGTACTTCATACAGGGGTTAAGAAATCCTTATCAGTCCCCAGTCAGGTGCATTATCAAACAATGGACCCTGAGACAAATGTAAGGGAAGATGGGTAGAAGACCCACACTGCCTGTGTGGCCATGCATCCACTGCCTGGAGGGCATTTGTGGCACAGTGCCTTCAACAAGGGATACCCTTTGCCCTGTCCCAGACTGAGGCCCCAGTAAGCATGTGTGTTGTCCTCACAGGTCTAATACAAACTCTGAGCACACCCAAGGCGTAAGCTACACTCTAAGGAGAAGGAACAACAAGGCTCATCACACAGTCTGCATGGGGAAGAGGGGCTTTGGGATAGGGTCAATTCTGGCCGCCAGGCCATCAAAAGCTGTGAAGGGAGCCCCTCAGGGGCACCCACACCTCCAACACCCTCAGTTCCCCTTTCCCTGTCCACTCTGGGTCCAGTAGTAGCAGCAGCTGCAGCTCCCACTCATGTTCTCTGTGCCACTGTGGCTCCTCTTCACCCAATGCCCTGACCTCAGCAGCGCTCTCTGGGTAAGGACCCATCGTAACTGCCCCCAATGGAGCGCCTGCCACCTTCCCCAACTGACAAAGACATCTGGGTGAGTTATCCTCCTCCTTCCAACTGATCCTGGTCAGCTCATTACCACAGGAAAGGCAGAGCCAGTTTCCCAACCACAAAGCTCCATGTTCAAAGTCAGCCCGCAGCACCAATCCAGCTCTGCAATCCACTGCTACCACAGCTCAACAATCACAGCACCCTGTATCTATCCTCATTCCAAAGTTCACAGCCAAACAGACCTCAACCCCAAGAACACTCGCAGATATGCAGGCCTTGCATTTCCTTCCCTCTGGAGGGCCATACAGCTAATTGCCGATAGTTAATTTGTCCAGTAATTCCATCTTCCTGTCTACCCTGAGAGCCTTGCCATTCATCTCTCCTAAGCTTTACCTCCTACAGCTCGGGCTACCATTCTAGTTGTGAGTTTTTAAACATAGACTACCCTAATACATACCAACCAGCACATGCTATGCATCCCTCTGGATGCAGCCTGCAGTTCCCTTCTACACCCTCAGTACCCACTGAATGGCACTGGGCCACCAGCCCTCTGGGCAGCCTCAGTCGCCTCTGTGGCATCCACTTACCCTGCCCTCCAGTCCACACCAACCAACACTCAATTCCTTTGCAGACTCAGGCCCTTCTGCCATTCAGTTAGGAGCCCTCTCCTTCAGACACCCTTGGCTGCAAAGACTACGCCTCCCTGGGCCCACCACCTCATACTCACCTCTGTGAGGTTTTCCCTCCCAGACACCACATTCTGTCAGTCCTGCAAGTCCATCAACGGCAGGGCATGGTGGCACATGCCACCCGCCTATAATTCCAGCAAATCGGGAGGCTAACACGGGGATCACAAGTTCAAGGCCAGCCACCAAAAAAATAAATATAAATAAAAAGGGTCTGCCCCAGCAGAAGTGCATCTCCCCAGCATTTGCAGAACTCACCCATTACAGCACCACATCACCAAACATGTACCACCACCAATGGATTATCGTCTTTACACAGAATGACTTTCTTTCATAAGAGAAAATGAATGTGGCTGTGCAACAAACAGCACTGTGGTCAGTGGAGAACAAACACAACCTGAAAATACATGAAATGGAAATGCGTCCTGTGCCCTGCTCTAGGGCCTCCACTTCACCCTGCCTGGGAGGATTCCTTGCCCTGCACCAGGCCCTACCCACCTCTGAAGGGTTGGCAGGGCTCACAGTGTACTCCAGGAATGCAGAAGAAACAAATGGCTAATGTTCTATTCTGTTCTTTAACCACCGAGCCCCAGCCCCAGCCCTTTTGTATACTTTATTAGAGACAAGTCTCAACTGAATTGCTTAGGGCCTCACTAAGTTGCTGAGGCTGGATTTGAATTTACAATCCTCCTGCCTCGGCCTCCCAAGCCACTGGGATTACAGGTATGCCAACACCACACCTGGCTTGCCCTTCACCTTTATGCCAACCCATTCTACTCCCATCACCATTCATCATGTAGCCCAGGCATGTTCTCAGGAGGACTTCAGCACAGGGAAGGAGTTCTTAGAACCCCCCACATGTATCCTTACCACACTTCCCAAGCTATTCTGACAGGCTCCTGTGAAACCTACTCCCTGTGGACAGACAGTTCCTCTGCAGGTGGTGGTGAAGAGCGTAAGGCTCCTCAGAGGGGAAGTGCCCTGTCCTGTTGGCCCTTGCAGACAACTGGTAAAGGAACTCACTAAGCTGAATGGGTGCCTTTTCTCTAAGGGAGCAAAACCATGTATTTGTACAGAAATATAAAAAGATAAAGTCTCAGCTATAAAGCTGGCATATACACAGTCCTACGGGAAGGTCAAGCACTTCCCGAAAAATCTGATCCAAAGGAAAAGTCTCTCGATCCTTAAGTACTCAAGGGCAGCTCTCCAATCCCATCACTTCTGCACAGTGTTGACCTACACAAACCTACTGCAGCATCTGCATATGAATCCCCATCATCTATGTTCTAACTTAATACCATGTCACTGAGACTTACCACTGAGTCACATCCCTAGCCCTTTTTATTTTTATATTTTATTTTAGAGACAGGGACTCATTGAGTTGCTAAGGGCCTCGCTAAGTTGCTAAAGTTAGTTTTGAACTTGTGATCCTCCCACCTCAACCTCCTGAGCTGCTGAGATTACAGATGCGCGCCACCATGCCCGACCATGTTATTGAAACTCGTAAGCCCAAAGTTTAAATTAAAAACACAAGCCAGGCTAGGAGTGCAGCTGAGTGCAGCTCAGTCTAGCATGCACAAGATCTGGAGTTGGATCCCAGTACTAACAAAAAATACCCTCCAAATAATCTTTAAGGAGACCTAATTTAATTGCATAAATTTACTAAAGTTTACATTTAAAAAAAAAATGCTTGCAGAAATTTATAATACCCTACAGTCATTCCCAAAGGCCAAGGCTGGATAGGTTGCGTTGGTCTAGCAGTGCTAGGAAAGAGAACAGCACCCCCCAGGAGGATTGGGGTACACAAGCCACCAGGCAGATACAGACTGGAGTCAGGCAAACCCCACCCACCTGTGCACAAGTGATGCTGCACACAGACACGGAGTGCTGCCTGCTCTTGTTGCATGGCCCACATCACCACCCTACTGAGTTCCTATCAGCAGCTACTGCCCATCATGAGCTAGCTTGCTTTCTTCTTCATTACCCTAATCAGCAAATAAAAAAGGAAGTCCAAGGAGAGAGAGTGATGGGAAAGGCCAATACAAAGATCTTTTAAAATCAATTTCCTTTTAAATTGCATGCACATATTCATATCACTCACTCACAAAGAATGTGTATTTCACCCACAATTATTACACACATGTAACACATGCATGTACACATGCAGTGTACTTATTCTATACACATTCTATGTGTACATATTTGACTGGCATGACCCTCTTCTGAGTTAGGTGAGTCATGGACTGAAGTAGAGAGCAGGCAACACAACTGGAATCAGAGGGCAGAGCCAGGTGAAGAACTCAGACCAGTGCTCCCAGCTGTCACTCCTCCCTACACTGCTCCCGCCAGAGGGACCCTGCCCAAGCAACAACTAAGTGCTTGTTGTTTCCCCACAAAATGAAACTAAACATGTGTGTGTGTTTTAATGGAGATTGAAGGAGGGTGGGGACAGGACACTACCACTGAGCCACATCACTGATCCTTTGCTGAGGCTGGCCTCAAACTGCCTTAGCCTCAGGATGAGCTGGGACTGGTATCACCCAGCCCCAGGTGAGCACCCCATGAGGAGGGGCAGGCACACCAAGGTGAAACAGGTGAAAACCAGCTATTCCAAAAATCAATCATTTAAAATCCAAAAACTTGAGAACTTTACCCACACATTACATTGTTACTACTACTTTTCAAAATTAACTTCTAAATACTGTGAAGCAAGAAACAGGTCTCAGCATTCATCAAACTTTTTTTTTTTGGGGGGGGGGGTTACTGGGGATTGAACCCAGGGGTGCTGTACCACTGAGCCACATCCCCAGCCCTTTTTATTTATTTTGAGACAGGGTCTAACTAGGTTGCTAAAGGCCTCGCTGAGGAACCTGTGATTCTCCTGCTTCAGCCTCCCAAGCCACTGGGATTACAGATGTCCACCATCACACCCAGCTCAAACTTTTTCTATGAACTATTTTGTTTTCTTGCATTAAAGCACTTGTTATATGTAATTTACTACTAATTTCTGATTAACAGTAGAATACCGTCATCTTACTTCACTGACAGAATCACAAACTACCCTAAATGAGGTTTCTTCTTACGGAAATAAACCAGGGTTCGAAGAAAGGAGACTGGGCTGAAATAAAGGAGTTCAAGCTACTGTAGGCATCTCAAAAGAACTCTGCCATCCCAGCAGCTGGGGAGGCTGAAACCCGAGGATTATGATTTCAAAGTCAGCCTTAGCAACTAAGCAAGGCCCTAAGCAACTCAGCAAGACCCTGTCTCTAAATAAAATATAAAGAGGATGTGGCTCAATGATTAAGCACCCCTGGATTAAAAAAGAAAGAGAGAGAGCTCTGCCTGAGGGCGTGATGGTGCCTGCAATCCCAGCAACTTAGGAGGCTGGGGCAGGAGGATCTCAAGTTCAAGCCCAGCCTCAGCAACTTAGGGAGACCCTAAGCAACTCAGCAAGACTCTGTCTCTAATAAAATATTTTAAAAGGCTGGCGATGTGGCTTGATGATTAAGCACCCCTGGGTTTAACCCCTGGTACTGAGGGTAGTGGGGGAAGAAAAAACAAAAAAAAAAAAGAGCTTTTGGGAGGAGGCAGAGATGGCAAAGGTACACAGGAAAGGCATGTGTTTTTATAGAAATTCAGTCTGGATATAAACTGATCAGGTTAACTCGTAATGTCCTGGGGATCTCTTCACAGGGGGAAAACTGTGATCTTTGAACTACCCCAAAATAACATCAAACTCCACCCCTAAAGACGTCGCAGACAATTCCAAAGCATGTCTCAATTCCAGAGTACACAAACTGGCCTAAGACTCACCCTACACAGCATTAACCAGAAGGGCTGAAATAATAGCATTAAATAGTAGAAATAGGTCAAAAATATGTCAGAAAGCAGCCTGTGGTTCACAAAAGTGGCAGCTTACTTACACAAACCCTCACTATTACTAACAACCTGAATGATCCTTCAAGATCCAAAAGCCTGATTAAGGAAGCATAAAGTCCATGAGCCACAAAAGGACAGAAGGGGCGGAGACGAACCTCTTGCAGCATGGGTGTACCCAGCACATGAACCCATGTCAGCCTTCCACCTAAACCCTTATGAATGTGTCTCAGCAACAATCTGGGAAAGTCCAACACTGTCCTTTTCCACCACAAGCGTTTTTCAGAGTCCCTCGGGTGGCGGTAAGAGAACCCAGGCTGGAGAAAGCCTCCTCAAAGTACCCACCTCTTACCTATGAGCCCTGCTTCTAGAAAGGTACACCAAACCTGCAGTGAACACTGTTCCCTAAGGCAACCCAGGCCCAGGGCTGAGGAGGCCAGCCTTGGGACTTAGGGATGAAATGAGAGGGGTTGGGGGGTAAAAATCTATGGGACAGCAGCCCAGAGCAGAGGTCTCATGGCATAGGTCCAGGTGCACTTCAGTCCCTGGCTTTAAAAAAAACATTCAATCCTTCCCACCCACTCCCCGCCAAACTTTGTTTGTTTGTTTATTTTTATGTGGTGCTGAGAATCAAACCCAGTGCCTCACACGTCACCAAGTGCTCTGCCACTGAGCCACACCCCAGCCAAACCATCCAATTCTTAAAGATACCCTGGAAAATTTGTGCATTCCTTCCTCAGATCCCAATTAAATGTGTAACAACTCAAAATATGGTGGAAGGATGGGAACAACAAGAAGAAAAAAGAAAGGCGTGGGACATGCTGACTGGGAGAGCAGATAGCCAAACAGCAGGCACTGCTTCCATTCACACAGAGCACACCTCCTCCCACAGAGCCACAGCCCAGAACCACAAGGCCACACTCTATGCAGTGGGCAGACTCACATGACTGCCAACCTCTACTGTGCAGACTTCAGGACTACTCAGAACACAACACGTTTATAACTGGAGATGCAAATTTTTCCCATTTTGTGAAGGGCAAACAAGATCCTAAGGATCAGAGATGAAATGCAGAAACAGGACTGGTGCAGCTGGGACCACCTGCAACTGTTGCATGGTGGGCAAGTGGCTAGGGTCCTCGGTGATGCTTAAGTGACCAATATTTAAATGTACAAAGTGTCATCTTTAAGATATTTATTTTTTAGTTATGGATGCAATATCTTTGTTTCATTTTTATGTGGTGCTGAGGATCAAACCCAGTGCCTCACGCATGCTAGGCGAGTGCTCTACCTCTGAGCCACAACCCCAGCCCCAAAGTGTCATCTTAAATCCCAAGCCCAGGGACTGCATTTGTAGCTGAGTGGTAGTAGACTGCTTGCCCAGCATGTGTGAGGCCCTGGGTTCGATCCTCAACACATTAAATACATTTATTTATTAAATAAATAAATATATAGATAAATAAAGGTATCGTGCCCACCTACAACTAAAATATTTTTTAAAAACCCCAAGTCAATATATATAAATATTTACTCTTGATAGGTGCTCATGATCCTACAGGCACAGATCCTTTCCTGTGACTTTTATTTCCAAACTCTCATTCCCAAATTCCTAGCTTCTCTAATTCAGCATGCTTGACGCTCTAGCTTTCTTCCCAAAGTCCACATTCTATTCAATTTATATCACCCGAGACTAAGTATGCCTTATGTCAGCCATTAAAATGAGTCAGAACAATGCCAAACTGCTCTGGTTTTGGCACAGATCCTGATCTCTACAGAAAAGTCCACCAGCTCACTGCCCGCCCCTGCTGTGGCCAGATGAGGGGTGAGCAAGGGCCTGTCTGCAAGCATGAAGTTCTGCTGGAATGCTGCTCCCCTTATTCCCTCATCTCCTGTCTTAGTCATGTTTCTGCCTCAACAGCTGAGTGAACGGCTCAAGTCCAAGTACTTAACATTTGCCCACCAGAGGAAAAGTATGCCCAGTTCGACCCCTGTTAGAATCCAAAGCTTCACTCAACCAAAAATAAAGCACATCTCTGCACTGGTAAGTGGGTAAGATGACAAGTGTGTTAAAGCAAATCTACAAACAGTAGTAGAATCCTAGTTAGGAACAGAACAGAGACTAACCATAAATTGGCACAAGGAAGCCACGTGGGTAAACAAAAACATCCTAAAAGTGCACTGTGATGTCACTTTCACAATAAACATATATACTTAAAATGGATCAATTAACGGTTTGAAAAATATACTTCCAGGCATCTTTTTGAAAAAAAGGTTAAAGTCAATTACCTATGTACCTATGTTATTGCTCTTTTTTTGATCTAAGCTAGTGATTAAAAACGGTTCCACTGGGCTAGGGATGTGGCTCACTGGTATAACACTTGCAAAACTTCCTCAGCAAATGAATTTTGTTTTAGTCATTGAGATCCGTGTTTTAAAGCTAAATAGAAACATGACCATTAGTGATGATCAAACTAAGTAATGCATTTTTAAATCAAACCACCTCCAACTTAAAGGAATCCCTTAGAGAATGCCCACTTTCCGATTAAAGTTTCCTTAAAAATTCTACAAGAAATTTAGAGCTAACTGGCAGAATAAAGAATTATCTTCCACTGGATGCAGTGGCACACAGCAAGAGGACAGCAAATCTGAGACCAGTCTGGGCAACTTAGCCAGAACCTGGAATAAATAAAAAATAAAAAGGGTTGGGGGTATAGCTCAGTGTTAGAGCACCCCTGGGTTCATCCCCAGTACTCAAAAAGAAAAACTCCCTTCACAGAAAATACCATTATAAGCCAAACTGCCTTTAACAGGAATAGGTCTTGCCTGCCAAGGTAGCACCAAGACAGAGTGTCACATGTCTGTCACCATCAGCAGCCTTGGGAACTTAGAAAAGCATGGCTGACAGGAAGGACGCCCTAGAGACACTTCCGGAAGACGACCGCAGCACCTTCCAAGAACGGGAATGAGTGAAACGCACAGAATGCCCACTTGCTACTATGAACAGAATGTGCTACAGACTCGGAAAACAAGCAAGGCTTGCTCCCTGGCCACAGGATAGTCACCTTCCAACAACAGCAGGAGTGCAACCAACCATGAGCCTGGAGACAGCACAGCCAGTAGGCCAGAGGAAGGACTCTGGAGGCAGTCTGGGTTGGCAATGCCACTTACAACCTATGTGACCCTGAACAAGTGGCCCAGCCCCTCTGTGCCTCAGTTCACTAGTTAGTCTCCACAGTACAGTAAGAGTCATACCTACACCCAGGGGCTACCAAGACTGCAAAGACTGATCTCTGTAAAGAAGAGTTTTATCGGGCAGTTTTATGACTGTCCTCAACAAAGGAAGGACTTGCTAGACTCACAGTGAGGAGGCCACTGCAAAAGGCCTAGAGGTGGAACCACTTCTGCAGCACAGGGTAGGAGCATCCTAAAGAGTAATCTCTTAAGGACAGGAGACGGTGGCATAAGGAACAAAAGTCAGACGTCTCAACTTCTGGAGGCTGCCTGCTGTGAAGCTGAAAGCACAAAAGAGCAGCTTCAAGGCCCAGGTCTCATCCCATGTAAGGCTGTGGTCTAGGTAGGTGCATAAACCTTCTGTTGCAGGTAGGAAAACCCAGGGAAAGGCAAATTCCTGAAACAATCAGATTTACCCAGATAACGGGCTCTCTAAAAAGCACTCCTCTCACATTTTATCTGCCAGCTTTCTCCTTCACAAATTATAAATCTGAACTCTCTTAACAAGACTCTGCAGGAAGTAGCCTTGGCAGGCCCTCAGCTGTGACCCTTCTCACCACTCAGGAGCCTGGAAATAGCTCAAAGCCTTTCAAAGTGCACAGGCCACCTAAGTCAGAAAGTCACCAAGTGCCAGGCACAGTGGTGCACTCCTGTAATCCCAGCAGTTCAGGAAGCTGAGGCAGAAGGATTGCAAGTTCAAAGAAAGCCTCAGCAACTTACCCTGTCTGAAAATACAATACAAAAAAGGGTTGGAGACGTGGGTCAGTGGTTAAGCACCCGAAAAGCAGCCACATAAAAACCTGTAAGAACTTTCCCACAGCAGCACTATTCCCAAGAGCCAAAAGGTAGAGACAACGCAGATACCAGTCCAAACATGAACGAGTGAACAAACGCCACTCAATGCAATATTACTCAGCCATGAAAAGGAGTAAATTCTGACACATGCTCCAACACGGCTGGACATGTGAGACTCTGGTTCTCTCTTCTACCAAAGTTAACCCTGCAATCCGATTTTCCTAATATGTAACAAAATGTGTCTGCTGTGATCTAACAAATCAGTTATACTATAGTTAGGCCAAGCTATTTTTAAGTTACAAAACCATGAGCTTGAAAATGTAGCCACTCTGAGCCTCCAACATGTCTTTGTCCTCAGTCTTCCAATCATGAGGCCTATGGTATCATAGGTAATCCAATCATAATTACAGCCATTCCCCTTGCCCTCCACACTTTTAAAGGCCAATCTTGTAGACTGTAACCTTGAACTCCTCCCATCAGAGCAAGGGGCAGTACTGCCTCAGGGATAAAAACTTGGGCAAGACTTCCCCCACAGCGTGCTTGCTTGCTTGCCAGATTGTTTTAGTAGCACACTTTTCTGCACAAGTAAAATCTGCCTTGCCAAGAAACTTTAGAGTGTGTGTCTGCTTTCTTGCAGCACCCCAATATTTCCAACAACACAAAAGACCACAGATCAGCCAGACATGGCAGCACACACCTTTAATCCCAGCAGCCTGGGAGGCTAAGGCAAGAGGATCACCAAGTCCAAAACCAGCCTCAGCAACTTAGCACGATGCCATCCCAAAATAAAAATAAAAAGGGCTGGGGATGTGAGTTGGTCCACAGATCCATTTACATGAAATATCCTTAACAGGAAAACACACACACACACTCTCACACACAGATCCATTTACATGAAATATCCTTAACAGGAAAATCCACAGACACAGGAGTTTACTTGTGGTTGTAGCAGTTTTAGGAGAAGCAGGGGAAGGTAAGTAGTGATTATGAATTTGAGGGACAATAAAAATGGTCTGAGAGCCAAGTGACAAGGCCACACCTATGAACCCAGTGACTCTGGAAGTTGAGGCAGGAGGACACCAAGTTCAAGGCCAGCCTCAGGGACTTAGTGAGAACCTTGTCTCAATATAAAAATAAAAAGGCAGGGGAGACGTAGCTCAGGGGTACAGCACACTTGGGTTCATCCCAGTACTCAAAAAAGGATCAAAAACTAGATAGCAGGAATGATCATATAAAGTTGAAAACGTACCAAAGGCCACAGAATATCCACTTTAAAATGGTTGGACTTGAGTGCTGAGTTTTTTGTTTGAATATCACCTCAATTTTTAAAAACACTCAAACCCCAGGGCTGGGGATATATAGCTCAGTTGATAGAGTGCTTGCCTCATATGCACAAGGCCCTGGGATGAATCCCCAGCACCACAAAAAAAATATAAAATAAAATAAACCCTCACTCCACAGGGAAAACAAGAGTCAGCAAGTCACATACTGTGTGTGGCTCACTTATGAGAAATCATGAAACAGCAACAGGAACGTCACTGGTAGCTGCTAGGAGCAGGAGATTGGGGATCAGGAAAGGACTCCTTGGGGTGATGGGAAAGCGTCCCCTGATTGCTGTTCTCTACCTGGGCAACACAACCGTCAAAGTACACCCTACTGTCCGTTTCAGGATGGGTCTATGTGTTATCTGAAGCAAAAGAGTCACTAAAGACAATTGCAGGCATGTTAGCAAACTGCTGAAGAGACAGTGGGAGCTGGGTGGACCACACGGGATAACACTAGTAACTAAAACAGATGTCAGGACAGAGGCTCTGCCTAACACAGAGCCGCTCCCCAGGATGCAAAGCTCAACCTGGCAGAGGCCAAGCTCAAGAGTCACCTGTTGCCATGTCCTCAAAGGCCAATCCCACTGTTATGGAATGCCAACAAAAGTTAGCAATGCTAAGTAAAACAAAACACGGTTTTCTGAAATGTTTTAAATTTGATCCAAATAAAATTCACATCAATTTTCTTCTTCAAAATACACACCCACCCCGCCCAGCAGAACCTGTGCAAGCAAAGGCAAAGGCAGGGTGAGCACCTGGAGGCAGACCAGAGCCACAGCATTCTGCAGCAGCAGGCACCACAAGGAGTGCGTGGTGCAGGTCTTCAGACAAAAGAACCAAGAGAGGATAAAGCCAGATCTACAGAGAAGCAAGGAGCACCACCAATGCACAAGCCAGCTTTGCTGCCATTCACTCTCAGAAGTCACCACATGACTTGGACTACCTAACTTCTTCAAGTCTAGATTTAAAAAAAAAAAAGTCATGGAACCTTTGGAGCTAGAGGTGTAGCTCAGATGGTGCTTTCCCTGATATGGTGGTCTTGGCCTTGGGTTCCATCCCCATCCCTGTCCCCATCCCCATTAACACACACACACACACACACACACACACACACACACTCTTGAGAGCCTCTGCAGTAACGTAGTAACACAAATTCAAGAGGCATAAAAACTAAACTGTGGAGAGGGAAAGGGAATAGAAAAGACAGTAGGATTAATTGGTCATAAAATTTACTAGCCTCCTGTATGACCATAAGAGTAGAAACCTAAATACAGTAAGTTATACTCTACGTATGTACATTCTGCCAAAATACATTCTACTGTCATATGTAACTAAAAATAAAAATTAAAAAAAAAAAAAAACTACACTGCGAGAAATCTGTTTTAAACCATGAAGTGGTAATGAAGTTCCACAGGCTGAGCATTGAGTCACATTAGGGGAAAGGGCTCACAGAGACATCATGATGTGTCCCACATATTCCTCAAAGACTACCTACAGGAGAACGTAAGAGTTTCATAGGAATTATATTAAAGGCTTTCCTTCTTTTTTCCTTTGAGAATGATAAAAAAAAATATTATTTTTAATTTTTTTCAATGACAAATATATATTCATTCACATAATAAAACTTATGATCTATTTACAATCCTACCAATTCAAAAACCTTCTCTTCGAAGTCAGGCACAGTAGCACTCAATTGAAGTCCCAGCTACTCATGAAGGCCAGAGAAATGCTCAAGGCTAGGAGCTCAAGACCAGCCTGAGCAACATAGTGAGCCCTGTATCAAAAAATAAATAAATGAAAGAAGGGACAGATGGAGGGGAAAACCAAAGAAATTTCTCTTTCATTTTTGGTAGACTCTCTTCTTTAACCAAGACTTTTTTTTTTTATTATTTATATTATTTATACATGGATACAATATATTTATTTTGTTTATTTATTTTTATGTGATTCTGAGGATGGAACCCAGTGCCTCGCATGTGCGAGGCAAGAGTTCTGCCACTGAGCCACAGCCCCACCCTAACCAAAAGACTTTTTAAAGAATAGTTAAAAATCTATCTAGTTAAGTTTATCCACTAGATACTACTTAGCTTCATCTAATTAGAAACACATTCACATCCTGTGTGGACCCCTGTAATGCCTACAAGCAACCAACTTAAAAGACAAGGTAGGCTAGGCGCAGTGGCACACACCTGTAATCCCAGGGACTTCTGAGGAGACTGAGACAAGTGGCAAGTTCGAGACCAGCCTCAGCACTTAGCAAAATCCTCAGCAACTTAGTGAGACCCTATCTCAAAATAAAAAATATAAAGGACTGGGGATGTAGCTCAGTGGTAAAGTGCCCCTGGGTTAGATTCAAGTACTCCCAAAAAAATCAAGATGGCTGAGAGGCATGGGGGGAGTGTTGGAGAGTACTATTGGCGAAATTATGTTGTGTGCATGTATGAATATGTAATAAAAAATTTCCATCATTATGCACAACTATAATGCACCAATAAGAAACGTGGAAAGGGAAGGGGAAAAAGAAAGCCAAGGTGGCTGCCAGGTGCGCTGACGCACACCTGTAATACCAGGGATTTAGAAGGCTGAAGCAGGAGATAGCAAATTCAAAGCCTCAGCAACTTGGTGAGACCTTATCTCAAAAAAAATAAAAATAAAAATGGCTAGAAATGGGGCTGGGGTTGTGGCTCAGCAGTAGAGTGCTTGCCTAGCACATGTGAGGCCCTAGATTCTATCCTCAGCACCACATAAAAATAAATAAATAAAATAAAGGTATTGTGTCCAACTACAACTAAAAAAATAATAATAATAAAAAGGGGGGCACCTGGGTTCAATCCCCAATACCACATGCATACACAAAAAAAAGTCTAAGTGGCCATAAAGACAAACACTGAGACCAACAAAAAGGAAAAACTCAGAAGTAAGCCTCCGCATACATGTCAGATGGTTTTCAGGAAAGGTGCCAAGACCATTCTGGGGGGGAAGACAATCTTCACTAAACAGTATTGAGACAACTGGGTGCCCACAAGGAAAAAAAATGAAGTTGGACTCCTAACTTTAAAACCATTAAGTTTAACTTATGATGTATAAAGACCTAAGTTAAGACAGAAGACTACAAGACTGAGAAAAAAATCGTTGTGGAGAAAGCTTTAAGACAATGAATTTCACAACGTTCTGTTGGATTATGGCACCAAAAACACAAGGACACCAGGAAAAAAAAAACAAAAAAACAGCTAAAATCTTCACACATCAAAGGACACTATCAACAAAGTAAGAATGTGCTAGGCAAGTGGCACTCACCTGTGATCCCAGCTACTGGAGAGGCTGAGGCTGGAGGATCACAAGTGGTAGGCCAGTCTTAGCAACTCAACAAGATTCTGTCTCAAAAAAAAAGAAAGAAAAAGAAAAGACTGGAAATGTAGCTTAGACGTGGTTTTGATCCCCAGTTCCACGGAATAAAATAATAGTTACAGAGAAAAGAAGAAACCATGAAATGTGAGAAAATCTTTGCAAACATGTATCAAATAAGGGACTGATACCCAAAATATATATATTTCCCATAACAAGGGAAGAGCCCAGTTAAAAAGTGGACCAAAACAGACATTTTTTTCAAAAAAGATATACAAACAGCCAAGAAACACATGCAAAGACACCCAGCATCTCTAGTCATTAGAGAGCTGTAAATCCAAACAAGACACCATTTTCCCACACGTTCAGATGGCAACTATTCTAAAAAAGGGCAGAAAGTAAATGTGGAGTCTGTGGAGAAACTGGACCCTTTACACTGCTGATGGCATCACATGGTATGGTTGCTCTACAAAACACTATAGCAGTCTCTCAAAATTACAGGATCATAATATCCAGCAACTCCACTGTGACAACCCACATACCTTTGGGTCTCTACCTAAACAACATAAAAGGGGGACCTAAACATATGCGTCCCCCTGTTCACAGCAGCATTATTCACAGGAGTGAAAAGGTGGAAGCAGTGAACTGGAAAACAAAAAATGAACACATGATAAATGCTCACAATGGAATACCATTCATTCTTTAGAGGGAAGGAAACTGACCCATGCAACAAAACAAAGGAACCTTTAAGAGGGTGAAGGGAGCCAGTCACAAAGCACACACTAGGCTGTGGGCATAGCTCAAGTGGTAGCAAACGAGAGCCCAGGTTCTATCCCTAGCACTGCTGACGCACACATGTAACAGGGAAAATGTTGTATGATTCCACTTGTGAGAGATACCCAGAGCAGTTAAAATCTGCAAAAAAGCAGGATGGCAATGCAGCAGCTTCTGGGAAACAGAGAGAAAGTCAATGCTCAATGGGTATACTCAGAGCTATTGAAATGGTCTTATATATACTTCATAATAATCATCTCTAAAAACCCCAAATTGGGGGGGCTGGGGTTGTGGCTCAGTGGTAGAGCACTTGGTGTAGCATGTGTGAGGCAATGGGTTCGGTTCTCAGCACTGCATAAAAATAAATGAAAAGGTCCATCAACAACTAAAAATATATGTAAAAATAATTTTAAAAAAAGAAAAGAAAAACCCCAAGTTGGCCAAAGTTCAGTTCTAATGCTGTTTTACTAAACAGGGAAAAATTCATTACCTGTGCCTTCTCAGTTATGCTACCCAAATTTCCAAACTTCTCTTTTAACCTGAGTAAACAAGGCCAGGCACTGGGAGGCTGAGGCCAGCATGAGCAACACAGTAAGTCCTACCTCCACAGAGATGAATACCTCCTCTAGCACCAACCATCATGGCCTTTTGCATTAAAAACATGAGCTGTAAAAAGCGGGGTTCTCACCTGAGCCATACCACCTACCTAGTGACTCCACTTTGGGGGTTTTTAGAGCACTTACCCATGATCCTCCACCCAGAGCCATGGAGTGCACTCCAGTGCCTGCTTCAGCACACTGCCAGCATGCCATTCGTCACAAGCCTCGTTTTACCAAGTCACCTCACTAGCACCAGCTCAACCATGATCAATGCTTCTCTCAAGGTGTGCTGCCAACACCAGGTGTCCTGCCAACACCAGGTGTCCAGTTCATTTAATTCAGAGCTAACTCCTTACACTGCCACATGTACATCAGGACAGGCATTCAACTTGAGAAAAACACCCTCTTCTGTATGAGTCAAAAACCTAATGCTTCCTGTTAAGACATGGGTCTACTAACAACCTTAGATCACAGTGGCCAATAGACCCCTTTCACCTAAGATTTCTTAGAGTGGCAAAAGAATAATTCTGTAACCACACTGGAAATAGAACCACAATATGCCAGAGCTGACCTTGGCCATGCCCCTATATAACAGACCATGAATGAGATCAAATGAGCAAGTCTAAGAAACAACAGCCCAAACGAAACACAAGAAAGAAGGAAAGCCAGGACTGCCACCAAAACAACCAGGGGACCCAAGCCATGCCAAACCACCAACTGTGGCAGGGTCAGCGATCTTGGCCCACAGGCCAAATCTGGCCCCTTGTCTTTTTAATGTAACAGTCTACAAACTAAGGACTGGCTTACATTTGTATCCAGTTGAAAAAGAACTTAAATTTCTGACAAGTGAAAATTAGGTGAAATGATAATCTTGGTGTCAATGGAGTTTCATGGCAGGCAGCCAGGCTTACTCGGCAGTCTGCGGCAATGGTACTACCACACAGCAGAACTCCACAGCTGCAAAAAAGAATGTGCTGGCCCACAAAGCTTGAAATGTCAACTCTGGCCCTTCACGGAAAATCTGTGAGAGAGAACAGAAAGTCAGGCCCACATGCTGCAAGGACCTGCAGAGTACTAAGCAGTACCCAGAAGCAGAGCAGGCACCACCACAGCCAGACAGCAACTCCTGCAAGGTTCCAAGGGGCCAGCAATCAGATGGCATCAGACTTCCAAGGCATTGGCAAGACAGCAGAACCTGTGACTGCTCACACCTGCACACTCCCCCTAGGGGAGCCCACTTCCAGCAGGCAGAGGGCTGCTGTGCCATCAGGCAGGCAATGCCCACTCCTCTAGAAGTCTATCATGAGACAAAGGGAAAATCCCCCAAATGTCCTGATGAACTCCCAATACCAGGGAAACTTCTACCAGGGAAAGAAGAGCACTGTGTTCCAGTCACCAATCATGCTTTTCAAAATGTTAGGATGTCGATCACAGCAGGGACCAGGATGAGGAGCAGATACATGGGCACGAAATCAATGTGGTACCTAGGAAAAGATGCTGACAGAACCCGCTCAACTGAGCAGGGACAGTCACCCTACACTAACATACCAAGAGCACACCACACTCCTTTCTGCAAGTGGCCCAACTGCTGGCAGCAGTTCTCTCAAAAGGAAATGGTTCCCTTGCTTACCTAAAACCTGAAGGCTTACTTCACACTTATGTGGAATTCCACAACAGGCAGCTGTCAGGGAATGAGGAAAGATGGGGCTGAGTGAGGCTCTGGGAGGGGTGGGTGATCATGGACAAACAACACAACATACTAGAAACCCCTGGACTGTGCATTTCAAATGGGGACTTTTGTGTCACATGAACTATATCTCAGTTAACAATTCTGAAAGGAAATTCACCCAACAAGATATAGCCCCAGGCCAAAAAAAATTTATCAGACATGCAGAAAAGCAAAGAAATACAACCCATAATGAAGAAAAAAGAAATAAACAATTAAAACCAGCCAAGAACCTAAACAGAATTCGAATTAAGAGACAAAAGACAATAACGGGCTGGAGTTATACTTCAGTGGTAGAGTGCTTGCCTAGCATGTGTGAGGCACTGGGTTTGATTCTCAGCACCACACATAAGTAAATAAAATAAAGGTCTGTCAACAACTTAAACAAATGTTTAAAAAAAAAAAAAAAGTAACAGCTACTAATACTAAATTCCATGTTTCAAAAGTGTTAAGACATGAAGATCTGCATCCCACCTCCAAGACACAGCACCAGGTACAGGGTGAACTCCTTCTGGATATTGCAGTCAGACAGGGTACACTGTTTGCCAGCAAAGACCAATCCTGCTGGTAGGGGCGGGGGTTGCCTTCCTTGTCTTGGACCTTTGCCTTGACATTCTCGATGGTGTCACTGGGCTCCACCTCCACAGTGATGGTCTTTCCAGTTAAGGTTTTCACAAAGATCGGCATTATCAGTGGTGGCAGCACACAGCAAAGAAGCTAGGGACCCTGACCAGCAAAACCATCACTCAGCAAAAAGCTAGGCACTAAGCAACTCAGTGAGACCCTATCTCTAAATAAAATACAACATAGGGCTGGAGATGTGGCTTAGTGGTCAAATGCCCCTGAGTTAAACTCCCAGTACCAAAAAAAAAAAAAAAAAAGTATGAAGACACAACCCCCACCCCAAGCACTTGGAGACTATCTCCTGGAAGTTCCACCCCCTACTCACTGGGGCCTCTCTGGAGACCAGCCCTGCCCCGTCACCTCACTGGTATAAGTAAGCTCAGTGTGGTCCGAACAAAGGTTTACAAAAGACCCTTCCACTCCAAACTCCAGGGACTTCAGGAGTTCTCTGAAAGGAATAGCAGGGACACGCAGAGATCGAACACGTTTATGCCCCAAGTCTGCTGCACCAAGCAGCTAAAATTAAGTGAATTATTCCTAACTTCTAGTTTTAAAAACAAAGAAAAGAATATTTCTTGAGAAAAGAAGGTGAAATTTAAAACTTCTGATTACTTAATTAGGTCAATGCTGACTGCATTTTTCCCTGCCTTGAGTACTTCAAAGTAAAATGAAGAATGATTAAGAGACTGTTTCACTGCGTGACCAACTGTCCCCAGTTTATACACCATGAGCTGTTTGTTGCCTTCTTAAAGCACCTGTAACACTCCACATGCAAGATGTACTGTTCTCCCTGTTCCGAACACTGCAGTAAATACACTTAAGCTATCACAGATGAGCCTTCAACACCACAGGACACTGTGATGGAGAAACCTGGTGGGGAGGCTCTACTGATTTAGCATGAACTGGAAGAAACTCAAAACAAAAAATTAAACAACTTTCAGGATGAATACAGCGAAAAGGAGATTTGTGTTTAAGCAGTTTCTACAGATGTGCCAAAGGGAGGCCTTCCTACCCTCACTGGGATTGTGGCTGCAGCTCCTCCATCCTGAGGAAGAGCACTAACTGAGGACGATTCCCTACTCTCATCAGCTGGGCTAGCTCTGTGGCTAGCACAAAAGGCAAAATTGAGGCCTTGTCATGTATAACTAATTAAAACAAACTTAATGTGTTGTTTTTTTGTAATATTTATTTAGTTGAGGCTGGGGTTGTAGCTCAGTGGCAAAGCGTTTGCCTCCCACACATGAGGCCCTGGGTTCAAACCTCAGCACCACATAGAAATAAATAAATAAATAAATAAATAAAAATAAAGATATTGTGTCCATCTGCAACTGAAAAAGATATTTTAAAAAAATATTTGTTTAGTTGTACATGGACCTTTATTTTATTTATTTATATGTGGTGCTGAGAATCGAACCCAGCTTTTCACACATGCTAGGCAAGCGCTCTGCCACTGAGCCCCAGCCCTAGCTTGTTTAAAAAAACTTAAGAGGAAGATATTATCCCAATTCTTAAAAGGAAAATATGTGAATGTACCTGTGTTCACAGATTATAATTAAGATTAGAACACTATCTACAATTCCTGCCTGCAGAAAAGGGCTAAAAACACTTCACATCCATTCACAGCCAAGTGGCAACACAGGAAGCTCTCAGGAGTCAAGGACAAGGCAGTGGGGCTGAGGAGAGGGTGTGTAAGGACCAAGTCAAGGACACACACCCACAGACAAGGGCCAGACTGAGCCTGGGCAGAGAAGCCACTGACACTTAGGAAAGAGAAAAGGAAACACCTCCAGGATCCTGAGGAAAGCACAGGACAAAGAATGCCCTCCTTCCTACAGTTCTCACTGCAGATGCTCCTCTAAGCCTCTAAACCTGGAAACTCCAAAAGGTTCCCCAGCAGCCTTTAAACTGCTGAAAGCAATGCTTAAAACCTACTAATCTGAATCTCTGCTTGTGGGGTGATCTCAAACCTAAGGAGTTCAGGAACCCTGAAAGAGATGAACTGAGTTTCACAAATAGCAAGAACTCAACTCTGAAGGAGGCAACAGAAAATGGTTTTGTCAGTCTGCTCTGAGAATGAGCTTCAGGTCACAAAGGAAGGCAATCACTAGATGTCCAAGGTGCAGGTGATTCATTCCTCAAATCAGGAAGGGTGCCCTCAGTAATCTGGGACACCTTACAACAGGGAGAAAGGAAAGCAGTCCTGCACCGAGCACTTACATCCTAACCACCAGACCACGCGCAGATCCTAACCAGCCATCCAAGCACGCGATACTGGTTTTATCTCAATTTTTCGTGAGCTAAGCTACATTCTCTGCCAAAGGGCACCTGAGTAGTAAAAGCAGCATGATTAGCGGTGCTTCCCACTAACCAGGCATAAAGCATTACTCACGGTGAAAACAGAGGAAGATTATGAAACTGGAGCTGGCAGCGCCCATGCCTGTCTGAGGTCTCCTGCAGTTCTACAGCTCAGGTTGACTAAATGTGAAGGTGCTCCCAGCTAAGCAGGGGTGTACCCTGGGGCAGTGGAGCAGGTAACAGCACTGTGTGTGTGTGTGTGTGTGTGTGGTGGGGGAGGGGGTCTAGGATAAGATGAAGGTTCTAAATCCAAGAATACCTGCCCATCCTTTCTGAGGCTGAAGCTGCTGTCAAACACTCCTAGAACACAGCTTCAAGAGAGCTGAGGAGGAGCCAGAAGAACAGGAGGCAAACAAGGGCATGAGCTTGCACCCTCATGCCCCAAATCACGGTGCTGTCTATGCTTCTGGTTTTGCATAGATGGGGAAAGGGCACCATTACAGTTTCTCAGTTCAATATTAGAGGGTCTGGGCATTTACTCAAAGAAAAAAAAAAAGGAAAACCCTCCCATATTCCACAAGTCACACAGCAGTGACAATGAGGAAGCTTCTGGCATCTGAAAACAAAGATTAGAGTAAGGAATCACATACTGCACTCTCCGGTCCTGTTAATGGCCGTGCTATTATTTCACTCACTAGAAGGAAGACTAGGCATCCACCAGGATGGTCCCAAGCCCTGTGTTTGGCACTTCAAGAATACAAAATATCATGCAGTGGGAAAGACAGTTATGTAAAGGAAGATTACAACACAGAACAGTAAATTATTACCAGGGGGGCAAAGGGTGAGGATGAAAACCTGACCAAGTGGGGTGGAAGTTATGGGCAAAGCAGAGCTGTCATGAGCTCAGGAGGATTTACTGGGGGATTGGGGCCAAGAGGCAAGCAGGTAGTGACTAGGGCAAAAGTAAGCAGGAGAGAATTCCAGACAGAAAGCAAAGACTTGAAAGAATGAAGTCATCTCTTAAGAAACAAAATGATCAAACCAGATCTGCATGTGAGAGAGATCAGCTTGGAACCAGTGGTGGACACACCTGTGATCCTAGCTACTCAGATCAGAGGCCAAGATAGGAAGATGCCAAGTTCAAGGTCAGCTTAGGCAAAAACCTGTCTCAAAACTTAAGGGAAGGGCTGGGGTTGTAGCTCAGTGGAAGAGCACTTGCCTAGCATGTGTGAGACACTGGGTTCAATTCTCAGCACCGCATGTAAATAAATAAAATAAAGGTCCATTGGCAACTAAAAAATATCTTTTTTTTAAAAAAAAAAAATTAAGGGGAAAAAGGGGGCTGAGGATGGAGTTCAAAAGTAGTGGGCTTGCACAGAATGCATGAGGCCCTGGGTTCAATCTCCACAAAAAGAGAAAAAGAAGACGACTTATCTTGGTAATTGTGAGAAGTCAAGGATCAGTTAGAAGGCCAGGGCGACAATGCAACGTATGCCAAGTAGAAATGAAGACTTCTCTCCCCCTAAGGCTGTGAAGGTGGACCAGGCAAGCCCTCGTGTGGAAGCTTTAATTCATCTAGCTGCTTTATTTTATTTTTGTAGCAAGAGTCTGTATTTTCCTATTTTATGACCTCTGAAGTATTCCAAGGGCCTGTCTTAACCCTAAGAGTTGACATGTTGGTGGGAATAGTTAAATATTTCCATTTATTTTAATCTTCTTTTGTACATGTAATCATGTAAAGCAAATGGTGAAACACTGTTCTAATGATTTACTGAGAAGGAGAAAGACTCAACTTTTGGGCAGAGAATTCTCTCCCACTATGTGGAAACTGACCCACACTGATATGTGGATCAGCACTGTTGGCCCAAGTTTTGTCTCTAATTTATTGCACCTGACTTTAGGATCCAAAAACCAAAATTTGAAAAAAAAAAATAAGTTTTTTGCCACGTTGTGCCCTTCCTTCCGGAACTGTAAATGAGCACTGTAATGGTACCTGTTTACACTGTGAAGTGGATGTTATTACAGAGAACACAGCAGAGGCTCCCACTGTTGAGCTCATAACGCCTAGTAAACACATCACCTGTGGAGAAATCCATTAGGACCTTCTGGTGCAGTCTATGTGAAATACATTTTGAATATTTTTCTTAAAAAAAAAAAAAAAAAAAAAGGTCAGGGAAGGTGGGACTGAGAGTGTAGACAAGCTAGAGCAATTAGAGCTGCTTAAGAAGGAAAATGACAAGTGGCAGTGCTGTCCCAGAGCAGCAGGAAGGCCAAGGAGGCTACAAAGACAGAACGCTGTACTTGCTCCTAGAGTCAGTCTACTAGCTGCCTGGCAAATGGAGGAGGTGGCAGCTCAGGGCTAGAATCCCACAGGCCCTGGCCCCCGGCTCACCACCACAGACCTGGGAAGCAGTCAGGACAAAGGAAGGCTTGAGATCTGGGCAGCAAGGCACATGCACAAGCTCTCTCCAGCCAACCTGAAGCCAGCAGTCTCTGTCCTTCTCCTACATAGGCAAGCAAGCCCAGGAGGACTTGTGAACCGAGAGAGGGCAGAATACCCTAGGACTGCTGCTTGGGAACCCAGGGAAGGCTCTGAAGAGCACCCTATGCCAACACAGACCCAGGGGGAAGACAGCTGCTAGAGGAACAGCCATCCCCACAGCCCAATGCCCTAGCCTCGAGTCCACACAGACAAGTCAAGGGCAACTTTCTCATACCAAGAATTAAAAGCTCCAACTTAAAGTTTTAACTTTAGAACTTCCTTACATAAAGAATAAAAAAACTACCCCATGCTGGTGCCACTGCGGTGCTCTTAAACTAGCATAGCCTAATCCACTGAGTTCATTTCCTGCCTTTTATTCCACTCTGCCACTACTTCTCCAGCCACTGAATTTTCTGAAGATGTAAATTTGAAACAAAAAGTTTCTCTCCTTCTTAAAAGCTGGCTTTTAATACAATCTACTTTTATGCACACCTATTTGTGGAGTACGACAAGCAGGAAAGCCCAGGCTCCTGCCCTGCACAGTAGTTCCACACAGGGGTGCAGGGTGGCAGGACCAACAGCACATGGCAAAGGCAGTGGCATGCCTCTTGCAGTAAGTCCTACGCCAAAGCTTCTGGGCTGCCACTCCATGATGACATGATGTTATTTAAGACTCATTCTTAGCCATTGGAACAACTTTTGTTGCAGGCTTAAAAGAAGCAAGCTGCCATGTTGCAAACGTCCAAATGGCAAAACACACTGGAGGCCTTGAGCAGAGATAAGAGCAACCCTCAGGGACAGCCAGCAAGGAAATGGGCTTCATTCAGTTCTACCCTCAGACACAGATTAGTTCTGCCAATAACCTGAGAACACCCAGGAGCACCAGCACTCCACTCAAGCCTCTGGATGAGACCTGAGCACAGCAACAGAAAGGCTGTGCCCAGACTCCTGACCCACAAAAGCTGAGAGATCATACATGTGTGCTGCTTCAAGCAATCACATCTGTGGTGATCTGTGACCCAGGAGCTTAAGGCAAACACTCCCACAGGTCCCACTGAAGGAGAGTCATGGCACTCTTCCTCGTTACTCCTTGCAGGCAAGAATGGCATTAGGTAGCCCTGGTCCAAAGGAAGAACATCAGCGCTCACTCATACCACTACACCAATCAATCTAGACAATCTTCCTTTAAGTGACTTCACAGCTTTGACAAGTTATTATATCTCAACTTTTCAAATGTAAATTGGACAGAATGCTGCTCTTCAGATTAAAAATCTAACTCTACATCTCTGCAAACCTTCCCATAATAATCCACGCAGACATGCCAGCAAGGTGACCAGTTCTGCCCGGGTAGGAGCTGCTTCCCTTCTACCCCTCCACAGAGGCTGCAAAGCTTTCCCTGCCCTCTCTTCCTACCCCTGCCTGCATGATGAGGACCTCAGCTAGGGGTCAGCAGCAGGAACTTTCACAGTTCAGGACAAATCTTAGCATGTATTATTCAAGCAGTAGGTTCTCAGCAGACCATCCCAATTGCTCTCACTAGGAGACAGTCTTACAGGATAGAGAAGGGCTACAGAGTCTAGCTCACAGGTAAAAAGAAAAGCCAGGAGCACTCAACAAGAGAACAAAAGCCCTCAACACTCAGGCAGGAGGGAGAAGATCACACCTTCCTCATTATCCAGGTTCTGATGGTCTGGTGACCAACTGGGATGAGAAGGAGGACGCCTCAGTGCCTCCCCTCCAAGCAACACTGCTGCTCACTGCTGAGGACTCAGAACTGCATTATTAAAGCCATGTACCCTAGCGCATGATCCAAAGTGGAGTCACTGCCACACTGGACTGTTTCCATAGTAACCAGAAAGAAAATAAAAAGCAACCAGTTTTACATGAAAATTATTCTCCATTACAATAACACTGTAGTCAGGTAAAAGATTTTGACAAAGAAATAAGCAGACAACATCTATAATATCAATGCTAATGATTTATTCACCAATCATACAAAACAATCATTTTCCTTTAAATTCTACAACAGCGTTTTACTGTTCACCCCAAAGTCTGAGAACTATTTCATAAACACTGAACATTTCTATCTGGCGAAGTGATTAATTCCAGCTTCTCATGAGGCCTGAGTTAGGAGAATATCAAGTTCAAGGCCAGCCTGGGCAACTCTAATTCCAGCTTCTCATGAGGCTGAGTTAGGAGAATATCAAGTTCAAGGCCAGCCTGGGCAACTTAGAAAGACCCTGCTGCCTCAAAATTTAAAAAAAATTTTTTAAATAGGCTGGAGTGTGGTACAGTACCCTGGGTTCAAATCACAGTGCCACAAAATAAAACAAAACAATCCTATCAAGGAGGTGGTTGGTCCACATTTTTTAACTAGCAAACAATAGCAACAGATACCGCAAAAGTCAAGGAACAAACCTAACGGTTATAATGAAATCAAAATCATGTTCTCTGCTTTAATGTATAGTAGTCAAGCAAAGAAATGCCCTCAGAAGTGCAAAGAAGGCCCATAACAACAACTGAACAGTCGATGAATAAAAGGCAGGGAATAAGCACACCCCAAGAGCAAGGAATCTTAGCCAAGGCCAGAATCTTCATCAAAACTCCAAGCTACCAGCTGGGCCTGGTGGTGCACGCTGGCAATCCCAGCTCCTCAGGATGCTGAGGCAGGAGTAGGGTCAGGTGGAGGCTGGCCTGGTCAACTTAGCAAAACCCTGCCTCAAAAAAAAAGAAGGGATCTGAGGCTGTAACTCAGTAACAGAGCGCTTATCTGGCATGTGTGAGACACTGGGATTGATCCTCAGCACCACATAAAAATAAATAGATATTGTGTCCATCTACAACTTAAAAAAAAAAAAAAA
Source organism: Marmota monax (assembly GCF_021218885.2). Taxonomy (NCBI): domain Eukaryota; kingdom Metazoa; phylum Chordata; class Mammalia; order Rodentia; family Sciuridae; genus Marmota; species Marmota monax. The sequence continues at coordinate 36,038,536 of NW_026695224.1, forward strand.
AAACTTTAATTTTTTTTTTAGTTGTAGATGAACACAATCTTTGTTTTATTTATTTATTTTTGTAAGTGATGCTGAGGATGGAACCAAGCACTCAGCCACTGAGCTACAGCCCCAGCCCCTAAAAAAACTTAAAAAAAAAAAAAAAAAAGAATAAGGGTTGGGGGTGTATCTCAGAGATTGAGCACTTATCTAGCACAGGTGAGGCCCTGGGTTCAATCCCTAGTACAAATAAATTTAAATTAAATCTGATTCAAGTACATCAACTCATTTCCCACCACCAAAAAAAGGCATTTGCATTCAGAAGATCCTATCTTCAAAAACCCAAAAACTCTTCTTGTTTGTCAAAACTTAATAACCCACCACATCAGGATGAACACTGTTCCTCTTTGAGGTAGAATAAGAACTCATTGGAAAACTTTTTAAAAAAATATTTTTAGGGGGCTGGGGATGTGGCTCAAGCGGTATTGCGCTCGCCTGGCATGCGTGGGGCCGGGGTTCGATCCTCAGCACCACATACAAACAAAGATGTGTGTCCGCCGAAAGCTAAAACATAAATATTTTTTAAAAATTCTCTCTCTCCCCCTTTTAAAAAAATATTTTTAGTGTAGATGGATATATTTTATCTTATTTATTTATCTTTATATGGTGCTGAAGATCAAATGTAATGCCTCACACGTGCTCAGTGAGCCACAACCGCAGCCCCTGGAAAACTCTTAATTGGAAGAATACTGATATCCTCTAGCTCTAGTTTATTTAGAGAATAGAGTGACTATTTTGTTCAATATAACTCACATTAACATGAAGAGATATAAACCAAACCCAGCCACACCAGGAGCAATATCCAACACCCACCCCGCCCTTGCCCAGCAAGGGCAGGTGGGCAGGTTGCAACACAGTCCTGACTCAGCCAGGCGGGGCTCCCAGCCCAGCAGTTGCAGACTCAAGCCACGAGGACTGGCCTGCCCAAGACGCCTTTTCTCCCTGGTCTACACCTGACCAAGTGTTGGCTGATTCTTCCAGAAGGAGCCACATCCCACATGATCCTCCCACAATGGATACACGGGCTGAAAGGCTAGAGCAGAACTCCCTACACCCAAGCACAAGACTGCCACCCTCGCCCCTGATTTCCTATTCCTCATGATCCCACATGGCCTTCTGAAATCTCCTTTACCTCAGAAGACTGTCCGAGAGCTGCTGTCTCCTTCCTCAGACACAAAGAAAATCCACAGCGATGACTTGGAAACCATGAGGGGACTCATTCTGCACATCACAGCAATGGCATTCACCTGTTCATCAGATGTTCCTTGCAGAGTGGCAACGACATTCGTGACAAGTCTGCATTAACTGTTCCACCAAGAATGTTGTCAGGGTTTTGTAGACAGAAACAGAAGACCCTCTATCAAGTCCAAACATCATCCAAACAACAGGCCCTTGCCCTGTGAAGGCTTTCACCTTCAGGAAGGGTGTCTAGTTTGTCACATCTTTCAAAGTTCAGAACATTATGCAGAACACAAGCCCAGACATGGCAAGCCTTTAAAATTAAATCCCAAGCCCTCATACACTGTTGGTGAGCATGAGCCAGTACAACCTTAACCAAAAGCAATCTAACTAGATCAGACTCTCGGAAGGTAAGTGACAGGAAACACTTTCACAGGTACAAGAGCGTGCACAGGATACCACCATCACAGTAAACACTGGGACAACAATGGTGAAGGTAGACCAAGCTGAGGCACACACACGTTGCCATGAAGCAGCTATGATAACACATGATAAACTCCAAGAGTAAGTTTTAAAAAGGCAAGGTACAGAATAGTACACACCTACCAGAGCAGCCTCATGCACACACACACACACTTCTGCATCCAAGGAAGAGCCCTGGTAGGACTCCAAAGCAGTACTAAAAGGCTGGGTATCCAAGAGCTAAGACTCCCCTCATCAGCGGACAAAAGGAAACCACAATTGTCAATTAAAAAGCAAGCATAAGGATAAAAGCAGCCAAGCATGGTGGCACTCATGGCAGGACAAGGTAGGAGAATCCCACATTCCAGGCCAGCCTGGGCAAGTCAGCAAGATCCTATCTCAAAATAAGAAAATAAAAAGAGCTGGGGATATATAGCTCAGTGATAGAGAACACCTGAGTTCAATCCCCAATACCAAAAAGAAACATGTGAGAAAAAGTTCTTCGGTCTTATCTTAGTCTCATCTATGTAAGTCAGAATTAGTTTAGCTTGCTACTTTGACTCTCAGAATTAATGTGAAGTATAAAAATATCACAAAGCATCTCTCCAGTATTCCTACCATCAAAATGTCAAACAGAGAAGCTGAAAACCCAGTAAAATGCAAACATGTCAAACCTTGGCCTACACTCAAGTGTCTGCACTGTGTCCCCTTCCTAGGTTTGGCTGGAACATTTGAAAGTGCATGGCTGTCAAACACCTCGCCACTCAGAGCCTGGGCAAACACTTCCTATGGAGAAAACAATCTGTGAAACTGCAGAATCACCATAACGCTAAGCAAATCAATACACTACTGATACATCTGATGCCAGTTCACGAACATACACATCCGTGTCTCCAAGCATTCCAGATGGAGATGCAACCAGTTTCCTCACTGCATGTGGTCACAGGGACATTCAGGTTAAGCAGCTACTGACATACCTCACAGATGCCAATCACAGTGCTGGGCCACCAACGGAGTAGGAGAACACACACAGCACAGCATGCACAAACATGAGAACATCATGACAGTGCAAGCAGCCAGAGGCTTCTACGCACATGGGCACCCGGAGTCCTCAGCAACACAGGGAGGGAAAGCATCATTCTGAGCTTCTGTTGAATGAAGAGGTTCTGGAAACAGTGGCAATGTAACACAACGCTGAACACATTTGGGGCCAGTGAACTGAACACTCTGGGGATGTGGCTCAGCAGTAGAGCACATGCCTAGTATGCCTGAGCCCCTGAGTTCCATCCCCAGGGCGACACACACACACACACACACACACACACACAAATGGCTAAAAAGGAAAATTTCAGATAACACAATAAACATTTCATATAAAAAAATATATCAGGGATGTGACTCAGCAGTAGAGTGCTTGTCTAGCGAGTGCGAGGCCCTGGGTTCAATCCTCAGCATGATATAAAATAAATAAAACAAAAGTATTGTATCCAACTAAATATATATATATATATATAATATTTAATTCCAGGAGCAGTGACACTGTAATCTCAGCTACTTAAGGGGCTGAGGTAGAAAAATGGCAAGTTCCAGGCCAACAAGTCAGCAAGACCCTGTCTCAAAATAAAAGAATGGCTGGGCTGTAGCTCAGTGGTAGAGCACTTGCTTAGCACACACAAGTCCCTGGATTCAATTCCAGTACTTAAAAAAAAAAAAAAAAAAGTACGAATGTGTGTATACGTATGGGGAATGTACATATTATATGTTTGTGTATATATAGAAAATGCATTTTTATAGGGAGGGAAGAATTTATGAACACATAGGGCGTGGTCACACACCAACTCCATAATGAAAAGTACTGCATCAGTGCTTCCTCACTACTTTGCTCTGCTCTACCTGAAGACCCCTTTACAATGAGCCACCAAGTCTGCTGTGAAGCACTCAATTTTGAGCCAGAGAGATGATTACAGCCACCTTGGAAATGAGGTGCCAGGATGGCCAGCACAACTGTGCCCCAAGCTCACTGGAGGCTGGAGCCTTGAAGAAATCATGGAGCACTGTAACCAGTCACCACTCTGTCTCCACCGTACAATTTTTTTCTTTTTCCAGCTTTCAGAAAACTGGTGAATATCATCTCTAGATATCATTGTGGTTACTGGGAAAATAGGTCACAATAAAATAGTTCTGGAAACATAACACAAAAATTTTAAATGCTAAAACTACACCTAGTATTTGTTTCTTGGTGTATTATCCTTTCTATTCTAATTTATTATGACTTCAAAGGAACCCCCAAAATCAAATAAAAAAATATAGCTTAACTTGGGGGCTAATAAACTGATTTTGTGCTTCATGTTTTCTAGGACAGTTCCTAACTGGTGTCTCTGACAAGACACAAAGGCCCAGGGCATAGCCACTGTAGCTCAGCCCATCTGAACTGGACTTGGGAAGCAGCAGCACATGCAGGCTGTCCAGCATAGACCCAAGAAACACTGTCCAGGGTTACAGTCAGAGTTGGAGAAAAAGGAACATAAAACTAGCACCCCACAGCCAACAGAAAAAAGGAAGTAGACAGGGGCTGGGGATGTGGCTCAAGCAGTAGCGCACTCGCCTGTGCGGGGCGCTGGGTTCGATCCTCAGCACCACATAAAAATAAAATATAAGACGTTGTGTCCACCGAAAACTAAAAAAATTAAATAAATAAATATATATATATATAAAAATAAAACCTTAACTGGTGGTGTTAGTTTTTCCTTTAAAATCCTTCAAACCCACGGAAGGCATCCTGTTCAAAGAATGGTCTCCACATTGTTAACCACACCACACTTGAATATTCCCCACCTGAGTCAGCCCACAATGCCCCAGAGGGCATGGGTCTCAGGTCTTGCAGACCGGGCCCCATGAACAACCTGCAGACTCTACTTACATAAGCAACCAAGCTGTGTACAAATGTGTCCCTAGACAGTTACAGCCAGCATGAAGTGGCCCCTCACTCCTTACTCTCATCCACCTTTCTCTGATGGAATCATGTCCAACAACTAGGGTTTCTCCCTGTGACAGCTCTCATAGGGATTCTGTGCTGGTGCTTAAGGAAACCCCTTATTTCCATCAACTCCAGCATCGAAGAACCACATCACAACAGAATGCAATTTTGATCATTCCAAAGTTTTTCAAGGTGGAAATCATCTGAAAGCTTAAAGTTGCCCTCACTCAGGTCCTTGGGCCCATCACCGGTTTGTACATTAAGTAAATATATTCCTCAGGCATGTGTGAGCAGTAAGTACTTGCTCCCAGGAGAGTCCCGTCAGCAGCAAGTCAGTCCCTTGAGCATCAGGCCTGACATCTAGGTACCAGATGACCAGCCTCAAGACAACCTAGCACCACTACAAAAGCATTAATTACAGGGAGGTTTACTTCCTGCACACAACCAATGTGGCTTGTCATGAAAATATCTCACTACTTAGGAATGACTTTTAATAAAACTGAGGGCTATTTAAAGCAGCCTGGGGGTGGAGGGACTGCTTGCCTAGATTAATCAGCACTTGATGTCTGCTTTTGCATGAGTTAGGCTGGTGGACTCCATGAAGTTTCTACCCTTGCCCTTGGCATTCTCTTCCTGAACCAAGGTGGATACATAAAGACTGCCACTGCAGCAACAGTAACAGGTGGGAGCAGAGCAAAGGCAAGGGCTGGCCAGGTTCCCGAGGGAGACAGTAGAGCTACACTGCTTGCTAAGGCTTCACTAGTAAACTTCCTATTTACAAAACCTCCATGAAGCCAGCAGGGAGAAACATTCTGTTAATAATGCAACATTAAGGGGTTAGTGTTGTTGTGGCTCAGTGGTAGAGCCCTCGCCTGGCATGTGTAAGGCACTGGGTTCAATCCTCAGCACCATACAAAATAAACGAAATAAAGTTACTGTGTCCAACTACTACAACTTAAAAAAAAAAAAAAAATATATATATATATATATATATATATATATATATATATATATATATTAAAGTAAAGCCACTAACATCTGGAATTTACCTGGGTTTTACATTCTACAGTTCTGTTTTTGTTTGTTTGTTTTTGTTTTTAGTTCTGGGACTGAACCCCACTGAACCACTGAGCTACATCCAAGGCCCTTTTTTCAGACAGGGCCTCACAAAGTTAAGCCCAGGCTGGCCTCAAACTTGCCATCCTCCTGCCTTGGCCTCCCATGATTTCAAGTGTGTATCCCCATGACCAGCCAATTCTAGAGCATTTCTACTACCTGATCAAATCCTAAATTCAGAGAAACAGACCCATAAGGAATTGAAATCTAAAGTCACCATCTCACCCACATGGCACACTACCTGTCAGTGCCTAACAGTGACAAGCTGGGGCATGCAAACACAGAAACACAAGATGGGCAGGGGAGCAAAGGGAGGGAAAGGTACTTTTCTCCCCTGAGATGCAGGGGGTGATCACAGGGCTATAGCTCAAGTGGTAGAGCTCGTGCTCGGCATGGGTGAGACCCAGCACCAGTTTTAAAAAAAACAAAAAAAGTTACCAGCTCACAGAAGTTAGCATCAGTCACAATAAGGGTCTACTTCTCTGGAGCACATGCAGGATTCCATGTCCAACAGTGCATTTGTTTATTTCAGGAAAACCACGTGAGTGAAGTCTCGTGTGAAATTCTCTACCAGCTCCACATCTCATGAGATGGCCAGCGGAATTATCATGAGTACAGGCTATAGGCCAGGGAGCTTGGCCAACAAGGAGAGGACACAGGTTCCAGTCCCAGCTCACCTGCAGCTCAGCACAGCACCTGTCACTCTAAGTGGAAGTGTAGGCTGGAATGAACACCATGCAAGCAATACACAGAATAAACACACACTACCATTATTCTACTCCCTACAAATCTCCCCCTCCCTGTTCAAGCCCACAACCTACCTCGAGCCTCCCTGGAGGTAAGGCGTGCCATTTTCAAAATGAGGTGATGCTTAGAACCACAGAACTAGCTATCCAGTGCCCTTACATCTATTATTTAATACTCTATCAAGCCTTTAAGTCTTGGACAACTCTAGTCTCATAATAGAAGCTATTCTATTCACTTTAACAGTCCATGAAGGACTGATTTCAAACCCAACAGCAAACATTTTGAAACCAAATAGCTCTGATTAGCCAACTGATCTTAAAATTATTTTTATTTAATTTGACTCACTGAAAGCATTTCCATCAAAAGCATCCCTGGACAACAAAGAAACACCCAGCCAGTATGGGTCAGGCAAGGAAAGGTCCTTCTGTATCAGTGCTCTGTAGAACAAGGGTAAAGTTCACCCAGCTCCCATGGTTCTAGCAGGAACTGCGTGTAGCTTCTAACCCTAGTACAACTGTTGATTAGCCCTCTGACAGGGAAAACCATAAAAGCAAATTCCCTCAAGATAAGCAAACTAGCCACCCCACCCCCACCCCCACCCCGCAAAAGTGAAATGTTTCAATGTGAGAGAGGGTTGGTAACAAAGGAGGTTTACATAAAATAAACACAAATTGAATGTACCACACAGCCTGGCCAGCCTCCGCCACCCCTGGAGGTGCACCTGGCTGAGCTGGGCCGGCACCCTGCAGAAACACCAGCTGCCAAAGCATTTACACAGCCCCCTTCCCCTGTCAAGCGAGGTCTGAAAATATTAAATGGAGAACTCCAGAAATAAACAATAGGTTTTAAACTGTGCCATGTTCCTGCCCGCCCTTGGTCCCCAAGTCCACAGTGCTCATGTATCCTGGAGTCCATTCAATCAACCTTACTTAACAGCAGCCCCAAAGTCCAAGAACAGAGAAGCTAGCCATTCAGAAACGTCAAGGAGAAGCCCTCAAGTACTTCTTTTCAGTGAAAGGTGAAAGTTCTCAATAAGAAAAAGCATACCCAACTACTCAGGAGGCTGAGGCAGGAAAATCTCAGGTTCAAGCCAGACTAGGCAACAACTTAATAAGACCCTGTCTTAAAACAAAAAGGCTGGGGACATAGCTCAGTGGTAAAGTGCCCCTGGGTCCAATCCCCAGTACCAAAAACAGAAAAAGCATACCACACATAGGATTCAGGATGGGGTACTATCCAAGGTTTTAAGCATAGGCAGCAGAAGGAGGGAGTAGTCTTAGAACACATCTCCCTCAGATAGAGGGGACAACTCTACTTCTGTTCTTCTTTCCTTCTGCCTGTCACCACCCCCTTCAAGACTCTCCAGGTCCTCCCAACTCCTGGAACAGCTCCTTGCCAGAGCTGGCCAGAAGGACTCTATTGGCAGCACAGTACTCCATGGTCACTTTTCTGGGGCAGGTATTCCTCAGAATTCAAGTATTATTCCTACAGTACATTTCAACTCTCAATGACTACTTCTATCTGGTTGTTCTACATTTTTCTCTGGAAAACAGCGTTTCCAGAGTCCTACCTTCCAGCGTTTCTAGTAAAACACTCTGCAAACCTGATGCTCAACAGCGCAGAGGATGGTAGAGGAAGCACAAAGGAGAGGATGACAGTGGCCCTACATTCAGCACCTCCCCCACAGGGCTTTCTTCCCTGGCTGGGTGAGGGAGCACAGGCTGTACTGCTGGGCTCTCACCACACCAACCCTGCCTCCCCCTTGACAGGTTCATCCTCCCAGGCCCATGTTCTTGGACTGGCTTCCATTTCAAGCAGATTTAGCTGACCTTCTCCCATCCCATGCTGCCTCCACAGCCCCTGTCCAGAGCCTTCTCACAGCAAAGGTGGACTCCACACCCAGGCACAGCTTGAGGAGCACTCTCCAGTGGGCTTCTAGACATCTGCACCAGAAGGACAGTTTCTTCCAGGCCTATCTCATTTCACAGGACCCAGTCCATAACCCCGTGCTTTAGTCAAAGGAGTGCAACTCCCCCTATCTCAAAGTAGGGCTTTTGTCCCCATCATGTCAGTATACCTACAACACAGCCTGACATACAGCCAATAAAATCTGTGGACTAAATCACTAAACATGAGAGAAACCCTCTCCATAAATCATATAATTCATTCCAGCTGAAGAAACAAAGCCATTCTCCCACTACAGAAAAGGCTGAGCTAACTCAAAGCTCAGCTCTGCAAGTGGTCACCACCCTGCCAAAGGTGCGAACAGTTCAAAAACATAAAACAAAGGTCATGTGGTACTTTTCAACACTCCCAAAGTCATGAACACAAGGAAAGACAAAAACCACTACAGGAAGAGAGGAAGGATCCTATATGGAACCTTAGAACAGAAGGAACAGGACTGGCAAAATGGGTGGACTCTAATGAAGTCTGAGATTTCCTTAACAGCAAAGTACCAGTGTTAATTTTTTAGTTTCAACAACCTTACTACTGGGAGAAGTCAACATTGAAGGAACCCAGATGAAGAACTTAATGGAACTTTTACAACTTTTCCGATATTTCAAAATAAGTTGATTTAAAACAAAACCTCATCCAGAACTTGAACATATTTGGAGGCTCAGTAGCCCCAATGCCACACTCCACTGACCAGCAAGGGTCAGCCAGACGCACTGGCCATGCCTGTGATCCCAGTTACTCAAAGGCTGCAGGAGGATTGTTAGTTCCAGGCCACCCAAGCAACTCACAAAGACCCTGTCTCAAAATTTTAAAAAATTAAAAGGATTGGGATATAGCTCAGTATGCCAGGTCCTGGGTTCAGTCTCTACTACTAAAAGGAAAAAGGGGAAGGGGGACATCAAAGCCAGCACACAGGACCTGCTGCTGCAATGCAATCCTGGTGTGGAAGGCAGAAGATAGCCACCACCACACCCAAGGCCATACCTAATCCCTGGATCACAAGGAAAAGTGAAATAAGGCTACAAATCAGTAAATCTTGGATTATCCAGGTGGGCCCCATGTGATCACAGGGTCCACAGAAATGGAAAGGAAGGCAGATGAGTCAGAGATGCACTGATAGTCCCTTTGGAGGAAGTGGAAGGGCAACTGACCAAGGAGTGTGGTCAGCATCTCCAAGCCAGAGCAGGCACCAAGACCGTGCTCCCCTTGGCCTCCAGAAGGTACCAGACCTGCCAACACTTTGATTTTAGCTCAAGGTGATGGTGTCAGGTTTTTGACCTACAGAACCCTAAGATCAGGAGACTGCACTGTTAAAACATACGTCTGGTGATTTGTTAGAGCAGCAATGGAAAATTATCAAAGACATCACTGTTCAGGGTCAGCATTTCTCCTCCCACCCTTCACAGCCTGCCTTTCCCTTCTCACACCTTCCATCAACCTGCCACCCCTTGAGCTAACATATTTGGAGGCTCAGAAGCTATAAGATAAGGAAAGAGATGGGTCAGGTATAGATATTTTTCTCTCTAAGCTTTCTAACACTTCACTGTCTTTAGCCTCTTAAATGTCTTTTTCAAAGGCTACTGTTTCCGGCTAGGCCTGTAGCTCAGTGGTAGAGCACTGGCTTAGCGTTTGATCCCCAGCACCACGAAAAGAAAAAAGTTGTTTCAACAGCCTCCTTTAGAAAGCCAATCACCTGATGAGAACCCAAGTTTAGGAGAATTAGGTCTAACTGTTTTTCTAAAGAAAAACAAAGTTTACCTATAAATCTCATTAAGGTTACACCCGCTTAAAATTAAGTTATAAGGGAAAGCACATACCATCTTTCTAAGTGTCATACTGAAAGATGAAGGATACAATCCAAACATACCTCTCTCAAGTATTAGGAAGAAACTCCACATAAGAAATACTGAGCATTAAAATATTTAATAAGCTGAACCAAAGAACTTCACATTTCACATGACCATTCTCAAATAAAATAATCTATGTAGGTAATTTAAATAAACTAGAAGCGAATTTACAATTCAATTCAATACATACAATTTCAGCAAAGAAAAATCCAAAGCCTAATGCCTCCTTGAAATGTGAATCAACCTTGGAATTGTGGACTGTTAACAAGACAATGCCACGTTTTCAACCCAGCTTTCTGACTCCAGAAAGCTGCATTTTCTTCTCTGCCATCATCCAAAAAGGATTTTCATGTTATGTACATCCCTTAAGTAAGTAAAAACCTTAATAATTTTTTTAAGCTATTTCTTTTAAGAGTGTAGCTCTGGGTGTTTTTTGGTCTTTTTTTTTTACTTCCTGTTTTACAGGATGTAAAACCACATTTAAAAGCATGATAAGAGGGCAGGGGAGCAGCTCAGTGGTAAAGCATGTGCTTGCACGCACCAGGCCCTGGGTTTGATCCCTCCCCAGGGTTTAAAAAAAAAAAAAAAAGGTGAATAATGGGATGTAGCTCAGTGGTAGAGCGCTTGCCTAGTATATATGCAAGGCCCTAGGTTCAATCCCAGCCCCTTGGGGTGGGGATGAATACCAACAAAGTTCAGTTTCTTTAGACTGATAAGTTCCTCACAACTGAAATTGAAGCAGAATAGCCATAATGATCTCAACTTGACACTACCACCAGAATCCAAGGCTTTTCTGTTTATCATGCTATATATCAATGTAGGGGGAAACAGGCTAACCATAACTAGTCAAAAGCTGGGATGGGCTGGGATGCAGTAGTAGAGGGTTTGCCACAACAAGAGGCCTTGGGTCCAATCTCCAGAGGGACAGGGGTGGGAACTGTATAAATCAAGCACCCTAAAGCCATCTTCCTAATAGGCAGAAATAATCATTATCCCAGGGTATTCACACTGAGAATGAAAACTGCTCTTAGGAGGAGAAAAAGAAGAAAACAGTCACTACTAATATGCAAAGACTACTGATGTGTAGTCTTTTTTGCTACATTTTAAATGAAAAATAACCTGTTTTTCTGTCTTATTTTGGGGGCAGGGGTGTAATGGTGGATTGAATTCAGGAGTACTCTACCACTAAATCACATCCCCAGTCCTTTTTACTATATTTTGAGACAGGGTCTCTCCAAGTTGGCTTCGAACTTGCAATCCTCCAGGCCTCCTCTTGCCTCAGCCTACCAACTTACAGGAATTAGAGGCGTGCACACAGCAAATAACCTGATATCAAAGTTATTAGCATTTATAAGTTTAATTCCATCAATTCATAAAATCACTTTATTCCAAACTCATGGCCTAGGAAAGCACTCTACCACTGGGCTACCCCAGCCCAAGGTCACCCTTTTCTGGGGGGAGAGGTTACTGGAGATTGAACCCAGAGTGCTTAACCACCATGCCACATTCCCAGCCCCCCCCCCCCTTTTAATGTTTTGAGACAAAGTCTTCCTAAGTTGCTGAGGTTGCCTTTGAGCTCTGGATCCTCCTGAGCTGCTGGGATTACAGGCATGTGCCACCACGCCCAACCCAAGGTCACATTTTTAAGAATTAATCAAGTCATGAGGGGAAATTTTCTATGAATTTTACTTAACCATGTCAGAAAAAAAAAAATTGATCTAAGTGGTAAAAATACTTTGTTAACAACAATTTCAAATAATGAACAGGTATACACTGTCTGCTTTACCAGAGTGCCTCAGACTTTCAAGATAATAATTCATGGGGCTGGGGATGTGGCTCAAGCGGTGGCGCGCTCGCCTGGCATGCGTGCGACCTGGGTTCGATCCTCAGCACCACATACAAACAAAGATGTTGTGTCCGCCGAAAACTAAAAAATAAATTAAAAAAAAAAAAAAAAAAAAAAAAAGATAATAATTCATTGCACAGATGCCCAAGACTGGAAGCTTATGTCTGTCTTGCCCTCAGCCAGGTAGTAAGGATGCTGCCCAACAGCACCTCTGCCAATACCATAGGAAAGAAGCAAAAAGGCACAGCCCTTGAAAAATCTTAGCCATTCAGACAGATCTGTGTGCAAACTAAACCCACCTGACTCTATTCACAGAACCAGTTCTAGAACCATGGGATTTCTTAGGTCAGGAATAATGTCTTAATGTTTCCAACCACAACCAACCAATTCCCCTCTCCATTTATGTCAAAGACTTGAAACCACACAAATCCAACCTCTTGTTATCAAAATCAAGAACTCAAGTCTCCAACTACCACTCACAAGCAGTCTTTACAAAAGAAACTTTTTGCCAATTACATATACAGTCCACACTTCACCCAGTGCTCAGGATGAAACCCAGGGCCTTCCACCTAGTTAGGCAGGTACTCTACCATGAGCTACATATACCCAGGCCTTACATTCATATTTTAGTATTTACAAAACAATGACTTAAATGAGAAAACAGCAGTAACACATAATTCCTTTTTAGTGTATTTCCCTTAGAGCTCCTCTTTTCCTTGATTAAAATGCTCAAACAGCAGCTCAGGAGGCCGATGCAGGAAGACCGCAAGTTCAAAGCCAGCCTCAGCAACTTAGATTCTGTCCCCCCCAAAAAATAAGAAGAAGAAGAAAAAGGGGGCTGGGGTTGTAGCTCAGTGATAAGAGTGCTTGCCTAGCATGTGTGAGACCCTGGGCTCAATCCTCAGCACCACATAAGAATAAATAAACAAACATATAGTGTCCACCTACAACTAAAATAATAAATAAAAAGGGCCTCCTGAGTCCCTGGGATTATAAGCATGTGACACCATGCTCAAACTTCCATGGGGCACATGCCTGTAATCCCAATGACTTGGGAGGCTGAGGCTCGTGAGTTCAAAGCCAGCCTGAGAAACTTAACCCTGTCTCAAAATAAAACAAAAAGGGCTGGGGATGTGGCTCAGTGGTTAAGTGCTCTGGATTCAATCCCCAGTAAACCCCCCAACAAAAAAAAAATCCTAAAACTTTCGAGGAATTCCATTTAGATACTAAGCCGCCCCTCATTACCTTTGGGAAAGGTGCTCAGCCACAGATTAAGCACCTTGAGCAGCAGCACACTAAGGCAGACTAGCATGGGCCTCCAACAAACTTCTATCATTGGAACTATTGTGGGAAGGGTTTGTAAATCAGGAGAAAAATTGCTTCCACTCTTCTCCCTTGGCCAGAAAGCAACAATCCTACCAAAACCGTTATCACACTTCTCACAAAGTAATCTCCCCTTTCGATACGTGTCCTTTATCTCTTATTCTGTTCCAATTTTGAAAACCAGACCCCACACACATATTATATACAAACATGCAATGAATGCGTAAGGCAATTCCTAGCCAATAAAATAAACAATTATGGGATTCTATCTTTCTCTTATCAAAATTACTCAAATACATCCACATATATAAGAACAACTGTATGAAGTAGTGAACAAGTCAACAAATATTTCTTGAACCACTTCTATATCTACAGTCTCACTCCCTGGACTGGAACCTAGGTAAACAAGGGGACAATCCACGTCTTCACATTAAGCTTACAGACCTTTTCATGAGGGGTGGGTGGAGGCAGCATGCAGACAGGGACAACACATTCAACCAACTACTGCGTATTTGATAAATTTTATCTATTTTCTACATGTTGTAACAAGTGGGGGGAGGAGGCATTTTGCTTGAAGAATTAAGAACCCTTGGAAAGAGAAGGTGACATTTAAGGAAGACCCAGAAGCTGTGCACAAGTATCTTTGGGCTGGGACCCGGAGATGGATGCAGGATTATACTTAGCAGAAACCTGTACCACAGAGAGATGTCAGGATGTGTCAAGACCATGCCCAAGACGATGACACAGGACACAATCTAAGAAACAAGAGGCCAAGGTAGCCTGTGTCTTGAGCTATGAGGGAGAGTGACAGGGGCTGGGGGTTGAGGGAGTCACTCGGGATGCTATAACAAAAATAACATTTGCAGCTGGGACTGCAGCTCAGGTGATAGAAACCATGCTTAGAATGTGCAGGGCCCAAGCCGAGGCTCGGTGGCACACACCTGTAATCCTAGCAGCTCAGGAGGCTGAGGCAGGATGATCACAAGTTCAAAGCCACTCTCAGCAACAGTGAGGTGCTAAGCAACTCAGTGAGACCCTGTCTCTAAATAAAATACAAAACAAGGCTGGGGATGTGGTTCAATAGTAGAGTGCACCTGAGTTCAATCCCCAGTACCCTCCCCATCCAAAAAAAAAAAGAATGTTCAGGGACCTGAACCATGTCAAAAAAATGTTTTTACTTCTACCAAATATACAAAATGCTACTTGGTCCAAAGGTGAATTACCAAAAAAAAAAAAAAAAAAAAAGTTAAATTAAATATGGAAGAGAGGAATGGGAGTTAAGAAAATCACAGAATAACAAATTTAAGTACACAGCTGAGTCTAACTCTAGCTTAAGAGAGATCATGAAGGGGCTGGGGTTGTGGCTCAGTGGTAGAGTGGTAGGCCCTGGATTCGATCCTCAGCGACACATAAAAATGAATTAATTAAAGATATTGTATCCGGCTACAGCTAAAAAATAAATATAAAAAAAAAGAGATACCATGAATAAGGTCTACCAAACAAACAAAAGCCACTTAGTAATAGAAATATTTATAGGAATTACTGAAATAGCCATTAAAGTGAATCATTTTCTAAGCCTAAAAGGGATTTCTGTACCAATTATTCAATTAACGGAGTTTCAGAGCTAAGGACTGACACCTTTTCCTTATATAAGACAAAACTGGGAAAATTGAATTGCACAGAAATTCCATTTGAAATTCAAGTTAAGAGAACACATACTGAAAACATTTCAAGACAATACCTTCTAGTTATCTGACGGAGTTCATTCGATTTCTGTACAGTTTATCAGGCGGACCAAAATCCATCCCCACAGAGCACTAACTAAACTGCAATAACAAACTGACACGGCATGTGGTCAGACAAGCAGCACTGTCACCTATTAACTAGCAAATATCTTGCTACTAAGAGAAGCTCCTCCATTACACTTGCCATCTGAGAGATGAAGGGACTTACACAAGGTAATGGACAGATCAAAACACTTATTTTGGCAACAAATGCAGATTATTCTCTGAACCAGCATTTACTGATGCTCTGTAATAATGTTATTTAATTGATGATGGGCTCACTGCCAACATGCAAAATAACTGTCCTCCTATATTTGATGAAATGTAACTTTATTATGTCAAACCTACTTAAGCACCCAAGACACGTAAAGTTCCTTGAAAAATATTATCCCCAGAACCACACACACAAAAATAATAATAAAGAAAAAAAATTCTCAAATACAAATAGCACAGTTTCTTTAACTCTTTGCAGAAAGTTTCCGTCACTGCATCAACCACTGTAACTATAGCTAACATGCCAGCCACTAGTCATCAGCAGACACCTGGTCCAGTGTCTGGTGTGGTGTGAGCAAACGGCTGGTCTGGAGAAAAGCATCTGAGTGCAAGGCAAGTCAGAAGGCTGACCAAGAGCTACAAATGAGGAACTAAAAACTAGGTGACACCTTTAAAGGTGTAAATTCTGGTAAATTCTGTCATGTGTATTTTACCACAGTCAAAAATAAAAAGTCCCAAGAAAAAAATTTCTGAAAGTTTCAAGCTTGGGCAAATTTAACAGTATCCTTAGAGTAGCTTTTCAACAAACTGGAGGCATGCACAAAGAACAGTGCAAAATGTCATAGCAACTTGGCCTTTGTTCCTCCTTCCCATCCCACTCCATTCAGGATGGCCAGCCTATCACAGGAGACCCAGCTCTTAAGCATGAAACTACGGAAAGAGGAGAACAACAGCTGAATGAGAGTGGGGGAGGAAAGAAATGCCAGCTATATGGAGATCCAAGTCAAGGGTCACAATAGAAGTTGAGCAAAATATCTTTCCTTTTGTTTTTAATTACATTTGCAAAGTAATATCAAAATAGTTGTCAAATCATTTTCCAAGTCACAAACAGAACTCTAGGTTTTCAGGGCAGTCAAAATCAAAGCCCCAGAGAGACTAAGTAACAGTCTCAGGGTCTCTGATGTAGAACCATCCAGGTTATGCCATTGACTGGTTTTGCAAGAACCAAAAATAGTAACCGTTTCAATGCACTTTTTCCACAGCAATATCATCTTACACGTTTGCCAAATAACGTCTCATCATACCCCGCCAAAAAAGCACCAAAAGAGCCTGTTTCAGCTCAACAACTCTGCATTTACTCAGCTGAAGGGTTGAGGACACTGCTCAAATGGCCAGAGAAAACTCTTAGCAAATAAGAAGTCCCAAAGTCTGATTCTCCACGAAAATTTCTGTAATACCACTCGTTTTTGCAAGCGAATATAAAATGCCTGACTGGCGGAAACCGTGAAACATGAGCATGTTACAACTTAATTGTTAGGAAGAAAACAGTTTTGAAAGTATGGGGCCCTCCTCCAACAAGTCTAGCCTTCTTCCCAAGCCGGTACACACGGCTAACTTTCCAAAAACACAGCAGACACGGAAAGCCTCAGAGGGGCACCAGGTAGAGGGCAGGCCTCAAGAAAAAATCAAGACTCGCTACAAAACGACAGACTCAAGACTGAACGCACAATTCCTCAGTGAAAGGGGACTGGATCCATGTGGCAGGGCCAACCCTGCACAGACACACACAGTGCTACCGCCCTGCCAGGGGATGATGAAATGAGGAACGGAAATTAACATTTCAGGCAACGTCTCACATTGTTCCTTGAGGCCAAGGGCTGCTGCTGCTGCTGCTGCTGCTGCTGCTGCTGCTGCTGCTGCCGCAGCAGCCGCCGCCGCCGCCGCCGCCGCCTTCCTCCCACTCGGCCCCAGTCCCGCCTCCCCTCCCCCGAACACCCCCTGCCGCCCCGCATTCCTGCCCCCGCCCGGCCGCGCGCCTCCCGCACCCCGCCGCCCCCTCCGGCTCGGCGCGCAGCCCGAGGGCCGCCTGCTCCCATTTCAAAACACGATAATAATAGGGACGCTGGGAATAACAACCGCGGCCGGGGCCGGGGCGCCCCTCCCACGGGTCAGAGGTCGGCGCCCCGCGCCCGCGCTGGCACCCACAGCTTCCGCGCGACCCCGGGACCCCCAGGCCCGCCCCGGAGCCCACGCTCGCCCTTACGAGGTCCTCGGGACCCCCAAGAGCGCCTCGAGCCCATCCTCACCCGTATGAGGTCCTGGGGACCCCCGGGCGCGCCCCGGTGCCCACCCTGCCCCTCACGGCGACCCCGGAACCCCAGGCCCGCCCCGGAGACCACGCTCTCCCTGAAGAGGTCCACGAGACCCGCCGGCCCGCGGCGGAGCCCACCCTGGCCCTCAGAGCGGCCCCGGGACCCTCAGACCCGCCCGGAGCACACGCTCGCCCTCACAAGGCCTTCGGAACCACCAGGCCCGCCCGCAGCCCACCCTCGCCCTCACGGCCACCCCGAACAGGGACCCCAGGGCGCCCGAGGCCCAATCTCGGCCCTGCGGGGCCCCAGGCCCCCGGCCCGCCAGGGCTGTCCGCCGGAGGAGGAGGCCTGCAGGCCGCAAGGCCGCGGGAACGCCCGGAGTCCGCCCGACCACCGCCCCCAGGCTCGCGGCGCCTCTCACCCGGCTCCGACGGCGGCGCGGCTCGGCGGCGGCTCGGCGGCGGGGCGCGGGCGCGGCCCATGCAGCCCGCGGCCGCGATTCCCGGGCCGCGCGGCCCGGGCGGGAAGGCGGCGGCGGCGCGGGATCCGGCTGCAGTGAATGCGCGGCGGAGGGAAACGAGCGCGCCCTCGGCGCGCCCAGGCTCGCGCGGGGCCGCGGCGCTCGCGCGGGCGCTACTGCGGGGGCGTTTGGCCGCGGACTCGGCGGCGGCGCCTCCCCGGCTGGGGCCCTCGGTCCATCGCGCTCGGTATCGGGCGGCCTCTGGCTCCAGGACCCAGCGGCGGCTGCGGCGGGCGCCGGCCGCATGAGACGCTCCCGCCCATTGGCCCGCCGTATCCGCCACCGCCATTGGCCCGCCCCGCCGGACGGCAGGGGCTTCGCACGTCACGGCGTCGAGGCGGAAGTGCGCTGTTGGGGTGAAGGGGCGACTGCGACCTGACGGCTTCCGTGACAGGCCAGAGGCGGGACTAGGAGGACGTACCAGGAACGATTGGCCAAGGTCGTGAGCCCGGACAGCGGACAATCGGATTGGCTGGCTGCGTCGCAATGGGGCGGGTCCTCCGCTCTCGGGCACGACAATTGGCCATACGAAGTGCCGGAAGCAACGGGGTCGTGGTCTCGGAACCACACTGCTCGGCCCGCGGAGCCCGTCGCAGCGAGTCTGCCCAGCTCCAGAAAGGGGTGTCCCTGCTCCCGCCCGAGGCGTCGGGCGTCCGGCTGGCTAGCGGTCCCTGGTCGGCCGCGGCTTCGGAGAGCGCTCCCCGCGACGGCAGTCAGCCAAACGCGTCCCTCCTGCCGCGCGCGAGCGGCGCTCGTCGTGAGCGTGCCCTGGGGAAAGGCCGAGGGCCGCGGCCGCGAAGCCGGGAGGGTGCTGCCGAGGGCGTGCTGCCGAGGGCTCGCCCAGGCATTTGCGTTTGCAGAGGTGGAAGTTAGACGGTAATCTACGAAGTGGTGATTCGGAAGGCAGACTCCAGCTAGAATTAAAAGTAGCCAAGCCTCCTGTTTAAATGCACTTCTATACTTGTTAGGAACTAAGCCGAAAAGGTAGGTAACCGAAATCGAATCGGTGTCACTCTGATTTTCTCTCAAACGTAGGACTGAATCCAGGGGCGCTGTACCACCGAGCTACACCCCCCCCCCTTTTATATATTGATACAGGGCTTCGCTACTTTGCCCCGCTGGCCTCGAATTTCGAGATCCTCCCTGCCTCAGCCTCCCAAGTCGCTGGCACTTGAGGCCTGTTGCACCACGCCCTACTGCTGCTTTTTTTTTTTAACTGGGTTCTAAACAGTTGGTAAGCAGGGTATTTACAGGGTTCATATGGAATTATAAAACCAAACTGGATCGACCTTAAAGATGATCTTTTATGCAAGCCGAACTACTCCTGTTCCAATCCTAGCCCTGCGGTTGACAAACCCTGGGCAGTTTATCTTTCAGACCGTCACTTTCTCATGGGTAAAATGGGAACAGAAAGAGGCTGAGGTTGTGGCTCAGTGGGCAGAGCGCTTGCCTAGCATGTGTGAGGCACTGGGTTCAATCCTCAGCACCGCATGTAAATGAATACAATAAAGGTCCATTGACAACTAAAAAATATTTTTTAAAAATGGGAACAGCAAGTAGCACCTGTTGGCCAGTGTCATGAAGATTAGGCCTTGAGGATGCTAACCCCCAGGAAAGTGCCTGGGAGGCTTCCCTATGAAAGCACCCAGTCGGGGAGTAAAGGGCTTCAGACTCTTCGGAGGCAGCCAGGTCTTTATTTCAGTTACAGCCAGGAACTTCATGGGGTCAGAAGTGGACACCTGATAAAAACAGCCAGCCCTCAGGCTGAGGAGCATTCATGAAGAGATGATCCAAGAGTTCCCATATTGGCCTCATTGTAAGGCTTGCCTGGTAAAAATTGTGGAATTCAGGGTCCTGGGCCCCAGCTTCACTTACGGGATCAGCCTAGATGAAAGAGAACTAGAAGCTGCAATTTTTATTTTGTTCCCTGACAACACATTCATTCTTTGGATAAACTTGAAAAAAAAAAAAAAAAAAAAAACACTGATGTAATCCAATCAATATTCTTTCTAGGGTATTTAAATATGAAATGTGAATAAACTGGGAATTCGCCTCAGAAACTGAATCTGAAAATATGCAAACTGAAATTTTCCACAGAAAGAAGTAAAAACTGTGAAGAAATAAAATGCAAACTAAAAGGAAAGAATTAAGCTGTTTAATGCATTAATTAAAACAATGATGTGGACCATATCGAGCTTCTTCAAAGAGAAACAGAATAGGCATAATCTCTACCAGCATGTGATTGATTGGCATGGGAAGTGCATGTTTGGCAAATAAAATGAGTACAGCTGTGGTCTAAATGTTTTGTAACTCCAAAATCCATATGTTGAAGCATAATTGCAGGGTAATGAATTCAGGGCCTTTTGAGAGGTGATCAGGTCATGAGGGCAGAGCTCTCTCCAATGACTTTAGTGCCGTTAAAAATGAGTCCTGAGCCAGGCACATGGCCCAAGCCTATAATCCCAAGAGGTTGAGACAGGAGGATCATGAGTTCAAAGCCAGCCTCAACATTTTAGCAAAGCACTAAGTGACTCTGTGAGACCCTGTCTCTAAAAATACAAAAGAGAGCTGGGGATATGGCCCAGTGGTTGAGTGCCTCTGAGTTTAATCCCTGTTAACCACCACCCCAAAAAAAGAGTTCTGGGCCTGGGGTTTTTGGCCAGCGGTAGAGTGCTTGCCTACCATATGTGAGGCACTAGGTTCAATCCTCGGCACCATGTTAAAAAATAAATGAAAGGGCTGGGGTTATGGCTCAGCCGTAGAGGGCTCACCTCTGCGAGGCCCTGGGTTGCAAGACCCTGGGCTCGATCCTCAGCAGCACATAAAAATAAATAAAGGTATTGTGTCCAACTACAACTAAAAAGTGAATATTTTTAAAAAATAAACTAAAGGTATTGTGTCCATCTACAACTAAAAAAAATTTTAAAAATAAAAGTATTTTGTTCATCTACTAACTAAAAAAATATATATTTTTCTCTTTTAAAAATGAGTTCTGGATTGGGCTGTGGCTCAGTGGTAGAGTGCTTGCCTAGCATGTGTTAGGCACTGGGTTCAATTCTCAGCACCACATATAAAAAAAAATAAATAAAGGTACGTTGACAACTAAAAATATATATATTTAAAAAAATGAGTTCTATTAGTTATAGTGTCCCACCTCTGTAATTCCAGTGGCTCAGGAGGCTGAGGCTAAAGGATTGTGAGTTGAAAGCCAGTCTCAGCAATTTAGCAAGGCCTTAAACAACTTACACCCAGTTTCAAAATTGAAATATATGTGTGTGTGTGTGTGTGTGTGTGTATACATACATACATATATATGAAAAGGGCTGGGATGTGGCTCAATAGTTTCCCAGAAAAATAAAAGAGTCCTGAGCCAGGCATGGTGGCCCATGCCTATAATTCCAGTGGCTCTGGAGGATAAGGCAGGAGGATCATAAGTCCAAAGTCAGCCTCAGCAACTTAGTGAGACCCTAACTCAAAATTTGAAAAAAAGAAATGGAGATGTGACTCTGATTAAGCAACCCTGTGTTCAATTCCAGGTACCAAAAAAAAAAGGGCCTGGCCCAGTGGTACACACCTGTAATCTCAGTGACTTGGGAGACTGAGGCAGGAGGACCATGAATTCAAAGCCAGCCTCAGCAATTAGCGAAGCCCTAAGTAACTCAGACCCTGTCTTTACAAAAAAGAGCTGGGAATGTGGCTCAGTGGTTAAGTGCCCCTTCATGCAATCCTTGGTACCAAAGGGGGAAAAATAAGACTGAGATCAAAGAATAAAACACTGTAAAATATCTCAAGTAAATTTTAAAAATTTATTACATGTTGAAATAATATACTTCAAATGCATTACATTGAATAAAACATACTGTTTGGTTCCTTTTCCTTTTAGTCATGGCTACTAAGAAATTTTTTCCCCCATTTGGTATCAGGGATTGAACCCAAGGGCACTTAATCACTGGGCCACATCCCCAGCCCATTTTATTTTTTGAGACAGGGTTTCACTAAGTTGCTTAGAACCTTCCCACATTGCTGAGGCTGGCTTTGAACTTGCAATCCTCCTGTCTCAGCCTCCCAAGCTCCTGGGATTACAGGTGTGTGCCACTGTGCCTGGCTACTGTGAAAGCTTCAGTTTACACATGGTTCCCATTCTGTTCTGCTGGTCAGCCCAGGCAGAGGTCCTTTGGTGGGGAGAAGCACACTTTCTTTCAACAAAGTGCCTACTGTGTGCCTAACTCCATCCTACAAACTATTAATATAAGTGTAAAAGGACCAGGTACAGTGCCATAGAGCTGGGATCACAGGACTCAGGAAATTGAGGCTGGAGGATAGCAAGTTCCAGGCCAGTCTGGGACTTAACAAGGCCCTAAGCAACTTAGCAAGACCCTGTCTCAAAAAATAAAAGGGCTGGGGATGTGGTTCAGTGGTAAAGTGCCCCTGGGTTCAATCTCAAATACCAAAAAGCCAAGCATGGTTGTATATACCTGTAATCCCAGCAACTCAGGAGGCTGAAGCAGGAGGATCGAAAATTAAAGACTAGCTTCAGCAATTTAACAAGACCCTGTCTCAAAGTTGAAAAGGGTTGGGTGGCTGGGGATGTAGCTCAGTTTTAGGGTACTTGGCTAGCATGCACAAGACTCTAGATTCAATCCCCAGCATCAAAAAAAAGAGCGGGGGGTGCAAAAAGGACCCTGATACATGACCCATCCCTGTAATCCCAGCAACTCGAAAGGCTAAGTTCAGAGGATCACAAGTTTGAGGCCAGCCTGGGCAATTTAGTGAGACCCTCTCTCAAAAATAAAAGGGCTGGAAATGTAGTTCAGTGGTAGAGTGCCTCTGGGTTCAATCCTCAGAAACAGGAAAAAAAGAAAATGGGCTGCATTATAAACTCTAGTAAAGCACCCCTGGATTCAATCCCCAAACCAAAAAAATAAAAAATAAGATTTCTGCCTGTAAATCCAAAATGTCCTACAGCTACCTGTATGGGTAACACATGAATACAGGACACTGGGGAACAGCAACGAAAAATGCTGGCAGCCAGCCAAGCCAGGCAGACCCAGCACAGCCTGAGGAGCATGGGAATGATTTCTGGCCTGAATCAGAGGGTGCCAATGAAGGGTTTCACTCTGGCATGCATAGGGTCATATTTCCACTTTAAAACATCACCCCTGGGCTGGGGTTGTGGCTCAGTGGTAGAACGCTTGCCTAGCACAGGTGAGGCGCTGGGTTCCATCCTCAGCACCACATAAAAATAAATAAATAAAATAAAGGTAAAAGAAAAAAGATGAGGTCATTGCCTTTAAAAATAAATAAATAAATGGAACATCACCCCTGTTGGTCATAGTGGTACATGCCTGTAATCCCAGTTAGTCCAGAGGTTGAGGCCAGACTGGGCAATTTAGCAACACCCTGTCATCACAATGTGTCTGCTGTCAGTTGAGCCCAGGGCTGCTTAACCGCTGAATCACATCCCCCAGCCCTATTCAGTATTTTTTTTTTCTGTATTTTATTTAGAGACAGGGTCTCACTGAGTTACTTAGTGCCTCTCTATTGCTGAGGCTGGCTTTGAACTCACGATCCCCCTGCCTCAGCCTCCCGAGTCCCTGGAAATTATAGGTGTGCACCACCACACCAAACTCACAACAATTTTTAGAAATTAAAACAGCTGGCAACGTAGCTCAGTGGTAGAGCACCCCAGGTTCAATTCAGTACTACAAATGATAATAAGTAAAATTAAATAGAACATGGCCTGTGAAACCCTGTGAGGGTGAGAGGCTTCAAGGAGGCCCCAGAGAAGCTGCTCCAGGATTTTGCAGGTGAAGAGACTAGGGAGAGAGAGACTGGAAGGTGGCAAAGATGTAGAGAAGGTTCAGGTGGTGGACAACAGCCGAGCAGGGAGGCAGAGGAATTTGAACATCCTTCATCTTGCCAGGAACCGGCATGGCCACATATTCCAGCTTTTCCTTAGAAACTGGAAATGATATTGTCACAGCATACTTCATTAAGGGAAATTAATATTTTATTTTAAACACTGTAGATCAGACAGAACACATCAGGCCCATACACTCCATCTGAGTGCCTGCAGGGTGGTCCTCCAGTAAGTACAATCTGTACCATCTGGACACTCTTTATTTTATTTATTTATTTATTTTCTGGGCATTGAACCCAGGGGCATTCTACCACTGAGCCACATCCCCAGCCACAGTCCTTTCTATTTTGAGATAGCATCTCACTAAGTTGCCCAGACTGGCATAGAACTAGCGGATCCTCCTGCCTCAGCCTCCTGAGTCACTGGGATTATACATGTGCTCCACCACACCCACATGGACTATTGTTTTCTCAAATGTGTTTCCCAGGCCCTGCTCCAGAGATTTGATCTCCATATTGGAGGGGGGATCCAGAGACCTGCAAGTCATCATTCATCTCCAGAGCCTCCCAGCCTCCTCAGAAAGACCTGCTCCTGACAGTTGCTATCTTAGCACACCTCTGGTACTGTTTTGCAGGTGTTTATTTAAGCTGCTCGTCCCATGTTGAGCCTTGGATTCATTCTGCTTTTTGCCAGGCACTGGCCTTAGGGCTGTGGAGTTAGCCATGAACATAACTAAGTCCCTACCAGAGGCACTTACATTCCAGTGTGTCTCTGGTTCCTGAAACCAAAATAAGCTAATTGTTCATTAAACGTGAGCCACATGTAGCTGCAAAGAACAGATGTGGTGGACACTAGAGTTAAGATGTCCAGGGCAGGTGATACTTAGCTTCAAGTGAGGACAGACCATGTGTTCTAGGGAAGAGAACGTGCAGATCTCATTTTGCCCCTAAGCAGAGGCACTCAGAGGCTCCATCACAGTCCCGTCAGGCCCCACTGTGGCCCCAAACATACTGCCTCAGAACATGAGAGGTCATTGCATGGGCAGCCTCCTCTGCCCTTCCTGGCAGTGACCAGAGGTCACTGATGAAAGCCCAGCCACACCAGGCTTGCTTTAACTTCCTCTTCCACATAAGTGGCCAGAGCAGGCCATATTCTGGCACCTTTCCTCCCGTCTCCTCCCCTGTGGCCTTGTGGTAGGAGCTGATAATTGGGTTTGGGCCAGACAGGCCTGGCCTCCACCCTGTGGTCAGCCCTAGCTCACCAGCATTCTTGGCATTGGAGTCAGGAACCCAAGCTCATTTCACAATCAGTGATGACTGGCTTTGTTCCCCAGTTCCCACAGCACAGTGGCACATCACCCTCCCAGGCACAAGGGCAGAGAAGCTGTGAGGTGAAGCAAGATGGAGTCCTGGGCCCTGACCCCAGTACCACCAAACAACCAGGGTAGAAAAGCAGTGGCCCTGCCCATCACCCCAGCCACTCAGAGGCTGAGGTCAGAGGGGCACAGGTTCCAGGCCAGCCTGGGCAATTTACTGAGGCCCTGTCCCAAAATAAAAATAGCTGTGTGTACCTCCGTTGTAAAGCTCCCCTGGGTTCATTCTCCAGTACCTGGAAGGGGGGAAAAAAAGACTCTGCTTCAGTTCTTAGGACTATATACCCAGAAGTGGGCTTGCTGACCTTGTGGTGATTCTACCTTAACGTGGAGGACTTCCCTGCTGCTTTCCAGAGCAACTGCACGGTTCTCATTTTCAACCAGTGATGCAGGAGCTCCAGGTTCTCCACATTCTCACCACTGCTGATAATCTCTGGGAGGTTTTTTGGGATTTTTGGTGGGGGGAGGGGCCAAGGATTGACCTCAGGGTCACACTACCGCTAAGCCACAGGTCAGCCCCTATTTTGTATTTTATTTAGAGACAGGGTCTCACTGAGGTTGCTTAGCGCCTCAGTTTTGCTGAGGCTGGCTTTGAACTTGCCATCCTCCTGCCGCATCCTCCCAAGCCTTTGGGATTACAGATGTGTACTGCTGAACCCTGCAATCTCTGGGTTCTTAAAGCTTTTTTTTTTTTTTTTTTTTTTGGTGGGGGGGTGTGCATTATAATTTTTTTAAAAAAAGAATAGCTATCCTAATGAGGTGAAGTTTATACACTTGAACCCAGGGCAGTTCTACCTCTGAGCTACATGCCCGTTTTTATTTTGAGACAGGTCTTTCTAAGTTGCTGAGGCTGTCCTACAGCTTGAGAGACTGCTGCCCAGTGAGGTGGTACTGATCATGCTTCTGAAGCGCCTCCCCTGACGTCAGTGAGGGCGAGCCTCTTTCTGGTTGCTTCCTGACTGTGTGCATCTTCTCCATAAAAGTGCATATATTTCCTCCCATTCCAAGTTGCCTTTCTACTCTTTTAATAGTCTTTTGATGCACAAAAACTTAATTTTCATGAAGTCTAATGTTCTGCTTTGATGGTTGCCTGTATCTTTGGTATCATGACCAAACAGTCATTGCCAGATCCAGTGTCCAGAGTTCTGCAACACTCAGTCTCACACTTAGCTCTTCTAATTCATTTTGAGTTACCTTCTGAACATGGTGTAGGGTCCACTTTCCCCAAGGCCTTTGCTGAAGACACAGTCCTTTCCCTAGCATGTGGTCTGGCACCCTGGAGGGCCCCTTGACCAAAACACAAGGGTTTATTTTCAGCCTCTGTACAGTTTCTTTGGTCTGTCTCTCTCTCTTTATGCCAGTCCCATGCTCTGTTATGGCCATGGTTTAATAAGACCTAAAATCAGAAAGTGTGAGTCCTCCATCTTTGTTCTTTTTCAAGAATGTTTTGGCTATTTGGGATTCCTTGAAATTCATAAATTTTAGGATGGAATTTATTTCCCTCCCTGTCTTTCTGTCTCCCTCCCTCCATCCCTCCATCCTGCCATCTCTTCTTCTTTTCAATTCTGGGAATCAAACCCAGAGCTTTGCACATGCTAGACAAATTCTGTACCACTGAGCTGTATCACCAGTCCCAAGATGGGTTCTTCTATGTAAAATACATCATCAGGATTTTGAGAGGGGTTGCATTGAATCTGTAGATCACTTTGGGTAATACTGATATCTTAACCAATAGTATCTTAAGAAATGGAATTTTTTTGTGATTTCCTTTTAAGATGGCTTGTGTTTGTAATTGAAATGCACTGATTTTTGAGTGTTGACTTTATATCCTTCTATTCTGCTGAATTAATGTATAGGATTTTCTATATCATTTCATCACCTACATGATATTTCAGATATGCTAATCTGCCTCAGTATAGTAACCATTTTTCTATATACAATGTTGCATAATATCATCTTGGAAGCCTCAATTATATACAGGAAAATTGTTTAAAAATAAAGGTTAAAAAAATTTTTTTTGCAAGATGGACACCATATCTTCATTTTATTTCTATGTGGTGTTGAGGATTGAACCCAGCGCCCCGCGCATTGCCAGGTGAGCGTGCTACTGCTTGAGCCACATCCAGCCCAAAGGTAAAAATTTAAACTTAAAAAATTTCAAACTGTGAGAAACAGTAAGTTCAAGTGGTCCATTTTCTTCTTCTTCTTCTTCTTCTTTTTTTTTTTTTTTTTAACTCGAGGGGCACTCGACCACTGGGCCACATCTCCAGCCCTTTCTTGTATTTTATTTAGAGACAGGGTCTCATTGAGTTGTTTAGTACCTCGCCATTGCTGAGGCCGGCTTTGAGTTCTTGATCCTCCTGTCTCAGCCTCCTGAGTTGCTAGGATTACAGGCGTGCGCCACCACACCCAGCCAGTGGTCCATTTTCAAAATGCAGTAATCTCAGTGACTCGGGAGGCTGAGACAGGAGGATCACGAGTTCAAAGCCAGCCTCAGCAACAAGGAGGTGCTAAATAACTCTGTGAGACCCTGTCTCTAATAAAATGCAAAAATTGGGCTAGGGATGTAGCCCAGTGGTCCAGTGCCCCTGAGTTCAATCCCTGGTACCTGCCCCCTCCAAAATAAAACTTTATATATGGAAAACAATTTTTTTTTTTTTTTTTTAGTTGTGGTGCTGAGAACCCAGGGCTCACACATGCCAGGCAAGTGCTTTACCACTGAGCCACAACCCCAGCCCACTATTTAACTTCAAATGTAAAATTGCTGGGGAAGTAAAAAACAGTAAAGGGAAAATAAAACAAATGGTTACCAGCAGTTAACATCTTAGTGTGAAAGACTCACAGCCCCTTGACAAACAGGAGGTAAGAAAGAAGGGGACACCCAAGACCTTCCCTGCAGTCCCCAGTCCATAAGCCTTTTATATATATATATATATATTTTAGTTGTAAATGGACACAATACCTTTATTTTATTTTTATTTACTTTTATATGGTGCTGAGGATCGAACCCAGGGCCTCACACATTCCAGTAAAGCGCTCCCCCCCTTTTTTTTTTTGGGGGGGGGCATGTACCAGGGACACTTACAGCCACTGAGCCACATTCCTAGCCCTATCTATTTATGTACTTACTTACTTATGAGACAGAGTCTCACTAAGTCGCTCAGGGCCTACTGAGTTTCTGAGGCCGACTTGGAACATCCTGCTGCCTCAGCTTCCTGAGTTCCCAGGATTACGTGCATATGCCACCACGCCCAGCCCCCCAGTCCTTTGTAAAGTTCCTTTTTGTTTGGTTTGGGGGTTTCTTTGTGAGGCATTTTAGAGTCTAAGTAAAAGGTGGACTGGGGATGTAGCTCTTCCCCAGCATATCTGAGGGATGTCTATTACCACACAGCAGAGTCTAGGTGGGCTGCAGGCTCATTGGTGCACTACCTCAGTGACATCATGGGAACAGATTTCCTGCCTCATCCTAAAGCCCTTGTCCAGGTAACTGTGGAGTCTGGCTTTTAGGGGTAGATGGCCTGCCAAAGTTGATCACAATGAGGTTACGGTGGTTGCTTTGTGCTCTGTGTTCTGAAAGTGTGTGGGCTGGGTGTGGTGGTACACTCCTATAATCCCGAGGCTGAGGGAGGAGGATCACAAGTACAAGGCCAGCCACAGCAAGTTAGTGAGGTCCTGTCTCAAAAATTAAAAAGCACCCCTGGGTTCAATCTCCAGTACCCCCCCCCACAAAAATCAGTGTGTTTGACCCCTTGCAGATCCCCCAAATGCTTATGAGGGTAAGTGTTATAGTTTGGATCTCAAGTGTCCCCAAAAGCTCCTGTGTTGGAGACTGGTCCCAGATGCAGTAAGCAGAGGTGGGGCCTTGGGGAGTGATGGGATCACAAGGACTCTGACCTCAGGACGCATAGCTTTATGGGCTGTGGGGGAGTAGTGGAAATGTTAGGAGGTAGAGCCCAGTTGGAGGAAAAAGGCCATTGCAGCAGGCCCCGGGAGGACATATCTTGCCCCCAGCAGCCACGTGCTACCACAAGCTGCCCATCATGATGGCCTGTCTCACCCCAGGCCCAAAGTGATGGGACCACTCAGCCATGGACTGAACCTCTGAAACCATGAACCAAAACAAATGTTTCCTCCTTTTATTTTTCTCACATATTTTGTCACAGTGACAGAAAGCTGACTCATAATACAGTCCACAAGTTCAAAGTCTTTCCATGATGATACTAAGAGGTGTCCTCCCTTCTTCCCTTTCCTAAGTGTCTGTGGGCCTCTCCAGCAGCGGTACTGTGATGAGACCCCACTGGGACCCCTGAGGAATGTGTGCTGTGTTAACATACCTGCTTCGTTGTCACTGGGATAAATGTCCATAGGTACAACCCACAAGACAAACCAGGGGTATTTAAGAACCTGAAGAGGTTCTGAAACCAATAAGCTGTGAGCTGCTGGCTTGGCCTTGCTATGTGCTGGGGAATGGCCCCCGAGACACCACACAGCTCTACACTTTGTCTCATGCAGCAACACAGAATTGACAAAGGAAACCAAGCTCCAATCCAGGGTCAATACCCAACAAATACGGGACTGGGGCTACGGCTCAGTGGTGCTCACCTAGTATGTGTGAGGCACTGGGTTTGTTTGATCTTCAGCACCACATAAAAATAAATAAAGGTGTTGTGTCCATCTAAAACTGAAAAAAAAAAAATTAAAGACCCAACATTAATTATGCATAATCTGTGTTTAATACTTTTTTATTATTTTGTACTGGGGATTGAATCTAGGGGTGCTCTACCACTGAGCTACATTCCTGGCCCTTTTTTTTTTTTTTTTTTTTTATTCTGAGGATTTCTCTAAATTGCTCAGGCCTGCCTCTAGCTTGCTATCCTCCTTCCTCAGCTTCCCCAAGTCCCTGGGATTAAAGGCAACACCCAGCTCCGAGTTTTACTTTGTAACTTTTAAAGGTATTTGGGAAATAAAAGGATAGATTTCACCACTGGGCCTTGCCTGCATCTTAGCTTTACACAACTGTACAGTCAATTCCAAGCAGTTTCCACTCAGGAAAAGCCCTAGCCTCAGGGGACAGCTGTGTTCCCTTTGCCCAGATGGCCCTAGACAAGTGCTTCAGCATGTGGACATCCTCTGTGGGACTTGTTACATTTTGTCTGTTCTGTTTATGAACTGTAACCTCATATAGGATTGCCTTAGAATCCAAGTAACAAATCCTCATGCTAAATAGAACAACAAGGGTGTTGGGGATGCAGCTCAGTGATAGACTCATTCCCCACCCAGCTCTGCACAGAACAAAAACAGCAAGAACAAACTGCATGCTTTGTGTGAGGCACACCTAAAGCCACCTACAAATCTCATCTTGACCTGACCAGCTCTGCCGCTCCTTCCAGCTGGAGCTGGCCCTGAATTCCAGAAACCAGGACACAGGCTCCTGGCAGGCAGGGAGATCCTAGCCAAGGGCCAACCTGCCAGGGGTTGGCTCGTCCATAGAACAAGGGGGTCTGGAGTAGACCATGGTCCAAATTCCTTCCGAAGTGACCACCTTAAGCAGGAAGCAGTGCCCAAGTCCACTATGCCTCTTTCCTCTTCAATACCTAGCCTGCTGGTCGCCACCCTGTCCACTGTCTCAGCCCAGCCTGCTTGCTCACCCTCACTGTACATGGCAGCTGACCCATTGGGCATACTCAGCTGACCTTGTTGCTTCCTGGGGTTGCAGATAAGAAAAATCAGCCGAGCAACAAAATAAACAGACTCTGGCCTTCCCAACCTCAGGAGAGCCATCTCCTCTTCTCTGCCCCACCTGGTTCAGGCAGAAGCTCCTTCATGCACCCCATAACAGGCCATGCTGGTCTCCCTGGTCCACCAAAAAGATGTATCTAAAACAGAACTTGTGGCTGGGTGTGTGCTGCTGGGATATTTGAAGCAGCTCAGGAGGCTGAGACAGGAAGATCACGAGTTCAAAGCCAGCCTCAGCAATGGTGAGGTGCTGAACAACTCAGTGAGACCCCGTCTCTAAATAAAATACAAAATAGGGCTGGGATGTTGTTCAGTGGTTGAGTGCCTCTGAGTTCAATCCCCGGTACCAAAACAAAAAAAATAATAATAAAACAAAACAGACCTTGTAATCCCAGCTACTCAGGAGGCTGAGGCAGAAGGATTCCAAGTTTGAGGCCAGCCTCAGCAACTTATGGATACCCTATCTCAAAAAATAAATAAAATTTACAAAAAAACTGGGCTGGCGACATAGCTCAGTGGTTAAGTGCCCGAGGGTTCAATCCTTGGTGCCAAAACATACACACACACACACACACACACACACACACACACACACACACGGCATTTGAGGGGGGCCAGCAGTCTTTAGGGATATGGTGTTGGAAATTTCCAATGAACAGGGGACAAGTGTGGGAATGGCAGCGATGCGACTCCCTGGTCTCAAGCTCCTTTCTGGAGGGTAGTAGCTGTCCAAAATTCAGTGGCTTCTTGATTTGTTGAAAACCAATAATGGTCACAGACCATGAGGGTCCAGGAAAAGTCAGCCAGTGACAATCTGTGACCTTGATCAAAGGCCTAAATCTACAGTCCCCCTACTGTTCAGGAAAAGGACAAACTCTGTTCCCAGGTATGAGAAGCTGACTGCTGACCCTGAGCTAGATAGTGAAGGCATGGTCAGTCTGGCCTCAGGCTGCACCCCAGACAGAAGCCACAGAGGGTCCCCTTCAACTAAATACAGCCCTTTCTTGCTTCAAATATCTTTATCATGTAATGTTTTGAACAACTAATAGTAATAAAAATTAAAAAAAAAAATATATATATATATATATATATATATCTTTATCACTCCCCTCTCAGGTGCTTCTGGGACCAGAACAGTAGCAAGCCAAATACTTTGAAAACACAGCTGTCCATCAGACACCCTGAGCAGATCCCTTTTTGCCAGTAGATGACCTCCTGGGGTGTTGGAGAACCCCTAGGCATCTGGCCAGTGGTGAATAGACTTGCACAGGCAGATTCCAGTGTGGACAAACCACCAGTGAAAACTGTCGTGACCAGGAAGGCCTGGTCCGGCCAGGAAGCGAGGAAGTATGCCCTCCAGCAACAGCTCTGGCTTTGCCCTGCTCTGGGGCTCAATTTCCTCAGCCCACTGGTCACATCAGTCCTGCACCTGCACTGCAGCACCTGAAGACAGGTGCTCTCCACACACAGCCCTGAGGAAGAACTTCATGGTGTCCGCTTTTCTGTTCCTGAGCCAATCAACGGGGCAAGAGCAGCATGGCTAGAAAGGGTCAGGCCTGGGATGCAGTCACAGGATTGGCAGGTGTGAGGAACAGAGGGCTCCTGCTGGGGGGCACTCCTATCACAATCCTGTCAGCAGCCTCCAAGATGGCCCTCAGTGACTCCATCCCTGCTGTCCACACCCTGAGGTAGTACCTCCCACACGGGGCCAGAGCAGGTCTCAGTGACCATGGCACTGTGTGCATGGTGGCAGTAATGGCCAACCACTCCTGAGATTAAATCTCAAAGGGCTGTGTCTTGCATCTGGGGCTCTGACTGCTAGTAATTGGCTTTGGGCAGCCTGCTGCTATGTCATGAGTAGCCCTGAGAAAGCCACATGGCAGGGAACAGAGCCTCGCGTGATAACAGCTAGGCCTCTCACCCTGACCAGCTCCCAACTTCAGAGACCCAGCAAGGTGAGTCTCCAAGTTGTGGGTTTGAGGAGTTCCCCATGGAGAGCACACAGCCCTCGCCTTTGGAAGTCCCTCCTAAGGGCCTGTCAGAAACCCACACCAAGTCTAAAGGAATGTCGAGAACTAGATACCTATTAGCACAAATTCTACTTTTTAAAAATATTTTTAGTTGTAGATGGACACAATACCTTTATTTTATTTATTTATTTTTTAATATGGTGCTAGGATCGAACCCAGTGCTTGCTAGGCAAGCCCTAACCCCAGCCCTTTCTTTTCTTCTTTTTATATCAGGGATTGAATCCAGGGGCTCTTAATCACCAGCCCTTTTTATTTTATTTATTTGTTCATTTTTGTACCGGAGATTGAACTCGGGGGCACTGGATCACTAAGCCACCTCCCCAGCCCTTTCTTATATTTTATTTAGAGACAGGGTCTCACTGAGTTGCTTAGTGCCTTGCTTTTTGCTGAGGCTGGCTTTGAACTTATGATCCTCCTGCCTCAGCCTTCCAGGCCACTGGGATTACGGTGTGCACCACCGTGCCCAATCCTTTTTAAATATTGTTTTTTGTTTTGTTTTGAGATAGGGTTTCACCTTACTAATTGCTGAGGCCTCAAACTTGCAGTACTCCTTCCTCAGCCTCCTGATTCCCTGAGATTACAGGTATAGCCACTGTATCTGGCTTCTGCCCAATTTTTTACAAAGGTTTTTTGTTTGTTTGTTTTTGTTTTTCTGAATAAAAATAGACTTTTTATCTTTTCAAGAACAAAATCTTTTTTTAATATTCATTTTTTAGTTGTAGTTGGACACAATACCTTTATTTTATTTAATTTTTTTTTTTTTTTTTTTTTTTTTTAATTTTAATATTTATTTATTTTTTTAGTTTTCGTCAGACACAACATCTTTGTTTGTATGTGGTGCTGAGGATCGAACCCGGGCCGCACGCAAGCCAGGCAAGCGCGCTACCGCTTGAGCCAAATCCCCAGCCCCTTATTTACTTATTATTATGTGGTGCTGAAGATCGAACCCAGGACTGTGGAGCTGGGGTTGTAACTCAGTGGTTGAGTGCTTGTCTCGCATGCATGAGGCACTGGGTTCGATCCACAGCACCACATAAAATAAGTAAAATAAAGATAAAAAAAAGAACAAAATCTGTGTACAAAGTCTTGTTGTACATATGATGAGTAAGACTCAGATAGGTGATAGCTAGGAGGGTCAGGGATGTGGCTCAGGGGCACAGCACTTGTCTAACATGCCAGAGGTCCTGGAAAAGACCCCCAGCACCCCTGCCCCCAAAAAGGGATGTGAGAAGATGTTTCCTAAGAATCATCTTTCATTCAGAAACAAGATTTACTGAGGGGTGGGGTTGTGGCTCAGAGTAGAGCGCTTGCCTAGCATGTGTGAGGCACTAGGTTTGACCCTTAGCACTACATAGCCTGCTGCTATTTAGTGTCCACCTATAACTAAAAAATAAATCTTAAAAAAAAAAAAAAAAAAAGATTTACTGAGATCCACAGACATGAACTTGTTTATTGAAGCATTCCTCAAGTAGTATTTTACAGACAGCATCCCAATACCAGACTAGCGTTTGGCCACAGACCTCAACCCAGCTTCAACAAGCTGAGCACCCCAGTGTCATGACCACAGGCGCCATGATCACAGCATACAAGATTTTCAGAGGCCAGTTGGGGGAGAGAGCACCAGGCTAAAAAAACAGTTCACAAATTTAGTTGAGGCCACATTAGGGAAGAAGCAAACAGTTATTTGCTCAAATATTAATAAGGAAGCCTATGGGGCTGGAGATATAGCTCAGTTAGTAGAGTGCTTGCCTTGCATGCACAAGGCCCTGGGTTCATTCCCCAGCACCACCAAAAAGAAATAAAGAAAACAAAAAGCTTTTAGTTTAAAAAAAATGATAATAAGGAAGCCTAGATATTTTATTTTTTATTTTAGTTATAGTTGGACACATACCTTTATTTTTATTTATTTATTTATTTATTTATTTTTTAAATATTTTTTCGTTGTAGTAGACACAATACCTTCATTTATTTATTGATATGTGGTACTGAGGATCGAACCCAGGGCCTCAAATGTGCCAGGCGAGTGCTCTACCGGTGAGCCACAACCCCAGCCCCATTTTTATTTATTTTTATGTGGTGCTGAGGACCGAACCCAGTTCAATGCTAGGCAAGCACTCTACTGCTGAGCCACTACCCCAGCCCCAAGAAAGGAAGCCTAGATCTTAAAAAGGACCCAAAAGATCAACTTTTTTTTTCAGAATTTGAAGGACGGTTGAAGGACGGTCCAGGCAGCTGGCCTGCTGGATACTCAGACGTAGTCCTGACTGCCCAAGGCCTGTGACGTGGTGGGACAGCAGAAATCACCATTCACCTCTTGCCTGCAGGACCTGGGGCACAGCCTCTGGACCAAGAGTTGACAGTCTCTTTCCCAGGCTCTCATTTCTCATGACATCTTCATAATAATTCCTGGATACAAACAGCTTCTGGCTCATGAATGGCTTTCACATACATTTACTGCATTTTATCTTTGCAGCAACTCCGTGGGAAGCCCAAGGCTAATATTAGCCTGTCTTTGCAAATAATTATTATCCCCATTTTACTGATGAGAAAATTGAGGCTGGGAGCATTAACAACTTGCTCAAGGGGCTGGGAAGGACAAAACTCAGGGTCTTTCCCCAGAGGCTGTCAACACCTTGCTTCTGAGTGAACCACCAGGCAGTGGCCCAACAGCAGTGGCTTTATTTCAAACATTAATAGGCCTGTTTCTTACACTCACACCACAACATGCAAATTCATTAGAGGCTTTGAGTCACAAACCCTCTAAACACACAGGCAAGAAGGGCTAGGGTACCAGAAAATCTTTGGAAGTCTGAATACAGTCACAAGACAAGGCTGGGGAGAGTGCAGGGGGACAGACTAGGGGGAGGGAAAGTGGGTGAGGAAAAACCCTCTGACTTGGTCTGTGAACCAAGGAAAGGACACAAAGTGCGTGAGGAACAGGGAAGATGGATGGATCGGGGAGATTATAAGAATAAGAGAGGGGCTGGGGATGTGGCTCAAGCGGTAGTGTGCTCGCCTGGCAAGCGTGCGGCCCGGGTTCAATCCTCAGCACCACATGCAAAAAAACAAAGATGTTGTGTCCGCCGAAAACTAAAAATAAATAAATATTTAAAAAATTCTCTCTCTCTCTTTCTCTTTTAAAAAATAATAAGAGAAATGGCAGGAAGAGCCATCAGTACTGACTCAGCAGTCCTGGGCCTAGGGACTACTCTCTCCACAAGCCCACAGAAAGAGCCACACACACAGGGAGAACTAGCTGGTGCAGAGCTTAATGCAGGCAGGCAGGACACCTAAGACTCACCCAGGCCTTTCAGGTTCAGGTTGAGGCACAGGGCAGGTGTGTGTGGGCCCTGGTTCGCCAGGCCCAATAGTGAGTGCAGGCCCATGCAGTCAGACCACCTTAGAAGCTGCCACCAACTTTAACTGTGATCTTGGGTGTGGTATCTTTTAATTTTTCTGAATCACTTTCATTATAAAATAGTGATATCAGAAGTATTTACTGAGTTGTGAATATCAACACAGTGTTTGATGTGGAGCCAGACACTAGTCAGCTCTCCAAAATATTGGTTGTTATTATAATTGTTCATTATAAACCTGGGAAACAGAAATACAGAGATAAGTGTAAGTCACTGTAACCCTTCTCTGTAGCAGATCCGTCTGCTCTTGGGCACTCACTCTGGACCTGGGTAGACCCCCATACCCAGTGGCCCTCGCGGCTGCACTGGGAGGATGGCAGGGACTTGCCTGGGCTAGGAATGCAGCTGCCATGGGATGAGACAACAGATCCCTCTCCCCACTGGGGAGCAGTGCCTCCGCACTTCCCATGAGCAACAGTGGGCTTATGCAATGCCTGGGCCATAAGCCTGGCAGGGTGCCATGTGACTTCCAGAGGTGAGTCAGCTGCCTCCAGCAGGGTGCAGCTGAGCTGGTCCAAGATGGCTATCCACATGAAACCAAAGGTCTACAGAACAGATACTCCACTCCTGACCAAACTATGGAGTGGTTAATACTCTTCTTTCTAAAAGTTGTTAATCTGCTCTTCCTGCTACAGATGGAAGTTTTTGTTTCTGGGCTTCCAAGATTGAAGGAAAACAACTGTTCCCTTCCTGTGCACACTGACCCTGGGCAGCTTGAGCTCGTGTTCCTCAGCCTTCCTCTGGCCAGTGAACGACTAACCTGCCCTTGATCAGCAACTTGTGGCTTTGGAAGGGCTCCTTCCTTCTTTTCTGAGATAGGGGATGCAGATCTGGTTGGAGTTTTACTCAAACACAGGCTGGGCCACGCGTGGGTGGTGCAGACTGGGATCTCAGCCACCCGGAGGATTATGAGTTCGAGGTTAACCTCAGAAAGTCAGCGAGACCCTGTGTCAAAAAAATCAAAAAAGTGCTGGGGATGTAAAGTAAAGCACCCCGGTCCAATCCCCAGTACCAAAAAAAAAAAAAAAAAAGGCGCTGCAATATAAACGCCCGGAGATGGCTTCCCGCTGGAGGGCGCGGCGTCAAGTCCCCCAGGCCGCAGACCCTGCGGAGTGTCCGGCACGGGAGTGTCCGGCGGGTCGACGTCGCCGGGCTCATGGCTGGACTCCAGGCGCTTAGTAAATCGTAGGGCCTCCTGAATTCGGATGCTCACGGGTCGCGGGCGAAGACCAGAAGGCCACAAACGCGCAGGCGCCCGAAGGTTGCAGTTCCAGACCTCTACAGGAACGTGAAAGCGTCGCGAAGATTCACCCCTATTTCCGCCCCCCCCCCCCCCCCCCCCGCTGCAGACCGCCCAGGCGCCCCGAGGACTTACCTCCACCCCGCGCCACCGCCCCGACGCGCAGGCGCCTTGAGGACTTACGCCGCCCCGCCCCGAACGCGCAGGCGCCCCCGAGGTGCACCACTGCGCAGGCGCGGCCCCGGGACCATGGCGGCCGCGTTGCTGCTCCTGCGCGCCCTCCGCCGAGGACCCTGGCCGGGTCCGGAGCGGCTGTGGGGCCCGGGCCTCCTCGCCGGGGCTGGGAGCAGGCGGCCGTACGTGGTCCGCAGGCCCCCGGTGGGTGTCGCCGAAGCTGGCGGCCGGGCCCTGCAGGTAACCCCGCCGCAGCTGCCCGGGCCCCTGGTGGGGTCCATCCTTTTGCCCGCCTCCTGGGCCCGGCCCGGGGCTCGCCATTTCCGGCGCGGCTGGCGCCCCCCGGGCCAGGGGGGCGTGTTGGCGTGGCCGCGGGCTCGTTACTGACGGAACGCCCCGCCCCGCCCCCCGGGAGAGCCCGCGCCGCGAGCAGCGCCGAGCGCGCCCGTCCGGGCTGCAGACCTCGCGGGGACGCGCCTTTGATCTTTCTGGAAAGACGGGCGGGCTCACGGCTTGCTGTGCCGTGCTCTCACGTCTGTGTTTATTTTTCAGAGTTTGCAATTGCGAACGCTAACCCCAACCTTTGAAGGGATCAGGGGATTGTTACTGAAACAGCATCTACTTCAAAATCCATTCAGACTCTGGCAACTTTTAGGTGTGTATCCATTGAAACTTAAGTGACAGTGACGGGGCAGAGGTAGTGGCATTTGTGAATATACTGTCTTGCTTCCATCAGTTGATGAACCATGTGGAGAAGAGTGGATCCTGCTACCTCCCCTTGCAGGGTTGCAGCCTAGGAGCTGTAGCCTGGGCGTGTAGCAGGTGCTGCCATCTAGGACAGAGTCGCTTAAGGAAGCACCTCTCTCCCAATATGTCCTCGCAGTCAGAGTGACATATCCCTGGTTAGGATAATGGTACCAGCTTGACATTGACAAGAAAATGGGAATAATCACAAGAGGACCTTTGTCCTCTATTTATTATGAGTCCTGTGAGAGCCACAGTCTAGATAATTGGAAATGGAAGTTTTCAAAAGGGGAGTTTTGTCGAAGGCCCAAAAAGATGATTTTGTTTTGAGGTTTTTGGCACTGGCAATTGAACCCAGGGGCACTCAACCACTGAACCACATCCCCAATTTGTTTTTTATCTATTTTTTAAAATATTTTTAGTTAAAGATGAACACAATACCTTTATTTTTTTTTAATATGATGCTGAGGATCGAACCCACTACCCCACATGTGTGAGGCAAGCATTCGACCACTGAGCTACAACCCCAACCCCATTTTTTTATTTTTTATTTTATGACATGGTCTTGCCAGGTTGTGTAGGGCCTCACTAAGTTGCTGAGTGGCTTTAAATTTTGATCCTCCGACTTCAGCCTCCTAAGCCACTGGGATTATAGGCCTGTGCCAAAATGCCACCCCCTTTTCTTTTTTTCTTTGAGAAAAGGCCTCACTAAATTATTGAAGCTGGCTTTGAACTCCTGACCCTCCTGCCTCAGCCTCTTGAGCCACTGGCTTTATGGGCATGCACCACCACGCCCGGCTGTAGTTGGCTTTCTTTTTCTTTTTTTTTTTTTTTCATTGCAAATGGTCACAATACCTTGATTTAATTTATTGATTTTTACGTGATGCTGAGGATCAAACTGAGGGTTTCACATACGCGGGGCGAGCACTCTACCACTGAGCCCCAGCCCGTAGTAGGCTTTCTTGGAAAAGGTTTTTATTATTATCTAGTTAGCTCCCAGAACATTGTAGTAAGTATCTATAAAATGGCTCCAAATGTTTTATATCCAGAGGGTAATTAAAAATACCCTACAACCAGCTGGGCATAGTGGCGCACGCCTGTAATTCAGCGGCTCTGGAGGCTGAGGCAGAAGGATCACGAGTTCAAAGCCAGCCTCAGCAACTTAGGCCCTAAGCAACTCAGCGAGACCCTGTTCCTAAATAAAATATAAAAAAGGGCTGGGGATATGGCTCAGTGGTTAAGCACCTCTGGGTTCAATCCCCAGTACCAAAAAAAAAGTACCCTACAAATAATTTGCTTGTTGTTGGAGTGCACCATTGAGTGAAACACTGTGACATTCTGCAGCCTCTTTGAACTTAGGTTCAAGGACCTGGAGGATTGAGGCCATAATTTCACTCCTTCTCACCCAGCTGAAATGGGGAAAGTGAACTAGGTAAACTAATGTGGTCAGAAAGTGCTGTGCCTACCGATTGGTTGTGCCTCAGCATGTCACTTATGTGTTTCAGTGCTTCATTTGTGCCCAGTGGTGCTTAGACAGGAGGCCCATACCCCAGCCCTCCAGAACTCCTGTTCTTGGCTTCACATGACAGTCAAGGTGGTCTGCTTGGCATTCTATTAAAGTTTGTG
The DNA here is from genome assembly GCF_021218885.2 of Marmota monax. Lineage (NCBI taxonomy): Eukaryota > Metazoa > Chordata > Mammalia > Rodentia > Sciuridae > Marmota > Marmota monax. Next base: position 36,078,836 of record NW_026695224.1, read on the forward strand.
AAAAATGTTGCAATTGAAGTCATGGTTGTGATAATTCCCCATTTATTCGGAATTGGGATAAGACCAGAGGTTTGGCCGATCAGTCTGGGACAGTGGTTGCTGCTTTTGTCACATGTGCCAAAGCCACTTATGTTGTTCCTTTGTTTAGTTCTGTTTATAGCAATGTAAGTGATTGTTCTCCAACAAAATATAACGTTTTTTCCAATTTATGTTCCAGACATGTTTTTTTCAGTGCTAGTGATAGAACCCAAGGCCTTGCAAGTGCTAACCTCTACCACTGAGCTATTCTCCCTTTTATTTCCTCATGTTAACAAATTTAAGTAGCAGAGGTATTTGACTTCATATGTTGAAACAGTTTGTTATTTTCTAATTAGCCGATACAGTACTGAGAATGATGAAAGGGAATATTTCATCTCAGACTTACAACTTTTTTAACCTTTATTTTATTTATATATATTTATGTGGTGCTGAGGATTGAACCCAGTGCCTCACACATGCTAAGCAAGTGCTCCACCACTGAGCTACGACCCCCGCCCCAGACTTACAACTCTTGTGGACGCAAGTTTCAGGTGGTTTTTGTTGTGATTTGGTTATTTGAGAATGTTTTGTTCTCTTGTGTATCTCCCCTGTAGTTGGAAATCTTGGTCAGGTTCTTTCCCTATTGCTTGTAGGTGGTACTTACTATTTCAACACCTCAACGATGAAGCAGAAAAATAACGACAATGATAAATCCAAGAGGAAGGCCCCTGAAGATGATGAAGGTACGCATATCTGGTGTTCTGACACAGTGGCTCCATCTGCTTGTCCTCACGTGTGCTCGCCGCTCGGCAAGGTAAAGCCTGTGTGGTACAGCGAGGGGAGCCTGGGGACTGTGGGTGCTGCCCTTGTGCCCCCGCCCCCACCTCTGTCTGACTGCTGGGTCCTTTGTGCATGTTGTGTGGAGATGTTTCCATGGACACCTGTGCCTCTGCACAAAAAGTGTGAGTCTCAAATCTACCCCAGGAGTACCAGAGTGCCTTGGCTGAAATAGCCCTAACCACCTGTTCAGTGTTGCCACGGTCCCTGGGCTTGGGAAGCAGGCCCCAGAGGAAACAGTGAGGAGGAAAGGACAGTTGAGTAGGACAGATGGAGTCCAATATAAGAGTTACCTTTGCGTACCAGTCAGTCTGCCCCACTCTAGACCACAGCTGACTCACTGCTCACTTGCAGAATCTAAGGGTATGCTGCGTGTCTTGGTCTCACCTTTCCTCTAGACTAGGGCTCCTTCAACAGTGTGAGGGGTGAAGGAAATAAAATAGTAAGTTTGACTTAGTTTCTGAGACCTCTATCTAAGATAAAGCTGGGTTTTTGCTTTTAGCCATTTGGCACTAATAATAATGATGGAAATTGTCACTCCTTAGAAATTATTGGTGTGTGCTTCACACTGTGGTGAATGATTTACATACTTTATTTGTAAATGGACACAATTCCTTAGCTGGGGCTGGGGCTCAGCAGTAGAGCACTTGCCTCACAAGTGTGAGGCACTGGGTTCGATCCTCAGCACCACATAAAAATAAATAAATAAAAATAAAGATATTGTGTCCATCTACAACTAAAAAAAATTTTTTAATGGACACAATACCTTTATTTTGTTTTTATTTTTATGTGGTGCTGAGGATTAAACCCAGTGCCTCACACATGCTATGCAAGTGCTCTACCACTGAACCACAACCCCAGCCCACTCTTATTTTTTAAGGCAGGATCTACTAAGTTGCTTATGTCCTTGCTAAATTGCTAAGACTAGCCTCAAACTTGCCATCCTCCTATCTCAGCCTCCCAAGTTGCTGGGATTACAGACATGCACCACCACACCTGATCCATCTTTTGTTTTTTTTTCTTCTTTTTTGTTTTTATTTTTATTTTATTTTGATACTGGGGATTGAACTCAAGGGCACTTTACCACTAACCTACGTACTGAGCCCATTTTATTTTATTTTTTTAGTTGTAGATGGACATAATTTTTTATTTATTTATTTTTATGTGGTGCCAAGGATCAAACTTAGTGCCTCACACATGCTAAGCATGTGCTCTACCACTGAGCCACAACCCTAGTCCTAACCTTTTTATTTTTTATTTTGAAACAGGACCTTACTAAATCCCTGAGGTAGGCCTAGAACAACCAATCCTTCTGTCTCAGTTTCCCAAGTTGCTGGGATTACAAGTTATATGCCACTGTGCCCGTCTTTAGATCACAAAATAAACTTCATTCAAATGGGATGTGTTTAATTGGAGAGAAGTTTGTTGATAGGTAAAGAATTGGGATCATGCTGGGCACAGTGGTACAAACACCTGTAATCCCAGCAATTCAGAAGGCTGATGCAGGAGGATTACAAGTTCAAGGCCAATCTCAGCAATTTAGCAAGACTAAGCAATTTAGCTGGACCCTGTCTCACAATTTAGTGCGAAAAAATGATTGATTGATATCAGAGATTGAATGAACCCAGGGGTGCTTAAGCCACTGAGCCACATCCCCAGCCTTTTATTCGAGACAGGATCTCATTAAGGCCTGGCTAAATTGCTGAGGCTGGCTTTGACTTGAGATCAGCCTTGGCCTCCTGAGCCGCTGGGATTACAGGTGTGCATCATTGTGCCTGGCTCAAAATAAGAAAATTTTTTTTTAATATTTATTTTTTAGTTATAGGTGGACACAATATCTTTATTTTATTTTTTTTTTTTAATGTGGTGCTGAGGATTGAACCCAGTGCCTCACGCATGCTAGACGAGGCTCTACCTCTGAGCCACAGCCTTTATTTAAAAGGGTCTCACTGAGTTGCTTAGGGCTGAGGAGGGTGGCTTTGAACTCATGATCCTCCTGCCTCAGCTTTCTGAGATGCTGGGATAGGACAAGTTCTTGTGGGTTTTTTTGTTTTGTTTTGTTTCCTCCTTGTACTGGGAGTTGAACCCCAAGCACTCTACCACTGAGCTCTATCCCTGACCCTTTTTATTTTGAGACATCAGCTCAGGAGGACTGGGCTGGAATCTGCAGTCCTCCTGAGTTGCTGGGATTCTAGGCTGCACCGTTGCACCTGGCCGAGATTCTCATACTTTACAGAACCCGATCCAAAGACAATCACAGGGTTAGGGAACAGAGTGAAGGTTGTCAGGGCCTGAGGTTGGGGCCACGAGGGGTACTCTGGGCTGCAGTGGTGGATGCAACCACATACGGCTTTGGCAAAGCAAGTGAGCCCATGGCTGTCGTGTCTGTGTCTGGCCGTGATTGCTCATTTGCTCATGGGGCCGAAGGAACAAGGATGGCCATCTGTTCCTGTGCATCTCCATGATCTCACAGTATGTTTAGCTGGGAGCAGGAGTTGCAAGGTTTCTGGGCAGCTATGTAGAGTTCCTTCATTGTGTCCAAGGGCCCTTGTCCTCATCTTCAGGGTCACTCCAGGTGACCTTCAGGTTTAGCGCTGTGACCCCCACAGGCTCAGTAGAAGGATTCTAGCCTGAAAACCTGATTGGCTCCCGTCACCGTTCACCATTCACAAGGGCAACCTGTCTTCAGGGTGCTGGCTCAGCAGTCAACACCCTCCTAGCAGCAGTTTTGGCAACAAGGCTTGCCAGCGGTCCCCAGGCTGCTGTCCCATGGACATGCCTTGCGATGGCTTAGGAGGCTGGTGCACCTCCTGAAGACCTCTGGGGGCAGCACTGTATCGGGGGCTCCAGCAGGAGACACTTAAGTCTGATGCTCAGCTCTCTATAAGCTAGCTGATTATGAGCCAAGTACGTGTGTGGGCAGTGCACAGGAATAATTCCTAGAGCGTCATTTTCGTGGGCAAATGAACACAGCACGTCCAGTGAAGGACAGGGTGCTGGAGGCCTCGGCAGCTCTGATGTCCTTTAGGAATTGAATATTGGGATTGGTTTGCAGAGAAGTTGAGGGCTTTGTGGGAAGTAGGAGGGCCTTCCAGGTGGAGGAGCTCTCCTTTAAGCCCTGAGTGATTGAATGTTGTCTGCTATTCAGGATGGGGGGGGGGGGTTGTGTGTGGGTGTGTGTGGGTTTTGTTTTGTTTAAATAGTATTTGTAGTTATACATGAACACAATACCTTTATTTTGTTTATTTAGTTCTTTTATGTGGTGTTGGGGATCAAACCCAGTACCTCACATGTGCTAGGCAAGTGCTCTACCACTGGCCCCCAGCCCCCAGGGTCTGATTTTATTCCATCTGTACCTCAAAGATCCTTCTCTGCAGGCAAGTGTGGTGCTGCACAACTGTAATCACAGCTGCTCAGGAGGCTGAGGCAAAAGGTTCACAAGTTCTCTGCTAGCCTGGGCAACTTAGTGAGGCCCTAAGCAACTCTGAGACCCTATCTCTAAAAGTAAAAAGGGCTGGGGACGTGGCTTAGTGCTTAAGTGCCTCTGGGTTTAATCCCTAATACCCCAAAACATAAAAAAATAAAATAAAAATTGCTGGAAATGCAGCTTGGAGGTAGAATGCTCCTGGGTCTAATATCCCTGTACCGAAAAAAAAAAAAAAAAAATCTTTTCTAGTCAATAATATGTGAGTCTCATGGGTATATCATTCCTCACTTTTCCCTTTGTCTCTAGTGAGGGCTTTCAAGGTTTTGTGCCTGATGGATTACATAGAGACACGTGGGGTCTCCAAAGATTGTTTCCTTAGGTTCAAGTTTCAGAAGTAGAACTAGTGAATTAAGGAAACTAAATGTTTTCTGTGGGCCCTGACACGGGCTGCCAAGTGGCTCTCATACAGGACTTTGCTGGTTGTGCCCAGGACTGTGCTCGAGGTCCGCGTGCCTACAGGCCTTTGTAACAGTGTGCCACTTTCTCCTGCAGTGCCTTTGCTCACTGCTGGAAGGCACCTCTCTGGGTCATCTGCCAGGGATATACTCTGTCACCCTCCTTAGTGCCAGGTGAGGAGGACACAGAGGCCAGGGAGGCTCTCATGGGAAACCTGAGCCATTTTCACCTAAGATCCCAGCAAGTTGTCATGGGGCTTTAGAGGTAGTATAGGGCTTGGGTTGCTTCTCCCCATAGCCCTTCCAGAATGGAGGTGGCCTTGACAGTCTCCTTGAAGAATGTCATGAGGTGATGAGTTAGCATGCTGAGCTAATTATTATTTGAATTTTTTTAATATTTAGTTTTTAGTTATAGGTGGACACAATATCTTTGTTTTTTTTATTTTTACGTGGTGCTGAGGATTGAACCCAGTACCTTATACATGTGAGGCAAGCACTCCACCACTAAGCTACAACCCCTGCCCAAGAGTTGGGGTTTTGTTTAAAAAAAAAGAAAGAAAGAAGAGTTTGTTGGAGATAGAGCCGAAGCTGTGGTTTTACTTTCATTAGAAAAAAATTTTTTTTTTATCTTACACAAAGTACAGAATTTGGCTTTATCTAAAAAAAAAAAAAAAACAAGCCATGTCACCGTTGTCTTGGTCTTTTTTTTTTTAATATTTTTTTTTAGTTGTCAGTGGATCTTTTTAATTTTATTTGTGTGTGGTGCTGAGGATCAGACCCAGGGCCTCTCACGTGCCAGGCAGGAGCTTTACCGCTGAGCCACAACTTCAGCCCTTGTCTCTCTTTTTTTTTTTTTTAGTTTTATTTTTTTGGCAGTGCCAGTGATTGAGCCCAAGGCCCTGTGCATGCTAACACTGCCTGTGCTACATCCCCAGCCTGCTCCATGTCCTTTAAAAATCACAGACTGCTTCACATTCTGTGTACAAAGGCTGTGAGTTCATAGAACTGCTTCAGGTACCTTTCTTGCACTGGGTGTACAGGATGTTGTAGGCAGAGCGTTAAACGGCTTCGTATTATCAGAGGTGGGAACTGCGCTTCCTTCCTCTGAGGTGGCCTCAGATGGCATACCAGTAGCGTTTGTATCCGGGAACTGTTGACACCCTCCCCACTTGGAAGCTGGCTTCCCCAAAGAAAGGGTGTGGGGACTGAGCCTTGGGGGCCATGCCTGACTCTTCCTGCACTCTGTCCAGAGGAGAGGAGAAGGAAGCAGCGGGAGGACCAGATGTACCGCGAGCGGCTACGCACCCTGCTTGTCATCGCCATCGTCATGAGCCTGCTGAACTCTCTGAGCTCCAGCGGGGGCAGCATTTCCTGGAACGACTTTGTCAAGGAGATGCTGGCCAAAGGCGAGGTGCAGCGTGTGCAGGTGGTACCTGAGAGCGATGTGGTGGAAGTCTACCTGCACCCTGGAGCCGTGGTGTTTGGGCGACCTGTGAGTGGGGGTGTGGGCGCCCCTGGAGACTGGGCAGGTTCCTTCTTGTTTCGCCCTACTCCTGTCGTGTTGAGTTGTCCTAAAGTCAGATGTATGCATCCAGATTTAAAGTAGGACTGGAGTTTCTTGCACAGTGGCTTGCACAGGTGGAACATGAGAAAAGTCAGAGGGAGCTGACCACAGAGGCAGCATTGTTAGCAGGGTCACATAGGTGCCAGTGGCCCCAGCAGCCATGGTGGCTGTGTTTAGGAGTAGGTGGAAATAAGTGGCAGAATGCTGACTTGTTGGCATTGGGTCTAAGGAGATGAGACCTTCCCAGACCTGTAGGTCTCTAGCATGGGAAGCGTTGGCTAGGAAATCAGAAGATGGGGCTTTCACAGAGGTTGTGCAGATGCAGGTGAGTTGAGGTGGCAGGGAATTGTCCCAGTGGAAAATTATCATAAGCAATGTGAGACACAGCTGGAGATGGACAGTGTAGGGCAGGTGGGGGAGCAGATGATGCTAGCTGCCCAGTGATGTACACTCGGGGCTGGCCAGAGGTGCAGGTTGGAGGAGGACCGGGCCGCAGCCAGAGGAAGAGAGGGACTGCTCTAGTCCAGCCTTGGCATCCAGCCCTTGGAAGCCAGTGTGATCAACACTGCCGGGGAGAGGTCTGAAACTGGCTCAGGGGAGACCCTTGTGTTCAGGGCCCAGCTTGGGGCTCAAGCTGGTAGGAGTGCCCTTCCATGCAAGTGGGAGAGTTCCTCCTTAGGAAGCACCCTTCTTTTCCTCTTCTGCACCAGAGGAGTTTCCTGGGAAGGTAACTGCAGCATGGGGTGGGCTGACCTTGGCAACTCCAGGGTACGTGGCCACCCTCACTCACCCAGCCCCACCCCAGCTCAGTGCCATGCTGGCCTCCTTGCCAGCCTGCTTGTCCTTCCTAAGGCAGGGACATTGTGTGTGTAGAAATGCCATCCATAAGTACAAAAGCACGAGTGCCAGGCCTCGGCCTCCTGAGCACACCATGCACTCAGGTGTTGGGCCAAGTTCCCTCTGCCTCCCGGTTGCCACCTCCTCACTTCTTCCAGAACTCTGGAGACTGGCTTCCTTGTTGAACTTCTTATTCTACGCACCTGGTGTTATTCCTGGTCAGCCTGAGGCGGAGGCTGACCATTTTCCTGTCTCTTCCCAGCTTAGTCAAGAATACTGGCCATCTTGAAATTTTAGAAGTACAAGACAACCAGACAAACATGATGGCTAAGTGCAGAAGACCACACAGGTCCGCACACATACCCAGGTGGATGCATGGCATGGTGACTCTGAACCTCTAGGTCATTCATCCATCCATCTTGATAGTCCTGGGGATTGAACCCAGAATCCTTTACCACGAGCTACATCCCCAGCCCCTTTTTATTTTTTGAGACTCATTCTCACCAAGTTGCCTAGGCTGGCCTTAAACTTGTGATCTTCTTGCCTCAGATGCCTGTGTTGCTGGTATTGCAGGTGTGCACTGCTGTCCCAGGCTTCAGTATATTAACTTACAATATTCTGCCGGATTTTGACAAGTCATCTAATAGAATAGCTCCCTTAAAGTTTTCAGAATTTTATCTTAGCAATTTGGGGCGCATGTGAAAGGGCAGTAGATATTACCTCCTGTCCTTGTCCTTATCCTATGCTGGAGCTACAGCAATCCTAGAGACAAGTAGGGAGTCTCTTTCCTCTCTCTCAGCTGGTGGCCATCCTCAGACAGGCTCAAACGTGAGCTAGACATGTAGATCCTAACGAGGAGTACTAGTTGGGGGATAAGTCTCAGGGAGACCAGTTTTGCAAAAGGCAGTGAGACATGGATTTAAAATGAAGAGACCCACTTAATTGGTTTTCAGATGCACCCACAATGCCTCTGTTGCTGCAGTATCCTGAAGCATCTGTCTGTGGCGAGGTGTCTCAGTGATACTGGCATCAGGTCTGTGCTGTATACAGCTGAGCCAGGCACACGTCAGAGGCAGGTAGTGACTTTACAATGCAAATGTCTGCCATCTTTTTTTTTTTTTTTTGTAATTTCCCTCTTAAAGGAAAACATCACTTGAAGCTGGGTGCAGGGGCACTTGCTATAATCCCAGCAACTCAGAGGCTCAGGCAGGAGGCTCTCAAGTTTGAGGCCAGCCTGGGCAACTTAATGAGACCTTTTCTCAAAAAGGGCTTGGGAATATGGATCAGTGGAAGAGCATACATGGATTCAATTCCCAGTACCAAAAAATAATAATAAAAATAAAAAGAGCTGGGACGTAGCTCAGTGGTAGAGCACCCCTGTATTCAATCCCTAGTACCCAAACGAGGTGTTCTGTGAATGGCCTCTTCTTCAGAACCCTGATGCTGTTGATAGGTGTGCTGGAGCCACCTCCCGTGGCCTCTTTGCCCTGTCTCACTCCCCTCTGCTTTCTGCCCCAGAGACTGGCCTTGATGTACCGAATGCAGGTCGCCAACATTGACAAGTTTGAAGAGAAGCTTCGAGCAGCTGAAGACGAGCTGAACATCGAGAGCAAGGACAGGATCCCAGTTTCCTATAAGCGCACTGGATTCTTTGGAAAGTACGCTCATTGTCTTGGTTGACTCTAGACTAGCCCTGACTTGGCTTAGTGCTGTCAGGAGCAAGGTGGAGGCAGGAAATCTTGTGGGGCTGGATTCCGGCTGGAGAGGGAGCTACCGGCCTGCTGGACCGCCTCTAGGTCTCCGTCTGCAGTTGCCTGTGGTGTTTCCTAACTCAGCACGTTGTCAGTGGCTGTCATAGAAGAATGGAAAAGAAAGGGTGTAAGTGGGAATGTTAAATGTGATGACTTGGGGTTCTGAGAGGAGAAACATGCATAGGCACTAGGCACCTTGGAACTGACAGGTCCATCAGCCTAAGTGACATCACTCACATCATTGGCAACCTTGCTGGGGCCAACAAACAAAACAGCACGTACAAAGGTTTATCGTGGGTTTGTCACCTGAGAAAATCCCCCTTCACAGTGATGTGCCTCCAAACTCTGTAAGCAGCTCCTGAAAGCTCTGCTTTGAGGGGAACTTCTGATTTTATTGTAGATGTGATAGGCATATGGCAGGCGGTACAGACCGGCCAAGACAGCTGTCTCTTTCCTCCTGTGGAGGGCTGGATCCCAGGGCTTGCTTCTTTGCTGTTGGGCTTGTTTTGCCTTACTCCTTGAAACTGTCGAAGCATGAAGAATCCCCTCTTGGAGAACCACAAGTTCAAGGCTAGCTTGAGCAACTTAGTGAGACCCTTGTCTCAGAATGTCCCTTTGGCTGGAGACGTGGCCCTGGTTCAATCCCCAACACCAAGAGGGAAACAGCACCTGCCCTAGTTGGCCCTGGTTGTGGGCAGTCAGGTGCCTGAGTATCTCTACTGCTGGCGTGCTCAGTCTGACCACTCTGGAAATCTCGCAGAGGAGGGAGGTTGGTGAGAGTGGGACTCGCTCTTTGTACGGCTCCCAGGGCAGGGGTCTCCTTTGAGAAGTTGGTGTGGTGGTTCTGGCTTTGTAAAGTGCTTCTGTCAGTTGCTTCAGTGACACTTCAGTGTTCATAACTGCCCCTCTCTCTCACCCAGTGCCCTGTACGCCCTGGGGATGACAGCGGTGGGCTTGGCCATCCTGTGGTATATTTTCCGTCTGGCTGGGATGACGGGAAGGGAAGGCGGATTCAGTGCTTTCGTAAGTCTGTGGATTCGAGCCTGCTGGGCGAGTCCTGGGTGTTGTTGCGTAGTGTATGCTCGCTGAATCCTTTCCCAGCCAACAAAATAAGGGCAAGTGGAAGTTGGCCTGTGGCAGAACCGGGCCGGAAGCCGGGAAGCCCAGCATGTTTCCTCCTGAGGCTCTCAGAGCTGGCTGGAGGCCCCTCCCCACCGAGCCACTGTGGGGCAGGACTGTACGGTGCTACCTATCTTGTCTTGGCCTCCCTGTTCGGGGGCATTTCTTGAGTGTGCTCTTTCTCCTGTGTCCTCTAGCTGCTGGGGTCTGGGCTGGGGAGGGAGCACCTCATGGAGGAGCATCCCTGGGTCCACTGAGCACGCACACATTCATTTGTCCCCAGATGAAGGCTCTCACTGTGATGTTTTTTTTCTTTTTTTTTTTAGTTGTTGATGGACCTTTATTTTGTTCATTTATTTATATGTGGTGCTGAGGATCAAATCCAGTGCCTCTCACACGCTAGGCAAGCGCTGTACCACTAACTCACAGCTCTGTCCCCTAGAGGTGTCTTTCTTACTTATTTATTTATTTTAAATGTTTTTAGTTGTAGATGGACAATACCTTTATTTATTTATCTTTATGTGGTGCTGAGGATCGAACCCAGGGCCTCACATGTGCTAGGCGAGCACTCTACCACTGAGCCACAACCCCAGCCCCAGGAGAGGTGTCTTTTTTAAAGGCAAATTGCTAGACAACTTTCATACTGATTAACAATGAAACCGATCCCTTTCTCCCGTGTGAATGAAGAGTGGCCCGGGAGCCCATCTGTCCCATGTGAATGGGGGAGTGGGCTGGTCCCAGGGACTGTTGGGGGAGGTCCACCTGGATGGAGACGTGGGGGAGGTGGGTTTCGTGTCAGCCCAGCTGGATGGTAGCTGCCGGCTCCCTCTACTCTCTCCGGTTACAGCTCCCTGCCTGTTGCCATTTCCATGTAGAATCAACTCAAAATGGCTCGTTTCACAATTGTGGATGGGAAGTCGGGGAAGGGCGTGAGCTTCCAGGATGTGGCAGGAATGCACGAGGCAAAGCGGGAAGTCCGAGAGTTTGTGGACTACCTGAAGGTGAGTAGCTGTGCTGCCTTCCCTCCAGAAGGCCTGGAACCACGGTCAGGACGAGGCCTGGATGGTGGCCTCCCCGTCCCACAGGAACACCACACCTGTGCTGGTGTCTGTCCAGCAATAGCACTAGCACAGCGCAGGGCTAGCCACCTCTGGTCACCATGAGCCCTGAGCCATGGTGACGGTGGTGTGAATTGCCCTGCGTGGACCCCTTAGCGTCCCTGGGACAGAGGCTTAGTGTCATGTGTCCATTGCTCTCTAGAGCCCGGAGCGCTTCCTTCAGCTTGGCGCCAAGGTTCCAAAAGGTGCATTGTTACTCGGTCCCCCTGGCTGTGGGAAGACGCTACTGGCCAAGGCAGTAGCCACTGAAGCCCAGGTGCCCTTCTTGGCAATGGCTGGCCCGGAATTTGTGGAGGTCATTGGAGGTAGGTATGGGTCAGGGCTGAGGACAGGCCATTGACCACATGTCTGAGCTGGTTCTTTGAGACACTCTTCCTCAATAGCTGGATTGAAGGGGGAGCCACTAGAATTAAAAAGCAGGACCTGTATCCTTGTGGTAACCTGGGAGGTCAGGTGGTCAGTGCCCTTCGCCTGCATCTTGGGGGGCTGGGAAGATATGCCACTGGTCTGGCCACCCCGGAGCCACCCCTACTGGTGTGTGTCTGCTGGGGGACCTGTGTGGATGTGGGCCTCCTTGGCAGACAGCTTTGCTGGCCCCAGCACAAGGTAGGATGTGTTTCTTTGTCCATTTCCAATGCTGTCTGCATCCCCTCAGGCCTAGGTGCTGCCCGTGTGCGTAGCCTCTTCAAGGAAGCCCGTGCCCGAGCCCCCTGCATAGTGTACATTGATGAGATTGACGCCGTGGGCAAGAAGCGCTCCACCTCCACGTCCAGCTTCTCCAGCACAGAGGAAGAGCAGACCCTCAACCAACTCCTGGTTGAGATGGATGGTCAGTGCTCAACACGCCCCTCCCTGTCACACACCTGGGAAGAGACTGTCCCATTGTTTTGAGGCTTTTGGGGTAGATAGTGCTGGTCAGTCAGCGTCTAGAGAAGCACTGTGAGAGGTTTTATTTCCCTCAGTCGTTGTCTGCCCCTCCTGCGCTGGTGTGGACAGGGTCATCCTGAGAGCATCCTCTGGCTGTCGGCACCTTGCAACATGTTAGTGGACACCTGTCTATCACCTGCTGCCCTCAAGTAACTCAGGTCTGTTGTGGCAGCCGTGGCAGTAGTCTAGCAAGAAAGCCAGGGCCTCGAGGGCCACCTGCTGGCGAGGAGGCCACAGCCTGATTTCTGCCCCCCATTTGTCACAGGCTGCTCAGGGCATGGGGGTATGGCTGTGCAGCACCCTGGAAGGAACTTCTGGATCAGCCTTGCAGGGCTTTGCTTTTTTTTTTTAATATTTATTTTATAGTTCGTAGTTGCACACAATACCTTTATTAATTCATTCATTCATTCATTTATTTTCTTGTGGTGCTGAGGGTTGAACCCAGGGTCTCGCATGTGCTAGGCAAATGCTCTGCCACTGAGCCACAGCCCCAGGCTTTGCTTTTCTTTGAAGTAAAGATGACCCAGTGAGGGAGAGTTAGTCTCTTTTCCTTTGAGCTATTTCCACTGACCCTTATCCCTGCCCCTCTTTTAAAAATTTTTTATTTTGATGCAGGGTCTCACTAAGTTGCTTAGGGTCTTGCTGAGTTTCCCAGGCTGGCCTGGAACTTGCTGTCCTCCCACCTCAGCCTCCTGAGCTGCTGGGGTCACAGGTGTGGCCCCCATTTCCAGCCACTTTAACCACTTGTGTGTAGTTTTGTGGCATTGAGTTGGTTGCCCACATCCACTGTTCACACCGCCACGTGCAGCTCTGCCCGTGGCACACTGGCTCCCTCCTGCCCACACAGCCCTGCGTTTTCTCTGTGAATTTGGTGACACTGAAAGCCTCGTGGGTGGGTCATACAGGTTTGTCTTGTGTGACTGGCACATTCCACTCAGCACAGTGTCCTGAAGTTCCCCTGTGGTGTGGTGTGTGTGTCCTGCAACCCCTCCAGCAGACCCAGGCCGCTGTGTGCCTGGCTGCTGTGAATGCAGGTTGCCCTCAGTTTCTGCTCTGAAGGTTTGTTGTTAGTGTCTTTTATCAGAATTCTGGTTGCCTGTGGGGGCTGTAATTCTTTTTTTTTTTTTTTTTTTTTAAGAGAGAGAATTTTTAATATTTATTTTTTAGTTTTTGGCAGACACAACATCTTTGTATGTGGTGCTGAGGATGGAACCCGGGCCACACGCATGCCAGGCGAACGCGCTACTGCTTGAGCCACATCCCCAGCACCGGGGGGCTATAATTCTTAAGGTGTGATTATTGAGGGGAGAGCCCTCCTGTGTTCCCGAAGCTGGCGTAGTAATTGGCAGCAGACAAAGACACAGACACATACACATGCACATACACAAGTGCTTGCCTTGTGTAGCAACGTGCTCGTTTAAAATAACATGGGCTTTCAAAAACTGGCAGCACTTGTAGACATTCCCTTATACCTGACCCAAGCTATGAAGGCCAGGATATGGTGTCCACCTGCCCACTGCCTGTGTCTAGGGCTGCCTGTGGCTCCAGGTATCTGAGCAGCGGTCCTGCTCCTTGGGTCCCTCCCTTCCCTGGTTTTGAGATTCATTTCCCTTGCAGAAGCCCTGAACTTCCTGTCCTGGCTGTGGTGTCCTCAGGATCAGGGTGGGGCTGTGCTTGATGGGACTCCTGACACACCTCGTCCCTGGGATGGACTCTGGAAGAGTTGGGCCCCTTCCTCATGCGGGTCTCATCTGGTGCTCAGTTGAGTGTCTGTCCCTGGGCTGCTGTGACCTTAGGTGGACCACTGAATGTGGAAGCACTGGTGACCTTAAACCCTGCATGATTCCTGACAGTGATGAACAAGGTGGTGCTGTGGGTTTTATGAGTTCATGTGGCCTCTGGCGCTGCCCCACACCCTGCCTCCTGCTCCTCTTGTCCGGTGATTCACAGGCAGCTGTGAGCACCAAACCCAACAGCCACCTTCCACACCAACAGCAAACACTCCTGGGAGTCGAGTCCCCAGAGAACAGGTGTCCTCAGAGGTGAGGTGCAGTGGCTCAGGTCCTGAGAGCAAGTGCTGCTAGGGACCCCTCAGAGCATCTTGCAGGCCAGGCCCAGGGGCTGAGGATTCATCTGTGCCCCATGCCTTTACAGGGAGGGGTGCTAGCTCTGCCCTTCTGCGTGTCCACTTCCCCTGGGGAAGCCAGACCTGCCATTCAGGCAGTGGTCTTGCCATTAGGAGGGTGTTGAGAGACTCTGCCCCTGTGCTGTTGCTTCTCCAGGCCTCCGTGGTCCCTCGTGTGCGGCAGGGTGTGGTCCTGACCGGCTGCTGGAGGCTGTGTCTCTGGCGGTGTGGCCTGGCTCAGACGGTGTTCTGGAGGTTACTTGAGGACCAGTGGGCAGCTTGGAGTCTTGGAGAACACTTGACGGCAGTGTGGGCTCAGGCAGAGCCTCTGTACTGCCAAGACTGTCGCTTGGGGGGGGGGGGGCGGCGCGGGCTCCACCTGCAGCCCACCGGCGAAGGCCTGCTGTGGAGTGAGGCGAGCACCCCCAAGTCCCTCTGTGCCATGCAGCTGCGTGTCCACAGCCCTTCAGAGGCGGGCCTGGAAGTGCGGAGGAGGCAGCTGAGTGAGGGACACCTGATCCTGGAGAAATCGCAGGGGAGGGAAATCCGCCTGGAGGCCTCGGCACAGGGGCACCAGCATCTGTGGGGTTGTTGGGCAGCTTGGGGAGGGAGCAGCGGCCACTGGCCTGAGCACTGCATGGCCACCTGGGGCCAGGTTCATAGAGTCCTCCTGCAAGTGTTCATGCCTTGTGCTGGACAGTAACAGGTGTGTTGTGGACTCGGGTCCCACGTGGGAGTCATCAGAAAATCCCTAGGGGCTGGGGGTTGGCTCTGGGACAGCACTTGCCTACTAGCACGAGGCCCTGGTTTGATCCTGAGCACAACCAGGAAAGGAGGGGGATCCCAAGGTCTTGAATGTGGTTACCGCAGTGGTGAAGCCAGGCAGACAAGCATGAGGAAAGGCTGTTGGGAAAATGCAGAGCCAGGACTTATTACTAGGAAGTAATAAAGAGTACATGCTCTGTAGTGTCTGTCATAGACTTCGTCCCATCCAGGCAGCTACTGTGGAATGCCAAGAGGGCCCTGGCAGCAGTGGTGCCCCACCCATGTCCTCACAGCCTTTGGACCCCAGGCTTCTCCCCGCAGCCCTGCCAGTGGGTAAGACAGGCAACTTGTGAGTGATGCCGGTGACCCACTTTACCACTCATCAGCCCCAGAAGGTCACTGACACTACTGTTTATGCCAGGTCAGGTGGTGGCCCAGGTCCAGGTGACTCTGGGGTATGCCCAGGCTCAGAGCACTTGGATCACGCTGGGGTTCCACAGTATGTGCTCCACACAGCAGCTCTGACCTTGCTGGAAGCTAGTTAGAGATGCAGCTCCTGGCCCAGCTCAGCCCTGGGGTCAGGTGCACACTGAGGAGCTGGGGTGGCTGGCATCCTAATGCCTGGCTAGGAAAGAAGGGACCTATTGTGTCATGTGCAGGTCCTGCTTATAAAATTGTTTGTCTTTGTTTTGCTTTGGTAAAACCTTAAGAGCAATTTAGGAAGCCCTGAGTAAGTAGTGGAGGATTGTCAGAGCTGACAGCAGGGAGCCTGGGACACTAGGGGAGGGGATAGAACAGGTTTGGAGGCTGCAGAAGGATGTGTTCGTCCCTGTTAGTGCCTTCCTGAGTACCTGCCATTGTGGCTGGGACAAAGGCCCCAGGGCCTGCAGGAACTGCCCTGGCTTTGCTGCTCGACCTCATGGTGCAAGATGTGCCACCTTCTGTCCTCTGCGCACGTATCTGCAGGAGCAGTTGGGGCTTGTTGACTCGGGGTGTCTCTAGACATTGCCATGTATCCCTGAGGCCACTCTAGCCTGCTGGGCTCCCATCTGGGAGGATAGTGGGGGCAGTGAGGCTGCAGTGGCAGGTCTGTCTCCAGTGGGCAGGCACTGTCCTAGGTGCCTCTCTCCCTGAGCCTGGGAAATCTCAGAACCCAGGAGAAGGGCAGCCTAGAGCCTGGAAGGCACTGCACAGCTGTCGTCTGCATGGGCTGCTTTCACTGTGGAGTTCTGAGAATGCTTCATGGGTTCCAGGGCTGGTCCTTGTCAGGGTTGGTGCTCGTGTTCTTAAAGTGTGTGGCTTGTCCTGTCCTCCTTTCCAGGAGGTCCTCTGACAGAGCAGAAGTTACTTGTTTTGATGAAGCCCAGTTTTATTGCCTTTGCTTTTGTGACTCTTCCTTTTAGTGTGAAGTCTAAGAACTCTTTGTTGTTCCTAGATCCTAAAGACTTTCTCCTGTGTGTTCCCCCTCTATTTGGTGCTAGGGATCAACCTAGAGTTCATGCATGCTAATCGTGAGTTTCTTATTTAAAAAAAAAAAAAAGAACTTTACACTTAAATTTGTGATCCAAGCTGGGTGCAGTGGCTCATGCTTACAATCCAGTGACTTGGGCTGGGCCGGAGAAGGCAGGAGGATCACAAATTTGAGGCCCTCTTTAGCAATTTAGTGAGATCCTGTCTCAAAATAAAATTAAGCCAGGCACTAACCCTAATCCCAGTGACTCTGGAGGCTGAGACAGGAGGATCATTAGCTCAAACCCAACCTCAGCAACAGCGAGCCACTAAGCAACTCAGTGAGACCCTCTCTCTAAATAAAATACACAGTAGGACTGGGGAGGTGGTTCAGTGGCTGCATGCTTCTAAATTCCATCCCTGGTACCCCCAAAAATAAAATATGAAAGGGCCGGGAGCCAGGCACAGTGGGGCACACCTGTAATCCCAGCAGCTTGGAGAGCTGAGGCAGGAGGATTGCTAGTTCACAGCCAGCCTCAGCAGGTGACTCAGTGAGACTCTGTCTCTAAATAAAATGCAAAATAGGGCTGCGGATGCCCCTGAGTTGAAACCCTGGTACCAAAAACAAAACAAAACAAAAAAACGCTGGGGGTCTAGTTCGGTGGTTAAGTGCCCCTGGGTTCAGTACCTGGTACAAAAAATAAAAAGCCAAACGTGTTTCCTGTAAGCTCTCGTAGACTGCCTGAACACATCACTGCCGGCAGCAACTTAAAACAAGGTACCTTCCAGAGGGTGAACCATGAGACTGGCCTTTCCTTTTCCTTGTGTATGGTGAGTGGTGGAAAGCAGCTTCCTCCAGCCGCTCAGGTGGATCTTGGGACCGTGCTGACGGAAGAAAGCCAGTCTCCAAGGCAGCAGTCCTGCTGGAGGGTGGGTGGCGATGGGCATCTGCGTCTTGCTAAGTCCCCTGTGAAAACCCTGCGTGTGGGAGAGGCATGACCGGTCGTCCCCACGTGGTTCTGACACTGCACCGCTGCTGCCTGAAAAGAGCTGCAGGGGAGCTGGTCAGCTTGCTGTGTGTGAGGCCCTAACAGACAGCTTTAGAGAGCAGGGACCAGCCCCAGGCGGTCTGCACCGCCCAGCGCACCTCTGTGGAGCCCATCTGTGAGCCCGCCGTCCCCTCACCCCTGTTTCTCTGCACCGTTGTCCTGTTCCCTTCACATTTCCCCACTTTCATATCATCTCAGGAGTCCTGGGCCCCTGATGAGAGGCATTCCAGAATCCTGAGCACTACGCCTGGCAGGCCTCCCCAGGCAGGGCCGGGTGAACTGTGTAGGCTCCTGGCTGTTCAGCATCTGCCAGCCTTCAGCCTCCGCAGTCCTCCCTGTGTCCTCTCTGCCTACACCCAGGTATCAGCGGCAGAGCAGAGAGGCTGGGGCCAACTTGGCTCCTTTCAAAGCCAGCCTCCCTTCCACCTTCCAGGCCTGGCCCTGCTGCTGGCAAGGTGACAGTGTACCTCGGCCTCCCCTCTTGAGAGGTAGATGACAGTGACAAAGCCGTAATGGTCCTGGCTTGTCAGGTTGCAGGCTGTAGGACAGGGGACATGGTGTTGTGAGAAGGTTCCTAGCAATTCTGGAGTACTTTGGGAGCAGGCTTTGTGTTGGCTTCCGCCTCTGTCCTGGCCACTGTCATCCCATGAAGGTTGGGGATGGCAGCCTTTGATAAGGTGACCAGGCCTCTGGCCCAGGCTTCGGGGCTTCACTGTCCAACCTGTATACAGAGCTGGTTAAGGACAGAGGGCAAGTCTGACACACCTTCAGGACCTCACTCTCTAGTATTTCTTTTAAGTTTCACTTTCATTAAAAGGTTATCAGCAATTTAAAATTAGTTCATGTCGGGCTGGGGATGTGGCTCAAGCGGTAGCACGCTCACCTGGCATGTGTGCGGCCCGGGTTCGATCCTTAGCACCACATACAAACAAAGATGTTGTGTCTGCCACAAACTGAAAAATAAATATTGAAATTCATTCTCTCTATCTCTATCTCTATCTCTCTCTCTCTAAAAAAAATATTTTTAAAAAAATTAGTTCACGTCAGTTTATTAGGGATTTCTTAATTTGCAGAAGAGCCAGGTGCAGTGACACATGCCTCTAATCCCAGTAACTTGGGAGACGGAGCAAAAGGATCCCAAGTTTGAGACCAGCCTGGGGAATTAGCAACACCCTGTCTCAAAAGGGGCTGGGGTGTAGCTCAGTGGTAGAGGGCTTGCCTAGCACGCAATGAGGCCCTGTATCCAGTCTACAGCAGCACAAAAATAAATAAATATACAGATACCACAGCATCTTTACATTCTGAACTTTGTGTTAGAGAACTTTTCACACACACCCAGGGGCAAAGCAAAGGGAGCAGTGAGCCTGGGTCTGCCCCACGTTCCTCCTCTGTCCACACTTCCCACTCCCTTGCACTCCCCAGCAGATGTTTTGAATCAGATCCAAGGTCTTGAATCTCACATGTTCTGCATATGTCTTTACAGTCAAGAAAACTCACAGTGTCCATCGAGCTCTCCAGGTTCGTAGCATGGAATACCCACCAGGCTCAGGTTTCCCTGCAGCTTTTGTGCCAGTGGTTTATTCCAATCAGGTCCAGTCAGAGTTCACACACACAAGGGATCATTGCCTGTTTCTGAAGCCACTTCAACTTCTTGAGGTAGAAACAGGCCAGGTGTTAAGGCACAGTGCTAGTGTGCAGGGCAGACGGCTGCAGCGCAGGAGAGAGGAATGGGCACCTCCCAGGTGAGATGGCAGGATCCCATCCCCTGCGGGCCCCACTCGCCCTGCCTGGGCCCTCAGTGGATGTGGGACAGTTCTGCCTTTGCAGACCCTCAGGGGAAGTGACTGTGTTTGGAAGGCGGGAAGGGCTTCACAGCTCAAGTCCAGAGGGAAGTGGGTATGGCTTTCTCACTGGGCCTGAGAGGGGAAGCCACAGGGGAAAGCCACAGTGTCTAGGCTTCCCACGCTGAAGGCCAGGTGTCCACTCTGTCTCCTCAGGGATGGGCACCACAGACCATGTCATTGTGCTGGCATCCACAAATCGAGCCGACGTTTTGGACATGGCTCTGATGAGGCCCGGCCGACTGGACCGTCATGTCTTCATTGACCTTCCCACACTGCAGGTCAGCACCTTCCTCCACGGTAGGCTGCCAGGTGCCTGGCGCTCCTTCCCTCTGGGTTGGGGCTTGGTGTGACCTGCTGCAGCCCTTGCTGGGTGCCAGCTGCCCACCGTCCCTGACTCCTGCTCTCTCGGCTTGGCAGCTTGCTGGTGCTTACCCACTGTTCTGTCCTCATCCTTGGCATTTGGGCTTGATAGGGCTGGTTGACTTGTTTGACCAATTTTCTGAGACGAGATCCAGGGAAGGAAAATCTGGGATTTTTTTTTTTTTTTTTTTTTTTGGGGGGGGGGGTTGCTTTTTCTTTCTTTTTTGGCCCTGGGGATTTAATGCAGGTGCTATACCACTGAGTCACATCCCAGCCGTTTTAGTTTTCCAGACAAGGCCTGGCTCAGTTGCTGAAGCCTTGCTAGGAAATCATGCTTGCATGCCGTCTTCCTTTGAGCTCTGTGCAGACCTTGGGATCCTCACCCTTCTTCTCAAGTGCTTGCTTGGCCTCTGTAAGTGGGTAGGGTGGGTGTCCTGGCAGCCCCACAGCCTCTGTGCCACGAAGGGAGCAGCAGCCCAGTGTGCAGTGAGGAGGGTCCCGTGTAGTGGGGCAGGAGGAGGAGGGAGGCCTGGGAGCTGGTTAGGTGCTTTGTGTTGCACTACACGGGATGATCCAGAGATGTCTGGCTCTGCACTGGAGGCTGGCTCCTGACTGTGTGAGAAGCATCAGAAAGTTCTAGAACATACAGTGTGTGTTGTGTGAGAATCAGAAGTTTTGCAAAATAAACTCAGCATTGCTGATGTGCTTCATTTTTATATTCGGTATGTTTCATTTTCATTTTTAAAAACACTGCTTTCAGCTCTCTAAATTGGTTTTCCAAACCATGGGTGGTGACCTAGGATGCAGCACACTAACTTAAAAGCCAGCGGTTCTTGTGAGTCCTTGCAGGTCTTGGTGTTGGGGTGACCCAGCACTGCTCTGTGCCCTTCTGGCGGGCTTGAGTCCAACCTGTGGCCCTGTCTGGCAGGAGAGGCGGGAGATCTTCGAGCAGCACCTGAAGAGTCTGAAGCTCACCCAAGCCAGCAGCTTCTACTCCCAGCGGCTGGCAGAACTGACACCCGGATTCAGTGGTATGTTCCCAGCCTGCGGCTGGCAGGTGCCAGTGGGTGGGTGGGCAGTCTCAGTTGCACCTGCAGGTGGTCAGTTTAGGCCTGGGTGAGGCAGCAGAAGGGCCTAAGGGAGGCAGGCCTCTTCTCCCCCAACAGCAGCTCCACAGGCAGCAGGGGTGAGGTCACCTCTGCAGAGGCCCTGCCTGCAGAGCACTGGGGCACCACCTGTGTCCTGTTGTATGGCCTTCCAGGTCAGACTGGGCGCCCTGCCCTGCCCTGCCTGCCCCGATGCTCCTACCACCCTCACTGGCTTGGCTGTGCCAGTAGAAGTAGCCAGCACAGATCAAGGTTTTTTAAGGCTTTTTTGTGTGTGTGTGTGTGTGTGTGTGTGTGTGTGTGTGTGTGGTGTGCTGGGAATTGAGTCTAGGGCAGTATACCACCGAGCTGCATCCCTAGCCCTTTATCATCTTTGTTTTTATTTTTATTTTATTATTATTTTTGTTTCTTTACGTCTGGTGCTGAGGTCAAACCCAGTGCCTCACATGTGCTAGGCAAGCGCTCCACCACTGAGCCCCAGCCCAGCCCTTTCTCTTTTTGCTTCTCATAACAGGATCTCACTACATTGCCCGGGCTGAGCTCTGACTCGTGCTCTCCTGCCTGGGCCTCCTGTCACCTTCCCACACTCACTGCCACTTCCTGTGCTGTTCCCCTTTGGCCACTTGCTTTCCCCTCTTCTTTCTCCCTGGAGAACTTTCTTCCCTCCCTTTCCTTCCTATGACCCCCTTGGGGAAGAGTGAGTGCCCACTCCCACACTGGGCTTGTGTTGACAGGTGCTGACATCGCCAACATCTGTAACGAGGCTGCGCTGCACGCCGCACGGGAGGGGCACACGTCTGTGCACACCTTCAGCTTTGAATATGCAGTGGAGCGTGTGGTGGCTGGTATGATGTGCGCCCCTCTCTACAGGCCTGGGCCTAGAAATACCCAGGAAGAGGCCAGTCACACAAGATGCGAGAGCAGAGGCAGGCAGGTGGCCAGTGCAGACGCAAGTTTGCTTGGCCAAGCAGCCGGGAGTGTTGCTTTTCTAAGCTAAAGACACTGCATGCTCACATAAGTGCAGACGGGCTCCCCAGGCAAATTCTAAGATATTCTGCACACCGAGCCGTGACAGTGTGTCCAGCCACTGTGTGGTGGCTGAGAGCCACTGCCCACTGGACCAGGCCCAAGCACCAGTGGAGGCAGCCTGCCCGAGGGCAGGGAGGGGTGTATACACCTTGCTACTGGCAGGGGTGTCGCAAGTGTGCCCCGTCCCTCAGCAGGGTGGGAGGCCTAGGGCTGACCACAGCTCCTCGGGGTGGGGTCCAAGGCTCTCTGAGGAGAGCAGGACTGCACCTGGGTGAGGTTAGAAGCTGCTTGGCTCTGCTGGCAGCCTCCACACATGGTCCACGCATGTTCTTGTCGTCAGGGCTCGAATGATTGCAGGAGCCCAAGACATGCCAGTCTTCTAGAGGAAGCCTCCTTGCCAGTGTCAGAGGAGCTCAGGCCTCCCTTGTGTACCAGCCTTCAGGAAGCATGCCCTGGTGACCTCAGTTTGAGTGCATTCTGGACACATGTCACCCAGGTCCTCAGGGTCACAGGATGGAAACACACAGAGGACAGGATTGGAACTGCCTTGTCTTCCTGAGAGTTTCTTCTATATGAGCATTTATTTTTATGCAAAAGGCGATAAGCTTTCAGTTAATAGCATCCTAGCAGATAAGACCATGGGAACAACAGTCTACTAAAGAAGGCGCTCACGGGACACTGTTATGTGTGTCCTGGCCCTGTCTGTGGGTACCCAGCTAGTCCCTACTGAACGTGCAGCATGCTGGTTCAGGGGCATCCATTCTGTGAGACCTATGGCCTATGGCCTCAGGCTTACACCCCTTTGGTCAGCTGGGTAGAAGTGATCTTAGCAGCCACTGCCAGCGTGTTCTAGATGGGTTCAGTCTCACAGTGAGAGGGGGTAGAGGCCCAGTTGCATGCTGCACTAAATACTGTGCACGGAATGGAACTGGAAGGTACCTGAAAGTCTGGGACAGTGGATGGAACTGCCCCAGAGGGGTGAGCCAGGGAGAGGTGAACAGAGACCCCCCTAAGGAAGGGGCACCCGAGGCAGAGCTGCAGTGGGCCCAAGGGAGCACAAGCAGAGAGCCCAGCCCTGCAGGCCCACCAGGGCAGGGAGAGGCTCACTGAAGGGTGGCACTTGTCCCTAAGGTCTACAAACACTGGATGAATCCAGCATTTGTCAAAGAAAAAGATGAGACCTCCTGCCACACCCTCCTAAGAGGAGGTGCCTGGAGTGGCAGTTGTGGGTGAGAGGGGGCTGAGCCACAGCCACTGCCGAGGCCCTGGGGTGCCCTGGGACTGAACTCCATTCTTGGCATGCTTTCAGGGACTGCTAAAAAGAGCAGGATCCTCTCCAAGGAGGAGCAGAGGGTGGTCGCCTTTCACGAGTCCGGCCACGCCTTGGTTGGCTGGCTGCTGGAGCACACGGAGGCTGTGATGAAGGTAGGTTGCAGGTGGCTTGGGAGATGACCAGGACATGCCATGTGCGTTTGTGCTTCCTGAGAACAAAGCATGTGGGGTTTGCTGTCAGGTTCCAGACAGTGGCAGACACAGGATGCCAGAGGCAGGGGTGGGTCTGGCATCTGAACCACAGCTTTACCTCTGGGCATGACCAGGGCCGCTACCCTTGCCTGCCCTCAGCTTCACAGTGACAAGCTCCATTCACTGAAGGCTCTGAAGTGACAGACATGGAGTTGAGCTCAGCATTCAAGGGAAAAACTCTGGTGAGCAGTCCAGGCTTGAGCGTGCTCCTGTCTAATGGTGTTATCTTGTAGCTCCTTCCACAAAGCAAACAGGCAAGTCTGAAGGAGCTTGAGTGACCGTTAAAGCAGCTCTGACAGTTGGGGTGTCCACGCTGGCAGTTTGGTTTGAGGTGCATGCTCAGGGGCAGCTGCTCTGTGGAGACACCTCAGCCCCTGGCCAGCTGGCCCTGTCCAGGCCCCCCTCACTGCTCTGTAGTTCACTGTAGCAGATTATTGTCAGGGTCATGTTTGAGCAGCAGCAGGCAGTCCCTCTATGTCTCGGGGAGCATGAGAAGGCTGGTTCTGTGGCATGCTGCCCAGTGGATGTTTCCACTGGCACCTAAGGTGTCCAACAGGCACTGAGTGATGGGCCAGGCCCAGGGTGAGGAACAGGGCACTCATGAACTCATCAGTGAAGCCAAATAGTATCTTAGAAAATTAAAATTCATGCAGAAAAACTTGGGCTGGGGTTGTGGCTCAGTGGTAGAGCGCTTGCCTAGCACGTGCAAGGCCCTGGGTTTGATCCTCAGCACCACATAAAAATAAATAAGTAAAATAAAGGTATTGTGTCCAACTACAATTGAAAAATAAATATTAAAAAAATAATAATAAAATTCATGCAGAAAAACCCATGATGAGCTGTGTATAGTGGTTGCACACTGGGGAGTTTCGTTGACTTGGGAGGCTGAGGCAGGAGGACCACAAACGGTCCCAAGCCTGCCTGGGCACTATTGGGACACCTCAAAATAAAAGATGGAAGGGACTGGGGGTGTAGCATAGTGGTAGAGCACCCTGGATTCCATCCCCAGTACAGAGCAGAAAAAAGCAGAAACAGTAAACATCTGTGGGAACGAAGCATCAGGATTTCAGATTTCCTTTCCTTTTCAGGATAGTTTGTTGGCTGCAAGTCAGGTGACCTCGTTGTGTTGTGAGAGACTGCTGATGTGGTTGTCCCTCTGAGCGTGACTGCAGCAATCATGATTATCAAACCATTAATTTGGTTTTAGATTATTTGGGGCCTGGGATAGAACCCAGGGCCTCTAGGCCTCCACCGCTGAGCTAGAACTGCAGCCCTGGTTTCAGACGTTAACTAACCTCTCTTCTGACTCCTCCCTGACCTCTGTAGGTCTCCATAGCACCTCGGACCAATGCCGCCCTGGGCTTTGCTCAGATGCTCCCAAGAGACCAGCACCTCTTCACCACAGAGCAGCTGTTCGAGCGGATGTGCATGGCCCTGGGCGGTCGAGCAGCTGAGGCGATCTCCTTCAGCAGGGTCACTTCTGGTAGGGCTGGCCCACAGGATCTGGAGATGTCAGAGTGGGGTTGTGTTACAGCCTTGGGTTCTGTGCACATGATGGGGTAAATCTGGTGCAAGACCTCAGTGGTGCAAGGGCAGTTTATTTCATTCACTGTTTGTTTATTTATTTGGAGGGTGGTACCAGGGCTTGGACTCAGGGGCACTCGACCACTGAGCCACATCCCCAGCCATTTAGAGACAGGGTCTCACTTTTGCTGAGGCTGTCTTTGAACTCCTGATCCTTCTGCCTCAGCCTCAGCCTCCCCAACTACTGGGATTACAGGCGTGTGCCACTGCACCCAGACAATGCACTTGTTTTTAAAAGTTGAGCTGTTGCCAGAGAAGAATGGGAGCTAAGCAAGCCCTTTAAAATAATTATATAAAAAAATTTACATACGTACAGACTATAAGTGCGATTAATTGGTCACAGCTATATCAAAGTGTATAAAATTGAAGCAGCTTCCCTTTTCTCAAGCAGTTACTCCACTGGGATGTGCAGAAAGGTGACAAAGGGCCCTGCTCCACAACCAGGATGTCAAGCTCAAGGCTGATGGGCTCTCCTTACACGGAGTGGCCTCCTGCTGAGAATTGCCATGGGCATGCTGGGCTGTGGCTCAGTGGGCAAGCACGTGCCTAGCATGCGTGAGGCACTGGGTTCCATTTCTGACACCACATAAAAATATATATTATAATAAAATAAAGGTATTGTGTCCATCTACAACTAAAAAATATTAAAAAAAAAAAAAAGAATTTCCAAGGGTGAGCCAGGCAGGCATCCTGAGCAGTCTTTAAACCAAGAAGATCTCTTTTGGGCTGGGGATGTGGCTCAAGCGGTAGCGCGCTCACCTGGCATGCATGCATGCGTGCATCCTCAGCACCACATACAAACAAAGATGTTTTATCCACCGAAAACTAAAAAAAATAAATAAATACTAAAATTCTCTCTCTCTTTGTCTCTCTCTCTCTCTCTCTCTCTCTCTCTCTCTCTCTCTCCCCTCTCTTCCCTCTCTCTCCTCTCTCTCTCCCTGTTTTTAGAAAAAAAAAAAAAAGATTTCTTTTTTTTCCTTTTTACACTGGGGGTTGAACCAGGGTACTTTATCACTGAGCTACATCCCCAGCCCTTTTTATTTTGAGACAGGGTCTCACTAAGTTGCTAAAACTGGCCTTGGCCTTGCAGTTCTCCTGTCTCAGCCTCCCGAGTCTCTGGGGTTATGCAGCCCTGTACCTGGCTAACCCAAGAGCATTTTTAAGAGTGTTAAGGTTCTCCCTTAAGGAGCAGGAACCATGTGCAGACTCCTAATAATTTGCGTTGCAGTGAAAGTTCTCAGGGATAAAGTGTTAGGGGAGTGCAGTGCCTCGCCTCATGGGCTCTGATGGGACCTGGAACCTGGTGCCCCTATGCCCCACGGGCTCCTGAAATGTGCCCCTCCTTGATCCTGCACTCCAGGGGCCCAGGATGACCTGAAGAAGGTCACCCGCATCGCTTACTCCATGGTGAAGCAGTTTGGGATGGCACCTGGCATCGGGCCTGTCTCCTTTCCCGAGGCACAAGAGGGCTTCATGGGCATCGGACGACGCCCCTTCAGCCAGGGCCTCCAGCAGATGATGGACCATGTGAGTCTGCTCAGGCCTCCCTGCCACACCCCTGCTGAGCGAGAGGGGCCCCTGGGGCTGCTGCAGGTGTTTAGCTGTCCTGCTCAGGAGGCCCACTGTTGCCCGAGTACCCTGCTGCAGACCTGACTCAGGTTCGCCTCTCTCAAGTGCTGGTGTCACCCTGGCCCGTTGAGCATGTTTCCTTGTAAATCTGTGGAGAATGTCAAGTGCACTGAATAAAGCCAGTATACACCCCCCTGCAGCCTGTGGCCGGGCCAGGATGGTGTGCAGCTCTGTCCTGGGATGGCTTCAGCTGCTGCAGCTCATGTGGCTACTGTGGGTACAGCAGAGGACAGGTGGGACCCCTACAGCCACAGCCAGCAGGGTGTGAGTAGCTGCAGGTGGGCAGGCTTCTGGACATGGGTGTTCCTAAGACAGGTGTGAGCAGGAGACCGCTGTTTGTCACGAGAGCCGGAAGGTGTGTGCCTGTGTTACTTCCCTGCACTTAGGAGTTGGAACTGGCTGTTGGGGATGAGTCTGTAGACAGCACTCAGCTGTCCTTTCTTGTGACAGATCTGCCCCTTTCCTCCACAGGAAGCAAAACTGCTGGTGACCAAGGCCTACAGACATACCGAGAAGGTGCTGCTGGACAACCTAGACAAGCTGCAGGCGGTGAGGGCCAAGCGGGCACCTGGCACAGCCTCCCTCTCCCTGTAGCACTCAAATGTGTGCCCACAAACCCCAACTAGCCCAGCCTAGTCTCTATGTCACGTGTCCAGCCAGTCCCTCCCCATAGAAGAGCATCCTCTTCCCTCACGGCCACATGACTCAGCTTCAGTAGTCATTAACTTTTTTTTGGTACTAAGGGTGGAACCCAGGGGTGTCTTATCACTGAGCAACCTCCCCAAACCTTTTTTAAATTTTATTATGAGACAGGGTCTTACTAAGTTGCTTAGGGCATCACTAAATTGCCCAGGCTGTCCTTGAACTTGTGATCCTCCTGCCTCAACCTCCTGAGCTGCTGGGATTGCTGCATGGTGTGTCCCACCATGCCTGGCCTTCCCTGTTCTTGGCGACCCTGGCTATCCAAGATTTGAGATCTCCCTTGTTGGGATTGTTTGATGTCTTTTTTTTTTTTTTTTTAGTTGTAGGTGGACACAATACCCTTATTCTATTTATTTATTTTTATATGGTGCTGAGAATTGAATGCTAGGCAAACACTGTACCACTGAGCCTGATGTCTTTTTATAGTGGGGTTGGTAGGCTCTGGGGAGAATGGTTCCAGAGGTAGAGTTACTTTTGTGATCCTGGGCCCTGATAACTGCCACCAGAATGTGGTGGTGGTGATGGCTCTTTGTGCCTCAGAGGTAGAAGGTCACTGGGCACTTGTTTCTTCACCTCTTGTTTTGTTACACTGAACTGGCTCTTCTGTCAGCTGGGAATGGTGTTGGGGGACCCAGACCCAAGCCCCTACCTCACCAAGCACTGTGGGCAGCTCATTTGCAGGCTAAACCTGCCTCTGCATGTGAATCGGTGCATGGGGTTGGTCAGCCCTGCTCTGTAGCCTTGGTCTCACTACAGGGTGGACGAGGATGGGTGCAGGTCGGGATCCTACTGACTGTAAAGCAGACCTGCCTGGTTAGGACTGTGCAGTTGCTGAAAGCAAGCAGAGACTTGGAAGGGAAGTAGAGAGTTGATGAGGCTTGCAGCTGGAGGATGGTCCCAAGGCCAGGCCGGGGGGGTGGGGGGTGGGGGGTCTCGCACATGCTGTCCTGGTGCCTCTGTGCCCTTGGAAAGAGCACCGTCCCAGCTGTCCTGCACAGAAGGGCCTCCCTGGGCAGAGGGGCTCTCTGCAACGCCTCCCTGTCTCAGATATCCTGCTCTCAAAGGCACTTGTCCTGCGATGCAGGAACTCACATAACGCTGTGTTTGTTCTTTCTAGCTGGCAAATGCCCTTCTGGAAAAGGAAGTGATAAACTATGAGGACATTGAGGCTCTCATTGGCCCACCGCCCCATGGGCCTAAGAAAATGATCCCACCACAGAGGTGGATTGATGCCCAAAGGGAGCAGCAAGCCTCTGGGGAGGAGGAGGTGGCCCAGCAGCCTACACCCCAGGGGGAAGAGCCCTCTTGGCCCAGATAGGTGCAGCTCTTCGACCGCACCTCGGTGATCCAGGGCTTCTCCCCAGCAGCCCCTCACCCCTGCCCCATTTCCTGTCGTGTGAGATTTGCACCTTGTGCCTGTGGAGCCTTCCAGGCCTCTGTGGCGGGCCTGTCTGCTGGTCTCTGTCAGTGTTAGCCACCTCTTCAGAGGCAGCTGGCACTCCTGGTATTTGCACATCGCTCCCCCGTTAGGAATGCACGTGGAGGTGCCCCAGTTCCCAGGTCCAGGACTCGCACCTGCACGTGTGGCTGCATGGTCCAGAGACAGCCCAGCAATCAGACTGAAGCCAGGCCTGTCCTGAGACTCCCACGGAATGCTAACAGGGTCCACCATGAAGGGCCCTCTGAGCCACTTGTCCTCTTCTCATGGCACTCACTCGGCAAGGGGACAACAGCTTTGGGACTGGGCACTGGGCCCTAGAGGACTCAAACATCGCACCTGCCGCCGTGTGGACAGCTGTGAGGAGGGAACCTCTCCTCTCTGGTCCAGCCTTGTGTGTGGGGAAACACCTGGGTTTTGACCCCGCTGAGGGTCACGCTGCTTCACTGACAAGTTCTGTGGTGGGGCTGGGGGGCAGCTTGGGTTAGCGCGTGCCTAACGTGCACACTCCGGGTCCATCCCCAACACCACAAAGAAAAATAAAATCCTGCAGGTGGAGAGCCTTTGTGCTGCACTGCCCAGGTTACAGAGTCCGGTTGCAGATCATCTCTGAGGCACGTGGTGACCAGAAGACCATCTAGGGTGGAGCATGGACACCTAGCGGGGCCCTGGCTCTGGCTCCTGGAGTGGCAGGTGGGCACCTGCTGGCAGCTCCTGCCCTTGGTGCCTCAGCGCTCCCTGTGCAGTGGCACTTGGAGCTGTGAATCGTGGTCACTTCCTTTTGTCCCAGTGCTGACTCGCCCTGAGGAAGCCTGCAGGGCTGTGGGAGGTACATGGGGCAGGGGCTCTGGGCGCTTTGTGAGGGACACTGCCTGGGCCCCCAGGTCTCCAACTGTACTACCAGAGACTTGTACCTGGGAGGTATCTGGCTGGTGCTGCCCCAGGGCACGTCCTTGGCAGTTGTCCTCAAGTGGACATGGCACCTGCGTTGCCCATTGAATGGGCTGTGTGTGTATCCTCTGGGGAGTCATGGGATGGGCTGAGTCCAGGCCACAGCAGTTAGGGCAGCACCTCAGAGGAGTGGACCAAGGTGCAGCCTGGCCCCCAGCACTTGTCAGTGGCCATTGCTCTGATTTATAGAAGTGAGTCCTGTAGGCTGACTCTGGGCATCCTCGATGATCGCAATGAGCCCCACTTGTGCTCAGGCTTCTGGGATGCGTGCCACTCTTGTGCTGCAGCTGTGTCATGCCTACACCGCTGAGGTCCCCAAGGTGCCAGCTCCAACAGCAGCATGTGGGTCCCTAGGCAGCGGGGCTGCCCTGGGCAACCCTGTGGGCACCACGAGGCCT
The DNA here is from genome assembly GCF_021218885.2 of Marmota monax. Lineage (NCBI taxonomy): Eukaryota > Metazoa > Chordata > Mammalia > Rodentia > Sciuridae > Marmota > Marmota monax. Next base: position 36,108,842 of record NW_026695224.1, read on the forward strand.
GCAGGTGCACTGTGGCCCCCTTCCCAGGGGGACCAGAACGTGCCCTTCGAGCAGGTGTGTCTATCACTACAACCCCAGAAAGCCACTGAAGGGTAAGAAAGAAATCATGCCCCATTTTCCATGCGTTCAGATAATGGTGGACTTTAACTTCTATTTTAAGCATTTTCAGCGAGCCTCTCTGACCTGTGTGTGGCCACAGGCCTGACTGAAGCTGAGAGGCTGGTGGTGGTTCTATGACTAGCTCATCTTTGACCCAGAGTTGCTTAGTTAGTGCCTTGCTTTTTGCAAAGGCTGGCTTTGAACTCATGATCCTCCTGCCTCGGCATCCTGGGCTACTGGGATTACAGGCGTGTGCCACCAGGCCTGGCCCTGTATGTGATCGTTTTTTGTTTTTTGTTTTTTTTTTTGGGGGGGGGTTAAAGAGAGAAATTTTTTTTTAATATTTATTTATTTTTTTTTAGTTATCGTTGGACACAACATCTTTGTTGGTATGTGGTGCTGAGGATCGAACCCGGGCCACACGCATGCCAGGCGAGCGCGCTACCGCTTGAGCCACATCCCCAGCCCGATGTGATAGTTTTATAAAGACCAGGATTGTGGGCTGGGGCTCAGCAGGAGCACACATGCCTAGCATGAGTGAGGCACTGGTTCGATCCCTAGCACCACATACATAAAAAATAAACAAAGGCATTATGTCCATCTACTTAAAAAAAAATGGATTGTATATCTGGGGGCGTTCCATATGCTGAGAGACAAGGAAGCTGTTACCAACTCTTTATATATTTTTGGTACTGGGGATTGGACCCAGGGGCATTTTACCATCAAGCTACATTCCCTGTCCCTTTTTTTTTTTTTTTTTTTTGAGAGAGGGTCTCACTAAATTGCCTAGGCTGACCTCAAACTTGGAATCCTCCTGCCTCCACCTAAATTGTTGGGATCATTGCCACCACGCCCAGTTTAGCTTGGGTTTTTCTGAAGCCCAGAGAACTCTGGAGTTACTCTCAGGACACACCAGCAGGGAAGGTGGGAGCCAGAGCAGATGCAGGTTGGTTTGGAATGAGTAGGTTATGTCTGTAATTGTGTATCAGTACAATCAATCTAGTTACAGGGGTGGACCTGAGAAATGGGTCCACAGAACTCTGTTCATGGTTCTTACTTACCTGACAAGCCCGTGAAGCTGCTGGACTATGAACTCTGCAGCTGGGAACTGACCTTCCTGGGCCAGGTTGCTCAGTGGTTATCATCACGACAGGTTTAAACTCTCCTTTGAAATCTGATTAATTGACTAAATCTTGTTCGGTAGCAGTAAGACTCAGTATTCCAATGGGTCTAGTATGTGCCTACGGGTCCTGTTTTCCCCCTTTTCTATATTTAATAAAGTTGAGTAAAGGCCTTCTCTGTTAGTGGTAACTGAGGTTAGACATGAAAATGAGACATTTTATTAATCACTGTAATTTTTTAGTGTCTAGATCAGTTGATTCATTTTGATATTATGTGTAAATGGACAATTTAAAAAGAACCCTCAATCTCTTACTGAGAGAAGATCTCAAAAAATCAGTCTATTTTACAATATTATCTTTTAATTAGGTATCTCTTAGTTGTCTTTTAGAAAATATGATTAAGTTTACTTCCCAGTGTAGGGAGTGATATATAAATATCATATAATGTTTCATGGATCATAGGTCCAATCAGAGAACTTATATAATACCAATTTCCAACAAGGTTTGCAACTTTTTAAAAAATTTAATTGAAGGGTTTGTAACTTTTATTGTTCAAAACCAATGTACGACTTTAATTTGGAGAACATTAATCCTAATAAAATATTCTCCCAAATCTCAAAACTATTCAACAAACAAAAATAATATGCAAGAATCATCAGTGTCTTTGAATCAATCAAATTTAGTCTCCAAGGAGAACTGTCAAAATTGGGATCTAAGTCAGCAGTTTAATGTATTTAGTGTTTAATCAAGGATGTAAATTTATTCACCAAAATTAATCCTTGCCTTAAATAGTAAGAATCCTTAGACAATAAAGACCTTCCTTAAAGGAAATAAACTTAACATTTTAATAGGTCTTTAACATGTCAAAATATGGACAAAATTTAGTTCACATCAACATAGTAAAATTAGGGAAATAGTCTGAAATATCCTTGAATTAATTGGTTAAAATTTTTATAGCCAGTCCAGTACATATAAATCTTTTTCAATTGTTTTAACTTCCTATATCATCTGTCTTGAATAATGATATAAATATTTTCCTATTTAGGAAAATACTGTTATCATTAAAATCTAGAATATAAAGAAGTTGTTTTACCCAAAGATGATTTCTTTTTTTCTTCTTAGGACCTCCAATATGTGCTTCCTCTCTGTTGAACAAAGTATCTTCTTTTCCTTTTAGAATTTTTCCTGGTTATACTTTGGTACAACTTCTGAAAACCTTAGAATCTAAACAAATTATTGTACCTTGATAAGAAGAAATGTCTCAAAGAAAATATAGTTAAAGGGCTGGGGTTGTGGCTCAGCAGCAGAGCGCACGCCTAGCATGTGCAAGGCCCTGGGTTCGATCCTCAGCACCACATAAAAATAAATAAGATAAAGATATTGTGCCCAACTAAAAGCTAAATATTAAAAAATATACATATATAGTTAAAGCCCTTGGATACTTCTGTAGACAGAATTATATTTGTTTATCATCTTATAAAGTTTGTACAATAATCCGAGAGATTACTTGATGATTGTATTATCTCTTGAAAGCAAATTTATAGTAAAATATATTTATCTCAAATATCTAACTAAAAGGCAGAGCATTAGGTAAATGCATGTATTAGAAATATCTAAATTATGTGTTTTCTGTTGAAGAAAAATGATTAGATAAATATATATTTAACAATTAGATATGTTAATTATTTTATGGATAAACAATTAGACATTTTATGTATTAACAATTATAGGTTATCTAAATACCTAGAAAAATATATACCAGGAATAAGAGCATAACTTATAGTTGTATAAACTTTCTGTAACCACGTGGTTCTTAAGATATTTGGATCCATTTTAATTTTCCTTGAATAAGTAGTGCATTTTTTATATACATGACATCACATAATAAGATCCTTGTGTATATATTTATTTCTTGTGATTATATAGTCAGGAATGACAATAAGGATTTTTTGATTATCACAGGAACATTGCCGGCTTTTGTTCCTGAGGCAAGCAAATACATCTTCATAACCTTCAAAATTAAAAGCAAAATATAAAGAAACATATTTTGGATAATTCCCATTAATAGCATTATTTAGTAACATAACCATAGAGAAAAAAATCATCAGGTTATTTAGCTCATAAATAACTTAAATTCAGGGCTGCAATGTGGAAATCTGTGGAATTAGATTTTGCCTGAAAAAGATATCTTTCTTTTTTTTTTTTTTTTTTTTTTTAATTTTTTATTGTGGGTTGTTCAAAACATTACAAATTTCTTGACATATCATATTCCACACTTTGATTCTAGTGGGTTATGAACTCCCACCTTCACCCCATACACAGATTGCAGATTCACATCAGTTACACATCCATTGATTTACAAATAAGATATCTTTCATTAGCATTTACAGGTGGGCATTCTTAAAAATGTAGGCTCTGTGTAGTTCCCGGTAGTAGGTCTGAAACAGGAAGTACAGGCTAGTGGCTGGAAGGCGGAACCAGAAGTCCTGTCTGAGTGACAGTGCAAGGACCAGTGGGAAGCCTGTGGAAATGCGGGGGGCGGGACCAAGAAGCCTCCTCCCGCCAGCCAGGCTTCCTTCGGTTACCACGGTGATGGAAACAGCTTGGAGCTGACTGCCCATTGTCAGGGGCAGAGGCACCTTGAGCTTCTCTAGCCGGTTGCACTGCTATGATTTGTTTTTTTCTCCACCCTGCGGGAAGTAGTTTGCCTTGTGTCTGCCACCTGCGCTTGCTGCAGCAAGTGTTTTCCCTTACAGCACGTGGCACTTATTTAAAAGTGAGTTTTAAGGGCAGACGCCAGTGTTACTATCAGATTTTAAGGCAATCTGCGTTTGGCACCCAGGCCAGGTCGTTTAAGGGTTAAAAGCACTGCAGGCAGTGGGTCGAGTTACAGACCCCATAAAGAGCAGCGGCTAAGTTCCAGCCATTCTGATCTGTAGGACAAGAATGTAGCAGAGGTCCAGTATAAACTGAATATTCACAAAACAACAGAAAAACAAAATTCACTTCTCTACAGGTCAAGAATCCTTGTATCAAGTCTCATCATAGAATCCTTCTTCCCTTTTTCGCACTCTCCAAGTGCAGACTTCTAGTACATAAACCCAAAAAAATCTTTACCTAATATTTCAAAATACAAAGATTCACAAAAACAATCCAAAAAAGGTCCACAAAAGCACTTTTACCATAGGAGAGGAATGAACTTAACAATATATCCCATTAATCATCTTAATAATTCTTCACATTTATTTAGGGTCTCTAGAATTGCAAAAATAATTTTTTTGATCTAAAGATGAAATATTCCCAGATATTAAATATTTTTATCACAGATTTTTCTTCTGCCTAATTCACTTACTTTCTACAATTCAGCCCCCAATACTTTGAAATCCTAAGGGCGCTTAACTTCTGGAGGAAATTCCAAACCTACTAAACTTCTAAAATTCACCCTGGAGACCCTGTTCAGGCGCCAATTGTCGCATTCCACAACTAAACACTCAGGGTCACTCTAGGGGAACTGGGCTGCATGAAATAGCCACACAGAGACAGACAAATACCTTTCTCTTTGGGTCCTGTGACGGCTCCTCTGACCTTAGGGGTCCTTGGAAAGGGAGATCGAGGGACAGGTGCTGAACTCTTTTACTGGGAAGAAGCCATTCAAATGAGGCAAGGAGTAGGATTACAAGGTGAGAGTAGCTCAACCCCTCTGGGTGCTGCCTACTCCTAGGGCCACTTCCAGAGCCACACCTTATTATCCAAGCAAGGGAAAGCCACGAGTTATTGTATCAGGATTTAAAGTTGTGTGCATTTGGAGTGGCTCCCCACAATTGGGGGTCAGTCCTGAAAGAAGATCTGGACCTATGCCCCATCCTTCCATGGGTGTTCATCTGGGAATTCTGGACCTCCTTAGTTGAGGCCTGCCGGCTGATGATTGGCTCACAGCGGCCCCAGCAACATCTAGCTGATTGTATTTAATTTATTTTCTGATAGTCAGTATGTAGTTAATGCTATAGTATCTCTTGAAGATGCTGGTAGGATTTCCCCTTCTTCTACTGTTTTCTCTTTGCTTTCCACTATACAAAGTCTAATCTGGGACAGAAAAGATCCATTCTTTATAGGACATATCAGGGCACATACAGGATTGCCTGGAGCCCTTAGTTTGGGCAATGATTTAGCAGATAAAACTACACATGACATACATATTTTCTCTACACTAGAAGAAGCTATAAATTTTCATAAAAAGTTCCTTGTCAATGCTAATACTTTACAAAAGCATTTTAAAATAACTAAGGAACAAGCTAGACAAATAATAAAACAATGTCAAAATTGTGTGACCTTTTTACCACAAGTTAATCTTGGAGTCAATCCTAGAGGATTGATACCTAACCATATTTGGCAGATGGACGTCACACACTTGCCAGAATTTGGAAAATTAAAATATTTGCATGTTACAGTTGATACTTCTTCTGGATTTTTGATGGGCTCCCTTCATGCCGGAGAAAAAACTAAAGATGTTATAGCTCATTGCTTACAAAATTTTGCCACTGTGGGTGTTCCAAAACAGTTAAAAACAGATAATGCCCCTGGTTATACTTCTACCTCTTTTAAACAATTTTGCTCAACATTTGGCATTACTCATATAACAGGAATCCCATACAATCCACAGGGACAAGGCATAGTTGAAAGAGCTCATCAAACTATTAAAATGTACTTATTAAAGCAAAAAGAAGGAATTGGGAAGGGGTATATATTCCCCAAAGATAAACTTAAAATAACCCTTTTTACTCTAAACTTTTTAAATTTGGATTTATCAGGACTTAGTGCTGCGGAAAGGCATATGTGTCCAAAAAATGTACATAAGCCCAAGGTACTTTGGAAGGATATTCTAACAGGACAATGGAAAGGTCCTGACCCAGTAATTGTCTGGAGTCGGGGGTCTGTTTGTGTGTTTCCACAGGGAGAACAGCAGCCGATTTGGATTCCAGAGAGATTAACCAAGGTCCTGACCCAGTGATTGTCTGGAGTCGGGGGTCTGTTTATGTGTTTCCACAGGGAGAACAGCAGCCGATTTGGATTCCAGAAAGATTAACTAAAGCGATTTCTACACACCAAAAAGAAGATGATTTGGCTCAAATACATAACAACTGATATCCAAAACTCCAGTTTGGCTATTCTTACATCTGCAACAGAACCAGGATGCTTTTTTCAATATCTATTTTATTATTGCCCTTTGCCATATCATGAAGTTCTATTTTGTTTTTTGAGCTCATACAGACCTAGGTTAATGTTTTGCTGATCAGTTCTATTTTTTGACTATAGAGTTTTTAAACATTGCAATGGAGATTTCACCTGTAAAAAGTTATAAGGCCTTTACTATAATGTTATGTGTTGTATGTATTATATTATGTGTGCACACTTGTGTTTTGTGTTATATGTTTGAATGTACGTATGTCCATATATCATATATGATGAGCGCTCATGATAAAATGGATCCAAATATTTTTTTTCACGTGATTTATATGGTTTAATTTAAATTGGGTAAACAACTGTTGAGGATTGTTTTAATATGTAAACAAAAAAGAAGGTTAACAGATCTGTTTGTTTACTTTCACCTTTCCTTTTCATTATATTTAATAATTCTCTTAAAGATAATGTAAATTGTTAAGAAAATTGTTTTCTTTTAGTGCCTTCTGTAATGTTACATAATTTTTTCTTTAGCCATTATTGCCAGAATTCCTATCTTCATCCCAGTGCTGGTGAAGTCAAAGATAAAACCAATCTACAGCTTCTACAATAGCCATCACTGAACTGCTTGCAGAACTTGCCTGGACACATTGTGAGCTCACCTGTATGCATTGTGAACTATCTGTTGGTGCAGCGACTTGTGGTAATGTTGGGGTATTTTTGCTGATGATGTCACCGGTGGTACAATTTTTCAAAGGAGCCCTCAATTGGCTTAATGTCATGGCATTTTGCATCCTCCTCTACTAGTGATGGTCTAAAATTTGGGGGCCAACAGAGGTGAGGCAAAGAACCTCACCCCCCCGCTGGTACAAAGACCTCTCCACAGGTGTGGCTGTATACTGGACCGGTAGTCAGTGACGGGTAAGATCCAATTGCAATGGTACCAACCTAAGGACCATATGTACTATTGGACAACCTAAGGCAGGCACGGTCCCTAAGCCACATGCTTGTTGTTTAAACAGAGAGGGGGAGATGTTGAGAGCCACAGCCAAAGGGGCCCCAGCAAACTTCCAGCTGCCAGCAAACTTCCAGCTGCCGGCTGATGATTGGCTCACAGTGGCCCCAGCAACATCTAGCTGATTGGCTCCTCGGCCCCAGCAACATCTAGCTGATTGGCTCCTCTGCGGTGATGCTCATTGGGCTGTTTCCCTGCCCTTTCAGACCACGGAGCTGCTCATTGGGGGACTTTTTTGGCTCCGCCCACGTGACCCAGCCAATCGGCCTCAAGAGCAGGAGGATTGTGGGAGGTGGAGAGAAGCTTGGAGGGGAGAGAGAGGCTTGTGGAAAGCCGGTGGTGGCAGTTGAGGCTCTGAGGGTTTTTCCTGAGAGGCTGTTTTGTTTGTCGTGTGTGGTTCTAAAAATAAAGTTAGTTTCTTTTGACAAGTGGCTCCTGATTGTGCCCAGCCAGACTGCGGCATTTGGTGGCCCGTACGGCCAATCAAGGCCCACACCCAGGACATAAATTCTTGGGCAGAGACATGTCTACATAATTCTATGCCAGGGGACTGGGTCTGTTTCTATAGTTAAAACAACAACAACAACAACAAAAAAAAAACATGCCAGCCAAATCTGCACAACTGTTCATTTCTTAATTGTTCCCAGTGACAACACTATATTTTCAGCAGAATTTCATATCAGAACTTTTCTTTGCCCCTCAATTTTACATACATAGGAAATCAGGAATGTTCGGGCTTCAAAAAGTTGGATTCTATGTCCTTTTGGGGCTGGGCATGATAGCATACACCTATAATCCCAGTGGCTGAGGAGGCTGAGACAAGAGGATCTTGAGTTCAAAGCCAGCCCCAGCAATGGCAAGGCACTAAGCAACTCAGGAGACCCTGTCTCTAAATAAAGTACAAAATAGGGCTGGGGATGTGGCTCAGTGGTTAAGTGCCCTTGGATTTAATTCTCAGTAACAAAATAAAATGCAAGAATCTGTGTCCATTTTGGTTTTGTGCAGCAGAGTAGTCTCCAAATCACAACTTTAGGGCTGGGTTTGTGGCTCAGTGGTAGAGCACTCTCCCAGCATGTGTTTGTTGCTAGGTTCAATCCTCAGCACCACCTACAAACAAATAAATAAATAAAGCTACTGTGTCCATCTAAAATATATATATATATATATATATATATATATATATATATATCACAAATATATATATAAAATTACTTTATTTTTTAAATTTTATTTTCTTACAGCCACCTTGATTCTGATGTCGATTTCAGACCTGACTTCTACCAGGTGTTCCAGGCAGCATCTTTTCCCCCACCTTTGGCACTGGAGACTGAACCCCAGGTGCCTTACTACTTTTTTAGTTGTTTTTTTTTTTTTTTTTAAGAGAGAGAGAATTTTGTCCAGGCATAGTAAAGCACACCTGTGACTCCAGCCTTGTGGGAGTATGAGGAAGGAGGATTACATGTTCAAGTCCAGCCTGGGCAACTTGGCAAGATCCTGTCCCAAAAACTAAAAAGGCCCAGTGGCTCAGGAGACTGAGGTAGGAGGATCATGAGTTCTAAGCCAGCTTCGGCAAAAAGTGAGGTACTGGGCTGGGGATGTGGCTCAAGCAGTAGTGTGTTCACCTGGCCATGCATGCGGCCTGGTTCGATCCTCAGCACCACATACAAACAAAGATGTTGTGTCCACCGAAAACTAAAAAATAAATAAATAAAGTGAGATACTGGGGCTGGAATTGTGGCTCAGCGATAGAGTGCTTGCCTAGCACGTGCAAGGCTCCTGGTTCGATCCTTAGCACCACATAAAAATAAAATAAAGATATTGTGTCCAACTACAACTAAATAATAACCGAGGTACTAAGCAACTCAGTGAGACCCTGTCTCTAAATAAAAATAGAAAATAGGGTGTGGGGGGGATGTGGCTGTGGCTCAGCGGTAGAGCATTCGCCTAGCACATGCGAGGCACTGGATTCAATCCTCAGCGCCACATAAAAATAAGTAAATAAATAAAATAAGGTATTGTGTCCAACTACAACTAAGAAATACTTTAAAAAAAAAAAAGGAAAATAGGGCTAGGAATCTGGCTCAAAGGTCAAGTGCCCCTGAGTTAAATTCTCAGTACCCCCCTCCAAAATAAATAAGTAAATAAAAATAAATAAATAAAAAGGGTTGGGGGTGAAGCTCAGTGGTAGTGTCCATGGGTTCCTTCCCTGCTACCAAAAAAAAAAAAAAAGCCCACGAGGAAGAGCCAGGTCCATAGTGGGAGTATCAAAAAGGCCTGAAGACATGGAAAGCAACTGGTATGCCCACGGAAATCTGTCCCAGGTCAAGACAAATGTTCTCTCACAAACACTTCCTCCAAACTTCTTCTGCTGTGGTTATACCTCCAGAACAGTGTGGGTTCAATTCCCAATTCCAGCAGAGTGATGGTGAGGGAAGGCAGTAGGGTTTTCCAAAGTTTTGGGTGAAGACTGAGGAAAGACATGTTCTTGTTTCCTCCACACTTCTGCGCTGGTGAAGGCCCTTGACCACCATGGATTCCACCATGTCTCCTGGGTGCAAAGCCATTGCACCAGCTGTTATGGGGCAGACCGCTCAGAAAACACACTAAGTCTATTTTGTCTGAATTGGAGAGTATTTAGGTGGCCGGCCAGCCACTGCTCCCAGTAGGACCCATAATGGTCAGTCTCTGCAAGGAACAGTCTTGAGCCTAAGCATTTCAGGGTCTTTAAAGGCAAAAACTGCAAAAACCACATTCAAGTTGATGTAGCTGCAAGCAAGCAGGAGTACAGAAGCTGAAGTGAGCAGTTAGGGAAACAATGAAATGGGTACACTGGTATTTCCCATGGGACTGTCCAGGTTGACATAGCAGTAAGCAAGCAGAAGTGAAATGAGTCAAAATGATCCTAGTTGAGTACAAGTTAGAGCATGGTTACTAACATCTAGACAATCAATCTCTGACAGGGTACGTTGCCCAAGAAAAATGGGAACCAAAGAGAGAATAATTTACATTGTATGAGAATTGCCATTTTGTGTTGCCAAACATGCTATGCAACTATTGATAGGTACAGAGGCGGAGTATTCCCATAGGAGAAGCCTCTCTTATATGACGTGGAGTCTCAGGGTAAATGGAGTCTGTTTGGTCATTGCCCGTAATACAACTACTTCTCACTGACTGGCCCCTTTCAGTGTTCTGTGGCTATAACACACCTTACCTCCCAGCATTTCCTACTTCACAGACTGGAAAACATAATGCCCAAGTCGCAACACTAGTTCAGAGGTGGAGTTCAGGCAGCACTACACCTGAAACTCCTAGGACTTGTGGACCCGACTGTTGTGAAGAATGGAAGCCTAGAGAGGCCTTAGCACCGACTTCCCAGACGGATACTGGTTATACCTTTATTGAGCAGTGCTTTCATTTACAGCTTTGCATGTGCAAACAATTGGGCAGGAATCAGGGCTGGCCTTGCCCTTGTTTCATAACTGAGCACACACCTACTAAACAGCAGAACTAGGGTTTGAACTTCCCTTTAGGTTGTTGTGTCCTCTTTGCATGTTCCCTCCTCCTGGTCATTAAGTCTGTGATCCTTCAGTGCCTAGCAACTTGTTTTTTCTAAGATTGAAGGATATATATATATATATATATATATATATATATATAATATTGCATGCAACCTCTTTATTCAGTGTCGGACACGAGCCTACAGATTCCTTATATTATGTAATAAAATTTCTAAAATGTTGATTTTTACCAGGTCAAAGTTTGGTGGATAGAGAGAGGGTGAGAAAGAAAAAGGGTTATTGGGATGTAAAAGTTTACAAATAGTATCGGAGTGTTATAACTTCAGATTTGTTCTGAATGGAGGTGAAGTGGGCATAGGACAAGTAAAGCCAGAATTAGACAGGCAGTCAGTATAGATAGGTAAATCAGGTCAGGTCAATTTTGATTGAGTCCTGAGAAACTGGAGACAGTCCCCTGAGGGATTGAAATGTTATTTCCTTCAGAGCCCTTTCTCCACCCTTATCAAGAACCTGCCCATGCTCCAACTGTTGCTCAAGTAATCTGTCCCAGGAATTACCCCTCCCTACAGGGAGCTATAAGGTGGTTCACGTGTCCTGGGTTGCACCATCCTCACCTTCCCCCTTCAGCCCACCGGTTTCCCACCTACTGGCCAGCCCACCTAGCATTCCTGGGCCTAGACAGGTGCACAGGAGGGAAAAGATAAGGAGAAGAGGGCAGAAGAACAAAGGAAGCCTAGGACATCTAAAAAGGGCAGAACACCTTGCTTCTTGGGATACCAGCTATGGCCCCCTTCTCCCCCGCAGTAGAAGTCTACCTTACCGCTTTTTAAATAAATCATGCTTTATATGCTTGCCTTGGCGAGCTTCTCTAATGTTCAAACTTCAACATGCTGGGGAGCAGAAATTGTCACCTAACTGGCTTTAACACAAGTATTTATCCCTCGCTGCTCCATGGTACCAGGGATTGAACTCAGGGCGCTCCGCCACTGAGCTACATTCCCGAGCCCTATTTATCGGTGTTCTTGATGGAACTCAATGCCTTGCGCATGCTAAGCACATTTTTCATTTTTTATTCTGAGACAGAGTCTTGCTAAGATGCTCCGATCTTGTGATGCGCCTGCCTCAGCTCTTGGGGTCTCAGGCATTGTGCTATTGGCTCCATATTTGCAACCCGCCACGCCTATTCTTAGAGAAGTTACCCTAACCTGGGGCCTAAGGTCAATGGTGGCTCACTTGTGTTTATGCGGTTAAAGGAGCAAATGCACGTTTAAGTACTGAATGCCCACTTTGTACAAAAACCCCACTACAAGTTTTACCTAAAGAAAGAGGCATAAATGTTCCAATGGGGTGTCGAAGGACAAGGGAACAAGCGCTGGACCACGGAGGTCTAAGGGTTTATGGCTCGAGTTCTCAAGTTGTTTGGTGGTTTTTGGTGCTGGGGATGCACAGGCCAGGCAAGCGCCCTACCTGAGCTGCCCCCCAGCCCCACTCCGCAAGTCCTTAAAGGTTTCCTGCCTCTGTGCCGCTGACGCGCCGCGTCCCAGCAGCAAAACCGCCACCACTCTAGCCTTCCCTTAGCGCGCGACGGCCGGAGCACCGGCACCGGTACCAACCGCGGCTGGGGTGCCCCGAGCCTGCGGCGCGCTGGTAGCCCGGAGGTGCGCCCGTGACGTCCGTTTCCTCCCGGCTCTGATTGGGCGAAGCGTTTCGGCCCTTCTGATTGGTCGGATACACTACCACCCCAGAGGGCTTTGCGGCGCCACTTCCTTTCCGTCCTCCGATTCCGCGCTAGAGGTGAGTTCGTCCCTCTGCTGCCATCAGATTCCATCCTCCGCCATCAGCCCATCGCAGCCGCCCGCGCGGCCATGGCTAGGCTTCTTTGTTGCCGCAGGCGGCGTCGGCCTGGGACCCAGGCGGGAGGACCTGGGGTGGGGGCCCAGGGCGCGCGGCCAGGCTCCGGCCCTCACTCGTCGCCCTTCTCCCCTCGAGGCCGTAGGCCGCCATGGCGCCCAGCCGGAATGGCATGATCCTGAAGCCCCACTTCCACAAGGACTGGCAGCGGCGCGTGGCCACGTGGTTCAACCAGCCGGCCCGGAAGATCCGCAGGTGCGTGGCGGGCGCGTGGGTACCCGGGGCCGGGCGCTGTGCCGCGGTGGGGCGCCAACTGGGGCACGTCGCCCCCGCGTCGCGGAGTGGAGGTGACCGCCGCCCGGCTTCTCTCCCCGCAGGCGCAAGGCCCGGCAAGCCAAAGCGCGCCGCATCGCGCCGCGCCCTGCGTCGGGACCCATCCGGCCCATAGTGAGGTGCCCCACGGTGCGGTATCACACCAAAGTCCGAGCTGGCAGGGGCTTCAGCCTGGAGGAGTTGAGGGTGAGTGCGGGAAGCGGCGCGGGCCGCGGGTCCGGCCCTCGTGGGTCCCAGCCAAGTGATGACATTCTCCGGAATCGCTGTACTGCCTTGATGAAAGTACACTTGAACCCTTTTCCATCTGACGGCTGAGCGTTTGTTGTGGCCCCGTGGGGGACGGCTCCGTGGGCCTTCATCCGTGCCTGCTTTTGGTGCAGGTGGCAGGCATCCACAAGAAGGTGGCCCGGACTATTGGCATCTCTGTGGACCCCAGGAGGCGGAACAAATCCACCGAGTCCCTACAGGCCAACGTGCAGCGGCTGAAGGAGTATCGCTCCAAGCTCATCCTCTTCCCCAGGAAGCCCTCCGCCCCCAAGAAGGGAGACAGCTCTGTGAGTACCGCGTGCTGGGAAGTAGGAAGGTTGGGAGCTGAGAGGCAAGGTTCAGGTCGAATGATCTCTGTGCCTGGGGCCATCATATTCTCCAGCACCTTGTCATTATGTGTGGGCATTGTGGTTGATGGTGAGGACTCTTGGGCTAACCAACTGCCAAGGTGTCCTGCTGTGGTCTTGAGCCGAGCTCTTCTGTGTGGCGGCAGCTGACAGTGCTGTGGACTTGAAGCCTGTTTGCCTTGCTCAGATGCATCTTGTCCAGAGGTGTTCTGAGGAGGCTTAGAGGGTAAAGTCAGCAGTGTCCATCTTTGTGGGCTTTCATGTAGGTTGCATTAGGGAATGGGTTTGCTCTGCTCCCATTCTGGGTGCTCAGGACCAGGTGAGCATTGTTCTGGGCCTGTTTTATCTCTAATGACTGGGCACATAAGGGCTCAGGATATTGTGACACTTAGGTAAAGTGGAGCTGGACTCAACTTCAGTCTTACTCCACAGGCTGAAGAACTCAAACTGGCCACCCAGCTGACAGGACCGGTGATGCCCATCCGGAACGTAAGTAGAGACTTGGTTTGCTTAGGTGTTGTTCTAGAGGTTGGCACCCCTTGGGTGGGACAGATACCTGGTTGAAAGGCCATAGGTGGCTTTTTAGCTCAGGTTTTTAGGTTGTGCGAAGGGAGGTTCTTAAGCCCTCGGAAAGTCAGGGCCACTTGAGGAATGAATGCCTTGTCCCACCTTTCAGAAGTTTTATTGACACTCCCTTGATCTCCCCGCTGCAAGCCTGCAAGTTTCAAAAATATATTCTAATTAAAACATTTATTCTAAATAAAATAAAAATTATCTGTAGGAATTATTTACAGGAGACTTGCCGGGTGTGATGGTGCATGCCTGTAATCCCAGCAGCTCAGGAGGCTGAGGCAGGAGGATTGCAGGTTCAAGGCCAGCCTCAGCAGTTTAGCAAGACTGTAAGCAACCTAGTGAGAGACTTGTCTCAAAAAATGAAAAAAGGTCTGAGGATGTGGTTCGGTGGTTAAGCACCTCTGGGTTTAATCCCTAGTACCAAAAAAAATTGCAAATAGTAGTACTCTAAGGGAAACATCGAAAGTAGGAAAAAGCAGACTTCAACCTTTGCATGACAAATTAACCAGAAGAAACTTTACAAACAATATCTAAGAACCCTGCATGTGACACCCAGTGACATGGGGCTCTTGGTAGGTAATGAGCATGAGGGGGTCTCCCACAGGGTCCCTGCTCACTGCTGTTTGGAAGCCAGTCTGCAGGCAGCCCTCTGGGAATGCTGGTGGTCTTATGTCCCTGTGGCCTGCCCAGCAAGTGTCCTGGAGGTGGGGGTTCTTTGTCTTCCAGTCCCACAGCAGGGTCTGCTTACTTAACAACACCCCTTTCATAGTCTCTCTGGGGACTTAAGTCTAAGATGGATGTTGAAATGGGATCCTGCTAAGTTGCTGAGGCTGGCCTTGAACTTGGGATCCTCCTGCCTCAGCCTCTCAAGTTGCTGAGATGGCAGGTGTGCACAACTGTGCCCAGCAATGTTTTTCCTCTTGAAATCTTATATGTAGTTTGGTTGATTTGCCAAACTTAGGGTCTTGTGCATGCTAGGCACTCACTTTGTGAGTTGTATGCTCCTGGCCATTAATTCATTTTTATTTATTTATGAATGAGTGACAGGGTCTCCCTAAATTGTCCAGGCTGGCCTCAAACTTAATAGTCTTCCTGCCTTGGCTTTCTGAATAGATGGATTGTATGTATGGGTCATTATTCCTAGCTTTGATTTTTATTTTATTTTTTTTATGTTTGCATCCTTGAGGATTGAGCCCAGGGCTATCTCTTCCTGCGTCGCTGGGTTTACAGGCACATACTACCATAGCCACCTTTTTTTTTTTTTTTTTTTTTTGGCATCAGGGATTGAACTCAGACACTTAACACTGAGCCACATCTCCAGCCTTTTTTTGTATATTATTTAGAGACAGGGTCTCACTGATTTACTTAAGGCCTTGCTAAGTTTTTGAGACTGGTTTTGAACTTGAGATCCTCCTGTCTCAGCCTCCCAGGCTGCTGGGATTCCAGGCATGCACCATCACGCCTGGTTCATCTTCCTCATTTTTTTTTTCTAATATTTTAGTTGTAGTTGGATAACGATACCTTTATTTTTATGTGGTGTTGGATCAAGCCCAGGGCCTCACAGTGGTCGAGTGCCCCTGAGTTCCATCCCTGATCCCCCACCTCCACCCGCCAAAAAAAAAAAAAAGTTAAAAGTAAGGGGAGAGACTTTCTCTCTTAATATTTGCCTGCTGCTTTATTTTTATTGATTCAGGCGGGTGCTGAGTTGCCCAGACTGGCCTCAAACTCTTGACCCTTTCACCTCAGCCTTCTGAGAAGCTGGGGCTCTGGGTGTGTACTGCCATGCCTGGCTACGGGGAGACTTCCTAACCTCCAAAGAGGATAGTCTTGTTTGTTCCTGGTGGTGCCAAGGCAGGTTTGCCTGGCTTCCCTTGGACTTCTTACTGGTTTGGTTGTGGGCAGTGCCACACAGCCCAAGGTATCAGCCTCATCCTGTCCTCCCTCCCAGGTGTACAAGAAGGAGAAAGCCAGAGTCATCACCGAAGAGGAGAAGAACTTCAAAGCCTTTGCCAGTCTCCGCATGGCTCGCGCCAACGCACGGCTCTTTGGCATCAGGGCAAAAAGGGCCAAGGAAGCTGCAGAACAGGATGTCGAAAAGAAAAAATAAAGCGCTGTGGGGTCTTGTAATAAATGCTCTCCATGAAGCTAAAGTTGGGGCTCCTGTGCTCTGCCTCCACGTGCAGTGGCCAACTGTGCTGGGCCACATTTGTTGGGTGTGCTGCCAGGGCTCTCCCCAGCCTCCCAGAGCTTGCATTTCATCTCAGGATTTAGTTTGATGATTTGAATTGCACCTGGATCCTTTTTGCTGTCCCTAAAATGTTCTGAAACTGTCCTTGCTCCATGGCTGGATTGCCACCAGGGTGAGGGTGTTCACTGCCCACCTTGAAGGTGGGCCCTTATCTGCCTATGTCCCTAACTGTAGCTCTAACAACCTCAGATACAGCTTTCTTGACTGAATCCTTGTGTTTCTTGCCTGGATACACCCAACATTCCTTATGGGATGCTTCCAGCCTGCAGGTAAGGGGTGATAGACCACATGTCTCAGCAGTGACACAGCCTGTGTTTTGGAGGCTGTATACCCCTGCGCCTGAGAATGCAGCAGTAGCCTCTGGCTGTTGCATGTTTCCAGGTTGTTGTGTTCCTAGGAGGTTAGGGTGGTTCCTGGCTGCAGGTTCTAACCAGTCTGCAGGTCCTGTCAAGCAAGGGTCCTTCCTAGAATGAGACTCCTAAATGAAATGCTTGATAGGGGTAGGGGTGGGTAGTTGGAAAGTACAGACTTGAGGGTTCTCTGGGGTCAGGAGTCCTCTCCCTGCCACAAAGGGTCCTCTCCTACCAGCAGGTAAGCGGGTGCCCTAAGACACAAGTGTCCTGCCAGTTGAGTGCTTGCCAGCTCCAATTTACAGGTGAGTTTGCATCCTCTAGTCTCTAGCTGGAGGGATTAGGAAGTGTGTCCTCTGCAAGGGCTCTGACCCTGCAGTCCTTGGTCGTGGGCAAGGACTGGGTTGGACATTAATACTTTAAAATTATGCAGTAGTTTTTAATTTGGCGGGAGACGTGCAGTTCTAAATGAACTCATGTCACCTATCCCACCACAAGTTTATTTTTAATCTGCATATTGTATAGTTGTTTTGTTAAAAGGAAGAATTAAAATGAATGCTCATTTCCAGTTCTTCGGAAACTAGTTACAGTAGGTTATTTGGGGGTTTTTCCACTTGGTTTAACACAGAGTAGAAGTAGATAATTTTAAATATGTAGGGCCGATGTTTCCCTTTTCAATGGTAGTTTTTTGTGAGTACTTGAATTTATTTTTTCTTTCATGGTTTCTGGATAAGTCTTTTATCTTTTATTGTACCTGGTATTGAACCTAGGGGCACTTAACCATTGAGCCACATCCCTAGCACCCCCCCTACACACACACACACACCTTTTTTTGTGATTCTCCTGCCTCAGCCTCAGTTCAATCCCAGTACCCAGGACTCAACCACTGAGCCACATCCCCAGTCCCCATTGAGACAGTATCTTACTGGGTTTTTTAGCACCTCGCCATTGCTGAGGCTGGCTTTGAATTTGTGACCTTCTATCTCAGCCTCCAAGCCACTGGCCTGGCCTCATAAACAGAGGAGGCTGGAGTCCTAAGTCTGCCTGCGTGGAGTTAGAACACAGCTGGGTCGCACCCCTTCTCAGGGTACTGGCTCTCCTCTTGGCCCCGTCCACCTGTGATTTTCATTTGTTTTCTTGAATTAAAGCAGCTCTTTGTACATTAAGAAAAATTTGCCTTTCTGTCACAATAACTTCTTTTTTTCACTTTGCTGTTTTGAGTCTGCTTATCTTTGGGCAGCTGGGAGACAGGCAGTGTGAAGTGGCAGAAGGACCACAGGCTGGGCGTCTGCAGTGGCACTGGTCATCTCTGGCTTTCCAGCCTCAGAGCCTGCTAGTGAGGAATTTCTTTCAGATGTTACCGCTGCAGCAGTAGACTTGCCACCTGGGTACTCTCCCAGGTTCCCTGACAGGTCCAGCCACCTGGCCCAGGCATCTCTGGCCCACACTTTGTGGAGCACATGGGCATGAGGCTGCAGCTAGGGTCCCCAGATGCAGGCATTCCTGTGTGTCCTCACCTAATGCTCAGATAACCAGTGTGCTTTTCAGTTGCTAAGAACAAGACGTAGCTAGGTGCAGTGGTGCATGCCTGTAGCCCCAGTGTCTCGGGAGGCTGAGACGAGGATCGCAAGTTCAAAGCTAGGCTCAGCAACTCAGCAAGGCCCTAAGCAACTGTGAGACCCTGTCTCTAATGGATGTGGCTCAGTGGTTGAGCACCTGGTATTCAATCCCCAATACCCTCCCCCCTCCAAAAAAAACAAACAAACCAGATGATACTCAGGACGCTGACCCAGCTCTGGCTCAGCTAGCCTAACAACCTGTGTCCTGCTGAACAAGTACCGAGGGCTGCCTGCACCAGCACCACTGGTTAACAGCAAGGTGGAGGCTGATGTGCATGTCAACAGAAGTAAAGAGGAAATAGGCCTCTGGAGTCCCTGGTCCCAAGCTAGAGGGCACAGCAGCCCCCGCCCCCCTCTGTAAAGGGAAGGTGTGAGTCTGTTGCCCCTCTGCTGCCTCCTGGGGTGTACCTTGCCTCACAGGTGAGCTCAGGCCAGGCAGCAGGAGCTTTCTGCCACCTCTGAGGCAACTTGAGAGGGGTCCTGGGGTCCAGGGCTGGGACCTCCCTGGCAGCAGCACAGTAGAGGGCTGGTGTGGACAGCCTTGTCCAGCGCTCACACTGAAGGGTGGCAGTTAGCTCCATCAAGCAGATCAGCCTCAGACCCTCCTGCAGCACCTGAGGTCGGGATTGGGCCATCAGCGGGGTGACCTTGAGCACAGGAGGCGCAGGGTCAACCTGCCTTCTTACAGCCCGGGCCTCTGCCAAACCCTCAGTTTCCACATCTGCACTGGACTCCCAGCCCCACGGCATGGGGAGAAATAGAGTGCAGCCTACAGCCTGGCCAGTTCACGCCCTCTGGGGAGCTCCTCAGGTAGCAGGAGCTTCCCCGGAGGAGGAGATGGCGAAACTAGGTTATGGATAAACGGGACTGAAAGGGTGGAGGGAAACATCCAAGCATCGCCCAGGCAGGCCCTCGCCAAGAATATCATCAAAGCCCAGATGAGTCACACAGGACTAAAACCAGGACGTCTGTCCACCGGACACGCCTGGCACACATCCCCAGGACGCCGTTCCAGCCTGCCACTTCCACCCACAGGACTGGTGTCCCTGGTCTCCCTGGTTTCACCCTGATGCCCGTGGCTGGAAGCTGCTGATCTGCTCTTGTGAGGTGCCCTCCTGCCGTGTGGGCTTCTGTGGGGATACCGGAAGGGGAGGGCCACAGCGCGCCTGCAGGGAGCTTGGAAGTGCAGCCTTTCCCACTGAGCTCAGCTCAGGTGCCGTGCAGGGTGCTGGCTGCTGTCGGGGCAGTGTATGACACAGCAGGGCCTGAGTTAGCAGCCACCCCATGTTGCTTCTCAGCGGAGAGCCTCCCTGCCCACCCCTACTCGCCACTGCTCCGGCCATGCCAGCCCCCTGCAAGGGCTGAGCTCGGGGCAGCCTGGAGGTTGGGGTTCCTTTTGCCCAGCCTGCTCTAAGGCGCCCTTGCTGGCTGTGCGTTGTGAAGCCACCCCTGCCTGGCCCTTTCCCTACGTGGGAAGGGCCGGGTCCTGCACGTGCTCATGGCCTCCACAGGATGGCAGCAGAGGCCCCAGCGTGTGGCCGGGTGAAGGGCAGCTTGGCGGCTGCTCAGGCTCACAGGACAAGCCCCAGGGCACCAGGTGCTGAGGGCTGCAGGCCTCACAGCCAGCATCCACAGCGGGGCTGACCTGGGCAACCACGGGTCTGGTCAGGAAGCCCCTTGGCAACCTGCAGCCCGTCTGGCCAGAGGTCTTTGCCCAAGTCAGGAGCCTGCTGACCAGATGGTCAGTGTCAGGTGGGGAAGATGTCACCATGGCCTTGTGGCATGTCAGATCCCTGTCACGATAAGGATATGCCAGACACAGGCTACTCGTGATTTTCCAAGTCCAAGGCCACCAGTCCAATGGCTTGGCATCTGGCAATGGCAGAATACTGCCATTAAACCTGTCCAGCGAGTGCTCACACCTGGTGCCAGGAAGCAGGGAGGGGCAGGCGGGCCACAGCCTCTTTCCAGGGCTCGTCCTGACCTCCTGAGGCCTGTCAGGCCCAGCTCCCCAAGGACTCACAGCCTCTGACCAGCACCCCTCAGAGCAGTTTCAACACAGGGGCATAACATCCAACCGGGGTCCCAGAGGTGACTGAAACAAGACTAGAGCCGAGACCCAAGCAGTTCAGACACAGGCAAGGCTTTTGTGGGGTTCCGTGCCTTAAGAAGGGACACAGAGCTCCCACCTCGAGTGTCCATCTGACTCCTCGGACAAAGAAGGTGATGGATTTTACATGTGGGGGCTGCAGGGTGGGCCCGGGTCTAGGAGTTCTTGTTGGTTTGGGGCTGTTTCCAAAGTGCCCTTCCTTGCTGAGCATGTGGTGCATGTCTATAATCCCAATGGCTCTTGAGCCTGAGGCAGGAAGACCGAAAGTTCAAGACCAGCCTCAGCCACTTAGTGAGGTCCAGAGGGGTCTCTGGGTGAGGAAACAGGCAAGCCCTGCAGGTGGGTCTGCAAAGAGGCAGTGCAGGTCCAGGAGGTGGTCAGCAGGAAGAAGACTGGACACAGAATGAGCACAGTGGTCAGGAGCTGTCTGCCTGAGTCCAGTGGGTCCCTGGGACCGTGGGCATCCAGCTCTCAGCTCAGGGTGACCCCAGGGTGGGAGGAGCTTGTCCTAGCCAGTGGCATTCAAGTCACTCTGCCCAGCTCCACAGAGACTGTGAGAAGAGCCCTGTGCAGTGTAGGTGTCCCTGTGGTCAGTCCTGAGCAGCCTTACTGAGGAGCAAAGCTCTCAAGGCATGTTTGAGGGCCTGACGGGTCTAGGAGGTTCTGAGTTTGGGCTCCGAGTGGTGGGTCCAGATGGAGTCCCAGCTCTGTCCCTGTTCTGTGACCTCAGGTATCACAGTGTCCTCGCTGAGCTGTCTCCTTATCAGCAAGATGGATGGTGTCTCCTGACCAGCAGGACTTCTAGGGGCACATAGGATGCCCATCCCCAGCTATTTGCAGAAGGCGTGCAGCAGACCCCAGAGGCAGGAGGGGAAGATGGGCCAGGGCTGGGTTTGGAAAGGTCAGCCACCATGTCCCTCCAAGGGCAAGGGTCCTGTCAGTGTCACTGCGAAAGAAAGAACTAGCCAGAGGGGATGGCCTGTGGGAGGGGAGATGGCCTCTGGTTGGTTCAGCATGCCCTTGTGTGACAGTGTCTCTGTGGTCCCAGCACGCACATCTGCAAGTGTTAGTGGCCTGTGCACCTCTGTGCCCTTGATGGCTGTGCTGGAGGAGGGAAGCCCCGCCATCAGTCCCCAGGCATCCGCTCTCACAGAGGCCACGGCTGCCCTGGACACTGTGTGTTTATTTTTGTTTGTTTCATCTGGTTTCGTGCTAGGGATTGAACCCAGGGCTCTACTACTTAGCCACATCTTCAGCCCTTTTTTATTTTAAGTCAGGGTCTCATCAAGTTGCTGAGGCTGGCCTTGAGCTTATGATCCTCCTGCCTCAGCCTCCTGGGTAGTGGGGATCCTGACGCAGTGTATTTCTTTTTTTAATACTTTTTTTAGTTGTCCATGGACCTTTATCTATCTATCTATCTATCTATCTATCTATCTATAGAAATGGTGCTTAGACCCAAACCCAGTGCCTTGCACATGCTATGCAAGTCCTGTGCCCCTCAGCCACACCCCCAGCCTGACACTGTGTATTTCTAAAGCAGGAAAAACAAAAGGTCCTGGGAGAAGGTCCATGTGGACACACCTTGGGTGCTCTGATGCCGCAGTCTGGCTGGGCACACAATCACGAGCCACCACACAGCTTGTAGATTCAAACAGCAACTCTTTATTCCCGAACTCACACCAGCCGTCTACAATCACGTTCTGGGGAAATCCACGTTCTCTGCCCAAATCCACGTTCTCTGCCCAAATCCACCTCCACTGGGCTTCTATCTCCAAAATATACTGTCTGAATCCCGTGAGAACTCAAGGGGAACTCAGGCAGCAGGATACGCCCTATTCCCAGCAGGAATAATCTTAAACCTTAAACCTGGAACCTAAACTGGGAATGCCCTAAACACGATTATCTTAAAACCGGGAACACCCTAATCTGCCTTGGTCCTTGAGCAAGGTCACGTACATTCAATGTCACTGCAACATGGGGTACGCTGGCAAGGAAATTGTCATACCTACTTGGCTAATGGCTCCCAGCACTCTGAGACAACACAGAGGGCAGGTCAGCACCAGGAGACGGGAATACCAGCCGGGTGTGTGGCTTGTGCCCTTGCTACCTTCCTCTCCACACCCCTTTGCAGTGTCCACACTCCTGAGTGGCCTCTGAGACCCCTCTCCTGCACTGGTGGGCGAGGACGCGGTTCCAGTTGTTCCCCCTCGGCTGCGTTCCCAGGCTCACCCAAAGCCACCCTGGGGGAGACGGTGCTGAGTGCCTCTGGACATAGGAGCGCACCTGCAGGCTGACCAGCCCTGTCCTCTGTCAGTCAAACAGACCTCATGTGCCTTCCTGGAGCAAGGACACACCCAGGTGGGTCCAGAGGGCCAGTGTGCCCCGAGCATTCCTAGGGTCCCAATGTCTGGGCTGAAGCACATGGTGTGCCCGCTTGGCAGGGTGGCCCCTGGCCAGTCCCCCACCCTCTGTACAGCCCTCCAGACTGAAAGCCTTGCACGCAGCGGTGGGTGCTGAGCTCCTGCTCCCTGATGACACCTTGGCATGGGATGAACTTGTCATGTGCTCAGCTCAGGAGGACAGCCAGGGAGGAGGCCACAGGCCCTGGACCGCAGCCCAGGCATGGGAGAAAGGACGCTGGGCTCCAGAACGTGGCCGGGAGCACGGGCTCCAAGGCACCAGGAGGTGCTGTGTGGCCCTGGGCAGGCTCTCCTCGCCCCCAGCTGAGCGGACGGCCAGTGTGAGTGAGCGGGAGGCCATGCAGCCTGCAGACATGGGGCCAGGCAGCTCTGGACCCGCCCTGGAGCCTTCTCTGGGCCACGACTCCACTCACTTGCCTGCTGGCTATTGCCTTAGTCAGGGCTGGGAGGTCCACCTTGCAGGTAGCCCAGGCCTTCCTGGTCCAGTGGTGGACAAACTGTGGCCAGCACGACTCTGGACAGTGGAGCCAGTGGTGTGGAGGTGACAGCCCAGAGAGGGATGTTAGAGGGTGGGCAGACTGAGCAAGGCTTTGCAGGATTAGTAGGAGTTGGGCAGCGACAGTCGGCAGGGTTTGAAGCCCTAGAGCTCAGAGAGCTCTGTGGGTCGTAGGTAAGGATGGTTCATCGTTGAGTCTAAGATTAAAGATTTAGTGCTGTTTGGTGCCGGAATCGAACACAAGGGCACTTTACACTGAGCTACCTCCCCAGCCCTCTCTTTCTTTCATTCTTTAATATTTTTTTAGTTGTCGTTGAACACAGTGCCTTTGCTTTATTTATTTATCTTTATGTGGTGCCGAGGATGGAACCCAGGGCCTCGCATGTGCTAGGCAAGTGCTCTACCACTGAGCCGCAACCCCAGCCCAGCCCCAGCCCCAGCCTTTTCTAAGTTTTTATTTTGAGACAGGACCTCCCTGATGCTGAGGATCTTGCCACGTTTCTGAGGCTGGCCTGGACCTTGTGATCCTCCTGCCTTAGCTACTGGAGTCCCTAGGATTACTGGTGTCTCTCACAGCGCCTGGCCTGAAGCCATTGATTTAGAAGCACCCACATTGCCAACATGGGGTAGGACCAATGGATTCTGGGAGTTGATACCATGGCTTCCAGCTAGTACAATATTGTCACAGACCAGAAACAGGAAGCCCAGTGACCTCCTTCAACACCGTCAGCACCTCCTTGAGCGCCAGGCGCAGGGGCACAGCTTAGTGCTAGGGCAGCTCCTGACATGTATGAGGCCCTGGGTTCCAGACCCAGAACCACACACACACATACGTATTTACTGAACACCAACACTGGGCCAGGCACAGCACTGGGCAGGGACAGGGCCATGAGTCAGGACCAGATGGTCTCCAAACTGCCATGCGTGGTGAGGGCTCTGAGGGTGGGAGGCTCCTGTTTTTTAAAATTAATAAAAACATATTTTGCATGGGGGAAAAAACCTGGAGGGATAAGTATCAAAATGTTGGTAGTGTTTATGTCTGGATGCTGGAATTTTTGCTTTTATCTGCTTATCCGCATTTTTTAATATTTCATTTATCATTATTTTTTTAGTTTTAGGTGGACACAATTTCTATATTTTATTTCTGTGTGGTGCTGAGGATTGAACCCAGTGTCTCATGCATGCTAGGCAAGCGCTCTACCAGGGAGCCACAGCCCTAGCCTTTATACAACAGTAATAAAATATACATGAAGGGGGTGCTCATGTCCGGCCTCTGATCCTGCAGAGAACCTCCAGGGACCCAGGTCAGGAGCAGGAAGGGAGCTGGAGGGAGGCTGGGGTCGAGGTGGGCCCTGCTGTCTGCCCTCCCTGGCTCTGGGTGGTGTGGGCTGGCAGTGAGGAGGGGCGGGGCCAGGCATCAAGGACTGGGGGAGACCCTGCTCTCCCCACAGGTTCTCTCCTTTGGTGCCAGCTGTGGCCCAGGCTGCCCAGGGACCTCCCAGCTATGGTGGGAGCCCTGTGTGTGCCTACACTCTGGACTCAGAGACGGGGAGATTCCAGCTCTTTGACTCTCCTGTCCTCCTGTCTGGGGAAGTGCCACCTGGTACTCCACGGTGCTGCCCTGTAGCAGTGAAGAGCTGACAGAGGCCTGAGTCAAGCCCTGTGCCCTCAGAAGGACAGCGACCAGGTGCACAGCTGATGGCTCCAGCCCCTCGCCTTCTGCAGAGGGTTCGGAGGTTGGTGGCCCGGCACCCTAGCCAGCTGCTCCGCTGGGCTCATGCTGGGCTGGTGTCTGAGTGCAGCGGATGCTTCCTGGAGATGTTGTGCGGGGAGGAAGGGCCTGCGGGGAGGCCCAGAGACCTGCTGGCCGCTGTGGGTCCTGCGGGGAGCAGGGCGTCCCTCATTCCCATGGAATGCTGGGAGGCTTCCCGGGGTCATGTGCCCAGGAAAGCTGGCCTGGGAGGGCCTGGAACCCCTGCCACCAGAGTCACCCTCAGGCACACAAGCACAGCTAGGTACTGAAGCCCTGGCACCGGGAGCCTCGGGAAGTGGGACCGGGAAGATGAAGAGCAGTAGGGCCGGCTCTGCGCAGCCAGCCTACTTGGATCGGGAAGAGCAGGGAGGCCTGGGCAGCAGGAGGAGGTGGGCACCAGATGGGGCTAGCATCTCTGCTGCTCCTGACCCCACCCGTGACCCGCGGATTGGAAGGTGCCAGCCAAGGCGCTTCCTTGGCAAACCGGGTAGGCGCCCGCAGAGTGCAAGGTGTCCTCGTGGTCCCTCTTCAGAGGGCTGGCTGCCTTCTGCTGTTCTTGGCTGCCCCTCTGACCTCAGGATCTTCCTCTGGAGTCCTGGTTGCTGAGGCTGAGCCCTGAGCTCCCCTGATCCTCCCTCCCCTTCGCTCTTGCTCTTCACATCTTGCCTACCTCTTCCCTCTGCCCCTCCCCGCCCTGCCCCCCATGGCTTTTGGCCAGTTCTGTGCCTTAACTTTATTCAGAAATTGGCAAAGTGAATGAGCTGGAAGGCAATCTGTCTCGTCCAACAACTCCTCTTTCGAGCTGCTTCCTCTGCCAGGGAGGAGTGGTGGTGGGCAGAAGGGAGAGAATGCAGCCTAGGCCCGGAAGCCCAGCTCTGCTCTCCTCCAGCAGCGGGACAGTTCGTGCGGGATCTGGAGCAGGTAGGTGGCCAGGGACCTTCGTGGTCGGACTGTGACCCTCAGTCCAACATCTCCAGCTGGTGAGGGGATCTGCCCGCCCCCAGAGCTCTGCTTCCTGCCTCCAGCCCCAGGCAGCGAGGTGCCTGGCACACAGTAGGCGTCCCCTAACTACCTGTGGTTTCAGGTGGGTGTCACCGAGTCTGGCGCTCCCAGGAGGAACGCAGGGATTCAGTGCAGTGGCGGCGGCGGCGGGGGGGAGGGGGGGCGGCCCGTCCTCCCGGGGGCTGCTTGCACGGACCGGGCGCCCGTGGGGCAGCTCGAAGCCCCCCCCCCCCGCTCCCAGCAGGAGTACCCAGCAGGGGGGTGCGCACTGCGGAGGGCGCGCTCCATCGCGGCGCACAGCTACCAGCCGAGGTCCTGGAGGTTGGATCCTAGGGCTCCGAGGGGACGCCCTCCTCGACCACCGACTCCAGGGGCCACCCGTCCCCTTCACTGCCCCCTCCTCCCCGCCGCTGCACAGATTCCTCCAATGCCCCTCCCCTGTCCCCTCTGTCCCGCCCTTTCCCCGCCCCCTCCACTGGCCCTCTCCCCATCCACTGCCCCTCCACCGGGCCGGCCACGTACAGCCCCGCCATCCCCGCGCGGTGGCTGCCGCCCGCGCCACGTGTGCCCGCGCCACGCGGCGTGCAGGGAAGCGCGGTCACGCCTGGCCGGGCCACCATTTCCCGGTCGCCACGGCGTCGCGGACTCCCCAGCAGCGGCTCCTGAGCCCACCTGGTCCGAGGTGCCCCGCAGGCAGCCATGAGCGGGTGCACAGATCGCGGGGCGGTCGCAGCCCCGGCTCCGGCCCCAGGGTCGGTGCCTGCACCCTGCGCCTCGAAGGTGGAGCTGCGGCTCAGCTGCCGGCACCTGCTGGACAGAGACCCATTGACCAAGTCCGACCCCAGCGTGGTGCTGCTGCAGCAAGCGCAGAACCAGTGGGTGCAGGTAGGGCGGGCCGCGGGGGTCTGGCTGGCCCAGAACCCTGGAGCTGGGACACAGAGACCCAAGCGGGTGGCCTGAAGCTTGCAGGGTGCAGGGCAGAGGCATCTGGAGCTGGGGCTGAGCTCAGCATCCAGGTGGGGCTCACAGGTCTAGAGTGGGGGTGCCCAGGAGTCGGGGTGCATCTCAGTGTCCTGGGTTGGGGGTCTTGGGGTCAGAGTGAGGCACTCAGCTTGCATGCCTAAGAGGCACAGAAAGGAGTAGGGTGCAGGAGTGAGGGAGCTTCCCCAGGCTGGGCTGGTTGGGGTGCAGCTGTCCGGTAGCCAAGAATGAGCACCTGGCTTGTCAGTCCCCATCTCTGAGGCAGAGGCACTTGGAGCTGGTGGCTGGGTGGAGCTGGGACTGCTGGATGAATTTTTTTTTTAATATTTTTTTACTTATAGATAGACTCAATTCCTTGTTTTATTTGTTTATTTTTATGTGGTGCCAGGGATCAAAACCAGTGCCTCATGCATGCTAGGCAAGTGCTCTCCCACTGAGCGACAACCCCAGCCCTGCTGGATGACTCCTGCTGGTTGAGGGGACTCTAGAGCTGGCTGACCAGGCTAGGGACCAGGAAAGCAGAAGCTGAAGGCTCTGAGATTCTGGATGCCCCCAGCTTGTTGCCTTGCCCCTCCTTGTGCCTCAGGAGTGATCCTAGGTTGCCAGCTTGTGGCTTGGTCTGGGGACAACGGGAACCACAGGCCAGGTCTGGGCAGCTGCCTGCAGGAGAGCGGGCAGTTCCTTGCACCCTGTCCTGTCTCTCCGGACCTTGGCTTTGTGCTGTACAAAGTGCTTTCTCAGTCACCCAGCTCACAGGAACCCAGGGTGTTCCCTCAAGACCTAGAGACCGGGGTGCCTCCTTAGCTGGGAGGCCATGAGCAGGGGCGACTGGCTGGGTGGAAGCCGCAGGTGCCATCACTTTCCTGGGGACTTGGGGGTCTCACTCCAGTGCCCTCCTGGCCCGTGGTGGCAGAGTGCAGGCTGTGAAGGGGTGACAGGGGGTGGGAGGTCCCAGGAGATGGCAGAGCAGAACCCACATGGTGGGGGGATGCATCATGGGCACGTGCCTCTGGAGACCATCTCTGCACATCGAAAATCTGCTGATGTGGCCCACCAGGCTCTCAAGGCCGAGAGTTCCCACAGGTCATCAACCTTGAGGGTGAAGGGCCTGCCTTGAGCATGTGTCCAAGCTGCGGTGGAGTGTAGGGACTGCCACTGCGCCAGGCTCCTTGAGGACTACCCTGTGCCCGGCCCCCAGTGGTACCTTCTTGGCCTGAACAATGGCTGGTGCAGATGTCTCTGGTTTGAGTACAGGAGTCTGGGATCTGGCGACACGTAGGAACCCACGGTGGGGCTTGTCCTTAGGGGACATGTTGAAGAAGGGAACTGAGCTCCGTGGGGGAGGCTGGTGAACCCAGTTCCCCTGAGGAGGGGGACACCCACCCCATGCCTTCCTTGCTCAGTAGGAGCTCAAGTGTGGAAACTGACTCCACCCTTGGGCAGGACCCTTCTCAGTTCCCTCTCTGTACAGGGTAGAGCAGAGGGAGCATGAGATGTGGTAGGGGGGCCGAGGCCCTTGGCTGGCATGGGTGACACACCTTGACTCCAGGAGGGGAGGTGCCCAGGGTCCCTGCAGGTGACCCCCAGGGGTGGTCTGGAGCCCTGCCATGCCTTGCAGGGGCCAGGTCCCCATGGACTGAGCACAGCCCTGAAGAGAGTAGAGGGCAACAGGGGCCCCCGAGTGCAGGACCCTGGGGGGCCTGGGGAGGCCCCTCCATGGGTCAGCTTGGGATATGGCTTGCAGGTGGGCAGAACTGAGGTGGTCCGCAGCAGCCTGCATCCCGTGTTCTCCAAGGTCTTCACTGTTGACTACTATTTTGAGGAGGTGCAGAGACTGCGCTTTGAGGTGTATGACACCCACGGGCCCAGTGGTCTTAGCTCTCAGGATGACTTCCTGGGGGGCATGGAGTGCACCTTGGGGCAGGTGAGCAGCACCTTGGGAGGGAGGGTGTGGGAGGGTCCTGGGGGCAGTGAGGCCGTGGGTGGGCGACGGGGCAAGGTGGAGGTCCCATGGAGTGCACCCCAGTGGCTCAGGTTCTGAGGGGTGCACTTCCGTGGCTTCTCCCCTAACATGATTTCTTGTTTGAGACAGGGTCTTGTTAAGTTGCCCAGGCTGACCTGGAACCAGAGACCCTCCTGCTTTGGCCTCCAGGGTTGCTGGGATTGCAGGAGTGTGCCACCATGCCACTGGTCTTCCATATCAGTGTTTGTAGTGCAATTTTGAATGAGGTGGTACCTGGGTACATGCCACATTCAGGATATAGGAGCCATGCTGCAGATGCCCTCCTGCTCCTGCACAGCCCTGTCTGGGTCCAGACATCCTCCCAGAGCCATGTTTTCACATGAGCAGATGAATATATTAATTTTTTTTCTTTCTTTCTTTTCTTCTTCCTCTTTTCTTTTTTCTTCTTTTCTTTTTTGTGGTGCTGAGGATTGAACCCAAGACCTTGTGCATGCGAGGCAAGCACCCTACCAACTGAGCTATATCCCTAGATTTTTTTCTTTCTAAAAAATCCACGGATTGCAGACACTTTCTCTTCTGACGTAGGAGCCCTTCCTCGTCATCATATAGAGGTCTCTTCTCTGTTTGCCCAGCATGTGCAAGACCCTGGGTTTCCCCCAACACTGGGAAAAAAAAAGTTAAGAGGCCCAGTCTCCCTGTCCAGGGTGTAGCTTAGAGGAGCACTTGTCTGGCAGGCACAAGGCCCTGGGTTCAGGAAGTGTCCCTGTTCCTCCCTGTGCAGGGTGGCTGCAGCGTGGTATCCACTGCTCGCAGCCCTCTGCCCAGGCCCTCTCCTTCACCCTGTGCCACCTGTTCAAGTAACGAGCATCTTTCCTGCTGCC
Source organism: Marmota monax (assembly GCF_021218885.2). Taxonomy (NCBI): domain Eukaryota; kingdom Metazoa; phylum Chordata; class Mammalia; order Rodentia; family Sciuridae; genus Marmota; species Marmota monax. The sequence goes on from NW_026695224.1 coordinate 36,138,967, forward strand.
GCTCGGCTGTCTCGGGGCTGGGGCTTTCCACAGGCCTTGTGACTTGAGGAACAGCTTACATGTGAGACGCGAGGCCGAGGATGGCAAGTTCCCAGACCGTAGGTCCCCATCCCCTCGCAGGTCCCCCTTCCAGCTGGCCCCCTTCCAGCCGGTCCCCCTGGTTGTCTGTGCTTGGGCCTCAGGGACGTGAAGCACAGCATGTTCTTTTACCCCACATCATGTGCATCTGACTCATCCCCATGGCTGCCTGGGCTGGAGCTGGTTTTCGTTAGCTGCTTCTGCTGACCCTGTTGTGCGGCAGCAGGGCTGACATGTGGGGAGGACCCAACCCCAGGGGCTGCAGAGTGAAGCTGCCCCACCTGCCTGCCAGCCTGGCGCGTACGGCACACATGCACACAGGCCCCACCCGGACCCCTGCAGTGCAGGACACGCCTCTCAGTCCCAGGTGGGCAGCTCACACATGGACGCAGACCGGGCACGTGTGTGGGCACACGCTCGAGGACTTCCTGCTCTGTGGCCAGGCTAGCTGTCTTGCCAAGGGCAGGGTCAGCCCTCTTTTCTGGGAGGCCATGAGCAGGGGCGACTGGCTGGGTGGAAGCCGCAGGTGCCATCACTTTCCTGGGGACTTGGGGGTCTCAACTCCAGTGCCCTCCTGGCCCGTGGTGGCAGAGTGCAGACCCAGCCCAGGGGGCTGCAGAGTGGAGCTGGTTTTCGTTAGCTGCTTCTGCCGACCCTGTTGTGCAGCAGCGGGGCTGACATGTGGGGAGGACATGCCAGTTGCCCACATCCAGGGAGTGGCAGGCATGGGCTCAGGACACTCCTGGAGGGAAGGGTGTGCCCCCGGCAGTCCTGAGCCCCCTCAACAGCGGTTGTTGCCCTTCTCATCAACGGGCAGGATGGACCCAGAGGACCCACCCGCTCTCCCAGGGCCCTGCTTCCCACTGGGCAGGTGGCCCCCGTCCTGTGAGCTTACCTGTGTCAACTTCACCCGCCCTGCTGGGCTCAGCCCATGGGAGAGCTGCCAGCAGTGCATGGTGGGTGACGCCCACCCAGGGCTCGGCCTAGCTGAGCAGTCGCCCTTGCTGGACACGCACCTTTGTCAAAAGCCAGGGTGTGCCACCCTGGGGCTGGTGCTACCCTGACTTGCTGGAACAGTTGGTGTCCAGGAGGGGCCCACAGCCATTAAAACTTCCTTGCCCCATGGGTCCTCACCTGGTCCTCACCTGCCCCAAGGGTCCTCACCTGGTCCTCACCTGGTCCTCACTTGCCCTGTGGGTCCTTACCTGGTCCTCACCTGGTCCTCACCTGGTCCTCACTTGCCCCGTGGGTACTCACCTGGTCCTCACCTACCCTGTGGGTCCTCACCTGGTCCTCACCTAGTCCTCACCTGCCCTGTGGGTCCTTACCTGGTCCTCACCTGGTCCTCACCTGGTCCTCACTTGCCCCGTGGGTACTCACCTGGTCCTCACCTGCCCTGTGGGTCCTCACCTGGTCCTCACCTAGTCTTCACTTGCCCCGTGGGTACTCACCTAGTCCTCACCTGCCCTGTGGGTCCTTACCTGGTCCTCACCTGGTCCTCACCTAGTCCTCACTTGCCCCGTGGGTACTCACCTGGTCCTCACCTGCCCTGTGGGTCCTCACCTGGTCCTCACCTGGTCCTCACCTAGTCCTCACTTGCCCTGTGGGTACTCACCTGGTCCTCACCTGCCCTGTGGGTCCTCACCTGGTCCTCACCTGGTCCTCACCTGCCCTGCAGGTCCTCACTTCAGGTGTGTCGGCAGCCGTTTGCCTGGCCCCGGCCTGAGGGCTGGAGGCGCTGAGGTGTGGACCTGTTTCTGCTTCCTGTTTTCCTGTGCAGGAGCCCTATGGTGGCCTCGCCTCTGAGCCTGGGTCCCCCTCTGTGTAAAGCCGAGTGCCTCCCTCACATGGGCAGTCCTGGAGGTGCTGGAGCAGGAGGTGGCATGCAGAGGGTGTTGGTGGCCCTGGGTCCTGAGAGCCCCAGAAGGCCCAGGCCAGGGAGCAGGCGGGAGAGGGAGAGGAGCAGAAGGCCAAGGTCCCTGAGGCTCGGGGCTGTGCTCTGCCATCCCGTCCCTGCCTTTTCTGTCCAGATTGTGGCCCAGAAGAAGATGACCCGCCCGCTGCTGCTGAAGCTCGGCAGGACTGCCGGCAAGTCCTCCATCACTGTAAGACCCACCTCGGGGCCTTCCTCCCTCTGTAGCTCTGGGGCTGGGTGGGGGCAGGGGAGCAGGCCAGGTCTGGGAAGCCTGGACCTGCAGGAGGCCTGCAGCCCAGCGGGGTCTCTCCCCCAGGTGGTGGCCGAGGACATCTCCGGAAACAATGGTTATGTGGAGCTCTCCTTCCAGGCCAGGAAGTTGGACGACAAGGTGAGGTGGGCGCCCATGGCGCGTCCAGCTCCACGTCCTCCGCAGGGGCTCTGCACCAGCCATGGCCACTTCCTTAGCAGAGACACTCATGACCCCACTTAATGATGGGGACACAGGCTGGAGGCCCCCAAGGCCATGCCTTGGAGGTGGAGGAACTGGATTTGAGCCTGGCCTGCTGGCCGTCAGCGGGTGGGAGGGCACCCTGGGCACTCAGAGTGGGGACCAGCCCTGGGAAGGTGTCCCAACGCCGCTCTGGAGGTGTCAGAACTGAGACTGAAGTGGGGAGGGTCTGGCAGGAGTGGGGACATCGGGTAGACACCAGGAGCAGGAGAGGAGGGCAGGGCCCGGCTGGAGCCAGGGTCCTGTGGGCACGCTGGGGCACTTATGAGGGCTCCAGGGGCCAGGTCCCCGTCACCCCAGAGCTCCTCACCTGGTGCCTGGGGAAGTGACTGAGCCCACCGCCTGGCCCCTTGCCATGAACCCTCTGCTGCCCCAGGACCTCTTCAGCAAGTCCGACCCCTTCCTGGAGCTGTTCCGCATCAACAGGGACGGCAGCGAGCAGCTGGTGTACAGGACAGAGGTGAGGCTCTCGCCCACCCTGCACTCCGGCCGGCTGGTCCCCCGGGCGCTTCCTGGCAGGCGTGAATGGCAGGAGGAGGACTGGCCACCCACTCCCCCCAGCCCTGGCTGTGGACTCTGCTCCCAGCACCTGGCCCTGCTCTGGGGAGCTGCAGGGTGGGCCGGCGGACTCGGCAGAGCCCCGCAGGGGTTGTTTTGGCTGTGGTTATTTTTAGGGCTACCTCCCCTTCCTGCAGGGAGACGGTGGTGACAGCAGGGAGGGAGGGTTTCCTGTAGAGATAAATTGAGTAAAAAAAAAATCTATTTCAGGCAAAAAAAAGGGTCCAGTGGTCCAGTGAGTAGTGGAACCTCTGAGGGAGGTTCCCAGGAGGGGCACCTGGTCCTGGGCCCGTGGGGCCGGGTGGAGGCAGGCCAGCCTCCTGGACCCCAGGGTTCTGGGTGAGGAGCCCAGATTCCTGGGAGCCTCAGGGAGTCCCTATTGCCCCAGGACCCCAGAGCCTCCCGGGTTGTGGCCCCTGGCTCTGCCCCCGCCAACCCCTCCCGATGCCTAGGTGGTGAAGAACAACCTCAGCCCTGTGTGGGAGCCCTTCAAGGTGTCCCTCAACTCTCTGTGCAGCTGCGAGGAGACCCGGCCTCTGAAGGTAGGGAAGGGGCAGGGACAGAAATGGGACGGGCCAAGATGGGCCAGGGTGGTAGAGAGGCCAGTCCCCCCAAAACATACTGGGCTTCTTGGAGTTAGAGTTCCTGGGAAACCAGGGACAGGGGAGGCGGTGGGGGTGGCCGGCTTTAGGGGGAGGGGTCCCTGGGCCCCCAGAGGGGCAGGCGGGCTGACGGGCCTGTGCCCCCAGGGCCTGGTCTGGGATCACGACTCCCGAGGGAGGCACGACTTCATCGGAGAATTCTCCACCACCTTCGCTGAGATGCAGAAGGCCTTCTCGGAAGGCCGGGTGAGCCTGCCTTGGGGTCCCCGCTCGCGGCCTGGCCATCCTGGTGGTGGCTGGGAGCAGCAGCAGCTACTGTCACAACCCTGGGAAGACTAGTGCTGGTGGCAAGCCAGAGATGCCATTGTGCCCAGAGCCCAGGGGCGCTGGGGTGACAGTTGGAACAGCCCTGCCAGAGGCCACCCAGGGCCAGGCATGGCGGTGGGCATGCAGGCGTGTGCACCTGTGTCCACTCAGTGGAAGGGCACACCTGAAGCTGGGGTGGCAGGAACGCCTGCTGGTGTGGGCCCAGTGTCCCTACGGGAGGTCTGCAGGCTCCAGAGGTGGCCCTCTCCCCAGGTGACAGGGCCATGCTGTGGTAACCCGGCTCCCCCTTGCCCTATTCTGGGCCATGGGGTCCCGATCCATGCTGTTGTGCCCCATTCAGCAGATGGGTCCCTGTAGGGTGGCTGCTCCTGCCCTCCACACACGGCTTGGCCCTTGAGGTCACTGCTGGGGACAGTCATGAGGACAGGTCGCTGGCAAGGCAGAGGCTTCGGCATCCGCCAGCCCCAGGGAGAGGGTGATGGACATTGCCGCCTGGCATCCCGCACGTCCCTGTGCCCAGGCCCAGTGGGAATGTGTCAACGCCAAGTACAAGCAGAGGAAGCGCAGCTACAGGAACTCCGGGGTGGTGGTCCTGGCTGGCCTGAAGGTAGGCGCCCTGCCTGGAGCTCTGTCCCGGGTGGTGGACCCTGGGGTGCCCTCCCAGGGGTCTCATGTCCTCCCTGGAGGAGGGGCAGAGCCAGGGCAGAGGGGGGAGGAGACAAGGCCGGGGTCCTCAGGGGAGGGCAGGCTCCCCAGGGCTGCCACATGGGCCTGGGGGGGCAGCCCTGGGGGGGCCCTGCTGACGCCCCTGCCTGGAAGCTCCACAGGGTCCACTCCTTCCTGGACTACATCATGGGCGGCTGTCAGATCCACTGCACGGTGAGTCTGGCCAGGCTGCTACACACCCAGAGCCCAGGCCACCTGGGCAGGACCCCAGTCGGCCCCCAGGGCCCTGCAGCAGAGGGTGGGCACACAGAAACCAGTCCAGGGTCACCCTCAGAGGTGACACGGTCAGGACTTGCCTGCTCCTAGGGAGACGACCTTGGAGAGTGAGCACATGACGTGGGACCACCATGCCCATGTGGCCCTGGGCAGGCAGTGGGTGGGCAATGGGAGACAGCAAGCCCCGGGAGGCCCTGAGGGGGCCCCAGTGGGAGGCACAAGGGTGACCAGGGCAGGGGTGGTCTCCGTGGAGGGAGGGGGGGAGTGAGTGCCCGCCAGCGGGAGCTCAGCTCTGCTGGGGTCATGCTGGGGCATCGGGGGACCCCTCCCTGCCCTGTGCACCTGCCTGCAGAGGCTGGAGGACGGCATCTTGGGGCAGTAGCCCCAGCTTCCTCCTTGAACCAGTCCCCTACCCAAACCTGGGCTTGGTCCCCTGCCTGCCTGGTGGAGGGCGGGCCAGTGCTGCACACCTCCCTGGCCCTTGCAGGTAGCCATTGACTTCACAGCCTCCAACGGCGACCCCCGGAACAGCTGCTCCCTGCACCACATCGACCCCCGCCAGCCCAACGAGTACCTGAGGGCGCTGGTGGCCGTGGGCGAAGTCTGCCAGGACTACGACAGGTGTGGCCCCGCCCCTGGGCGGCTACTAGCCGGGGAGCCTGTCCAGGAAGGGCCAGGAGCACCTCTGTGGCAGCCCACAGGGGGCATACCCTGCACCTGGACGCCAGCCTGACCATCTGGCCGTCGGACTGGGGTGGTCAGGAGCTAGGCACAGAGGCCTGGCTGGTGCCTTTGGTGTCCCCAGGGGTTGGGACCACGGAGGTAGGGCTCACTCCAGGGCCCCCCTGGGAGGGACCAAGCACAAACCCAGAGGGCTGGACGTCATGCCCATGTCATGGCTGCCTGCCAGGAGCCCTCCCTCTGGGTGGAGAATGGAGGGGTGTGTGGCCAGAGTGTGCCCTGGTCCTGTGGACGCCAGGGTCCTGTGGACGGACAGTGCCCTGTGTCAGAGCCCTGCAGGCTGGGGGCAGCAGGGCCATCCTGGCCAGCTCCGCCCTCCTGCCTGTGCACACGTGCCTCCGTTGCTCTCTAGTGGCCTGAGTGCCACCTCTAGGCCTGGGCCCACAGGACCCTGGGCTCTTGGGCTCTGATCAGCATCTGCTCCTGCGAGGAGCGGGGCCCTCGTGATGGACGCTGCCTTTCTTCCAGTGACAAGAGGTTTTCTGCTTTGGGGTTTGGAGCCAGAATCCCTCCCAAGTATGAGGTAGGAGACCAGGCTGGGGCCTGGACGCCACCACACCTGTCACCTGGGTCTCTTGTAACCCCACTCGGCTAGACAGAGGGCATGGAGGTGCCTTCCTGCCAGAGAGGGTGACCTTTGACCTCCTAGGACGCAGGGTGCGGGCTGGAGATGAGCTCCTGCTTCCCATCAGAAAGATGCAACCACATGGTGGTTGACAAACGGGAAGCTTCGGGAACTGCTGGGTGTGGTCGAGGCCATAGCCCAGGCCCCACTTGGCCTCCTTCCCTAGAGGTCTCTCTGCATGGGGCAGGCTAGTTGTCGTGAGCCATGTGGGTCCTGGGAGGGCATCAGCCACTGGCCCCTCTTGCCCCACCCAGGTGTCCCATGACTTTGCCATCAATTTCAATCCCGAGGACGATGAGTGTGAAGGTAGGAGCGGGCAGTGGGCCTGGGGCGGGGTGGGGTGGGCCCGGCTCAGCTGCTGTCCCCACAGGCATCCAGGGCGTGGTGGAGGCCTACCAGAACTGCCTGCCCCAGGTCCAGCTCTACGGCCCCACCAACGTGGCGCCTATCATCTCCAAGGTGGCCCGCATGGCGGCGGTTGAGGAGCGCACGGGCGAGGCCTCTGTAGGTGCCTGGGTGTGGGCTGGGGTGCCAGGTGGAGGGTTGGCGCTGCGTGTGGAGGGGGCTCCGGCCCTGGGAGGCAGCCGGCAGACATCTGGGACAGGCAGCACCAGTGCAAAGACCCTGGGGCAGGACGGAGGGGTGGGTGGACAGGTGCCTCAGGGTCGGTTTTTATCATCTCGCGGTTGGCCCTGGGCTTCCTGTGTCCTGCAATAACACACAGGCGGTCAGGGCTGCTTATGGGTTCCTGGTACATATGACGTGCTCCTGAGACTGCATTCTGCACTTTGTGTGCTGCTGGGGACGCTGCCTCTTGCCTGTTCTTTCCTTCACCTCTGCTCACCTTTGAAAAGACGTCAGCTTTACAGGAGTGACGTGCCACCGCAGCCATCCCTGTCTGCACGCTGGCCCGTCTGCCCCCCACCCTCGTGCTTTTGTTAGTTTTGTTTTTTCAAGTTACATTGAGACCGTGCTAAAGTATACAGCGTGCAGGCCTCAGGACAGTGGGGGTCCAGCAGGGGCCAGGAGAGGCTCCCCTCTCGGGCTCCAGAGGGAAACTCAGAAGTTTGTTTGCATATTTTCATGTTTTAGTTTTTGCACCAGCATCAGAGCCTGCAGGGTGCACTCTGTGGTTCTGTGCTCACACCCAGCCACACACCCCCACCTCCTCTCTTTTATTATGGAACCTGTGATCCTCCTGCCTCGGCCTCCCAGGTAGCTGGGATCACAGGCCTGGCCACCACACCAGGTGCACGGTGCGTTTAACCTCAGTACCACACACACTACGCAGTGGGCACTGCACCGTCCCCACGTGCCGCGTGATGTGGTTGGTCTCCTCCCCTCAGACTTTGCTGACTGACAGCCCTGGCTAAGGATCTGGCGGGGATGCTGTTGCTCTCAGGGGTCGGGTGATGCTGTGAAGCAGTGCTAGACACACATTCCACCTGTGGGCCTCTCATGGCCTCTACAGAGACTAGGCCCCAGCCCAACCCGTGGTGTCCCCGGCTTAGACACCAGCCCGCGTGTGTGGCCTCACTCTTGTTCTCAAGTCATGACACTTCCCACCAAGAAATGGGTCGCCATGAGATGTCACGAGATTAGTCTTTAATTCTCCTTTCCTGTGTGAGACCGGCAGGGGTGACGGTGCCAGGGGTGCCCAAAGTTGGCAGAGGGAGCGCTGGAGACCATGCGGGCGCTGACCTGGTCTGGGTGGGCCAGGTGGGCTTTGAGCAGGGCTGTGGTACATGGAGGCCAGGAGCAGGGCTGGGGTTGCTCTGAGGCACGCTGGCTCTAGAGGGGGTGGCAGGAGATGGCTGGAGAAAGGGAAGTCCCTGCTTCCTCTGAGGCTGGTCGGGCCTGTGGCCTGTCCATCCTTTGTTCCCTGGATAGTACCACTGCTGGGTGTCCACTGGGCTGGAGGCAGAGGTGTGAGGGAGACGGCCCAGCCTTCAGGGCTCGAGCTCTGGGACCCCCCTTCTCTTTAGTGAGACTGTGGGGTGGCCTTGGCTATCACTGGAAAGTGGGCTTCTCTGCAAAGGGTCCTGCTGCCTCCCGCAGCCGGGACTGCAGTGGACCCTGCTCACGCGGGGCCCCTCCTCCTCTGGATCACAGCCTGGCAGTCATGTCAGGTGGACTTTGCAGTGCCCGTCCAGAGCCACAGGTGGGACGGTGACAGGGAGCCCGGGGGAGCTGGAGGAGGGTAACTGCAGAGACCCCTGAGTGTGCCATCATGGTGAGCCATGCTGCTTCAACAAACGCACGGCAGAGCCGTCCTAAAGCTGCTGAGCCAAGTTCTGGCCAATCCAGGTGGGGGCACAGCTGGCGGTGGGCGAGGGCCCTGGGTGCTGCCCCACCCCTTTCCTGTGTCCGCAGCAATACTACATCCTGCTGATCCTGACGGACGGCGTGGTGACCGACATGGCGGACACGCGGGAGGCCATTGTGCGCGCCTCGCACCTTCCCATGTCCATCATCATCGTGGGCGTGGGCAACGCCGACTTCACCGACATGCAGACTCTGGACGGGGAGGACGGCGTCCTACGCTCCCCTCGGGGCGAGCCGGCGCTCCGGGACATCGTGCAGTTCCTGCCCTTCAGGGAGCTCAGGAGCGTGAGTGCAGGGCCCCGGGCAGGCCACCCGAGCCTGGCCAGCGAGGACCTGGCGCGCCCCAGCTGGGGCCCGGGAGGGAGCCTAAGGCTTGGTTGCAGGAACTCCGTCTGTATAGAAGCAGAGGGAGCAGCTTCCCCCTGCCCTGCACCTCCTGGGACACAGAGGGCTCCCCACCCCGGGCATTCCTCAGGGAGCGTGGGCGGCGCCCGCCCAGCAGCCCCTCTACCTCCTGCCCCAGCCCCTGGGGGAGGCGGGTGCAGGTGGCCCTCAGAGCTCTGGGGGGTTGTGGACTCACACTCTCGATTTTCAGTCTGTGTCCTTAGGAGAAGCTCAGCAGGCACCAGGCCTAGGTCAGCTCCCTGCTGGTCCCTTAGACCACTTTGAGAGTTGGGGCTGTGACCAGGTGGGGGACAAGGATCTCAAAGGGCTCAAGTGCACCTGCCTTCCCCACCCTAGGCCTCCCCCGCGGCATTGGCCAAGTGTGTGCTGGCCGAGGTCCCCAAGCAGATGGTGGAGTACTACAGCCACAAGGAGCTGCCTCCACGTGGCTTTTGCAGCCTCCCTGGAGAGGCCAGTCCCCGCTCGTCTCCTGAGGACTCCAGGCACGGGGACTGTGACCAGGGTGCCCCCACGGCCTCTGTTTCCAGCACCTTTGGGGGTCCTTAAGCCCCTGAGGCCCCCAGAAGCCTCCTGCTCCCAGCCCAGGCTTGTCCCCTCCTGTCGTCCTATTGGCCTGGGAGGGCGGGAGATGAAGGGATCCAGGCCCTTTGGGGGGCACCCAGAAGCAGCAGCCCCCATGCCTATCCCTGCTGGAGCCAGGGGTTGCTGAGCGTAGGACAGGCCTGGCAGGCCCTCCTCGCCGGGGCTCCTCAGCGTCTGCTTGTTGAGGGCAGCTGTCCTGAGCACCCGACACCCTCCTGGGCAGACCCCTCTCTGCCCTGGCAGGACCCCTCCGCCTGCCCCTGCTGCCATCCTGAGCATCCTGTCCACATCCCAGGGCCTTGGGGGTCTGAGTGAGCGTCGGGTCTAATAAAGCCCCACCTGGCCTCTGTGACCTGCGAGGACGGCTGAGCTGTCTGTGTCACAAATTCAAAGAATGAAATCCGGGGGCAGGAGTGTCAGAAAGAAACAGGTTTGTGGAGGAGTAGGAAGACAGCAGGCCAGCTTGTCCCCTGGTAGGACTCCCAGCCTCCTGAGCCTCCTCGCAGCCGAGGCCGGGCGACCTTGCGCCTCCCGGGCTCCGTCGACAGCATGGAGTGAGGTTGAGTGGGCTCTCGGCCTCACGGATTTGATGAAAGAAACCCACAGGGCAAGAAAACAAGCAGAGCTCCCGAAGGAGACAGGCCCCGGGAGGGGTGCCCGCGGCTCTGCTCTCTGGGGCTGCAGTGCCCAACTGTCCCCAGGTGGTGGTGAGGTCGGATCCAGAGAGCCTCCCATGGGCACTGCTCTGCCCACTCTAGCAAATTTGGAGAAAAGTGGCCTCTGAGCCTCACGTGGCTCAAGGTTGGGGGTGGGGGCTGATGGCACAGGAGGAAGTGCCTTTTGGGGTTGGTCGTGTCTAGAGGCTGTTAAGGAACCGTCCTTGTGGCTAGGACAGCTGGGGTCAGGGGACGTCCTGGTCCTCTCCTCCTCTTCTCTGAGACCCTCTCCTGGCTGCCTGTGGCCATCTGAAAACCTCATTCCAAGGAGGATCTGGCCCTGGGAGAGGCAGACCTGGCCTGGGCTCCTCCAGGCCCAGGGCACCAGCCACCCACAGCAGGAGGCCCGCAGCCAGGGTCGCTCCTGCCCCCTGGTGACTGCAGCCTGAGCAGTGCTTCCCGCCCAGGACCAGAGCGGTCAGCGGGTTCCAACTGAGATCCCTCTGCATTACCTTGTCTGAGAAAACCCTGAATCCGCCCCCATCCACCCATCCCTCACCCGTCCACCCCCATCCCCCACCCCCTCCGACCCCTCCCTCCCTCTAGGCTGAGTCCTGATTCGTCTCCTGCGAAGCAGGGATAATAGGCATCACCATGGTAACCTGGCTACAAGTCAGACTGCTGAAGTTGGTCTGTGTGTGGAGGGGGAACATGGGGGCACACAGCACACCAGGGAAATGCACCCTGTGTCCATTTCTCAGGCCAGAGGTTCTCCACCAGGGGTAGGTCGTGGGTCCAGACCTGAGGCAGGTGTCAGCCCAGCTCTGATCTGGTCCCCACAGGTTCAGTGGCAGGAAGCCTGGGCCTTCCTGGCGTCCGCTCAGGTGCTGCTGAGGGCCCTCAGTGAGTGGGGTCCCAGAAGGCAGCGACTGCCCAGAGTGGGTACTGAGGCGGGCAGAGCCAGCGACCCAGGAGGCTGAGGCAGTATGGCCCCTCATCCAGGGAGCCTGGGCCGCTCAGCAAGAACCTGTCTCATAATTTATAAAAGAAAAAAAAAATCCCTAAAAGGACCAGGCTTTCGCTTGGTGGTGGTACGTCGGCCTCACAGGCAATGTGGGGTTCAATCCCCCCAGCACCGGGGGGAAATCTCCATGGAGTGACCTACCTGAGGTCACACAGCGAGGTAGGGGCAGACACAGGACCCCGGCTCTGTGAGTCCTGGCTCCACACCTGCATTGTGTCAGGGATGTGCCCTGGCTGGGTCTGTTGTAGGGACGGACGAGGCGGGGCACGAAAGACAGCACGAGACAGTTTTCTTTGGCTGCAGCCAGGTTCAGAGGCCACAGCTTTTGCTGGGATCAATCAACCCCCTGAACCCCGAGTTCAGGGAGTTAGAGTTTTACACCCAGCGTCTCAGGGGAGGGGCTCAGCTCATCTGCAGAAGTTCACACAAAGCAGCTTTTGCTGTCCCTGTTCTGGGCAAGTTAGCCCTCAAGGACAGCGACTGAGAAGGGGGGCTGCTTCTCCCCTTCCCTCCCCGGCCAGCTCTTACCACGGAGCCCAGTTGTACCTTCTCTGATCTTAGAAATGTAGACACCTCTGTGAAGCCCAGCTCAAGGCCAGAGGCCTTGTTAAAGGATCTGTCTTTTTATTATCACATTTTGCATTTGCAAACACACTTTAAAAACTACTGTACTGGATAAATGTTTGCGGAAAACTAGTAAAGGGGCGTCCAGCACCTGGAGTGCCGATCTCTTCCAGGCCAGTGGCCAAGTTATAGAGCAACAGGAAATTCACCTGCCTTGAACTCTGTTGTAGAGACTCTTTTGCTGATAGTCCTAAAATCAATCCTGGTAAAGATTTCTGGAGAAGCTGAGTTAAGACTTTTGGTGGAGGACGGGGCCACCACAGGTCCAGAGGCGCTCCCAGGCTGGGCGGCCGGGTCAGAAAGCCTCCACTGGGCAGGAGCCTGCAGTGGAACCCATGTCCCCAGTTGCCAGGTGGAGCTCCCAACCACCTGGAGCCTGGCTGTGGCTCATGGTGTGGCTCCAAGGTGTGGGTGTTCCAGGGAAGCAGAGCTGGAAAGGGTGGAGGGCCCAGGACCCCCACAAGCCCCAGGACTCCCTTCCAGCATGCTGAGGAGCCCCCTTCTTGGGGCCTGGGCCTGGCACCGGGAAGAGTCTGGAGGTGCCTGGCAGCTAGGCGGGACACCTGGCTGAGCCCCCCACACCTGCTTCCCTGGGCAAGCCCCAAGGGAGTCCAAGCCCTGGTCCCAGGCGCCAGGGCCAGGGTACTTTGGCAGCCCTGCCTCTGTCAGATCTGGATGGACGTGGGCTCTACAGTGACTCCCAAGGCTCCACGGTAAGGACACGGGGCTGCTGCCTCCTGCCGGAGACACTGGCCCTGGCTCGCGCTGCATATGAGGAGGCCCGGGCAGTCCAGTGCCCAGCAGCACCTGGAGTGAGGCCGGCCGGCCAGACCGGGGCCTCCAGTGGCTCCTGCATCCCGGCAGAGCCTGTGGTAGAGACGGAGCCAGCTGACACCACACCCTGAGAGATCCGAAGCCAGAGCCACAAGGCCATCCCTCTGGTCCCCGCCCTGCAGACCTGGCTGGGTAGGCCGGCCACCACGTTCCCAGCCTGTGACACAACCCAGGAGGCTGGAGCCGCCCAGGAGTCTGCTTGCACGGTGCCTGAGTTGGTGCCCACACCAGTGTGTGGCCACTGTTTCCTAAAAGTACAGCCAGCCGGACGAGCTCCATCTTTTTATTTTAGACATGCCTCCCACCCCGCCCGCCGCGCTGGGCCTCTGAGGCTGGGAACACAGGGTCAGTCCCCCCCTGCAGGCTCCTCGCCCGGCTGTTCTTTCTCCTGCTGCCAGAGGAAGTGCAGGCAGGAGACTGTGACTAAGTGCTGGTAATTGGTGCGGGGGCCGCGCAGGGCTGTCAGACACAGCGACAGCCAGCGGCCCTGGCACAGACGGCGGTGGACCTTCCCTCCCCACCCACCCCCGCCTGTCCCCGAGCTGATGCCCTGCCCCAGGGTGTGGGCACCCAGGACCATTGCTGCCCAGGCACTGGCCCTCCCCTTGTCCTCCCCAGTGGAGAGCTAGACAGCTGCCCCACCCCCACCCCATGTGTGGAGTGTTTTCCTCCTTTCTGGCACTGGCCGAGCTTGGCTCGGACACCACGTGGTTGGAGTCACACCGACCCTGGTGGCAGCTCGTGGTGACTGCGTCCCACAGAAAAGGGGACGGAGCTCAGAGAGATCAAGGCACTGGGCCCAGGGTCATGAGCTGTGTGTGTGCACGCACGCCTGTGGGGAGGGGTTGGAGGAGGCCCTCGTCCTCCAGGGTCTCGCTGAACCCTCTCTGCAAACCCCAGGTCACACTTGGGTCCAGCCACTGTGTGGGGCTTCACCCTCTCACAGGCAGTTGGCACCCAGGACTCAAGTGACATGCAGGGCCTGGACCGTCCTCACTGGGACAGGCACAGCATTGCCCCCAGGGTCCAAGGATCCCTGGGGCTGGGGACCCAGTTCAGGAGGCTACTCCCCTCGTGGCCAGGGGAAAGCTGGGCTTTGGGTCAGGTGCAGGGTCCTTGTCCTTGGGCAGCCACCAACCCTGGAATTTCCCACTTATGGCATGGAGAGCCTCCGCAGGGGGAAGGCATCCCGGGGGTGCGCTCCCCTTGGAGACAGAGGCCACCGATGGCTGTGTTGAAGCTGTGGTGTCGACGGCTGGCTGGGCGGGGGTGTGGGGATCGAGGTGTGTGTGTCTCTGTTAGGATGAGGTCCTGGGGACCACCGTCCCCACCTGTTGCCCCCCATGGCTGCCTGACACTGCTCAGGCTCCTGGACCAGCAGAGGACACTTGGACCTCCCATGCCCTCTGGTGCCGGCCACCACACTCCACGCAGTTCATGGCCAGCCAGGCCTGCAGCACCGCTTCCTGCAACATTCAGGCCTCCCATGAGAATGTCCATGGCCCTGGCCCTAGGGAAGGGAGACTGCACTGGGTCCCTCCAAAGCCTCTCTCTCAGCCGTGCCCCAGCCCGACCAGGACGCCTCGGGCTGATCACCCAGCACTGCCCACCCTCCTGGGCCCAGCTTCTGGCCTCCCTGCAGGAAGTGGGAACTGGCTCCGGTGGGGCTGACAGCACCGCCCAGCGTGTCGGTGGCCAGTGCCTGAGACCCGCAGCAGGACCAGCGACGGTGCCACGCGCCAGCTCCGAGGATGAACTCCAGGACAGGGCAGGGGAGGGACGGTTCCGTCCGGGTTTGGTCAGGAGAGGTGGACATCCAGCTTGACAGACGTGGCCATTTGCTGACCCCCTGGGATCACGTTCTTCAGCCTGTGACAGTTACCTCTGAAGAAGGGTCTTCTCTGTCGGCTCCTGCCCTGGGTCCCTGCCTCCCACCCGACTCCTCTCACACTGGACATGGACCCTGCTCCTGTGTCCCCTCAGCTGGACAGGGACCTGTGTTGTGGTGGCACCCGTCCTCCACAGAAAACCTTAACTAACCTTCTCCAGAAACCTGCACCATGATCGATCTTCGGACTAAAGCAAAAGAACCTCTACAAAGGAGTCCAGTGTAGTAGTGGAGCCTCCGTTTCCTCTTGCTCTGTCTTACAATAATCAGATCTGGTCACGGGCCTGAGAGAGATGGGCACTCCGGTGCTGAACACCCCTTTGCTAGTTTTTCATCAACATTATGGACTCTCTAGTGCAGTAGATATATGAAATAACAGTTTGTAAAGGTTTTCAGGGGAAGTGTGTCTGCAGATGCGGAGTGTGATAAGGAAATCAGGTTCCTTTCAGGAGGACTCTGGTCTGAGCTCCACAGAGGTGTTTACATCTCAAAGAGAAGAGAGGTCACCAACTGGGCTCCGTGGTAGCAGCTGGCCGGGAGGGAAGAAAGGGGGGAAGCAGCTCCCCCCCTTCTCAGTCGCTGTCCTTGAAAGGTTAACTTGCCCAGAACAGGGACAGAAAAAGCTGCTTTTGTGTGAACTTCTGCAGACTGTGAACTTCTGAGCCCCTCCCCTGAGACGCTGGGTGTAAAACTCTGAAACTCCCTGAATTCGGGGTTCAGGGGGATTGATTGGTTACAGTGAAAGCTGTGCCCTCTGAACCTGGCTGCAGCCCAAGAAACCTGCTTCCTGTTTCCTATCCGGTGTCCTGTCTCCTACTACAGCGTCTGAATTCCTGCCCTGGAAAACTGGGAGAAAAGCAGGGTTCATTAAGCCCCGGGCCTGCACTTCCTCGCTAAGTTGCTGAGCATGGCTTTGAACTTGCCACCCTCCTACCTCAGTCTCCCTGGCTGCTGGGATCACAGGTGTGCGCCCCTGCACTTGGCTGAACAGAGGCTTTGAGGACACAGGCGAGGCGCCTGGCCCCACCCAGGGTTTAACATGCACAGAGGCCATCCTGGGCCAGAGATGCTAAGCTGAGGCAGCCCCATGGACTCAGACCTGCCACAGACCCTCGGGTGGCATCTACCCCACCCAGATCCGCTTCCCCTGCAGAGCCTTCACCCACCTGTGATTTCCCAGAAATGCTGCAGCCGTGTAACAGGGGCAGGTGGGCTTCACTTCATCCCAAAGTTTTCCAAGAGCCGCTGACCTTTCGGGATCCCTGTGCAGCTGGGTCAGGTCTAGGCCGGGCAGCGTGGGCTCCAGTTCCCGGCTGCATCTCATGCCCTTACGAGTTCTTGTCAAAGCCTGCTTTCCTGGGGCTAGAGATACAGCTCAGTGGTAGAGGGCTTGTCTTGCATGCACAAGGCCCTGGGTTCAATCCCCAGCACCAAACCAGTAAAAAATAAAATAAAACCTGTTTTCCTTGAGTCCCTCCTTGGCAGGACAACTGGACTCAGGTAGGTTTCCGAGACGCCTCTGTGGCCGAGAGGTTCCTGCCGATGATGCTTTCCTACGTGGAGGGCACCGACCCAGAGAAGACGTGGAAGTGGGGCTTGGGGCACGGGGACACATGAGATGGAGAAAAGTGGTCCCTCTAGGGAAAGGGGACCAGCTAGATGCAGCCACTGGGCTGAGGGGAGGGTGGCCAACAGGGGAGGATGGCAGAGGCTGGGCCGTAACCTGCCACTCAGGGCTGGGGTTTTGCTTTGCTTCTCGGTTCTCTGCTCTGACCCTCAAGCCTTCAGTAGCAAGAGCCTCAGGCTTGCGTGGCCTGAGGAGGTGAGGAAGATGGGCCCACCAGGCTGGGAACAAAGATGATGAATTCAGCATGATTCCTGACGGCCAGAAGTTGGAGACAACACAAATGTCCAACAGCGAAATAATTTATTTAAAATATATTTACAGGACTGGGGTTGTGGCTCCGTGCCAGAGAGCTTGCCTAGCATGTGTGAGGCACTGGGTTCGATCCCCGGGACCACATAAAAAAAAAAAAAATAATAATAATAATAAAGGTATGGTGTTCATCTACAACTAAAAAATATTTAAAGTGTTTCTTTAAAAAAAATAAGGTATTGTGTTCATCAACTACTAAAAAGACAGATTTTAAAAAATCAATAAAATGTATTTACATCCCAGAATATCAAGCAACCATTTAAATTTTCATGAGAAGATATGCACACTGCAATATTAAGTGAAAGTTCAGGACACAAAATGTTGCATGTGCAATGTGAGCTCCATATTGTAAGTGTAGAAAAAAAATGGGTGGGTGGAGACACGGGTGGATGACGGTGGGTGGAGACATGAATGGGTGGGTGGAGGGGTCGTGGACTGATGAAGGGACAGAGGGTAGGTGGACGCGGAAGGTGAACGTGGATGGAGGATGGGTGGCCAGACGTGGATGGATGGGTGAAGGGTGACAGAGAAGTCGATGGCAGCAGGCAGGTGAGTGGGCAGAGATAAGTTTAAGTGCATACGTAGGTTCCTACTTATCTCAAGATCCAAGCAAACACAAGACCCAGTCGGCTGATGACCGTGACAAGGGTCACGGCATAGTAATGAAGGGGCCCCAAAGTTCCCAGAGCTACAGGCCATCCTGTTTTGAAACTTGAAACTATCTCCTTGTCATCAGAATAAGATGGTCCTCAGAATCCCCCTGCCTTGCCAGCCAGCAAGTGACCATCTGGAGACTGCGAGGTCCTTGCTCAGCATCTGGACGGCCATCCTAAGTGACAGCCGCCATCTTAAGAAAAAGTCTCACTTTCTGCCCAAGGGTGTTTCTGAGAAAGACTCACCACCCCTCACACCGACCCCACCTTAACCACGGCATCAGGACCTGAAGCCTGTTTGGCCCTCTCCGTCTGGGGAGAGGTGGCCTTCATTTGTCAGCTCTGACACTATAAACTCTCGTGTGTCTCTCTGCCTGTTTCCGTCTGTCTCCCTGATCCTTGCTTTCCTTTCAGAGACCCTAAAGTCTCCTGGCTCCTCACAATCCCTTCCGTCTGTGAGCCTCTGACTGTCTTCCATCCGGTTGGCATCTTCTGAGCACCCACCACAAGCAGGCACGATTTTCTCCAGGTGCTGGGACACGTCAGCCACCAGGAAAATGCTTCCCTCACAAAACCTGCCTCTAGAGGGGACTGGGATGCAACCCGTGAGGACAGGAGGGGACCTGTGTGCTGACCTCAGCCCTCACGGACATGCCACCATGCGGCCACGTCCACGCTGGGCAGCAGCATCTCTAAGCCCAGAAGCCCTTAGACTCTAGGGAGAGATCCTAAAGAACGGGCCTCGTGGCAACCGTGCTTTTTAGGTGCTTGGCTGTCGGAGAGCTGGTTGGGGCTGGCGTGAGCTCGGTGTGGAGCACTGGTTCACACGCTGAGGCCCAGTTCATCCCCAGCACTGTAACAAAGCACCCAAGCAAAAAAATCTCGTTTCCAGAATCTGACCACAGGCCCCAGCACCCTGCAAACCCGAACCCTCGGGGAGCCGGGCTCTGGCTGCCAGTCCATGCTCACGTGGTGGGGACCTGGCCGCGCTGGAGGGGAACTCTGTGTGATCTTTGCTCATCCCCTGTCCCAATGTCCTGAGGTAGAAACAGGCATTATCTGGAGGTGGCTTCGAGCAGAACATGTCCCGGTCCCTAAATTCCAGCAGCTCCTGAGTCCCTGAGCTCATGAGGCCTCAGGACCTCAGACCAAGGGCCGGGGCATCTGAGAGGCAGCCATTTAAAGCGTATTATTAAGGAACAGATTGAAACTGTGATCCTGGCTTAAATCCTGCTGTTTACAGTGTTGGAATAGCTCCGAGAACGCCGAGTCCTCCAGCGTCATCTGCCAATTCCTGGGCTGCGCCAGAGCCATCGAAGAGTGGGACAGCCCGCCTCGCTGTGTAGACAGGAGAAGAGCTGGAAGAAGCCAGTGGATTGAGTTTTTAATGTGATGGGGATGTTTATAGGAGCTTCTCTCAGCTCAGGACGGAGTTACAGGGGAGTCAAGGACCCAGGGGTAAGCAGTGCAATTTGTAGGCTGAATCTGTGTTGAATTTAAAGTGCACACCCAAAGCTGTCTGTTACAGGGGTACGAGGCTTGAACCCAGGCGCTCATCCACTGAGCCACACCCCAGCCCCTCTACTTCGTTATGAGACAGGGTCTCGCTGCGTTTCCCAGCTGGACTTGTACGTGACACCCTCCTGCTTCAACCTCAGGCTGCGTCAGAATCAGGAGCAGCCCAGGTTTTCAGAGTGCAGGTGTCTCTGGGAAGAGCTATACTGACATGGGAACTCCACAGAATGTTCCAGAAGAGCAGATACCAGGGGCTGTGACTGTCGGGGGTCAGTGCAAGAGGCCTGCGGCCATGTAGAAGGCAGGTCCTACCCAGTGCAGCGCCAAGCACATGCTCGGCAGCTCGCCTGGGTCCTGCAGGGTGGGATCAGCAGCAGAGTGCTCGCCTCACACACCTGTCGGTCCTGGGTTCAACCCTCGGGACTAAAAAACAGAAACAAAAAGACCAGACCCTGCCAGGCACACACCTGTCATCCCAGCAGCTCCGGAGGCTGAGGCAGGAGGAGCGTGAGTTCACAGCCAGCCTCAGCCACAGCGAGGCCCTAAGCAACTCAGTGAGACCCTGTCTCTAATTAAATAAAAACAGGGCTGGGGTGTGGCTCAGTGGTCCACTGCCCCTGAGTTCAGAGTCGGCCTGGGACTGGGAGGTGCAGAGCACTCACGTCGGGCGGGTGACCCTGAGCGTGATCCCCTGAACTGAAAATAAAAGAAAAACTATGTTTTGAAAGAGACCGATAGTCCTCATAGGCCCACGGCAGTCATCCTGAGGGCCCAGCAGGACGTCCCAGTGACGGGAAAAGCCACCGCCTGGGAAATGCCGAGGAAGGAAAGCGCAGGGGCCGGCAGACCCTGACCCTGACCCTAACCCTCTGGCCCTGGGAGGAACGGGCACAGGGTCGCCCTGTGTAGCTGGCCCTGCTGAAGGCGCCACAGGTGGTCTGGTGCAGCGCAGCCCGACCAAGGGACTCTGAGGGACAGCAGGGCAGCTCATGAAGATGACCTGAGGAGCAGACTCCATGTGGGTCAGCGGGAGAAGAGGAGTAGATTCCCCTCCAACTGGCACATGGGGACTGAAACGTAGACCCCACTCAAAATGCAAGCTACTGTTGCAGGGACGGACGAGGCGGGGCACGAAAGACAGCAGGAAGCAGTTTTCTTTGGCTGCAGCCAGGTTCAGAGGCCACAGCTTTTGCTGGGATCAGTCAATCCCCTGAACCCCGAGTTCAGGGAGTTAGAGTTTTACACCCAGCGTCTCAGGGGAGGGGCTCAGCTCATCTGCAGAAGTTCACACAAAGCTGCTTTTGCTGTCCCTGTTCTGGGCAAGTTAGCCCTCAAGGACAGCGACTGAGAAGGGGGGCTGCTTCTCCCCTTCCCTCCCCGGCCAGCTCTTACCACGGAGCCCAGTTGTACCTTCTCTGATCTTAGAAATGTAGACACCTCTGTGAAGCCCAGCTCAAGGCCAGAGGCCTTGTTTGCACATTTCTGCAAACTACTATACTGCACACGCTTGTGAAAAACCAGTAAGGGGGTGTGCAGCACCTCGAGTGCTGGCATCTTCCCGGCCAGTGGCCAAGTAAAACAGGGCGACACGAAAAATGGGAAGTTCACCTACATTGGACCCTTTTGCTGAAGTCCTAAAATCAGCCATGGTGAAGAGTCCGGCCACTTCACCAGAGCCCAGCAAGGTGTTAGCGAGTGCTCTAGGTTGGATCTGTCCCCAGAGGAGACGGAGTGGCTCTGGCCGGCCGGGGTGCTGCTGGAGCGGTGCCCTTGAGGGCAGTAGGACTCCTTCTTTCTCTTCCTTGCTTCCAGCCAGGAGGTGGGGAGACCCCGGCACCCTTTCCTGAAGCAGCAGGGCCAGCCCCAGGCACCAGGAGCCCAGACCTGAGCCAAAGCCAGCCTTTCCCTCCTTAAACCGAGTATCTCAGGTCTTTGTCAGAGAGGTGGGGAGCTGGCCAGCAGTCGGTGCAGGGGGATGGCCTAGGGGGCCCTGGTGTCCGGGGAGGGTGACAGAGCTCCTCCAGAGGGCTCCCATCTCCTCCCAGATCAGACCCAGACCACCCAGGGACCCCCAGCTTCCTCCACAGCCCGAGTCAGCCAGGCCCACGTGAGGCAGGGAGCTGGGAAGGCAAAAAAGGAGGAGAAGGGCCCACTGGGCTCCGGCCATACCTGTCATCCCAGTGACCCGGGGCAGGAGGGTCCAAGTCCCAGCGCAGCCTGGCAGCTTAGCAAGATCCTGTCTCAAAGTAAAACACCAGAAGTTCTGCGAGGCAGCTCAGTACCAGAGCACCCTGGTTCAATCCCCAGGACCCAGAAAAGTTCCCATGAGCTTCTGGAGTGTGAGAAGTGACCGTGGACCTCACCTGGCCTCACAGAGCAGCGGGGAGCTCAGGGCCTTGAGGCAGACCGCTGTTCCTGGCAGCACGGTCCACTCCTTAGCCAGGTCTTGGGCCCAGGTCCCCGGCCATCCTCCCTGCCAGCAGGAATGACTGAAGGCGCAGCACACGACAGGACCTGGTGCAGCCAGAGGACCCCACGCCCCTTCCGGCCGGCCGCAGCTGGCCTGGGCCCGTGTCTGCTCCTGACTGCACCCAGAGGCTTCTCAGTCCCAACGCTGTGTCCTCCCTGAACATGTCGCTTCCCTAAGTAAATCTGTCCCCAGATTCCTTTCCATCAGGGATGCCGAGGGCCCCGCCTGTCCTGGTGTAGCCTGGTGACATGAGGTGGCTCTGGGGAGCCACAGGCTCACTCCTCTGTCTGGTTTGCAAGTGTCCCCAGCACTCACGTCTGTGTGGACCCCAGAGACACGGTGTGGGGTGGGCAGGGGCCTGGTCCAGGACTGTGGGCTGGGGGAGGGAGAGGAAGGTGGCCCCCAGGAGGCGGATGAGCACTTGCCCTTCAGGCCAGAGAGTGCAGCTGTCATTTCAGCTGACACAGCTCTTCCCTTAGGCAGTGCCACCTGCTCAGGGAGAAAGGGGGTGGCAGAGGCTGGGGCGGCGAGGGCAGGAACCGCACAAATTTGTCGCTAAACAGCCCTCAGGCCCGGGCTCCCTCCCACCCAGGCGTTCAACGGCTTGGACGATTCCTCTCCCTGAAGGCAGGTGAAGGGCCTGGTCCTCACTTCAGAGGTGCTCTGCCGGGAGACAGGCCTGTGTCTTCCAATCACCTCTGACATCACCAACCTTTGAAACCTCTCAGTGTCTCGGGCTAATGTATAATTAAACAGTACCGTGGGGCGATACCTTTGATCCTA
Source organism: Marmota monax (assembly GCF_021218885.2). Classification (NCBI taxonomy): domain Eukaryota; kingdom Metazoa; phylum Chordata; class Mammalia; order Rodentia; family Sciuridae; genus Marmota; species Marmota monax. The sequence goes on from NW_026695224.1 coordinate 36,160,961, forward strand.
TTTAAATAGTCAAACCTCTGACATCTTCAACAAATTCCCAAAATGTGATTCTAGGTGATCTCCAGCTGACCTGGAAGTTTCCAGAGGCCCCTGGACAACGTCCGTGGACACGTCCTCTCACCTGACTTGGGTGTGGAACTCACGGTGATCTGACGTTGAGCCGCGTGGCCAGGCCGGCCTCAGCACCTTCAGAGGGAGGCCCAGGAGAGAAATGGGATCTGGACAGCAGAGCCCTGCGAGGGGCAGGTGCAGAGGGTCGGGAGGGGACCCCAGACTCTCTCTGTGGCACTGGTGATGGACCCAGGGCCTCCCGCCTCCTGGGCAAGTGCTCTGCCGCTGAGCCGCATCCCCATTCTTTTTATTTTGAGACAGGGTCTCACCAGATTGTCCCCATGGGCCTCGAACTTGCCATCCTCCTGACTTGGCATCCGCCCAGCCCCGGGGCTAGAGACAGCAGCAAGGGGCCTGTGGAGGTGAACTGAGGAGGTGGCCCAGACCCAGAGGGAGGCTCCTGGCTGCGGGCAACAGCAGGCCACAGGTGGGCAGTGGCCTGCAGAGCTTCTGCGTCAGCTCCTGCTCTGCTGTGGGCCCGGCAGGCACTGGGGACACCCTCCCCTTCCAGCCGCCCAGCTCTGCTCTCTATTTTTTATTTGGTTTTATTTATTTTTGGTTGACACAAGTGACTTCACCTGGATTCTGAGCACTTGGTGTAAGGATGGCCTTAGGCCTGAGCCTAACAACTGCATTTTTTAAAAAATATTTTTATTTTGTTTATTTATTTATTTTTATGTGGTGCTGAGGATCGAGCCGAGGGTCTCACATGTGCGAAGCAAGCGCTCTACCGCTGAGCCACAACCCCAGTCCAAATAACTGCAATTTCAAACTCCAGTTTGAACCTCGGTCTCACAGGCGCCCTAAGGGAGCCCTCCAGTGTGCTCCTCAGGCTCACCCCCCCACCCCATAGACTCAGGGTGAAGCCTCGCCTGATAAGAGAGAAAGGGGGAAGATCAGGGTGGGACCACCAGACCAGATGTTTTAACCCCAGGGTCAATGATGTCACTGAGAGACCTGATGGCAGCTGAAAAGAATTAAGGGGGGGGGTCAAAACCCCCGAATTTTGTATAAATAATGGAGCAAATGAACAGAGGTTCAGCCAGCTGACACTGATGCCCTCGTGCTGAGAGCCCTGACGGTGTCCCAACACGTTGCATTTGTTGCTGATCCTCGGCATCTTCTTCACCGCTCTCAAACCCGACAGCCACATCTTGACCCTGGTGGGAGCCGCGACTTCTCCCGACGACCCTCTCCTCAGCCAGCTGTGAGCTCCACCCCAGGAGAAGCCTGCCTGGGTCCCTGACCTGATCACCACCGTCTGAGTGAGTGGGCATCTGTGGACTTGGAGCCTAAGGCTGGAGACTTTATTCCTGGCACTTGAACTTAGCACGCCGAGGGACTGTCTGTCCTGAGCCTGTCATGATTAAGTGTGATTGCAGTGCTTACAATTAATCTAGAACTGTTTGCTGTGAATTGATCATGGCTACTGCAGTGCCCAGCATTAAGGATTGTCGTTTTCTTGATCAAGAACCTATAGAGTGGAATTGTATTAATGATGTGAGTGAATAAAGCATTGACAAAGGCAGAAGTGCGTGGACGTCCTTTGTTTCTCCTGTCGACTGCATAAGTCGCACCTTTGCCCATCGCAACACTGGGGCAGACGCACCCTCAGGGAAGAGGTGCCCGCCCAGGCCATTCCCACACAGGGGCAGTGCATTGTGGCAGAAATCAGGTGGGGTCCCTAGGATTCTGGGAACACTCTCGTGGCTGGAGGTCCTCACCGCTCACCGTCCCAGTCCTGTAGGTGTGGTGTTTCTGTCATTCCCACGGTGCCTCCCGTCGGGCCTTCCAGTCAGGACACTGCTGTCACCCACCTCCTGCCTCAGCCTCCCGAGGGGCTGGCACTGCCGGCGCTGCCACCGACCGGCTCCTGTTGCCAGCCACAGACAAGCGCTGGGCTGTCCCTGCCGCACAGGAAAGGCACCGTGCTGTGTGCTCTGAAGGCTCCGCTCCAGCCGCTGGGGGTCAGGCCGAGAGAGAGTCAGGATTTCTTTCTTTTTCTTTTTTTCCCAGAACTGGGGATTGAACCCGGGGTGTTCTACCACTAAGCTACACCCCCAGCCCTTTTTATTTTTGATTTTGAGACAGGGCCTCGTTAAGCTGCTCAGGCTGGCCCTGACCCTATGATCCTCCTGCCTTGGCATCCCGAGTTGTGGGGATCACAGGCCACCCCACTACACATGGCTCAGAAGTGATTCTGAGTGTTCTATTTTCTGGACATAAAAAAGTCCTTTCTTGCAAGCCTTGAAGGATTTATTAAAGTCTAGCAGATAAATACAGGTTTGTAACAAACTTGAGACATTCATCTTTTTTTTCCTGCTTGATACATCCAATAATTGAAAATGACTATCAATTGTTCTTGTCTTCACAGCCGTAGAGTCATTTATGTGGTTTCAATAACAAACTGTCATCCCTGCTTTTGACAAAATGTCATTTTAAAATGACGTGGCCAGCACCGTGGCACCTCCTGCAGTCCCAGCCACTGGGAAGGCTGAGACAGGAGGAGGCTGAGCCCAGTGGCGAGAGACGCAGGCACATAGTAGACCCTGCGGTTGGACATGGCCACACAGGCTGAAGGAACTAAATTTCACTGTAAGGAGCTGAACTTCCAAATCCCCCAAGCACTGGCTTGTGCCTGGCCTGAGGGGCCACAGCCTCCGGGTGAGCAGGACAGCCCGGTTCTGCCAGGCCCAGGAAGCCCCCAACAGGGGAACCTCCGCCCACCATAGGGCTGGAAGTGAGCGGGGGGGGGGGGCAGATTCTCGGCTTGGCTCCTGAGCCTCCAGACACCTTCGAGTCCCCCCAGGAGTCCTAATAGAAAGTTCCAGAAAGCTTACCTGAGCCGTCGGCCCCACCCTTACTGCACTATGTGGATGGCAAGGCCCAAGAGCAGTTGTTTCATCAACAAAAATGACCTTTCCACTGACCTCCTACTGAGTTGCCAAGAGTAGCTTCTTCGTCCTCCACAGGGTGTGGCTCACGGTCAGCGCTTGCTTGGTGTGCACAGGGCCCTGGGCTCTTCCCCAGCCCCGCAGACATGAAGCCACAGTGCATGTGAGGCAGGAAGACAGACCCCATGGGGGGCCAGGAGGGCCTGGGTGTCACGCCAACCTGGAGGGAGACAGGGGTCTGGAGGACATCCTGGGACTCACTGCCCCTGCCAATGCTGACCACAAGGCCTTCCTCTGACCTGGAACCTGCTCTGTCCTCACAGCCACAGCAGAGCCTCCTGGGACTCTTGCCCTTGCCCAAGCAACAGCTGACTGAATGCTTCTTCCTAACAGATATGTCAAAACCACCAGAGGACCGGGCCCCTTATTTACGTCATCGGGAGTTGGATCATGCTCTGCTGATTGGCTGGTTAGGTTGGGGCTTGAAGGGCTTGACTGGTTCATGTCAGCATCTGTGCTGGCCACCTGTGCTGGGCTATCTGAGATGCCCCTTAGAAACAGACACGGTGGGCGTCCCTCCTGGGGCCTCCCCTCTGGGGCCTCTGCTTTCTTCCTATTACTCTAATCAACCTGTTACTTGGCTGTCACTCCAGGTCCGTGGATTTCACTCCTCAAATTCTCAAAGAGCCTGATGGCCTGGGTCCATGGTTCCTCTGGACGTCCTAGAGCTGAAGAATGGGTCGGCCCTTGGCTTCCCCCATCAGCAGAAGCCAATTCAAGGTGGATTGGGTACAAGACCCGAAGCTGAAACTCCTAAAAGTCCCAGGGCAGACTTCATGGTGGGCTGGGTGGTGATTCCAAGGCCGGAGTGACAGCGCCCGAGCCAAGGACTCCTGGGCCACAGGGTAGGGGAAGCCCAGGCCTTTGAGCCTCTGCCCTTCCTGATCCCACAAACTTGCAAAGGGACCCTGACCCCAAGCTGCTAGTCCCCACCTGGCTGCTGGAGGGTGGCTCCATCCCCTGGCCTCCTCCTTCAACCCACGACACTCAAACCCAAAGAAGAGGAAGTGGAGCTCTTGGAAGGTCCAGCTTGACTTCGTGTGTGGAGCAATCGCTGCGTGGAGGATGGACATGTGGAGCAGCTCTCCTCCCAGAAGCTCCCCTGGCCCCCTGGACTTCAGGCTGCCGTCCTCCGTTAGGTCGGTGGAGGCGACTTGGTGGCGACTTGGTGGCGACTTAGAACAAAGCAGCCCGAGCGGGAAAAGAACATCAATCAGATGCAGGCAGAAATGCCTGTCAATCAGCCAGATCTCCTGACTAACGCCTGTCAATCAACAGGACCCCCTCTAGCCAATCCTGGAGTTCAGCCGACTCCCCTGACCAACTCCAAGGGGGCAAGGGACCCTAGAAACACCTTTTCCTGTCCCAGGCCCTTCCCTTCCTGCTGTAAGCCCCATAAAAGTCCAGTCCGGTCGAGCTTCCGCGTGGTTGCTCCTCAGACCCTTCCCCTGTCCCCTCTGTGGGTTTGATCGAGTTCCGCCTGGGAGTGAGATCTCAATAAAGCCTGTTCAGCGGCCCTTTTAAATCTGCCTCCTTTGGTCGCTGCCTGCCCTGCCTGATCTGACACCGTCTTCCACCAGAGACGGCCACAGGCCTCCACACCAGCTGCCCGTGCTGAGCGCTCCAGCTGTAGAGGGCTCCGGTCCTGGCTCTGCCTTGCACCCGGAGGGAGCCACCTGCTGCCAAGGGTCACAGCCCCTTGGAGCCGCTGGGTGGCTTTCTGTGTGGGGGCACCCTGTAGCCTGTTCTCCTGTGCCTGAGTTGGGCCATCCCTGGCCCTTGTGACAGCTTTGCTGAGATGTAGTTCACATGCCATCTTTTGTGGACCGAGTGTCTGTGACCCCCTGGAGTCCACATGTGGAAACCCTAATCCCCTAGCAATGGCATCTAGAGGTCGTGAGGCCAGGGCCCCAGGAATGGGATTAGGGCCCTCTTAAGAATATACCCAAGAGCCTGCGGCCCACCACGTGGGGACACAACCAGAGGTGGCCATCTGCAGACCAGCAAATGAGCCCTCAGCAGAACCACATCTGGCAGCACCTGCATCTCCAACTTCTCAGCATCCAGAACTGTGAAAAGGGACACCAGTGATTGAAGCCACCTGGTCTAAGGTAATTTGTTATGGCAACTCAAAGTAATCAAGACAGAAGTTTTGGTATCGGGAGTGTTTCTAGAAGAATAGAAACTTAAGGGTGGGGCTGGGGTTGTGGCTCTGGGGCAGAGCGCTTGGCTAGCAGGTGGGAGGCACCATGCTCAGCACCACATGAAAATAAACAAATAAAGGCATGCTGTCCAGGTCAAGCCGGACCTTCCAAGAGATCCACTTCCTTCTCACAACTACAAAAATAAACAAATTAATTAATTAAATAAATAAAATAAAAAGAAATTTAAGCTGCATTTTCTGAATTGCTGATGAGCTTCTGCAATGGATTCTCCAGTGGTTTAGGTTTAAAGACACCAATGGCTATTTTCAGGCGTGGAGAGGGCCCAGCAGTTCAGGCAGTTCTGCAGTGGACGCCACAGCACCTCCAAGGGCACTCCCCACAGACCCGGCAAGGAGCCCTGGCTGGGCGCCGTCTGGGGAAACAGACAACTCCATCAGGTGGCGCCTGCTCCTCCGGAGGAGGCCCCACACACAGCCTCCAGCTCTGGGATTTGCACCCGCAGCTCCAGAGTAGCATGAAGGGCCTTCTTCTAGGTGTGCCCTGAGACCCCCATCCTCCTGTGGGCCAGGGCAGAGGGTGCTGGAGGAGAAACCCTGGTCCTGTGCGCTGGGATGGGGACAGGGAGACTGGGGACGTGGGACACAGGCAGCCTCTCACTTTAGGCCTCCACCAGTGGGGGGAGGCCCCCTCCTCAGTGGCCCTGCCTTTGCCCCTGTCCGAGGCGGACTCCTGCAGCAGTTGCCCGCGAGAAGCTGCTGCGCTCCTGATCCGTCTTGGTCCCCCCCCCTGTCCCAGGACGCCCCTAAGTTGAGATCTAGTGTGGTCCATGAGGTGGGGTGCTGCACTCCGGAACCATTTGAGTGTTGTGGGCAGCTGGGCCATGGACAGGTGAGCCATGGTGAGCTGCAGGGGACAGGCCTGCCCTAGGGGAAGGGCTCCCAGGAGCAGGGGTCTGGGTATGAATGGACACATGGAAGACAACTGGACTTCACCAGCACCATGAGACGGGAGTGGTGGGGGTGCCCGGCCCCCTTGGGAGGCTCCATGGGGTGCCCAGGGGAGGGGGAGCTGAGGGAGCCTCGTGGCTTTAGATGCTTCAGCAGAATTCCCTAGCTCCCTGCCCCAGCCGGGAGCCCTACCAGGGCCGCGTCTGCTCAGGGGGGTGTCCCGCAGCTCTGGGGCTGCCTCTGGCCTGCTGGGACTGCGAGTCGGCCTGGTGACTCACCCCCAGGCCCCCAGCAGATGTGCAGGACCCTTCCCCACAGCCCCCAGTGGGAATGTGAGGGGCAGCCCTGGCCAGCGAGAACGGGGAGCAGGGCTCCAGGGGTGACCTTTCCTTCACACACCCGTGAATCCCGGCCTGCACCCCAGCCTGTTCCCACATTTGGGCAGTAATAACAAGTGCTGCCATGAACATCGGGTACAGCGTCTGTACAGATCCATGGAGGTCCTGCATACTTTTGGGGGCTTATATTTTCATAATTAAAATACGTAACAAAAGGAATGAGGGACCCTCGAGGCCCTGACGTGCCTTCCTCCAGGACTGGATGTGGCGGTTGTATAGCCTGGCGTCCCCAGGCCCTGCACCCGGGTGGCATGTGGCCCGGGTGGCATGTGGCCCGCGCAGCTCTGGGAAACTCGTGAAGTGGCTTCCCCTCGGCATGGGGTCCTGCGGTCAGGACCGGAGGGCAGGCTGTTGAGAGGAAGGCCCCCAGGACGGGCTCCACCTCTCGCTCCCACCCTGCTGGCTGCCTGCTGGCCTTCACCCTCCCTGCACTCCCCTGCCTGGGAGGAGAGGCAGGTGGTGGGGCAGGGCCAGGCCGCTTGAGGTCTGGGGAGGGGAGCCGGCCAGGCCAGGACAGCTGCACCGGGAGGCAGGGTGAGTGGACGGGTGTCCAGGCCTGGGTGGGGGTCTGAGGCTACTGCTGCCCAGGGCGGTGCTGTGTGAAGGAGGCCGCTGTCCCTGGGGGCCCAGGCCCAGCAGAGCCCAGCCGGCACTGGGTGTGGGAAGCAGGAGGGGGCCACCCTGGACCCCAGGAGCTGTGCGGTCCACTCCTGAGGCTGTCTTTGACACCTTGTCCTTAGACTTGTGCAGACCTGCAGCTTCCAGCCTCTCTCTCACCTCTCTGATGTCTTATTTGTAATGTTCTAGAATGTTCTTTCCTCACTTTTCACAGTCTCCTTTTTTGTTGTTTGTTTCTTTTGGTACTGGGGATTGAATCCAGGGGCTCTCAACCACTGAAGCCCTTTTTTAAATATTTTATTTAGAGAGAGGGTCTCACTAAGTCGCTGAGGCTGGCTTTGAACTTGCCGTCCTCCTGCCTCAGCCTCCCAAGCCTCTGGGATCACAGGTGTGCGCCACTGTGCCCCTGCTCTCACGGAGTCATTCCAGGCCCTCAGTCTTCCTGGAGCTGGGAAGGGCCCAGGCTCCACATTCACCCAGCTGTTCTAGAATCTTCTGTGCCGTGTCCGCCTCCCTTCCCAGTAAAAGCAGGAACCCCTGTGAGGGGGCAGGGCAGTGCAGTCCAGCCAGGTGCTGTGGGAGGCCAGGGCTGTCCAGAGCCCCCGCCCCCCGCAACCACCACAGCACAGTCCGGTGCCCACAGGAGCGCTGTGCTGGCAAGGTGCGTCTTGCTCCCTCCCCACGGGGGCACGGCCTTCAGAGCCTCGGGTCCGGCCGAGGGGCTGGACACTGTGCAAACTCAGTGCCGGGCCTCTCAGAGCCTCTGTCCAGTCCTGGGCCTCTGCCTCCCACATTTGGTCAGGACTTCACTTTGACACAGTTGAAAATTACCCAGAATGGAAGCAGGCTTCGCTCTCTCTGTTGCCCTGGTGATCAGTGTCCGGTTCTATCTTGGGCTAAACAGTGTTTCCAACTTCTCTGTTGGGCCAGGTGGCCAAGTTTCTTTGCTACTTGCTCGTTTGACCTCCCCTTTGTGCGTACATAACTGCCACGTGCTGCCACTTTCAGGGACACTGGCTTATCAGCCCCAGGCCCATGAGCTAAGAGGAAGGTCAGGCGGGGGCTTCAGGAACATTCACAGAATGTTCCAGAGAGAAAGCCTGGGCCCAGTGGGTGTCGGAGTCAGATGGGGCGACGACTGTCCCCAGAGCAGCACAGCTGTGCACAGGGGTGTGGGGTGGCCTGCAGCTTCTCCTGGGGACCTGGTGGGTGGTGGCTGGGTGGCATTCGACCAGGGAGGTGAGGTCTGTGTCCTGGGCAGCCCCCTGATGGGCAGTGTCCCCAGAGTGGTCTCTGAGCCTGTCTCCTGCTGCACAAGGGCTTCTACTGATGAATCCTGATGGTCCAGGCCAGTGTCAGCTGCAGCGGCTGAGGACAGAGGACTGAGGGGCAGGGGCGCCCCTTGGTGCAGGTGAGCCTGGGGCCGAGTGGACAGCTGGCCGTGGCGGGCAGTGGCAGCAGGAGCGTCTTGGGGCAGGTGAGCCTGGGGCCGAGTGGACAGCTGGCCGTGGTGGGCAGTGGCAGCAGGAGCCCTTCTGTTTTGTTTTTAATTTTTGAGACAGGGTCTCACTGTGTGGTCCAGCCTGGCCATGACCTTGAATCCTCCTGCCTCAGCCTCCTGGGCACTGGGATCACCAGTGCCACCCCACCTGTTGAGGGGCTTGGAGGGAGGACTCCAAGGGTGGGCTGAGGGATCCATGCTGGGTCCCCCTTCCTCTCATGTTCCTGGGATTTTCAGACAAGAGAGCAAAGACAGAGGCCAAAGCACACTCTGGAACCCGCAGGACCTGCCCCTGGCCTGTCCTGCGATCAGCACAGGGTACCCGTGGCCCTGTTGACAAGGCCAGGAACAACAGGCCTGGCTCCTGGGGAGCAGGTGTGGCTAGAGGGCAAGTGGTGGGCAGCCCATCACGAGGAAGGAGGGGCAGCTTCTCAGGCCCTGACCAGCCCGCTCTGGTGTCTCGTCCGAACTGTCCACCAGAGGGCAGCAGCCGCAGCAGCCAGGACAAGAGTGGGGCGGGAGACGCAGGATGCCAGTTCAGGGCTGGTCTGTCCCAGGCCTGCGGGCTCCTGCCTCCTGAGAGAGACCCGCCCCTGGCAGGACCCTGACCTGGCTCCTGAGCTCTGGGCTCTCTGCCCTTTCACAGATTGGAGGCTGAGGCCTTCACAAGGGTGACTTCTTCAAAGTAGAGTGCCCAGCAGGGCTTGTGGCCCACACCTGTAACCTAGCAACTCAGGAGGCTGAGGCAGGAGGATGGCAGGTTCCAGGCCAGCCTCAGCAACTCAGCGAGGCCCTCAGCAACTCAGCGAGGCCCTATCTCAAAGTAAACAATAAAAAGTGATGAAGTGTGGCTCAGTGGTTAAGTACCCCTGAGTTCAATCCCTGGAACCAAAAAATCCCCCCAAACTAGAGTACCCAGGACTCACTGCTCCCACGGCAAGAGGCCCTCCACTGCTCTGGGCATGCAGGGGGAAGGGCAGGCCTCATGGGGCCTCATCGGGCCTCGAAGCCTGTGACCAGGGCTCTGTATCTGGAGAAGAATCTGCTGACGGGGCAGCAGGTGATCCAGGATAATGACCCTGCTGGGGGGAGCTGTGCTGGTCAGCCGCCTCCGTGATGACCCTTGACCCAGTTGGCCTTGGTATCACCTGGGCCCACCCCGGCCTGGCCGTGCCCGCCATGTCCCTTACAGATGTCTTGGTGCTGAGTTGGGATGGGTTGGATAAGCAAAGTCCACACGCTGGGAACCCCCTCAGCAACTTGGTCCCGTAACTGGGGGTGGGACCACCAGAGCCAAGAGACAGACCTGCCCTGGGGACAAGTGCCCACTCCCTCCCACCAGCCCCCTGCCCTTAAAGCCAGAAGCACCCACGCAGGACAGCTGTGGGCTCGCCCACGCACCAGGGCGGGACTCTTAGGATGTCCCACACGACTCCCTTGTGTCCCAGGATGGGTGGTGCTGGGGACCACTGGGATGCAGTCAGACCCAGAAGTCATGGACTTGTCCCTGCTTGTTGGGCCACACCCAAGCCAAGGGTGAGCTGTCTGCCCCGGGAGCAGGGGGAGTGTGCCAGAGTGCAGGGCGGGCTGCCAGGAGCCGAGAGCAGACAGCCGGGGGACACATGTGGGCCGGGCTCTCCAGGGAAACCACTCCCTGGCACGCAGACACAGCCATCCCAAGGAACTCGCCACGTGCTCACAGAGACCTGGTAGCAAACTGGAGGCCGGGAGGCCTGCTGGCTGAGCCCAGGCAGGAGACCAGGCCCCAGGGGGGCTGCAGGGAAGAGCTGGAGGCCAGGGGGCTGGAGGCCGAGGGGGCTGGAGGCCAGGGGGCTGGAGGCCAGGGGGCTGGAGACCGAGGGGGCTGGAGGCCAGGGGGCTGGAGGGCAGAGGGAACCAGCCTCTCCTGACACCTTTGTGACCCACATGAGCCACCCAGGTTGGCCACATCTGCTTCACTCGGGAGGTTTGACCTCAGGCTTGCCCAGAGCCCACGTGGCCAGCCACCTGACACACTGGGGCCCGGTAACACTGGCCCATAAGATTACCCGTCACAGGAGAGACAGGGATGCGCTGGGGTCTCTGGACCTGGGCTGGAGCTCTGGAAGGAGTGGGGGCCACAGTGTTGAGCAGGCTTTGGTGAGCGAGGTCCTCGGTCTCCACAGGCCGAGTGTGAAATGCTGGCAGCCTTCACCTGCAGGTGCTCAGCAGGCAGCCGGATCTAGGAGGGACTTCGGGGGAGGTCTGGGGGGACTCAGGGGAAGAGGGGAGTCGCTAAAGAAGAGGTTGGGCTCAGAGCCCCCAGGCAGGCAGTGTGGATGAGACGGGAGAAGGCTGAACCCCGGCTGCAGAGTTCTGGGACCGTCTGTGGGGCTGGGGCCTGAACATGGCTTGGGCCACGGAGAGTTCTGGGGGAGAGGCAGGGCAGAGCTTAAGGGGAAAGGATCAGAGACAGCCAGCGTAATGCTGTGCTGTGCTGCAAGGAGGCTGGGGAGGCTTGCTGCAGGCCCGGTGCTGATGTGCGCAGTGTGGGGCAGGGGCATCTCTCAAGTGGCAGACAGTCCTCACACTCCAGGCCCACGGGCACCCAGGCTGTGGAAACCCGATGTGGTGCTCATCAAGACTCAAAGTCCTGCCCATCAGACTGCGAGAAGGCCCGGGCAGGCCAGAGCCAGGAGGGTGGAGGGGCTGAGGGCAAGGACCACAGGAAATGGCTGGAGCTGCTCAAGGCCTAGAAGTCCAAGGCCCAGAGGAACCCTCCAGGGTGGGTGACTCATCACAAAAGGTCCAGGAGTGCTCAGCATCGTGGACGTTCTCTGCTGCTAAGGTCCAGTCATGAGGCACAGTGCTGGGGCACAGGGAGCCCACGGGGAAGATGGGGTGCTAGGTGGGGGCTCACCCAGCCCTCTTCCGGCCCATGCTCCCTGCATGTTCTGGTGAAGAAGTCGCCCCACCTCACAGGCTGCCTCAGCACAGCGTGCCCAGGTAAGTGAGCCACGTGGCACGTCTGAGTCAGAGAGGCAGCTGTGCACCTGGGGAGTCACCTGTCTGCACTCCTCAGCAGGAGGTGCCCTCCACTAGCTCTGTGGACACTTGCGTGGGTCTTGCCCTGTCCGGCATGTTCCTTTGTCCCATCAGACTTCACTTACAAAACACGTCAAAGACAAGCCAGGTCTCAAGGTGGCGGAGCAAGCGCTTGGCTGAGCTCTGCTTTCTGGGTGTGCGGCCCTGCGGGCAGACAAGGCTCTCCACACACCAGGAGGGACTGGGGTCCCTAAGCATGTGCAGGAGACCTGGTGCTGTCTGTTGGCAGAGGCTCCCGAGGCTCTCTGGGTTTGCTCTGCGGGGTGTAGCAGGGGTGAGGCCTTGCCCTACACCTCTTTCCTCCCTCTGATCCTGCTGGGAGGCCATCCCCAAGTAGGGGCTGGGGGGTTCCGGGGGGATTTTACCTGAAAATCCTACCATGAACAGGTTTCCAGGATGGATTTGGGAACCCTAGAGTCACCACCAAGCATGGGGCCAGGTGGCTCTGGGCTGGCCCCACCCCACAGGAGCAGGCTCTGAGTCAGGGTTCTTACCCTCAGGGCCAGTGCACAGGGTGGCTGGAGTGAGCTAGTGCCCTCTCAGGCAAGAGCAGGGTGTGTGCCGTCCCATCTGTGCCCTTCGCCCTCCAGGTCCCTGGAACTCTGGGGCGAGGAGGGTCCTGCCTGGCCCCTTGGGAGACCTGGGTCTGAAGTCTTCATGGCACCCTATCCAGGGAGCCGGCAGCTCCACCCACAGGAGTCACGCAGCCTGGCCAGGGGTGGGCCTGTGGGTTCTCAGGGTGCCCCACCCCAGGCTGCTTGGGGACGGACCCAGCAGGAGCTTTGGGCCTGGCCTGGCCTCTCACCCACTGGAGCCCACCACAATCCCCCCCGCCCCCCCAACCTCAGAATGTCGGAGCCACTGGAGAGAAGCGCAGCCTCCAGCTCAGCCTGAGCCGCAGACCCTCCCTCGATTTCGAAAGTCCTGTGGTTCTGCCAGAGGACATTCCAATCCAAGACTGCTGTTGAACCTCCTGTCTCTGGGAATGGGGGGAGACCAACCCTCCCCTGCTTCTGATAAAGGGACCGGGCTCCCACCCTTGGGCCAGGTCAGAGCTGGCCTGTTCCCAGGTAGGTAAGAGGGTGTGTCCCAACTCCGCTGCGCAGGCCACTGGGGCCCCAGGGAATGAGGAGGCAGGCAGGGATCCGCAGAGGGTGAAAAATTGTGGGTCAGAATCCCCGGGCCACCTGAGAGGACTCTGGGCTCAGCAGCAGGACACAGGAGGGCCCCAGGCCTGACCTCTTTCCACCTCCCAACTCAGTGCCCCCCATGCCACGGGCCTCCCTAAGACAGAGGCCCCAGAGTCTGGCCTGGGACCTGGAGGAGCATCACCTGACGGTCTTCTCCTGCCCCAGGACAGAGCAGGCCCCAGAAACTCTGGGCTGGCGGGACCCAGCCTTCCTGTGGCTCGCGTGTCTCCCAGAGGAGCACAGCTGACATGGGCGAGGTGTCAGCCCTCTGCACTGGGAAGGTGCCAGAGTTTCTCTTCTCAGGAGGTGGTCCTCGTTGCTGCAGAGCTCCGGAGCAGGAGAGCTGGTCTCCCGGGCCTGGGCCAGGTAGCTCCGGCCACAGGGACTGAAGCTGTCTCGGCAGCCCCTCTCGCGTGGTGAGTGGGGGGCGCTGAGTGTGGGCCAGCTGTAATGAAAGACAGAGGCCCTCCACTCCTCGGGCCTGGCTAGGAAGCTTCTGCCGAGCAGGAACCACACCGCTAGAGAGTGCCACCCACGAGGGGCGCGTCTCAGAGGCTGGGGGTCCTCAGGGGACGCAGGGAAGGGCAGCAGCCCCCGGCAGGTGGGGAGTGTCTGAGGTGTCTGGTCTAGAGTACGGGGGGTGGGGTGGGCCGGGAGGCCAGGCTGAGGGCCAGGACCTCATCAGAGAGGGCCAGGGGAGATTCCGAGGGGTGTGGGGCTGTGTGAGGAAGATGACCCTCCCGGGCATCCAGTAGGGGCTGTGTGGGATGACGTGGGACACAGAGGAGCCACCTACCAAGGAGAGGGCTGGATGCAAGATGGGGAGGGCAGCTCCTAGGACACGGAGGCCAGAGGCACTGTCCACCTAGATGCTGGGAGCCAGGCTTTGGGGGCAGGGGTGGGTGTGGGCCATGCTGCTGTGATGGAGAGTCAAGGGGCCCAGGGTCCCCAGTGCAGATGTCAGCCTGGGTTGTAGCAGGAGGAAGGCCCAGCAGCTAGCTGGAGCCACAGGGTGCTCCCGGGGGAGGGATGGAGGGAGGGGCCACCACTCCCCCTCCTTCCTGGGTGCTCCTTTGGGGGCTCCGAGGTGCTAGTGTTCACAGTGGTCAGCTGGCAGGGGGCGGTTCACACCCCTGTGCCACATGTGAACACTGTGCCAAGCCCGTGTGCTCATGGCCTGCGTTGGGAGGGCACTCGTGGGTGCTCCTCCGGGCACAGTCCTTGTCTGCTGGTCTGTGTGCAGGTGCAGTGGTGGGGCAAAGAGTGTGCGTACACCTCTGTGCAAGTACATGCTCCGTGGTGTGTCTGTGAAGGACCCTTGGGCCTCTGTGCTTCTGGGCAGTGTCACCAGGGCCCCGTGGTTGGCTGGTGACCAGGCCTGGTCCCTCTCAGCTTGGCCACTTGGAGCTTGACTGGCAGGTCAAGCTTTGGGAGTACGTCCGTGGCCCAGGTCCCAGGGGTCTGCTGCAGGTCTGCTCCGGGGCCTCTCTGTGGCCTGCTGGGCTCCCCAACCCTTCAGTTAGTCCTGTGCTCTGCGTTCAGCTTGGATGTGGCTGGAGGCAGAGCCTGAGGCAACGGCGGCCCAGACCCAAGGCAGGGCAGAAGGCCGGGGTTTCCGGGGCAGTCCCCACTGTGCAAATGGGCTCATCCTCCCAGGGACACGTCAAGGCTGAGCATTTATGATGGCCTCCTTCACGCTGGCCAAGGACCAGAGGAGAGGGAGGGTCCAGGGAGGCCACGCAGGCAAAGGCGTCTGTTTCAGGCAAGGAAAGGCCATGGGGCACAGTGAGAGGCAGCCAGGGAGGAGCGTCCTCGAGGCAGAGTGTGGCCCCTGCCTCACACCAACCCTGTGAGGTCACTGGTCTGGGGAAGTAGCCAGGATGTCGTTCTCTGTCCCAGAGTAACGCATCACCAGGCGGGTGGCCTGGCTCGGGCAGCCCTGTCTCATCACAGTGCCCAGCCGTGTCCGGGCCTCCAGTGGGCCTCCAGTCTGGTCGTCCCAGTTGGACTCTCTGAACCAGGGCCTCCGTGCCACACGGGGTGCCTTCCAGGGGCACTCTGTAGACAGCCAGGCCAGGGCAGAAGTCGTCCTGCCTGTGCCTCCAGGGGGTCCAGGCTGCCATCCCTCCTCTCCAAGGAGCCCCCCAGGCTGCACTGGCCACTAGGCAGGGCCAAGGCCTGCTGCCCGCGGCGTCGACAGAAAACGTGACCGACTGCAGCCTGGGATTCGAACCCAGGGGCGCCAGGCCCTGAAGCCTGCCTTTGAGTGCACATGGCTCCCCCGCTGCTCTCCTAAGGGATCTCTGCAAAGGGACCAGGCTGGCCACGCCCAAGGACTCGCTCCCAGGCCTCACCCAAGTGAACAGAGGACCTGGTGACCAACAAGACTACGCCAGCATGACACTGAGACCGATGGAAGGGACAGGATGGCACAGAAGCCAGGAGGCTGCCCCGCAGGCCAGGGACGCAGGGGCTGTGGCAGGAGGGGCCTGGCAGCCTAGCCAGAGCCTGTTTGGACGTGGGGCACAGGGGCTGGCTGCCAGTGTGCCCTGCGCTCAGCCCAGCACCAGCCAAGGAGAGAGAGGCCCAGGAGAGCAGGAAGCAGACGCAGCCTCAGGGACCGGAGCGCTTGTGAGGGGCGGGGGTCTCACACTCCTCTGGGAACGAGCGCGTGGGGACGTCTGCAGAGGGCTGGGTGGGGCTGGCCACCCACAGACACGGAGCAGCTCCACTCAGACATGTCAGGTCAGGGGTAGAACGTGACACAGGTGGCCAAAGTGGGGGTCCAGGGACCGAGGTCAGGGGGGACACAGGACCCCATCACAGACACGTGATCCCATGTTGGGAGAACCAGGGTGCTGCTGCTTCAGCGCTGGCCCTGCCTTCTGGCCCGAGTGGCCATCGCTGTGGTCAGCTCCCCGTGTGCACTTCTAAGCCTGAGCTGAGCACTGCCCATACGGGGACAGCACCACCTGATACGCTGCTGCTCCACCCTGGACACCTGCAGAGGAGCACTGCGAACTCAGGAGGGTCCAGGCAGACAGGAGCAGGCCAGGGAAGGCAGAGCGCCGCCCAGTCCTGGGCCGGTGTGGCCAAGAGACTGCCCCGGGCTCCCCGCGCAGCTCCTGAGAGGAGCTGGGAGGGAAGTGGAGGGAGCCCCAGGGCATGGCAAGACAGCGCAGGGACAGAACAGGAGAGCCGAGGGCCAGGCCAGCACGTGGGGACCAGGGCCAGGGTGGTGCCAGCCCCACGCAGCAGAGGGCCAGGAGAATCCCCGACCGCGCCCCTGACTGCAAGGAAGCTGCGTGCAGGCCGACAGGTGAAAAGCAAAGTCAACTCAGCGGCGTCACCGAGGCCTTGCAGGATGTGGGGACGAGGCAGCTCCAGGCTGCGGGAGAGGGCAGCTGGCCGCGGCTGGCTGGGCCACCAACCGCTCCAGTGAGACAGACTTTGGAACCTCTGAGGGTGAAAGTGGTTTACAACCCTGAACTACACATCCGGCCAGACCCCTGGTGGGGCCGAGGCCCAGTGGACAGGCAGGTGCTCAGGGTCTGCTCAGCCGTGAGGCCTCTCGGGCCAAGGAAGGTGCGAGCAGAAGTTCAGGGGAATCTGCAGAGTCCAGGCCGGGAGGCAGCACCCGGGCAGGGCTGGGCACGGCCAGGAGGGCAGGCTGCGGGACCAAGTCCAGCACTGTGAGGGCGGACGACAAACGGCAGGGGTGCAAGGGGCACAGTCAGACTCCAGGAGGGACCACCACCTGGAGGAGGCGTTGCTCCTGACTCCCACTCAGAAGTGACGGCCCCAGTCCAGAGCTGCAGGAGGGAGGCTGAGGCCAGATCTGGTCAGGCTGGGCAAGAAGGTGAGGCCATTGGTTCTGTGGCCAGTGGCAACGTGCAGAGCTGGTGGCGAGGAAAGTGCCCGGTGAGGCCACTGTCCAGAGCTGCTGAGGTGACCAGGGAACAGCAGCCCAGGGCACGTCCCACCGAGGGACCGCAGGGCACGTCCCACCGAGGGACCGCAGGGGTCTTGTCAGAGGTTGATAAAGGATCACAGAGGAAGGGCCATGAGGTAGAAAGGTCTCAACTCAAGCACAACTGAGCGTGAACATGGACAGGGGAGCCCAGGAAGGGACACCGAGGACAGAGAGCGGAGGACACTCGGCGCGGCCTCTTCGCCCGGAAGTGCTTTTCAGCAGCAAGGGGAGATCTCCGCGGGTCTGAGTTTCTAGAGTCCAGAGGGGCCGCGTCCTGGCGGGAAAGGAGTCAGGGGACAGCTGTAGATAGAAACCGCCACCAGGTCAGAGCCGTCACTCTCCCTGTCTCCCTGGGCGTTGTTACTTTCCATGTCCTTCAGAGGGTGGGGACGGCGCTCAGCTGTGGGTGGGGCCGGGCTAGTCCCTTCTGTGCTATCCCCTGCCTTCCCTCTGGTGAGGCCTGGGCTGCAATGACAAAAGTCCACCTGTGGCGGGGGGTGGGGACATTGACCAGGGAACAGCAGCCCAGGGCACGTCCCACCGAGGGACTGCAGGGGGTCTTGTCAGAAGCAGTGGGGACATTGCAGGTACCACCGCAGACGCAGACGTCTCCACGCGTGGCAGGGGGCAGTGGGGACAGTGTGGGTACCACTGCGGTCATCTCCACGGGTGGGCACCGTTGTGGATAAGGGAAGTTCCCTGGGGCCCACTGTCCATGTCCTTCAGAAGGAAATTCCAGAGTGTGGGCAGGTCTAAAAGGGCCCTGGGGGCTTCAGGAACAGAGAGAAAGCCCCGGTGAAGACCTGGGCAGGAAGCCCTGCTGCCGGGCGGAGGCTCAGCCACGAGAGCCAGAGGAGGCGCAGCGTCGCTGGGGACATGGCCCCAGAAAGAAGAGGGAGACAGAAATCAGAACAAGACCCTCAAGAGAAAATAAGGCAGGCAAGCAGCCTCCACCCAGGGACACAGTGACACTAAAGGAAGGGAGCAGAGGATGAGGTGTGGGGTGCCGTGTGGGAAGGATGCGGGGCTGAAGGCAACTCTGCAGCCACGAGGGACCCTGGCTTGTGGGAAGGAGCACTGGCCCAGGGGGAGGCTAGCAGGGCAGCCTCAGGAGCAGGAGCCGTGCACACAGGGACGTGAGTGAGGGGTCCCTACACACAAGGCTGAACCACCCTCCCTGAAACAAGACGCCACCACAGGCTCTTAAAGCAAAGCCAACCGGTCGGGCAGTGGCCACGCCTGTCATCCCAGCCACCTGGGAGGCCAAGGCCGGAGGCTCACAAGTTCCAGGCTGGCCTGGGCAGCTCAGCAGGAATGTGTCCAGATACAGATCAGAGTGCCCAGGCCTGGCTCAGTGGTGGAGCCCTCTCCTAGCGCACCCTGTGCCACAAAGCTCTGAAACACAAGGACAGGAGCACAGGTTGGAAACTGCAAAAGGTATCAGACAAGACGATCTTGAGAGAGAGGCGCCTGTGGCCAAGTTGGACCTGAGGTGGCTAGGGCTCAAGCCCCGCACTCGAAGCTGCCTCGAAACATTGAACCAACCTCGTCACCCGCCACAGGACACTTTCACAGGCTGTTGTGGGGAGGATGCCCTGCCTGTCCAAGAGAGGGCAGGGAGGCCAAGCCAAGTGGACATTAGGCTCTGGAATGAGGGGTGCGCTGTTGGGTGCTGGTGCCCATGAGCGCCAGGCTCATCATCCTCTAGCCACGTGGAATCCAGTTTCCACCTGAGTGCACCTAGGTGCCTGGTCTTGCGGCGGGACTCGGTTTTTTCCACTTTTTTCTTTTTGGTTTGATACTGGGCACCCTACCACTGAGCTGCACCTCAACCCTTCTTATTTTTTTTTAAATATTTATTTTTTTTAGTTGTGGTTGGACACAACACCTTTATGTGATTGTATGTGGGGCTGAGGATCCAACCCAGGGCCCCACGCTTGCCAGGCGAGCGCGCTACCACTGAGCCACAGCGCCAGCCCCTCCCCTTCTTATTTTTTATTGTGAGGCAGGATCTTATTAAGTTGCCCAGGTTGGCCTCCAACTTGTAATCCTCCTGCCTTAGCCTCCCAAGGAGCTGAGATCACAGAGGTGTGCCACCATGTCCAGCAGGATGGGGGTCTTTTCTGTCCAGGGTCCTGGTAAGCACCCAGGATGTCCTGCCAAGGAACAGAGGGGCTGGGGGGCATAAGCACTGAAAACCCCTGGAGTCCCCAGGAGTATGGGGGCAGATGGAGGGACGAGAGGGCCACAGGAGAGGGCTGACAGCTGCCCCCGGCCCAGCGCCCTGAGCAGCTGTTTGAAGTAAGTGAACAGGAGGGAAACAAGCTCAGAGACCAAGGCACCTACCCGGTGACAGAGCGACTCGGGCAGAGCCAGGGCTGAGTGTGGCCTCCCCTTTCAGAGGCAGGAGGAAGGGGAGGAGCTGGCCTGCCCTGGGGGGGGGGGGGGACAGGCAACCAGAGGACCTGGCCCTGATCTGTCAGAGCCTTGACATCTGTGGCTCGGGCAGGTCTGAGGCCACCCGGGGCAGAGGAGCCAGCAGGCCACCAGGTGGGCTAGCGTCCCTTAAACAGGGCTGGCTGCAGCCTCGGTGTGCTTGTCCGAGTTCTGCTCTAGGCTCACCACTCCTCAGCCTGGACGGCAGTGCCAGCCCTCGGGTCTCCAAGCATCCATTCTACCCCCTCAAAGGGTAGGCGCTGGTTACTCATTGAACACACGAGCTGTAAAGGTGAACCCGGGGCCGTAACCACCCGGAGCAAAGGCCTCTGTGCTCCTCCTGGCAGGTGGAGGGCGGCTGTCCTCAGTTGGCACAGGTCAGCAGGGACAGACACCAAGGCAACCTGAAGCAGACCCCCGGGGCCTTGCGATGTGGACCAGCTGGTGGCTCTGGCCCCTGGTGGCCGTCTGTGCTGCAGACTCATTCCGGAACGAGGCGGAGAGGATCATGCGGGACCTGCCTCTTGTCGATGGGTGAGTGACCGCCTGCCTCGGCAAGGCTCACACGCAGTGGGAGCCTCGGTTTCTCCGAAGCGTGGCCTTTGCCCTTCACTGGGCTGAACTTGGTGGAGTCTCCCAGGGCCCCCAAGGGCCTCAGCAGAGGAGCCTATAGGCTGGGCAGGTGGAGGCAGTGGCCAGACGCCCAGCTCCTGGGGCTCCTGGGGCTCAGAGCTGGTGATACAGAGCCCTGCAGCCTGACTCCATCTCTGTGTGTCCAGGTAACGAGGCAGGGTCCCCTGCCTGGGCCTCAGATTCCCTGAAAGCTGCAGGTAAGGGTGGAGTCCAGCCACTCCATGGACATTTGTCTGGCTCTTCCCCCAAACACCGCCAGACCCCGATGCCTCCCTCACAGCCTCATGGAACACAGGGTGCCCCTCTGCTGCTGTGTGTCCCTCTGACCTCCCTGCTGCCCTCCAGCCTCAGCAGGCTGCTTAGAGCCTCTCTCCTGCCTCCAAGGATGAGGCGCCCTCTGGCTGTCCCTTTACCCCCACGCTGGGTCACCAGGTACACCTCTAATGAACATGCCCTCCCGACCCCGGGGCCCTGAGGCCCCTGTGCCCGGGTCCTATGCCGTCATCACCTTCCTGGGTGCTGCGGCCACGCTTCCCACTGTCCCTGAACTGCAGCTGGGCTCTGGCTGCTGGGCCCTCCCTGATCTGTGAAGGTGACTCTCCCCACATCCCAGCTTAGTTGCATCCAGGGTCTAGGTTCGGCAGGGTCACGGGGGCCTAATGGATGCTGCGCTAGCCTCTGCTCCGGAGGCACCTCTGAGGGAAGATAAGGGAAGCCCAGACGCCTCCTACCCGGCTCCAGGGAGCAGAGGCCACTCAGGAAAGGAGGGCAGGCTACCATGGGCCAGTGGTGTCCCTTCCCCACATTCCCTGCTGCCCCCTGGCCCAGCTTGTCTGGGTCTCCTGCCAGTGCAGAGGACCAGGGCCCCGGGTCTCTGTTATGGAAGGAAGTGACCCAGGCCCCCCTGGGCACGCCAGGCGGGGGAGGGCTGCAGAGGACTCCACTGTAGGGAACGGGAGCCAGGGAACGTTTCTCCCTTCTAGGGGGCGAGGGCAGCTGGGCAGAAAGAGGGGCTGAGTTCAGGAGGGGGCTGTCCAGAGCCCACATGAGGATAAGGTGGCCTAGAGAGGGACAGAATGCCAGGGAGCTGGGCTTGGGGGTCTGGGGTGGTCCAAAGAGGGAGGGAGCCAGGACCAGTCTAAGTAGAATCAGACCACTAGTCCTGACCAGTCCACATTAGCTGCACTGACCACTGGGAGACCCAAACAAGTGGTCCCAACAGCAGAGAAGTCCAGGGGGGTCCTGCCATGGCACCCCTGTGCAGGACTCAGTGAGGCCGCCATTCCCACAGCTGCCTCAGGGGCAACAAACCGCCGTCTGCCAAGGATAGTTTCTGGGATCTGTCACAGGACAGAACTCAGCCACATGGCCACACCCGGCGTCTCTGCTCCAGTGGGCCATGTGCCTGCCAGCATTGTGGGGCATTGTTCCCAGGAAAAACAGGAAGCCGGCAAGGGCCCAGCATCTCTCCCAGAAGCTCTCTTCCCCTTGCTGGGACCCCACCCAGGACCCCTGAATAAGGAGAGTATATCAACTGCCTGGAAGTGCAGTTTGAGCAGCCATAGGCAGAAGGGCCGGGCCCTGCCCTCCCCTGCGGGGTCCCCTCCTGCAGAGTGGGCAGAGCCTGAGGCCATGGGGGAGTGAGGGCGGGCGGCCTCTGCTGCCCTCGGCCGCCCCGCCCAGGGTGGGGCAGACTTCCTCAGCAGGCTGTGCTGCCCTTTCCTGCTGGGAGAGCCCAGGGGCTGTGCCCTCACCCGCCCACTTCTCCTCCGGACAAAGGTGTCCTGGTCGCCCCAGGAGGAGCTCGGCACAGTCCCATCTGCCCAGTCCCTCCCACGTTCATAGAAGTCCTTGATTTTGAAAAATCACACCGTGTGGCAGGTGCCCTCTAGGGGCCCAGTGGGGTGCCCAGACCTTTCCTGGGGAGGGACTTTCATATGCGTGCCCAGGGCGGCTCATTCCCAGGAGTGCACTTGGGTGGGCAGCATGGAGGGGCACCACATTCTGAGACCCTGTGGTGACAGTCGTGCCTGAGGTGTGGCTGTGGCTGACCACAGCCTTGAGGAGGACAGCGGGGACAGTGATCCCCGAGATCATGTGGCCTGTGAGACGGTAAGCATCTTGGTGTGTGTAGTTGTGCTCCGTGGTGTCCACACACGGACTGCTCTCCTCAGAGTGTCCACATGCCTACATTAATGGTCACCCACTTGCCCCAGGCTTCACTCTGAAGATGACACCAAAACATTCCCATGTGGCTGCCCAGCAAGCTGAGGCACAGAGGGGAGGGAGCTGGAAGTTGACAGGGGCCAGTCCTGGGGAAGGGGAAGTGGAGCCTGGAGCCCTGGCCACAAGTCGCAGGCCCCAGACAATAACAGCAAGGTCTGGGGTGCCAGAGTGTCTCCTTAGCTGTCTTGTGCCCACAAACTGGACACGTGCAAGTCCCAGCTCAAGGGATTCCAGGCTACTCCCAGCCTCTGCTGGGGCCCAGGGTCTAGGACTCAGGCCTGGGGCTGCTGGGCAACCAGAGGAGGGCCCTGGCAGAGCTCCCTCAGCTGCCCCTCCTGACACACCCTCTCCCAAGGCCCTAGCCCCACGGCTCCCGGGAGAGTCTTGGGGGACCTCAGTCCTGGGGCGGCACAGGAGGATCTGTGGAAATGGGCACAGGACTCTTCCCTAGGGATAGTCAGCAGAGGGGCCCTGTACCCCCCAAATCCTGCACCTGATGCTCTGCTCCCTGGAAGAAGGGGGCCAGTTGCACCCCACACCCCAACTTCCTCCTGAAAGGGTGGTTTAATCTTCAGACTGAAAATGGTCAGCCTTATCCAGGTGGCCCCGCAGGCACCCACCCCCAGAGACTGGGAGGCGGAGGGTCGCCTGTTCTCTCCTCCTGGAGGTGGGGACTGCCCAGCCACTCCCTGGCCAAGGGGTGGGCCCAGCTGGATGCTCACCTGAGTGCAGGTGTGTCAGCCCTCCATGGCCTGGCTCTAGCCCTGAGTCTGGGAAGCAGGAAGGAGAGAGTGGACAGCTGTGGCCCAGGAATCAGAAGCCCCACCTTCAAGTGGCCACTCTGACTACTGGACCCCTTCCTGGCTCCCCAGGCACAATGACCTGCCCTGGCAGCTGCTGAATCTGTTCAACAACCAGCTGCTGGACAAGAGGGCCAACCTGACCACACTGGCTGACACCCACACCAACATCCCCAAGCTGAAGGCTGGCTTTGTGGGGGGCCAGGTATGCACCCCCACTGGCAGCCCCATCCCCTGGGGGCCTGGCTGAGGCCTGGCCTTGCCGGTGGTGGGGTGGCCTCCGGGTCCAGTGGGCCCCGGGCTCGTGCAGCTTCCAGGAGGGATGGGGGACCAGATGCCCGAGGCCCGGTGCCACCAGCTCCTGCCCCCTGTCCCTCCAGTTCTGGTCTGCCTATCTACCTTGTGAGACTCAGAACAAGGACGTGGTGAAGAGGACGCTGGAGCAGATGGACGTCATTAACCGCATGTGCCAGATGTACCCCGAAGACTTCGTGTGTGTCACCAGTAGTGAAGGTGGGCCCTGGCTGGCCTGAGCCTCCAGCTAGGCTTGGTGGTGGAGGGGCAGGGGCAGGCGTAGGCGTAGGAGGTGTGGTGCCCCTCGGGTGCAAGCGCAGTGCCCCTCCACCCTGGCTCTCCTCAGGCATCCGGCAGGCCTTCAGGGAGGGGAAGGTGGCCAGCCTGATCGGTGTGGAGGGCGGCCACTCCATCGACAGCAGCCTGGGTGTCCTGCGGGCACTCTACCACCTGGGGATGCGATACATGACCCTCACTCACAACTGCAACACACCCTGGTAAGGGTCCCCACTGTGGCCACTGGGGTCAGGAGGTAGGACCAACCCCCCTCCACCACCAACGGTCTCCTTCACCTCCTGGGAGTCCCAGGCCTGGCCTTGTCTGCCAGGCAGGTGTGGCAGGCCCGGACCCCTACCTAAGACAGCTGCTCTTTCTCCAGGGCTGACAACTGGCTGGTGGATGACGGAGTTGACAAGGCTCAGAGCCAAGGGCTGTCAGACTTTGGGCAGGTGAGGGGGTGGGGGAAGTGCCACAGTTCCCTGGGAGAAGGCAGAGGTCCAGGGAGAATAGCAGGACAGGTGCCTAACCCTCAGGACCTTGGTTTCCTTGTCCACAAAATGCAGCTAGCTTACCCAGGGCTGGGCTCATGGAGCCCCCTGGCCTTCAGAGTGCTGATCCTGAGGCCCCCAACTTCCAGCCGCTGAGGGTCAAGTGACACCAGACTCAACTCCCAGGCCTTGGCCTTGGGTGCAGGGAATGGCCCCACCCTGGGCTTGGCTTTGGGTGCTGGGAGTGGCCCCGCCCTGTTCTTGGCCTTGGGTGCTGGAAATGGCCCAGCCCTGTCTCCCACAGCAAGTCGTGAAGGAGATGAACCGC
The DNA here is from genome assembly GCF_021218885.2 of Marmota monax. Taxonomy (NCBI): domain Eukaryota; kingdom Metazoa; phylum Chordata; class Mammalia; order Rodentia; family Sciuridae; genus Marmota; species Marmota monax. The sequence continues at coordinate 36,185,386 of NW_026695224.1, forward strand.
CTGGGCATCATGATTGACCTGGCTCATGTGTCAGTGGCCACCATGAAGGCTGCTCTGAAGCTGTCCAAGGCACCAGTCATGTTCAGCCACTCCTCGGCCTACAGCCTGTGTAGGCATGCCCGGAACGTGCCAGACGATGTGCTCCAGATGGTGGTGAGGGGCTGGGCTGTGGTGGGAGTCCCAGCCTGTCGCCCAGCGGGTCCTCCCCAACTCAGCCTCCCCTCTCCCCGGGGCAGAAGGAGACGGGCAGCCTGGTGATGGTGAACTTCTACAACTACTTTGTCTCCTGCTCTGAGGGTGCCAACCTGTCCCAGGTGGCTGGTAGGTGGGGGTGTGAACCTCCCTGGGGGAGGCTCAGGGCAGGGCCTGGCTCAGGGCCCAACACTTGCCGTTCCCACCAACAGACCACCTGGACCACGTGAAGAAAGTGGCAGGAGCCGGAGCCGTGGGCTTCGGCGGGGACTATGACGGTGTTACCAGGTAAGGGCTGTGACCTCGTCCCCTCGGGGGCTCAGGAGGGAAAGCATGTCCTGGGTGCAGCAGAACCCAGTTCTCTTGGCCTGGACACAGGCTCCCGGTGGGGCTGGAGGACGTTTCTAAGTACCCAGACCTGATTGCGGAGCTGCTCAGGAGGCAGTGGACAGAGGAAGAGGTCAGGGGTGCACTGGCTAACAACCTGCTGAGAGTCTTCGAGGAAGTGGAGAAGGTGAGGACAGGGTGGCTACCTATGTCCTTCCCGCCCCCTCCTGTCTGCCCCTGCCAGGCAGGCTGCCCAGCCCATCTGTCCCCAGGTGAGCAACCACAGCGAAACTCCAGAGGAGACACCCATCCCACTGGACCAGCTGGGCGGCTCCTGTAGGACTCAGTATGGCTACTCAGAAGCCCCCGGCCTCCACCAGCAGCCAGGGGCCCTGCTGGCATGCCTGGTACCTCTGCTCTTCAGCCTGCAGCCCCTGTGACTCTTCTGGGATCAAGGCAGACAGGCTGGTCTAAGAGCACAAGGCCCAACCTCTCCTGTGCAAGCAGCTGGGATTGCTGGGGGGAGGGGGACAGCCCAGGACAGCCCACAGTAGACTCAATAAAAGCAACAGCCCCTTGAGAACCAAGGTGTGTGTTGTCAGACCCTAGGCCCTGGAGGGGCTGCTCCTGAGCACATGGAGCACAGACCTATGAGAACAGAACCTGAGTCCTGGTGGGTACGGGCCAGAGGGAGCCCAGCACCTCTGAAATAGGGCTATGCAGACATTGTTTATGGTCTTTTAAAAATACAGTCCAGCTGGGCACAGTGATACACGCTGTCATCTCAACGACTTGGGAGGCTGAGGCAGGAGGATCACAAGTTCTGGGCCAGCCTCAGCAACTTAGCAAGACCCTGTCTCAAAACAAAAACTGAAAAAGGCTGGGGATGTAGCTAAGTGATTGAGCACCCGGAGTTCAACCTCCAGTACCAAACAAGCAAACAAAAGACCATCATGGTCCAGGAGGCTCCATGACTACCTGCCCACATGGCCTCTGTGTACACATCTAGTCTGACACTCATGCACACGCATATGCTTGTACACAGACATACCTGCCACCCACCGCCAGCAGCTGTGGTTCTGCAGAGCTGAGAGGAGGCCCAGGAACTTGCCTTTGTAAATAATTCCCTTGGCTCAGCCTCTTTGGTTAGGTGGGACCATGAGGTCTGAGCAGAGGGGCTCCAGGGCCCTGCAAGGTCATCATGCATTTTGAACAGCAGACCTGCAAGGACAGAGGAGGTCTCAGCTGACCTGCCCGGCACTGACCTCTTTATCAGGCAGACAGGCTCAGAGCCTTCCCATGAGGCCACTGGGGTGTGCCAAGGTGATAAATCTCAGGAGGAAGGAACAGCACAGGGCAAGACCCAGGCATAGCACCGCTGCACCTTCTGGCCAGAGCTGCAGGCCGCTCCCCCTGGACCCATTGGCAGACCTCTGCCCAGCACCTCAGGCCCCACCCAGCCCACAGGGTGCCCGGTCCTTTCCATCTGACTTCCCTGGGAGAAGACCAGGTAGAGGGTGACCAAAGCCCTTGGGGGCTGAGTGCAGGGTCATCTGATCGGGTCTGGAGTCCTCCACATGCCACATGCCACATGCCACAGTGGGGGCAAGCAGGCCCGTGCCTAGGGATGGAGCCACTGGCACAGAACGCAGCTCAGTCGCCTCTTTGCCTGTATGGCACATCCAGCGGAGCAGTGGTCTACCAGGGATCCAGGCATTCTGAAGGGGCATTTGCTGATTACTTAGGGTCAACGTAATGTGAAAGGGGAAAACAGTCCAGCAGGGGTTCTGTCCAGAGTTCTGCAGAGGCATGACCCTCACTTGGCTAGCTGGGGAGTGCTTTCTCACAAGCAAGGCAGCACACTGCCACCCTGACGACTCAGGCTGAGGCACGAGGATCCAGGCTTCGGGCCAGTCACAGCAACTCAGCGGGATCCCCCTCAAGATAAAACTAAAGGGCTGGGGTTGTGGCTCAGCGGTAGAGTGGTTGTCTCACACGTGTGAGGCCCTGGGTTTGATCCTCAGCACCACATAAAAATAAAAAGTAAAAAAGATATTGTGTCCATCTACAACTAGAAAAATATTAAAAAATAAAAAAAAAAAACCAAAGCTAAAGAGGCTGGGGGTGTGGCTCAGTGGCAGAGCACCACTGGGCTCATCCTGTGCTGCAGAAAAAGAACTGCTGCCATGCTGGCTCCACAGAGACCCAACCCACATTAGGGTCTCACCGCAGCACCCAGAGGAACACACCTGCCTGCCCTCCAGGCACTTCTGATTTGGAGAGCGCTTCCTGCTCACCACCTTACTTTTCGGTCATCCCTCATCCTAATGATGTGGTGTGGGCTGAGACAGGAACAGGGCAGTGGGTGCAGAGGGCTTACCCCGTGTGCAGAGCGAGCCGGTCTCACCTGACTGCAGGAATCCCCCCTGCCTCGGGCCTCCTACTCAGTCATAGGGCCCTACTAGCCTCTGGCAGGACTATAGTGTTCTAACTAGTGACCACACCCCAGTCAGCCTGCCTTCAGGCAGCCTGACCTCCAGATACCCTGTGCTTTGTGCGGGTGACCACCACATGCGCTTGCACGCCCTTTGGCTGCAGGGCTAGATGGTAGTGAAGCTGGGCGGGGCTCCACATAGGGCGCCCCCTTGCAGCCAACCCCTGCTTTTGGAGGTTCGTCTCTAGCCAGCACAAGCCACGGCCGCCCGGCTGCACCGAGCTCGCCCCAGCACACTGCCTCTGTGCTCTTTCAATAGAGCACTTCCTTTCTCGTTATCATCTGACTCACCTTCAAGTTCTTTCCTGTGACGTGGTCAAGAACCTGAAAAGATCTGCGTGGAGACCTCCTTAAACCCCTGCCTCTTCTGTAACGTGCAGGCCTTTCCAGAGCACCTGCCAGGGGTGGGGAAGTCCTGGGAACAGGCTGCAGAGGCGGCTTGGGTGCAGGCGGGTTTCTTGGCTGTGCCCTAGCAGGGTGGCACCTGCCAGCTCTCTCCTTGAAGGACCTGCATCTGGCTGTCCCAAGCTCCTGCCAGGACAAGACGGAGGCCACAGGAGATGTGGCTGGAAGCAATGGGGCTTCTGGGGCAGGGGCAGGTCCCCTCTCCTCTGCAGGCACAGTGCAGGGTGGGAAGGCTCCCACAATGGAATGCAGATGAAGGGATTTACCAGAAAGATGACCGCCACCCTGAGAGGGCATGGGGAATGAGGCTGGTGTTCACCCAGAGGGGAACGCCCTCTGCTGGCAAGGGGTGTGGTTCCACTCCCCACTGAGAGGTGAACGTGAGGGCCAGGCTCGCACTGCAAGATGACACAAACAGGAACTGGACGGGCATGCAGAGGGGCCTGTGTCTGCTCTAGCAGCAAGGTGCCTCCCGGCAGCATGCTGAAGGCTTCAGGTAGTGATGGGAACTGGGCTTCTCAGACCAAAGCAAAGCTCAAAGCAGATTACAGGCATCAATTTATTTACTTACAACAGCATTTTAGGAAGAAGGCAAACACCCACCCTCCTCTGGTGAACCAGCCCCAGCACCCCTGCAGGCCAGTGCTACCCAGACCTCTGCACCTCAGTGCACCTGCAGTGGGGCTCTGGGAGCTCCCTGAGGCTGTTCCCCAGGAGACATCAGCTCTTCTCTCAACACCCAGCATGCAGGTCAATTTCCAGAGTCCCAGTGGGACCACAACCAGACAGTGCCTTGACCAACCCCATTCGGAACAACCAATGCTACCCCTTCCCCCAGCACCACCCACTGTACGGATACCAGGGCTCCACGTCCAGAACAGAACCCAGGGCAGTGTGCTCTGGTCAGAGTTGCCACATCTCTGAACTTGAACATGGGTCTTTTGGGTGGGCAACACTGGTCCCCCCACACCCATGCTGAGAAAACTAGGACCCGGCTTTCTACTTTGGCAAAAAAACCAAAACAAACAAACAAAAAAACCCCCCAAACCCTAAGAACTTTGATGGCATTAAGTAAACTTTAGGAAACAGAAAAAACAAGACAGCAGCTGGTGCCCAGCCCTCGAGGCCTCCCCGCACGTCTCACGTGGCTCCTGCAGCAGTCCTCTAAGAGCCTGCAGTGGCCCTGAAGACAACTGTCCCAGCTCCCTGCCACAGCCACTCTGGCATCCAAGCTGAGGAGGCAAGTGGGGCAGTGGCCAGGGGAGTGCCCGCTAATTTACAGTGAAAGACAAAACTGTGGCACCCACTGAGGAGTGGGAGGCACTGGCAAAGGCCCTAGGAAAGAGGTCATGTGGCTGGAGGAGCCTGGAGTTCTGGTGGGCGCTGTGGGAGACAGAGCTCAGGCCCAGTGGCCCAAGGCACCTCCAGAGGCAGCTGCCCAGCAAGGATGAGAACCCCAGGTAGGCACACCTGGACCTGGACCTGGACGACTGTTCTGTCTGGGGGACTGGGCACCTCTAAGAACCGAGGGAGGCGAGGGCAGGAGGCCCCAGCAGGGCTCAGCCAGCTGGTAGTATGGTCAAGACCTCAGCCCTGAACCACAGAAGGTGGTCATCATCTGTAAATGCCCAGCAGAGTGTCAGCGGTGCTGGACACAGGTCCATAGGCACCTTCTTGTGGCAGGCTGTCTGTCAAAGGGGAGGCCTCCAGGAGCTGCCTGGCACAGGGGTGGCCCCAATCCCCACTGGCTGACAGTAGGCAGCAGGGATGCAGCCCCTGGAGCGTGAGGGCCCCACAGCACTGGGCTCAAGTCCACACACATCCTTTGGCCAGTCCCATCAACTCTGCACAGTGAAGGACCGAGGCAGCATGCCAGGCTCCAGGGTCCGCCCAGAGTCACAAAGCTACCCACACCAGTGTGCACAAACTCAACACCAGGATGCAGACCCACTGCCCAACCTAAGAGGAACAGGATCAGTTCTGAGTCCACCCTGGCCCGGCAGGCAACAGGAGCTGAGAGGCCATGGCTGCCGGCTGCAGCTCTGCAGGATCAGAAGGTGGGAGACAGTGGGGAGGAAGGACAGGAGCCTCCAGCACATCACAGAGCAGGGGAGCCAGTGCACGTAGGGGCGCAGTTAATTCCTCAAGGCAGCCAACCTGGGAAACCAACAGAGGGTCATGTGAGACAAGAAAGGCAAGGGCCAGTGGAGCACTGTGTCCACATGCCAGATGCCCCGCCCCGAGCTCATGCCCTGTCCTCAGTCTCAGCTTCCTAAGGTCACCCTGAGACAACAGTAGAACATCAGAAAACAGCCGAGTCCTGGGGACTGGACCCAAGGGTGCTCTACCGCTGAACTACATCTCCAGCCCTCTTGACTTTGAGAGACAGGGTCTCAAAGAGGCTGGTCTCAGATTTGTGATTCTCCTGTCTGAGCCTCCCAAGTAGCTTTGATCACAGGTGTGTACAACTGCATTCAGCCAAGATTCCGCTTCTGAAGTGAGCTGTGTACACACAGACCTGTGATGCCACATCGGACACCAACTGCCTTCTATGCAGGGCTGGCCACAGGCAGATGAAGAGGAGACACGTTTGAGAGCCCAGATAGGAGTGTTCCTTGAGCTGAAGATCCACCACCCGCACTAACATTCTGACTGCAGGGAGGAGGACAGACCCTTCTGTGCGCAGCCTCAGCCCAAACTGCCTTTAGTGTCTCCAACTTGTATCTGCCTTCACAGCACAGAGCACAGGCTGACGGCTGCTCCAGGGCACCACCCTACCTCCGGGACAGCTGGTCCTCCTGGCTGCGAACAGAGCTCTCCCCCACCGCGGAGGCACCCTCGGGCAGCTGGCTGAGCTGGTCCAGCACCTCTAGGCCGTTCTCCTCAGCAATCTGCACAATGAGGCTGTCCACCTGCTCCTGAGGCGTGGTGAGTGTGGTGGCTGAGCTCATGGAGTCCTCCATCACCTGGGGGCGGAGCACATTCTGGTCTGTCGGGGAAAGGGCTACAGCAGCCTTCCACAGCCCCACAGGGCCCCACCTCATTTTCCATTCTCCACCCACACGTGCCTTCTCATGCCAATATTTTGAGGACGCTCTCTGTGCTCCCTCACCCCTTCCTGCCACTCCTTCATTTTGTTCCCCTACTGTGCACACGAGTGCTGAGGCACTCTCTACAACTCTGTGTGCTCGTTGATCACCCACCTGGTCCTCCCTACATTCCCTCTCAGGGTCCTGGCAAGGACCACCTCAAAGGACTCTCACCAGACACAGTGGCCTGTAATCCCAGTGACTCGGGAAGCTGAGACAGGAGGATCATGAGTTCAAAGCCAGCCTCAGCCATAGTGAGGCGCTAAGCAACTCACTTTTATTTAGAGACCTTGTCTCTAAATAGAATGCAGAATAGGGCTGCGATGTGGCTCAGGAGTCGAGTGCCCCCCCCCCCCCCGAGTTCAATCCCCAGTACCAAAAAAAAAAAAAAAAAAAGACTCTCAGCGACACGGGACTGAGCACCCTCCAGCCCTCCCACAGTACTACATACCGATGTGTGCACATCCAGATTCTGCACCTGCTGCTCAAACCTGTCCATCACGGCAGAGACCTTCTGCAGGTCCATGGTGCTCAGGGCCTTATCCAGTGCTTTGGTTACCTGTGCCATGTTCTTCGTCACCTGGGACAAGAGAGGGTTGGGGAAGGGAATAGGACTAAGATGAGCAAGGGTTTTCCACCAAGAACATGTCCTCTGAGCTCCGATGGGAGCCCAGGTCCTTAGCAAATGCTGTTAACTGAACGCACAAGCACATGGCCACTTACGGGACAAGGAGGACATGGTGGAGCTGCAAGCCTACACCTCTTCCAGAGGGGCTAGTGAGAGTCCCAAGATCAGCTGGGATGAGTCTGGCCACAAGGCTCTGCGTCTCGTGCTGCCGGAGGACCCCAGCCCACTTTCCTGTGTCCAGCCAGCACTCCCATGCCTCAGCCCTCTGACCCAGCTTCCCTACACTCTGGGCTGCCCCACACCAGCCACCAGATCCTGTTCCTGCTTCAGTCAGCACAAGCAGCGCCAGGACCCTAGCACTCACCCCTTTCATGGTCACTGCCATCTGCACCTTGGAGGTTACTGCATCCACACGGGATGCCATGCGGAGCCAGTTCACACCTTCATTCTTCTTGCGGATGGCATTCTCAGCATAGACTCGGGCACACTCCACATTTTTCTGCTGAAGGGCCTGATTCAAGGGGAAAAGTTTATAGGGGAAACTGGTAGTTTGTCTGCACACTGGCTAGGAGGAGCCTGGTGATACCCTCTCCAGGGGGTCGTTTGCTAACATGGAGTGGGGAGGCCCTTCAGTCCCAGGTACACTCATCAACAGTGTTTGTGAGGGCCGGGGTGTGGCTCAGTGGTGGAGCCCTTGCCTTGAATGCAAAGGCCCTGGGTCCCATCCTTAGTGCATTCCCCCGCCCCACCCCCGCATCTGTGAGCTTTGTAGAACTGTGATGTCTTAAGCCTCAAGCCCACTTAGGAGCATGGGTTGAGCCCAAGGGTAGATGATGCAGTAGGCCCTCCAGAGTGGTTGGCCTGCTGCAGCTCACCCCAGCCACTGCTGCACAGAAGCAGAGGAGAGAGGCAGAGGCACTGAGTCCAAAGTAGATGCCACTGCTGCAGGAATGGCACAGGTCACTGTCACATAGACTGTGGCCAGCTGCCCGGGAAGCCAAAATCAACATCCCTGAGGCCACTTCACCAAGGAGGCAAGGTTTTCTCGTTGTTTTGGTGCTGGGAATTGAGCCCAAGGGTGCTCTACTGCTGAGCTCCATTCCTGCCTTTTATTTTCATTGTGAGATGTGATCTCACTAAGTTGACCAGGCTGGCCTTGAATTTGCAATCCTCTTACCTCAGCTTGCCACAGAGCTGGGATTATGGGTGCGCACCAGTGCGCCTGGCTTTTTTTGAATTTTTTTTTTTTTTTAAAACAGTGCTGGGGATTGAACCAATGGCTTCCTGCATGCTAGGCAAGTGCTCTACCACTGAGCTATATCCCCAGACAAGGAAGTAATGTAAGTAAAGTTTCAATGGAAGTTCCACCAAAAGCAAGGGTCTCCAACATTCCTTTTGCCCTGCCTTCTCAGGGTTCTCCCAGGAGAGGCCCCCAGAGAGTCTCCAGCCCTATCACACCCCATGGAGGCCCACTGTACCCTTGCCCAAACCCTGATGCCCTGGACACCAGCTCTGCAGAAAAGAATGATGAGATCATAGCAGGGACAGGTAGAGCCCACTTCCTGTATTATTTAGTGCAAAGCAACTTCAGAATATCAGAGGAATAACAGGATGGACATTTAAAGAGAACCAGCAGAGGCTATGCACTCATCTTCCCATGTGCACACCCCACGGATCAGGAAGGTGGAGTCAGGAACTGCCCCTTCTCCCAAGACTGCTGGTCTCAGATCGGAAGTGAATATGGCAGGGATCAGAAGCCACAGTGCGGTTCTAGAAGACAGCATCAGAACGGAACAGAAAAGCATGGAGAAGGCAGAATCAGAAGCTGGACACGTCGCACACCTTCTTCACTTTGGCCTGCTCCGCCTTGGAGTCCTTCTCTGCCTTCTTGGCTAGCTTCTCCAGCTGCTTCGCTGTGAACTGAGGAAAACCAAGACATTCTGAGCTGAACGCCTGAGGTCCACCCTCTAAGTCCCGCTCCCCAGTCCCTCCACCTCTGCCACCCTGGACTGGCCACAAGCTGAGAAGGCAGAAAGCCCACCATCATGGGGTTGAGACTGCAATAGCTTGAGGAAGGAGATGCCTCTGACAGGTTTTCTAAAACATTTGTCTTCTCCCCAAACATCCTAATCCAAGCCCTTCCCCAGAATGGAAGGCTGACACCAATTCCTGCTTATGTAAGGCTTCCAACTTGTTCCAGGACACCCCCAAATAGTAACACATAATTCTAGATAAAAATACTAAAGATGCCAGGTGCAGTGGCGCCTGCCTGTAATCCCCATGGCTCAGGAGGCTGAGGCAGGAGGTTCTGAAGTTCAAGGACAGCCTCAGCAATTAAGGCCCTAAGCCACTTAGCGTGACCCTGTCTCAATACAAAAAATAAAAAGGGCTGGGGATGTAGCTCAATGGCAAAGTACCCCTGGTACCAACCCAACTAACCCTGATACCAACCCTGGTACCAACCCAACCAACCAATAAAACCCTCAAAACCCATGGGCTGGGGATGTAGCTCAGTTGGTAAGTGCTTGACTCACATGCACAAAGCCCTGGGTTCAATCACCAGCACCACAGAACAACAACAACAACAAAACCTCTCAAAACCTGAAAATATAATTTCCACAGAATACTTGTGCAGACAGATCCCAGAAACCTGATTGTCCTGCTACCACCACTACCAGGATGCGTGACCCCAGGACCTCTGCAGCTGCCTGGTGCCAAAACCAGTCCAAGCCACTGCCACCACTGCTAGGGGCCTGGCTTACTGGTCTTCCATGCAACTGATCCCCTGAGGGCCTGTGCCCACAGCAGCAGTACTTCACAAAGACTTGGTGTGAGGTGAGGCCACTTGAGAGCTACATGTGGTAGTCTGTGGACTCCATTCCTGCCCAACCTGAGTCCAGTGAGAAACAAGATACCGTTAACCTTGATGATGAAGTGTGGGTCCTTTAAAAGAAAAGTGAGGAACGAGCCTGGGGTTGTCAGAAAGCTGAAAACACCACCCCAACACGAAGGGCACCATCCTCAGTTCTCTGATAGTGACTTTCAAGCATTTCAGGCCACAGCTCAATTGCTTAGCAGGGCCATCAAGGCATAACCACAACACCAAGCTTGTTTCTTGAGAGATAATACACTCAGTCTTTCATGGATGAGCTAGAGTGATCTACTGCCAGAAAAGAGGAATCAATTAATATTGCACAGAGCCAGCTCAACAACTTGTCTCTGGTCAGCAGTCTGAGCAGTTGTCCCAACTCTGTTACTAGGATTCTGAGTGTGACTTGTACCATCTGTCCCCGTTTGCTCATCGCCAGGACAGGGCTGGGGCAAATGGTCATTTAATACATACCTTCAACTGGAACAGGGTATCTGCAAAGAAAGAGAACATGGTTTGAGGATTGCATGCTCATGAAACATGACAAGCAGCAAGTCCAACAAACAGATGGGCTCACTGAGACCCCTGCAGACACTAGGAGCTTGCACAGAACTGAGACCTGACAGCACTGGCTAGGGCCTGAGCAGAAGATACACTGGTGGCCAGCTCCAGCCCCTTCCTAGCTGCAGGGCTGTAATCAACACAGACACTCCCTTAGCCAGTGTCCTTTTTGAGAATGTGGGGTGGGTATGAGGACAGATCATGTAACGCAGGCAGCTCCTGGCCGTGGTGAAAACTTGAGATGGTGGTTTACAATTAATGCAACTTCACAAAAGACCCTTGGGATTCTTTCCCAACCTAATAATGTTCAGTACTTAACAGTCCATTTTGTATGTACTCAATCGTCCCAAAGGTAAATGGATCAAAATAGCCAAGTGATAACTGACTCCATGGCAGCTGCCATTTCTAAGCCATTGCTTCAGGTTACCTTGTTACCAGGTTACCTTGCCCGCCCACCCTGCAGACGGAGTGTCTTGAACAAATCCACTGTTGTCCTAATTCACTGCCTGTTCACTACAACTCAAGGGCCAGGCAGATTCTGACTGATATAAATTTATTAAATTTCTAAATCCGGAGAGTTCAACCCCAGCACAGAAAGAGGGTTCTAGAGGGTTTACCTTAACTCAGAAGGAGAAACCTGAGTACTGGTTCCAAAAGGGTTTGCCCCACCAGCCCAGAATGTGTGTCCCAAAGGATCCATCCTCTCCTGGCCCAGCATGAAAGTCCTGAGTGCTGGCTTCTGAAGGGTTCATCACCCCCCAGCCTTGAATGAGGATCCCAAGAACTGGCTCCTGAAAGGTCACCCCCCTCGGCCCTGAATAAGGGTACATTCCACAGATGCAATCAAGGATCCCCTTTGAGTTCTGGGCACCTAGCAATCTATCTTTTCTCAGTACAGGGTCTGGTCAAATGTGTGTGTGTGTGTGTATATATATTTTAGTACTGGGATTGAACCCAGGGGTGCTTAACCATTCAGCCACATCTCCAGTCCCATTTTAAATTTTATTGAGACTGGGTCTCGCTGAGTTGCTAAATGCCTCACTAATCTGTTGATCTGGCTTTGAATTCTTGACCCTCCTGCCTCAGCCTCCTGAGTAGCTGGGATTACAGGCATGTGCCACTGGGCCTGGCCAGGGCCTGGTCAAGGCCAAAGCTGGCTTTGACTCTGGAAAACAAAGCTACCCTGATACATGGGCAAGCAAATCAGTGCCATGATGCCCAGTCTGCCCAGTCCATCCCACTTGGCAAAATCCCCTCCCTTCCAGCCTCAGGGTCCTTATCCAGACTGCATGAACCATGTAGAACACACAGCTGGAGAAACTGGCTTAAGAAGGTTTCCTCCCCTTCAACAGATGAGTGGATAAAGAAAATGTGGTTTATATACACAATGGAATATTACTCAGCCTTAAAGAAAAATGAAAGTATGGCATTTTCAGATAAATGGATGGAAGTGGAGAATGTAATACTAAGTAAAATAAATCAATCACCCCAAAAACAAAAGCCAAATGTTTTCTCTGATAAGCAGATGCTGATCCATAATAGGGCAAGGGGATAGGGAAGAATGAAGGAATTTTGATTTCTGTAGAGAAGAGTGAGGGGAGGGGTGGTACTGTGGGGATGGGAAGGATGGTAGAATGAGGCAGACTTTATTACTCTAAATAAATGTATGTTTACACTACTGAAGTGACTCTGCACCATGTACAGAGGAATGAGAAGTTGTTCTCCATTTGTGTACAATGTGTCAAAATGCATTCTACTGTAAAGTAAATTAATACATAATTTTTCAACAACAACAACAAAACATGTTTCCTCAAAAGAACCAGCAGAGCTTTTTCTTCAGGAGGTGGGGGCAGTTAGGTTAGGTGTTACCTCTCATCACTCCACGGTGGTCTATAAAGAATTCCAACACATTTTCTTCATGACAATGACATAGTTATATACTTTCTACCCAAGCATTTTGAAAAAAAAAAAATGTTTTAAAGTTTTAAATCTATCACACTACCCCATAAATGTTTCTGCAAATGGAGGCAGCTTAATTTTGCCATTGATTCTTCTTGTTCTTTGGAATCCCTGGGCCCAGAGCACTCCAAAGTGAAGGCGGGCCAGGGAGTCAGACTGCCGGGTCGGTGGTTCCCTTCCAACCTGTTTCCCCACCTGCAGAATGGGGCGTATGGCTCCAGTTTCAAAATAGCTGCTGTTGAGGTCTGGGGCTTACCCCTGTGTCCGGCCCTTAGAGCTCTCTTCCTATTTCTCTGAGTGGTGTTCTGGGGTCATGGAGCGCCACTGCACCTTTTCTGGTACCCTCTGGCCAGGCATTCCAGGGCCCCAAGGGCAGAAGTGGACACGCTGTTCACTCGTTATGCCAAGTTTAGAGGAAAGGGGGCCTGGACTCCCCTGGGAAGGCGAGGTCAAGACTTGGGAGGGGGGTGGTGTCTCCTGGTCAGGATGTGACCAGGGGTCGGGCCCAGGAGACGGTCTCCTGGTCGGGATGCGGGGTCGGGGCCCGGGGGCGGCGTCGGGGCCCGGGGGCGGCGTCGGTGGGGATGTGGGGTCGGGGCCCAGGAGACGGTCTCTGGGGTTGGGATGTGAGGTCGGGTCTCCCGGGCCCAGAGTGGGGTGGGCGCCCGGGGAACAAACCCCAGGTGGGGGATCCGGAGTCCGCCGCCGCCCCTTACCGTCCATGGCCAGTCCGACAGCGGGAGCCCGGGGCCGGGCGCAGGCGACTCAACCCAACCTCTCCGCTGCGCCGGACGGGGACTTCCGGGTCGCGGCGCTTCCGGTCGTCAGCCGCTCTCGCGAGAGGACGAGATCGCGCGAGGCGCGCGGTTGCCGTGGTGACCGGCGCCGCCGCGGCTCGCGGAAGGGCTTTGTGAGCCACTCTGGGCGCGCAGCCGCGGAGGCGCGGGGACCCCGGCCCGCGCCGGCGGGGCGGCGGGCTCACCTATGGGACTTTCGAAAAGCAAGCCCAAACCCAGGAAAGGTAAAGGGCGCCCGCCGCTGCTCGGGCCGCCCCGGAGCCCGCGCCCCGACCCGGGTGGCGGGCTGACGGTTGTGCGTGTGTTTCAGGTGAGGAGCAAAGGAAGGGCTCCTCCTATTCGAGTTCGAAATCTAAGGATAGGCTGTCGGAGAAGCACTCCCTGGAGGCCGAGAAGCTCGCGGACAGCCACTTCCTGAGGAAGGGGTCGGCCAAGCACGAGAGGCCTTCTGCTTCGTCGGAAGGTACGTTCGCCACGGGACGGGGTCCAGTTTCCAGACCCTGGCCGTGGGGGGGGGGGGTTCGCTTCAGGGCCTCTGGGTGGGAAGTGATATCCAGCTCTTCATGGATAGGTAAGTTCCCTTAGAGTTTAGGTAGGTAACAGAGTCCAGAGGACTTGGGGAGAAGCCACCAGGTGTCATCTGGCACCACTGTGAGAGTCTGGAATGGAACCGGGGCACTGCCCGGCGGGAGTGCAGCTGTGAGGAGCCAACCACTGAGACAAAGGAGCAAAGCAGTTAGCAAATGTGTCCCCTTTTAGCAGCTTAATGTGGAGTGGAGGGACTGAGGCCACAACTGCGGGAAGAAGCCTGAATACAGTCTTCCCTCCACTTGGTCTTGCCGACTGTGGAGTGGGACTGTTAAACATTTAAAACAAGGGAAGTGTGATGGGGCTTTGCCTTGGAAAAGTCTGTCTGGCTCCAGCACGGAGGCTAGTTGAGGGAAGCACAGAGCCAAGGGAGATCTGTCCTGGGTCCATTGATGTAATCTGCTGGGAACCAGTGAGCCTGTGGCACCAGGGATTCCAGAAGGACCCAGGAGTTGGAAACAACAGAACCTTCTATCTGATGAGATGGGGTTCATGGGTCAGATGAGAAAGTATAAGAAATGGCACACTGGCTGGGCAGGATGTAGGTCATCAAGGGGCCACAAGCAGGAGGCAGGGTGAAGTTCAGGCACTGGGCTTGGGATACAGGCTGGACGTGAAATTCAGGAACTCCTCACTTGAAGGTAGGAGGCTGAGAAGGGCCAGAGTCCTAGGGTTGCCCTTGTCTCTCAGGGTGCCTTTAGCCACAATTACAAAAAAGCCACCAAATTCAACTGAGGTCATAGTCTCACAAATGATGGAAGAGTCAGATATCACCCTTCTACTGAGCATTCAGAATGGTCTGCTCATCAGCTCACCACTGACTAAGTCCTGACAAGGACTTGGCATGTTATACTCTGCTGCCCTCATATCAAGGATGTCTTTTGCCATAGTCCCCAGATAGCCAGAAGGCTCCTGGTTTTCCTCACTGTCTGTTAGCAAGGAGACCTTTCCCTTCAGCTGCTCTGCCTGTCTAGGATGGTCTCGCTTTGCAAATTCACCAGAGACTGGAGGACCCATGAGGCACTGGAGTGGGCAAGACCCCTGCCAGCAAGGAACTGCCTGTTGGAAAGGCACCAGGCAGCAGCTGTCTCACAGCACCTTTTCGGAGGCAGGGACATGAAGAGAAAACAGCAGGTCAAGGAACAAGAGTGAAGATGAATTTCGAGACAGGGGAGAGTGTGGTTCCTCCACACGGTAGAACGTGCTCTACAGTAACAAGGGAGCACCACTGATGTGCTGCACTGTGGAACAACCCCAGAACATGATGCCACATGAAGGAAGCCAAGTGCACAGAGCACTACAGGACGATGCTCTATATCCGAATGTCCAAAAGCAGATACATAGAGAGGCGCTCAGTGACCTTCTGGTGCCAAGTGCAGGAGTGGGAATTGGTCACACTCAGCACAAGAGGACTTCTTGGGATGGTGGACACATTCTTACAACTGAATTGGGCCAGTGCACCAATGGGCTACTGTCTCTCCCTCTGGAGATGGCTTGTATTTTCCCTGGGTTGTGTTTTCCTTGCTTAGTCCAAAGGCAGCTCTCGCGCGCCATGTGTGCTCTCTCTCTCTCTCTCTCTAATATTTTTAGTTGTTTATGGAACTTTATTTACTTATGGTGCTGAGAATAGAACCCAGTACCTCACACATACTAGGCAAGTATTTTACTACTGAGCCACAGCCCCAGTTCCCTGCAGCTCTCTTTTGAGATTGCCATTCCCCACCCTGTTCTCCCTTGAATGTGTATCCACTTTCCTAAATAGACCTCTGTCTATGCCTTTTAAAAAAAAAAATGGGGGCTGGGGATATAGCTCAGTTGAGAGTGCTTGCCTAGCATGTACAAAGCCCTGAGTTCAATCCCCAGCACCACCAAAAAGAAAAAGGAATTAGGCTGGGCATGGTGGTGCATGCCTGTAATCTCAGCTACTCAGAAGGCTGAGTCAGGAAGATGGCAAGGTCTACACTAGCCTCAGCAACTGGACAAGACCTGTCTCAAATTACAAAGGGCTGGGGGTGTAGCTCAGTGGTAGAGCACCCCTGGGTTCAATCTCCAGTACCAAAAGAAAAAACTGAATTTGGCTGGGCATGGTGGTGTACATGTGAGTTCCCAGCTACTCAGGAGGATTGCTTGAGCCTAGGAGTTTAAGGCCAACCTGGCCAACTTAATGAGATACTGTCTTAAAATAAAACAAAAGGGTCTAGGGATACAGGTCACTAGTAGAGCATCCAAGTTCAATCCCCAGTACTATACACACACACACAAAAGGAAAAAAAACAAAAAGGACTGATGATGTGGCTCAGTTGTAGAGCACCCCTGGGTTAAATCCTAGCATGTATGAGGCCATGGGCTCCATCCTGGCACCAAAAAAAAAACCCCCAGTCTCAAAAGGTCACATGCTGTATGATTGATTCCATTTGTGTAATATTCACCAAATGACAAAATTATAGAGATGGTGAACAGACTAGTGGTGGGGATGTCTGGTGGGAAACAGTCCTGTGTCCTGATGAAGGTGGGGTCACGTGACTACATGGCATGTATCTGTACACCTTGGATCAATGCCAGTGTTTATATTAACTCAGATATAAAAGGTGTTATCATTGGGGGAAACTGGGTGAAGAGTATACAGTAACTTTCTGTTCTACTTTTGCAACTTTCTATGAATGTATACATATTTTAAAAATAAAAACTTTAAAAATATGTCAAAAGTTGTTATTAAAAATGTAGTTCCAGAATTCTTTGCCTTTTTCTCCAAACCAGACTAAATAAATGGCAAGTATGGATGACTTCAGGGTCTTTTTTTTAATATGTCTTTCAGTTTTGGCCACTATTATGATAAGAACATGTGAGACTGCAGCAGTAAATTCCAAATATTTGTTGTAATTTGAAAAGAAAGAGATGCTAAACATCTCTAAATCCTGATTCATCTTGTGACATAGACTTACTGGACAGAAGCAAAGGTCCAGTGTTGCAGTCAACCCTTTGATGTGGTAAAGAAACATAGAGACAAGATATCAAGGGGTTGATTTCATATCTGGAAAAAAAATATGTAGTTCCAGTACAAAGAGAGCAAGCAGATCAATGAAATGGAAAACATGAAAAGCTGTGTGTGTCTGTGTGTGTGTGTGTATGTAATGAGAGTACAATAAAACTGGCACCAAAAATAGGTGGGGATTACATTAGCCAAATATATCATTATATTGTGTCCAAGTACGAATACATAAAAATGTAACTATTATGTATGGTTATAACACACCAATAAAAGTATGCAAAAAGAACTAAATAACTTTAATGCTTGGTATCAAGGGAAAAAAAGCGGAAAATGGAAGAACTGTATAATGAATGATGCTAGGAAAACTGCCTAACACTGTAAGGAAAACACAAGTTGGATTGTAGCCTTTTGCCATATGCAGATAGTTTCCAGATGGTCAAGAGTGATTAGAATAAAATGATGTAAATATTAATCTGATTTTTCTAAACCTCAAAGAAGGATGTCACAAAGAAATATTCAAGGTGCTAGGTGCAGTGGCTTTGCCTTGTAATCCCAGCGACTGGGAAGACTGAGGCAGAATGATCACAAGTTTGATTCCTGCTTGGGCAACTTAGTGAGACCATCAGCAATTTAGTGAGATTTCATATCAAAACAATAAATAAATAAATAAATGGGTTGGGGATGTAGCTCAGTGGTAAAGAACCCCTGGGTTCAACCCCTGATACCAAAAGAAAAGAAGAAAAAGAAATATTGAAGGTCTGCCAGGGATGGTTGAGCAGGCCTGTAATCCCAGCTCCTTGGGAAGCTCACCAGAAGGATTGTGAGTTCAAGCCAGCCTTGGCGACTTAACAAGGCCAGGTCTCCAAAACAGGCTAGGATGTGCGTGCCAGAGAATGATACACCTGTACATCTGCAGAATGGCTTTCTTTAGCAGACCAGTGCGAGAGGCCTGCCTGGCATGCATGAGGTCCTGGGTTCGATTTCCAGTGCTACAAAATAAATAATAAAAGCCATGTTGATATCACTAACCACTCATTCTCCCCTGTAACTGGGCTCATGCAGCATTAAGGGAATTGAGGGATCAAAGCAAGCCCCAAAAGGGCATGATCAGCATTTGACTGTGTTGTCTGTGCACCTCACTGGGCTTCCACAGGCCCCAGCCTGGGAGCCTGGAGCCAGTGGTGGAGGGAGGAGGCTGGGAGCTCCTTGGCTTTCATACCTTGTAACAAGACAAACTCGGTCACCTTTAGGAGTATGCAAATGGCAGTGCCTGAAACAGCCTTTTCTAGCAATTCTGATGGGTAGAGATCTGTACAGAAGTTCTTCCAGAGTTATAACCCTCTGGATGCTGGGCATCTGGGGCAGAACTGCCTTTATATCCTCTCCTTCCTGTGCTGTTGCCCTGAAGCCACCCTACAGCTGTTTCCCTAGGGCACAGGAAATCTAGAAAGTCTCCTGTTTCTCCCTTGAAGGAAAGGACCCTTGTGGCTGCATTGTGAATCCATGTGAGCTTTGGAACTTCCGTGCACAGTCTCTCCTGCTAACCCCAAGCCCGATTCCTTTATTCTGGCCCCAGACAGGCCTTGTCTGCATTGTGGAAGTTCCCCACACAGCCACTAAATGCCTGGATGTTTTCTTCCCTCTAGAGAAACCTGATGTAAAGCAAAAGTCGAACAAGAAGAAATTTGTCATTCCGCAGATCATCATCACTCGGGCCTCAAATGAGACTCTAATCAGCTACTGTTCCACTGGAAATGAAGAGCAGAGAACCATTCGGGAACAGGCTGATTGGGGTCCCTACCACCGACACAGGAACCCCAGTACAGTAGCTGCTTATGATCTGCATACTAAAGAATAAACAAGCGCCCCTGAATTGTCATGACTCAGTGTGCTGAGTTTCAGCCACACAGGCAAAGGGCCATCCTGCCCCTTTGGAGCCAAGGTGCCCTCAGTCCACTAGGTTCTGCCTCAGTGACCACCTTGGTCTTACCTTCCCTAGGGCCGCTGGCAGCTTATGGAGTGACAGTGACAGGTTCAGAGAGTGAAATTTGTGGTGTTAAATGAATAAACTAGCATTTCCGTGTTGGAAGTGGCTGGCTGTGATGAATGATGGACAGCAGGCGGCACCTCGGGCTCTGACTTAGGTGGGCAGTTAGGATCCTTTCCATTCACTTCTGAGGAGTAAGTACTTAGAAGTTACAGTGAGTGGCCTGTCCCCCAAATTGGAGAAAAGGCCAGAGGCTGAGTATAAACTTTTAAGTGGTAATGTTGTAGAACAGAGAGATTCAGAGCCACCTCGGGCTGCCAGCCTCTGAGCTGTCCAAGGCCAGAATAGTGCAGGAAGTGCCCTGGGGTGGGTGGGCAGGGCACATGGACCTTGGAAGTGACCTTGTTAATGCTGTCCTGTCTTCCTGGCCCTCTGGTAATTAAGGGCCACTTTGGGATGCAGTTATGATGTCACTGAGAACTCAACTGAGTCCACCCTCAGCACAGTCTTCAGGTCAGGTTGTGGCCTGACTGAGTGCCCTGGCCTGTCTGATCTTATGTATGTAGTAACAATGTGTTAGTTTTGTTAGTTTCTAGATTGGCTGGCCTCAGAGGGCAAACCAGAAATAGGGGACAGTGGCATGGCCACAGTCTTCTCAGGTATTGAGGTGCCTGTCACACATATCGACATATCGTTCTTTTTTTTTCTATTTTGAATTAGGGTCTCACTAATTTACTGAGGCTGGTCTCAAACTTTAAATTCTCTTGCCTCAGCCTCCTGAGTTGCTGGAATTCTGTAATTCCAGCATGAGCCACCAAGCCTGGCTCCAACAGCTTCAAATGTATACATACATATGTAGATGTAAGTCCATCTGGTATAAACACCAGTCCTATCTAGTACATACATACATACTACATACAAACCCAGAACCCTCTAGGACTGGGCAGACGCCCTGGGCTTGCCCGCATTCACTGCGGAGCTCTGCTCTTCCGAAGTGGAGGGTGCACCCGCAGGGCAGTGCTGAGCTGGATGCCGTCTCAAGGGGCCCTCCCCACCTGCCGCCTTCTGCCGTTGTACCAGCTGCCAGGGTCTGCATCCAGCCCCACGTGCTGAGCTCAGAGGCTGGAACCTCGCCAGGTGGGGCGTGTCTAGGTCCTGGCAAGGTCCCCCGGGTAACCGTGGGGGGGGGGCGGGGCAGCACGACCCGGAAGTAGATCGCGCGCCTGCGCGCTCGGGCCGTGGCGCCGGCTCTCGCCATGGCGGAGCCGGACCCCGAGTCGGAGCAGATCCGTCTGAAGTGTATCCGTAGGGAAGGCTTCTTCACGGTGCCTGCGGAGCACAGGGTGCGACGGGGGGCCCCTCGGGGACGCGGCCTTCCCCGCCAGCAGGGTCGCGCTGGAGCGCCGACGTCGCCGTGCGGCACGCGCGGGAACGACGGCCCCGGGGTTCCCTGCGCGGCGCGGCGGGACGGGGCCCCGCTGGCGGCCTCCCGGGGACGGGGACGGGTCCTCCTGGCAGCCTCGCGGGGTCTGGATGGGGACTGGACCCCGCTGGCGGCCTCGCGGGGGTGGGACGGGGACGGGCCCGGCTGACGGCCTCCCGGGGACGGGGCGGGGCGAGGCCCGGCCTCCCGCGAGGGCAGACTCCCAGCTCCTACCCCTGCTTTCCCGATTCCGCCCGCGACGGGCTCCGCCGCCGCAGCTGGTGCTGGGCGAGAACTTGGCGGCCTGCTTCCCCTCTCCATCTGCGCCTGGGCTCTTCGGGGCCGGCAGCCCTCTCTGGGGACCTGTGCCGCCACTTCCGTTACTGTCTCTTTTGTGGGATGAAGGCGCTGAACGATTTTTACCAAGGTGGACACATGGTGTAAGGAAAGCGGGGTTGTGTTTCCAAGAATCAAGAGCTGGGCATGAATCCCAGCCGCTTGGGAAGCTGAGGCAGGAGGATGGGGAGCTCAAAGCCAGCCTCAGCAGTTTAGCGAGGCCCTGTCTCTAAAATATTGAAAAAGGCTGGGATGAGGCTCAGTGAATGGTTAAGCGCCCCTGGGTTCACTCCCTGGCACCAAAATAAATAAACAAACAAATAATGGTCGTGGCCCAATGGGAGGACAGGCAACGTGCATAATTAGCAGTGCCTGGAGACCTGGAAGTCTCTAGGGTCTTAGGAGTCGCGTTCAGCTGGGGCCAGGACGAGATTGGCAGAAGAACTGGCATTTCTTTTGGACCAGGAAGTGTGATCAGATTGGACACAGATGAGAAGGGTGGCATGCCACACTCAGGAGGCAGGGGCAGAGCAGGAGGGTCACAGTGTGGGCAGGAGGTGCCAGCAGAGCAGCAGTGTGAGGAGGAATGAGACCCTGCAGGGAGCCAGGCCAGTTGCCTCTAGGTCTCAGAGTAACAAGACAAGAGAAGGGAAACCAGGAGAGGCTGTTGGAATCAGAACCCTGCTGCAGACACTGCTTACATCCAAGGAGAAGTGCTCATTCCCTTCTCCAGAGGCACCACATCATGCAGGGTTGTCAGGGTGCAGGCTCTCTGGGTGGGCAGAGCTTTATCTCCTCTCTTCACTAACATCCTAGAAAGGCAGCTGTTTTCCACACGGTGGGCCATGGTGGTTTTTTTTTGTGGTACTGGGGCTTGAAGCCACGGCCTTGAGCATGCTGGCAAGCAGTCCACCGCTGAGCTGCATCCTAGCCCTCTTCTGCCTTGTTGCTCCCCCTGTTCTCAGCCATTCCCAGCCTCCCTGGAGGGGAGTGGGTGGTAGCCAGCTTCCTTTGACCTGGAAGACACACGTGGCCAGGTGCCACTGAACAGTGCTTCTTTTCTTCTGTTTTTCTTTTCTTTTTTTGATACAAGAGATTGAATCAAAGTGTTCTTTTCTTCCACTGAGCTACATCCCCAGCCCATTTTAGTTTTTATTTTGAGACGGGATCTCGCTAAGTTGGTGAGGCTGGCCTGGAACTTGGGATCCTCCTGCCTCAGCCTCCTGAGTGGCTGAATTACTGGCCTGCGCCACCCTGCCCAGCCTGAGCCATGTTTCTTCACACAGAGGAGGTAGTGACTGGATGGTGACGATAGTACTCTCTGCCATAATGGTGTTGCTGTGCACAGTGGTGACTGTTGTAGACAGCAGGCATGCAGACTGGGATGGAGAAGGAGTGGCTAGGCCACCTCTGTATTTCGTTCAAAGTGGGCCCAGTATCATCCTCCCCCTTTTCTCATCAGAGAAGCCCAAGTGTGTGGCTGCTTTTCTCTTTGGTGAGCAGGACATGGGTGGACTTCCCAGTGCCAGGTGGGTGAGAAATGCCTGTTCTCAGCTGTTTACCAGCTTCCAGGCGCCACACTGGCAGCACCTCTCTCTTTCAGCTGGGGCGATGCCGGAGCGTGAAGGAGTTTGAGAAGCTGAACCGCATTGGCGAGGGCACCTATGGCATTGTGTGTGAGTGACCACCGTGGGGTGCCTG